>NC_061075.1:6276744-7011621 GCF_021917145.1 Hypomesus transpacificus | reverse complement strand
GATACACTTTTCAGACTCAATCACGATATTGTGTCTCGCTCTCGCGATATTCAGCTTCGTTGCTATGGAAACGAGACGCTGATGTTTCTGCCTGGCTGTGTAACTGACTTTTGCCATTCAAACAGTTTCTTGACAACTGACATATTTGTGGAGTTCATAATTTAACATGGAGCCATTTCGAGAAAAAGCAGTACCTGTGCAAATTACAGTTTCGCGTGGGAATAATCTGGTAAGGCATCCACGGCATGACCAGTGCAGAAAGGCTGGGAATTACAGTAGCTACATGTTTGTGTACAGTACAGTAACTGAGTGTCAACTGCCTGACTACAGTACAGTACCAGTACTGGACCACGTATAGGCAGTCCACTGTTAGCCCACAGTAGCAGGAAACTTCTGGCAAAAACGCAAATCTGAAAACAAAACGAAAAAATAATATAACTCTACCTTATGTGTTTGTGTACGTTAGTTATTATTTGTTTAGTTTTTAATGCATCGTTAAACATTTGCCAGCTAGCTTACTGTACAGTAGTTTCTTAGCTTCAAGTGTATTGCACTGTACAGTACTTGAGCTCAAACTTTTAACCGTTGAAAAAGGAACTGGTTTTAGTGTCCAGGTCCAAACCAATGACTACAAATAACTAAATGATTGGTCACATTATTACAGTCTTGCGACGCCCACAGATATCGTGTTTATTTCATTTTAGTGTCAAACGTTTGGATTTTGTTTTTTCAAGGGCCTAAACTAATTATATAAATATATTAATCATTATCAAAAGTAATGCTAATTAATACATAGTTAAATCTACGATGAAATGCTTAAATAATGCTGAAACAAATTAAAGTTAATTATTGTCAATATGTATTTGACAATTACAATTCTACAGCTAGTTTACCTATAAGTGCTGGAAACTATTGTGTTTCCTACAGTAAACTGATAAAAAAAATCTTTCGCAGAAGGGCAACAAGCCCAACGAGTCTTTCCTCAACTTTGTCCGGGCTGAATTCAATGGTCAAGTCCTGGGGGATTCCCAGAAGCTTGATGCGTCCGTTGACCTGGGAGTAAATTACAACTTTACCTGCAGCTTTGAGTGTTCAGACGCTGCAGACACATTGGATGATGTGGCACATAAACCAGTCATACGTGAGATAACTGTTATTGTCCTGGCTATTGATTGTACAGCAATTAGCTGTGAAAAACATGTAATGTAAAACAGTGATAGTACAGTAGTATGACATTCTATTTTAAATATATATATATATACATTTCACCATTCACTGACCCCCCCCCCCCCCCCACACACACACACACACATACCTTTCTCTCTCATGGGTGCTATAGTGACAGTGATTGAGATCCTTCCCAAGGAAAAGAAAGAGAAGACTGCAGTCGTAGGTCAAGCTGTAGTCGATCTGCTGCCTCTTTTGCATGGTGAGAAGAGAATAAGTCTCTATTCCAGGCACATCTTCCCAGAAGACTTAATTGTGCATTTATTCTGACATGCTGTCCTCTCCCCTTCTTAAGGTCAGTGCAGCCTCTCATCCACTGTGCTACTCCATCCCACCCCTGGTTCATCTGCCGAGGCTGCCTACCAGGAAGGCAGCAGTAAGGTACCCCCCCTCCACACTACACACATTTCAAACTGCCATACCATTTGGTCTGTATAGGAAATGAAAGATCATACATTACCATTACAGAGACAACCTTGTGTCTTTTCTTCTGGGCTCGTGGCGGTCAGTCAGATCATTGTTGTGACTGACCTGCCTTCGTCAGATCGTGTGATGATGGGGAGTCAGATGGCTGAGCGGTGAGGGAGTCGGGCTAGTAATCAGAAGGTTGCCGGATCGATTCCCCGCCCTGCCAAAATGACTTGTGTCCTTGGGCAAGACACTTCACCCTACTTGCCTCAGGGGGAATGTCCCTGGACTTACTATAAGTCGCTCTGGATAAGAGCGTCTGCTAAATGACTAAATTATAAATTCCTAGACCTTATTGTATCAAAACGAAAGACTTAATGATTGGTTTCAGGCAGAATAGTAACAAACCAATAGTCAGCATTATACATGGCAAAGACATTCAAATTGTCAACACATGTAAGTGTCTGGAAAAAAAGAAGCTTTTTTGTCACTTAATGCAGAACTATTAGTGTCTGTGCTGTGATACTATTTTATGTAATTTTTTGTCAATCTTTCAAAGTATTTTCACTTTCTCATGTATTTGCTGGTTAAATGTGTTGCCTGTTAAGGACAAGCAGAGCCTAAATGCTATTGTGAAAGCCTGCTACACGATATCTGGAACCCAGGAAAGAGACTTGGGCTCCCTGGGAGAAACAGGTGGCCCAGAAAGCAAAAATAGTTATCAGCCACCTCAACATGTTCTGTACAGTGAATTCACCTTCTGGCTGGCGCCCTTAGGAAAACAAACCGCTCAGGGTTCAACATAAAAAAAAATTGTGACTGGCCCCACGGGCCAGTGGGTTTGAAACTTACTGGCCCCAAGGCCATTTTTACTGGACCCCCTCCAAAAGTTGTTTTTATCATTGTTACAACAAAACCAAAGAGTTATAAGTTATGTTATTCTGTTAACATGTTTAACCATTTATTACACACATCCTGGATATAAATAGAACAAAAATGAAATCACATTTCTAGTGATAAAAAATAATAAGGTAATAGTCAGCAAAACAATTGACTTTTAACCTCAAACATGACGTGCTCTCTTCCCTGCTGACAGCCATCGCTGCACAACTGTCTGGCTGAAACTGAAACCTCTGGTCCCTCAATGCTAACTTATAAAAGCTTCCATTGCATTTCATCAGTATGATACTAAGGGTGCTTTCACACCTCGGACCAAGTCCGTTTGCTAGGTCCGAATCAATGGATGAGTTGCTACTTTGTTGCATTTTTCATTAGGTCCAGCTAGTGTTAACACGGTCCTGTTTTAAGCGAACCAACGTTTGTAAAAATACAATGACGTTTGTAAAAAACAATAGGTGCGTTCGACATGACCCGACTTCATACGGCGCCGCAGCCGGCTGCAGGCGGCTGACTTGAAAAAGTGCATTCTGGTTAGACTTTTTGTCCGACTTGAGACGGCACCGAGGACACGTCACTGTGACGTCGCCATCAAAGTACCGTGAGATCGATTCGAGAACTGCCGGCTGTGTAGCCGAGCGCATTTTCTCAAGAGCAACTGCACGGGTTCAAGTGACGACACTGCTATTTCATGATTGGCCAGACTCACACACAACAACTTTGACGCGTGTTTTGGAATATTCGGACACCTTCAGTTTCCGCCAAGTGTAAATTCCTTTTTCAACCCACAATGCACTACATTTTGGTTTGCTTCCTGTCACTATTAAGTCCAATTCCGTTCAGACCTAAAGCGAACCGAACCATGGTTCACTCGGAACCGGACCGAGTCCCATCTTTTTAGGGGACCATGGTTCGGTTGTTTGGTCCGCACTAGAGTTCGAATGCGTGTTCTCACCTATCCAAAAGAACCGGACTTTCAGAAAAAATGGACCATGGTCCAATTGAAACGGACCAAACATGTCAGGTGTGAAAGCACCATAAGTACCCAAGTCGACACCATTCTTCTGCTGCAGTTCAATAGCCCGGGTGAACAAGGCGAACGTCTGTCCGTCTAAATTACGTGATATGCCGTTGTTATAAGTCGTGCAATAACATGATGGGCATCTGCATTTAAATTCCTAACCAGCATGGTCAACGGCCTGGAAGATGGATTGTCAACCATCCGCCTAACTGTCACGCAAACCAGGTGCTGTCTGCTAGCATGGCTGGTCAGGGATTGTTTTCGAAAATTGTCGGTGCCTGTGTAAAAAGATCCACTTTTGTCTGCTTTAGACGGGAACATACGACAGACGACACAGTGCATCTTAGCTCCATAAAAAAGTTGCTTCCGTTTGAACTCGTAGCTCTACTCAGAGCGGCTCTACTTTGCTAGCCTGGTCCTAACCAGACCCTCGTACATTTCATTTGTACAGAGGGTCTGGGATCTCTCGATTGACAAACGTTAACTTCCTTGAAGGCGGATCCTCTGTTGAAGTGTAAAACTATTGGATCTGCCCAGAGCCACTCTGATTTGCCATAACCAATCGCAAGCGTTTGCCTTAGCCAACTCCTTCACCACTACTGTAACGGAGCTAGCTGCTGTAGTTGGAAAATCAAATTTTCCCGAACCCCGTGGGGAGGAGGGCCACAACATCATGGCCACCAACAAAACTCAGCAAGGAATGTTCTCGCTCCGGCTTTAACCTATATTCGGCAGCGTTGCCACAACCGCAGAATAGTTTCGCTCGCATCTTTCTCCGCCGCCATTCCTGAACTACTCAAACAAGTGCACGACATTAACGTCATCGTTCTCAGCCACTCCCTCTGTTCGCTGATTGGACCTACAAAAAATGTGTTTCTGGAAACCGACTTCAGAACCGACACCCCAGACCTAGTACAGAAGCAAAATCCAAATTGAGCGGAAGTACGTAGGAGGGCAGAGCCAGGCTATTACTTTGCTGCCATCTTCACTTTTGTCTCGAGCCAGTTGTTAAAATTTTTTTTGAGATTAGAGAATTACAATTTGACAACCATTCATCACTCACTCAACTTTTGATTTGCCAAATGTACGCCCCACGAGCTGCAAAGTTATTTATGCATTTAGCAGATTGCAAAACATATGAACATTGACTTTAACGATGCCATTTTTTTTTTCAAGCAATAATTTGCAGTGGCCCGATCGGGCCAGTGAGTTGCTATTTACCTGTCCCGACGTTACTTTTTACTGGCCCGGGCCATCGAGCCATCGCTTATGTCGAACCCTGCCGCTGCACTAAAATTAATTCATTTAATTAATTAATAATTAAATAATTAATTCCTTCCACTGTGAGGCTTTTAAACGCTGACTTTAGTCATTAGTCAGGACTGTTACATTATTTTAAACTCAATTATTTAACAATGCTTTATTTATATGCTTTTAACAATGCTTTATGCTTCCTGTATGCAGGGGGTGCTGTCTGGTGAGATGGACTTCAGCAGCTCCACCCTGTTGAGATCAGCTAAACTCCATTGAGATCCCTGCTTTCGACATATGCAAAATATATACATTTACATTTACATTTATGCATTTAGCAGACGCTTTTATCCAAAGCGACTTCCAAGAGAGAGCTTTACAAAAGAGCATAGGTCACTGATCATAACAACGGTAGGTAGTCCCAAACATTGCAAGCAGCCAAAACATGAAGCATACATTGTGAAAAAACTAAACAAGTGCCAAAAGGGAAGACCCAAATTACAACAACATGAACCACAAAAAAGTGCAGGACTGTACCTGTGGAAGAACAATCAATAGTAAAAAATTTCATAGCGAGTACAAGACTTAACTTCGTTATAACTAACCTACAAGAGCAACAAGTCACTCAATAAGAGTCATTGTGATCCTGGAGGAAACTAACAACAGGTCCAGCCAAGCATTCCTAAGTGCCGTTGTACTCCCGGAACAAGTGCGTCTTGAGCCTTTTCTTGAAGGCGGGTAGACAGTCAGTGTCCCTGATGGACGTGGGGAGCTGGTTCCACCATTGGGGGGCCAGGCAGGAGAAGAGCTTGTGTTGGGACCTGGCAGTCTTGAGCGATGGGACCACCAGGCTGAGGAAGACCGTTGGTGACGGGTGGGGGTGTAAGGTTACAGGACAGACTTGATGTAGTCGGGTGCAGTCCCGTTCACTGCTCGGAAGGTCAGTACCAGGGTCTTGAATCTGATACGGGAGTTGATGGGTAGCCAGTGGAGAGAGATGAGGAGCGGGGTAACATGGGAGCGTCTGGTTAAATTGTAGACCAGACGGGCCGCTGCGTTCTGAATCCTCTGAAGAGGGCGGGTTGCACATGCTGGGAGAGCAGCGAGTTGCAGTAGTCCAACTTGGAGAGGACCATTGCTTGGACTAGCAGCTGGGTGGAGTGCTCAGACAGGTATCTCCTGATCTTCCGGATGTTGTAGAGGGTGAATCTACAAGACCGGGAGACTGCGGCAATGTGGGCCGTGAGGGAGAGCTCGTCATCCATGGTAACCCCAAGGTTCCTGGCAGAGGATGAAGGGGTCACCATCGCAGATCCCAGGGTGATTGACAGATCATGGGAGATGGAGGGTTTAGCCGGGATGATGAGAAGTTCTGTTTTGGCGAGGTTCAGCTGGAGGTGGTGCTCGGTCATCCAGGCGGAGATGTCTGTGAGGCAGGCCTCAATCCTAGTTGAGATCCCCGGATCAGTTGGGGGGAACGACAGGTACAGCTGCGTGTCGTCAGCGTAGCAGTGGTAGGAGAAGCCATGGGAGGTGATGATTGGTCCAAGTGAGGTGGTGTACAGAGAGAAGAGGAGGGGGCCAAGGACGGAGCCCTGTGGGACACCAGTGGAGATCTGGCAAGGGCCTGACAGTTTGCCTCCCCAGGAGACCTGGTAGGATCTTCCCGACAGGTAGGATGAGATCCACTGGAGTGCAGTGCCAGTGATGCCCATCTCAGAAAGTCTGGAGAGCAGGATCTGGTGGTTAACCGTGTCAAACGCTGCAGAAAGGTCCAGCAGAATGATGACGGATGACCTGGAAACCGCTCTGGCAGACTGGAGGGCAGTGGTGACTGAAAGAAGGGCAGTCTCTGTGGAGTGGCCAGTCTTGAATCCCGATTGGTTGGGGTCAAGCAGGTTGTTCTGAGAGAGAAAGTAAGACAGTTGGTTAGATACAGCACGTTCAATTGTTTTTGAGAAGAAGGGTAGCAGTGATACCGGTCTGTAGTTCTGGAGGACGGCAGGGTTAAGGGAGGGTTTTTAGGGGTAACTCTGGGGTAACTCTGGCCTGTTTGAAGGCAGAGGGAAAGGTGCCGGTGGTAAGGGAGGATTTTAGGACATGGAGAAGAAAAGTTATGATGGAGGGGGAGATGGTTTGAAAGAGAGGGGAGGGGATAGGATCAAGGGGACAGGAGGTGGGACATTTAGTTGGGTCAGTCATGGAGGGTGAGAGGGTAGGAAAGGTGGGTTTAGGGAACCGACTGCTAATGTCGGCGACTTTTTCTCAAAGAAGGAGAAGGCGTCTGCTGTCAGGGTGGAGGGAGGGGGTGGGGGAGGTGGGTAAAGAAGGGTGGAGAAGGTAGAAAAAAGCTTGTGGGGTTTTGAAGCAGAGTTAATCTTATTCAGAAAGTAGATGGTTTTAGCACCAGTTATATGAGAAGAGAAAGATTTAAGGAGGGCGTGATACTTATCAAGGTCCAGACGTCTTTGGACTTGCGCCATCTCCTCTCAGCTGCCCTAAGGGTGGACTGCTCTTCAAGAAAAACATCCGTAAGCCACGGGCAGGAGGGAGAAGATCGCGCAGGCCTGGTTGACAGGGGACAGAGAGAGTCAAGTGATGCAGTTAGAGTGGTTAACAAGGAGTCGGTGGCAGTGTTAGTAGGGTGGGACGAGAAATCGTCAATGGGAGGGAGAACCTTGTCAATGGGGGAAAACCTTGTCAATATGAAATGCAATGCAATAAGCGTTCATTCAAATTTGTATTCAAAATAATACAAACTGAATTGCGGATTGCATTGTCATTTGCATATTGAATTGCAGATTGGATAGTCACTTTGCGCATTGAATTGCCATTTGACAAATGCATTTCCATTCGAATAAAGAGTCTAATAAACTTCCATACTTAAACAGGCTCTGTCTAGCCTTTATATATATGTCTATGGTCGCCTGACCTCCCACATTCAACGTCGCCCTCCCCCTACCAAGCATAGGGGCCAGCTCACCAGTCACTGTCCTTAGCTGCACTGCAGTCTGCTCCAACTGTGTCCCCTCCGGAACCACATCTGGCCGCATCAGTGTCGCTGTGGAGCCTGTGTCCACAAGGGCGGTACATGAGGCCCCACATATGGTGACGGGAACGTGGCAGAAATTCCCAGCATGAGTCCAACCCACCACCATCGTGGATTCTGTGTTGTCGTCTGCCTCAGGGGGAAGTGGAGCCCCCCCACCCCGCCTGTGCTATTTGGATCCCCCTTCCCTCGATGATGCAGCATGGGGCATAATGCCAGGGGTCCGTATCATCCCATCTATACGGGCCCCTGTCCGTTTCCCTGGTCGTTGGAGTGCTTGGGGCACTGTCTGAGGAGATGGCCAGGTTCTCCTTATCCCCAGCAGACTAGGGGCCGTTGACGAGGGCGCTTGGTACTTTGTGGCGAATGCATGGACACAGCCCGGATCAGTTCAGTAATTTCAGCCACCCATGCAGGCTTTACTTGGGCTGTGTCAGTGCATGCAGCGGCTCTCACCGTAGGACCACCTTCACCAGGGCCGCTTTCCATGGCCCCGCCCTCCACAATCTCCCTTTCCAGAGCCAACTCCAAAGCCTCCTGTAAAGAACGGGGGTGGGCGAGCTGGGTCTGAACGCGCAAACCCCTGGGGGTTATGGCCTGGATAAACTGGTCCCTGGCAAGCTCCGTCTGTACTGCAGGGGGCATGTGGGCATAAGCCCTCCGGGCTAGGGATTCAATGTCATTAGCTAAGACACGGAGGGGCTCCCCAGGCCGCCTGCGTCTGTTGGACTGTTCAGAGCGCAGGAGACCGGGTTGTTCACAGTGGCCAAACCGTCTCTGTAGGGCTCCAACAAGAGCTGCATAATCATTCCTTTCTTCTGGGCTGAGTAGTAACAGGCACGCTAGTGCATCATCTATGAGGCATAAGGCCAACTGTAGCGCTTTATTACTCTCCGACCAGCCCGCAGCTAGCGATAGCGGTTCAAATTGGGCGTGAAATGCCTGCCAGTCTGCCTTACCGGAGTACTTTTGTGTTTTACTCGGGGCCCGGTAAGCATGGGCACCGCCATTTTGCCACACTTCCGACTTGCGACTTGCACACTTGCGACTTCCTTGCATTTATTTAGGCAAAACAGATTAATTCTGATCACTGTTGGCCGTGACCACGCCGTGTACTTTTCTAGTTCTTTTACCAACCACCAACCAAACTTTGCTCTCTCTAACTCCCTGTTGTCCCCCCCTGTCGCTAGACAATCCCCCCCAATAGGTCTCAACAGCAGAACCACATCAACCTTCCTGATAACATTAGTGCATAACACAAACACATGTAAACATTTGTCTAACTGATTGACTGACAATAACAGGAACACAATAACTCAGCTCGTTACAATACATTACATACACAGGTGCAAGATGTATGATTATTTTGCGGTTTGTTATTGCTTCATAAGGACAAAGAGTAAACTGCTGGTGACCATATTAACCACCTCAGGCATAGTAGCCTAACATGTTTATCTGAAATAAAATAAAATATAGTAAGGAAGAAAAATTCTGAAATGTTTCTAAACATGTATTTCTTTGTGACTGCATGCACAAGTTACATTTGTAATAACCTACCTAAAACCTTACACTAGGACTACATTTACAACTTTAAATAATCATATTTTGCTGTACAGAAAAAAAAGAACTATGGACCAGCACATTGGGTACTTTGTCAGAATATGTGACCCCACTGTAACTGCTTAATAAAGGAGTTAAACTTCAAAATAATGTTTGGGGTAGTTATGTCATCCCTTCACACTAATCTGGACACATGTTTTCTTATTTGGAGTCATCACAGAGCCAAAACCTCAGAGGTCACCATATATTATGAGTACAGTAGCAGCCCTCAGAATGTGACCCCACTGTAACTGCTTAATTAATGAGTCAAGCTTACATTTATTCATTGATGAATGAATGTAAAATGTAAATGAATAAATGTAAATGAATAAATGTAACTTCAAAATATTGTTTGGGGTAGTTTTCATCCCTTCACACCGGGACAGATACACTTTTCAGACTCAATCACGATATTGTGTCTCGCTCTCGCGATATTCAGCTTCGTTGCTATGGAAACGAGACGCTGATGTTTCTGCCTGGCTGTGTAACTGACTTTTGCCATTCAAACAGTTTCTTGACAACTGACATATTTGTGGAGTTCATAATTTAACATGGAGCCATTTCGAGAAAAAGCAGTACCTGTGCAAATTACAGTTTCGCGTGGGAATAATCTGGTAAGGCATCCACGGCATGACCAGTGCAGAAAGGCTGGGAATTACAGTAGCTACATGTTTGTGTACAGTACAGTAACTGAGTGTCAACTGCCTGACTACAGTACAGTACCAGTACTGGACCACGTATAGGCAGTCCACTGTTAGCCCACAGTAGCAGGAAACTTCTGGCAAAAACGCAAATCTGAAAACAAAACGAAAAAATAATATAACTCTACCTTATGTGTTTGTGTACGTTAGTTATTATTTGTTTAGTTTTTAATGCATCGTTAAACATTTGCCAGCTAGCTTACTGTACAGTAGTTTCTTAGCTTCAAGTGTATTGCACTGTACAGTACTTGAGCTCAAACTTTTAACCGTTGAAAAAGGAACTGGTTTTAGTGTCCAGGTCCAAACCAATGACTACAAATAACTAAATGATTGGTCACATTATTACAGTCTTGCGACGCCCACAGATATCGTGTTTATTTCATTTTAGTGTCAAACGTTTGGATTTTGTTTTTTCAAGGGCCTAAACTAATTATATAAATATATTAATCATTATCAAAAGTAATGCTAATTAATACATAGTTAAATCTACGATGAAATGCTTAAATAATGCTGAAACAAATTAAAGTTAATTATTGTCAATATGTATTTGACAATTACAATTCTACAGCTAGTTTACCTATAAGTGCTGGAAACTATTGTGTTTCCTACAGTAAACTGATAAAAAAAATCTTTCGCAGAAGGGCAACAAGCCCAACGAGTCTTTCCTCAACTTTGTCCGGGCTGAATTCAATGGTCAAGTCCTGGGGGATTCCCAGAAGCTTGATGCGTCCGTTGACCTGGGAGTAAATTACAACTTTACCTGCAGCTTTGAGTGTTCAGACGCTGCAGACACATTGGATGATGTGGCACATAAACCAGTCATACGTGAGATAACTGTTATTGTCCTGGCTATTGATTGTACAGCAATTAGCTGTGAAAAACATGTAATGTAAAACAGTGATAGTACAGTAGTATGACATTCTATTTTAAATATATATATATATACATTTCACCATTCACTGACCCCCCCCCCCCCCCACACACACACACACATACCTTTCTCTCTCATGGGTGCTATAGTGACAGTGATTGAGATCCTTCCCAAGGAAAAGAAAGAGAAGACTGCAGTCGTAGGTCAAGCTGTAGTCGATCTGCTGCCTCTTTTGCATGGTGAGAAGAGAATAAGTCTCTATTCCAGGCACATCTTCCCAGAAGACTTAATTGTGCATTTATTCTGACATGCTGTCCTCTCCCCTTCTTAAGGTCAGTGCAGCCTCTCATCCACTGTGCTACTCCATCCCACCCCTGGTTCATCTGCCGAGGCTGCCTACCAGGAAGGCAGCAGTAAGGTACCCCCCCTCCACACTACACACATTTCAAACTGCCATACCATTTGGTCTGTATAGGAAATGAAAGATCATACATTACCATTACAGAGACAACCTTGTGTCTTTTCTTCTGGGCTCGTGGCGGTCAGTCAGATCATTGTTGTGACTGACCTGCCTTCGTCAGATCGTGTGATGATGGGGAGTCAGATGGCTGAGCGGTGAGGGAGTCGGGCTAGTAATCAGAAGGTTGCCGGATCGATTCCCCGCCCTGCCAAAATGACTTGTGTCCTTGGGCAAGACACTTCACCCTACTTGCCTCAGGGGGAATGTCCCTGGACTTACTATAAGTCGCTCTGGATAAGAGCGTCTGCTAAATGACTAAATTATAAATTCCTAGACCTTATTGTATCAAAACGAAAGACTTAATGATTGGTTTCAGGCAGAATAGTAACAAACCAATAGTCAGCATTATACATGGCAAAGACATTCAAATTGTCAACACATGTAAGTGTCTGGAAAAAAAGAAGCTTTTTTGTCACTTAATGCAGAACTATTAGTGTCTGTGCTGTGATACTATTTTATGTAATTTTTTGTCAATCTTTCAAAGTATTTTCACTTTCTCATGTATTTGCTGGTTAAATGTGTTGCCTGTTAAGGACAAGCAGAGCCTAAATGCTATTGTGAAAGCCTGCTACACGATATCTGGAACCCAGGAAAGAGACTTGGGCTCCCTGGGAGAAACAGGTGGCCCAGAAAGCAAAAATAGTTATCAGCCACCTCAACATGTTCTGTACAGTGAATTCACCTTCTGGCTGGCGCCCTTAGGAAAACAAACCGCTCAGGGTTCAACATAAAAAAAAATTGTGACTGGCCCCACGGGCCAGTGGGTTTGAAACTTACTGGCCCCAAGGCCATTTTTACTGGACCCCCTCCAAAAGTTGTTTTTATCATTGTTACAACAAAACCAAAGAGTTATAAGTTATGTTATTCTGTTAACATGTTTAACCATTTATTACACACATCCTGGATATAAATAGAACAAAAATGAAATCACATTTCTAGTGATAAAAAATAATAAGGTAATAGTCAGCAAAACAATTGACTTTTAACCTCAAACATGACGTGCTCTCTTCCCTGCTGACAGCCATCGCTGCACAACTGTCTGGCTGAAACTGAAACCTCTGGTCCCTCAATGCTAACTTATAAAAGCTTCCATTGCATTTCATCAGTATGATACTAAGGGTGCTTTCACACCTCGGACCAAGTCCGTTTGCTAGGTCCGAATCAATGGATGAGTTGCTACTTTGTTGCATTTTTCATTAGGTCCAGCTAGTGTTAACACGGTCCTGTTTTAAGCGAACCAACGTTTGTAAAAATACAATGACGTTTGTAAAAAACAATAGGTGCGTTCGACATGACCCGACTTCATACGGCGCCGCAGCCGGCTGCAGGCGGCTGACTTGAAAAAGTGCATTCTGGTTAGACTTTTTGTCCGACTTGAGACGGCACCGAGGACACGTCACTGTGACGTCGCCATCAAAGTACCGTGAGATCGATTCGAGAACTGCCGGCTGTGTAGCCGAGCGCATTTTCTCAAGAGCAACTGCACGGGTTCAAGTGACGACACTGCTATTTCATGATTGGCCAGACTCACACACAACAACTTTGACGCGTGTTTTGGAATATTCGGACACCTTCAGTTTCCGCCAAGTGTAAATTCCTTTTTCAACCCACAATGCACTACATTTTGGTTTGCTTCCTGTCACTATTAAGTCCAATTCCGTTCAGACCTAAAGCGAACCGAACCATGGTTCACTCGGAACCGGACCGAGTCCCATCTTTTTAGGGGACCATGGTTCGGTTGTTTGGTCCGCACTAGAGTTCGAATGCGTGTTCTCACCTATCCAAAAGAACCGGACTTTCAGAAAAAATGGACCATGGTCCAATTGAAACGGACCAAACATGTCAGGTGTGAAAGCACCATAAGTACCCAAGTCGACACCATTCTTCTGCTGCAGTTCAATAGCCCGGGTGAACAAGGCGAACGTCTGTCCGTCTAAATTACGTGATATGCCGTTGTTATAAGTCGTGCAATAACATGATGGGCATCTGCATTTAAATTCCTAACCAGCATGGTCAACGGCCTGGAAGATGGATTGTCAACCATCCGCCTAACTGTCACGCAAACCAGGTGCTGTCTGCTAGCATGGCTGGTCAGGGATTGTTTTCGAAAATTGTCGGTGCCTGTGTAAAAAGATCCACTTTTGTCTGCTTTAGACGGGAACATACGACAGACGACACAGTGCATCTTAGCTCCATAAAAAAGTTGCTTCCGTTTGAACTCGTAGCTCTACTCAGAGCGGCTCTACTTTGCTAGCCTGGTCCTAACCAGACCCTCGTACATTTCATTTGTACAGAGGGTCTGGGATCTCTCGATTGACAAACGTTAACTTCCTTGAAGGCGGATCCTCTGTTGAAGTGTAAAACTATTGGATCTGCCCAGAGCCACTCTGATTTGCCATAACCAATCGCAAGCGTTTGCCTTAGCCAACTCCTTCACCACTACTGTAACGGAGCTAGCTGCTGTAGTTGGAAAATCAAATTTTCCCGAACCCCGTGGGGAGGAGGGCCACAACATCATGGCCACCAACAAAACTCAGCAAGGAATGTTCTCGCTCCGGCTTTAACCTATATTCGGCAGCGTTGCCACAACCGCAGAATAGTTTCGCTCGCATCTTTCTCCGCCGCCATTCCTGAACTACTCAAACAAGTGCACGACATTAACGTCATCGTTCTCAGCCACTCCCTCTGTTCGCTGATTGGACCTACAAAAAATGTGTTTCTGGAAACCGACTTCAGAACCGACACCCCAGACCTAGTACAGAAGCAAAATCCAAATTGAGCGGAAGTACGTAGGAGGGCAGAGCCAGGCTATTACTTTGCTGCCATCTTCACTTTTGTCTCGAGCCAGTTGTTAAAATTTTTTTTGAGATTAGAGAATTACAATTTGACAACCATTCATCACTCACTCAACTTTTGATTTGCCAAATGTACGCCCCACGAGCTGCAAAGTTATTTATGCATTTAGCAGATTGCAAAACATATGAACATTGACTTTAACGAATTTTTTTTTTCAAGCAATAATTTGCAGTGGCCCGATCGGGCCAGTGAGTTGCTATTTACCTGTCCCGACGTTACTTTTTACTGGCCCGGGCCATCGAGCCATCGCTTATGTCGAACCCTGCCGCTGCACTAAAATTAATTCATTTAATTAATTAATAATTAAATAATTAATTCCTTCCACTGTGAGGCTTTTAAACGCTGACTTTAGTCATTAGTCAGGACTGTTACATTATTTTAAACTCAATTATTTAACAATGCTTTATTTATATGTTTTTATTATTATTATTATTTATGCTTAGTTTTTATGTATTATGTATTGACCTATGTATGTTAATCTGTACCTTTGACATTTAACTGCATGCTTATAATAATGCTGGGATCCATAAAGTTATCTGATTTTGAAACTTTAACATCAAACTTCTAAATCTCAAACCCAGCAATTCTAGAGGATGTGTTGTGTATAATCACAACAGGACACAATGAATGATTATAATGAATATATATTTTCTGTACAAGAGCTTGTCTGTGATTTCTCTGCCCCTTTCTGCTTGGCACCCAGGCATCTTTAGATGTGATCATCTGTGTGCCAGAGCCTCTGCTCTCTGTTGTCCAACTGTCAGAATCCAACCTGTTGAAGGTGACGGTGGAGACAGCCTACTCCATCCCGGAAGTATGGAACACTGCCTTGGGGTCCGACTATGTGGCTGCACTGCAGATACCCCTCACAGCCGAGGTAAGAGAGACATTATGTTATCTTTATTCAATGATGAAGCTCCTATCAACATACATTTACATTTTACATTTATGCATTTAGCAGACGCTTTTATACAAAGCGACTTCCAAGAGAGAGCTTTACAAAAGAGCATAGGTCACTGATCATAACAACGAGGTAGTCCCAAACATTGCAAGCAGCCAAAACATGAAGCATACATTGTGAGAAAAAAAACATTCCACCACAATGGTGCTTTTTAACTTAAAATATGATTTAAATACCATGTGTGCACATATCTTTTGTTTCTTCACAGAAAGAGGAAACATTGTGGTTTTCCAACGGGTTATTGAAAGTAGGTGGAGAGAGAGAAACTGTAGGCAGGCCCAGAAAGTGGCCTCTGGGGCCCCTGTTGGCGCCTGGAGCTCAGTTCATCCCAGCGTCGTCCATTGAGGGAGACCCCATCGAGCTGGAGGATGGAGACCTGACCAGCATAGAGGTACTCTAACCTACATACTGAGGTGTTACCTAGAGCCATATAAAAGGAAATACATTTTACCAATAGTGTTCTTCCTAAAAATATAAAACATCTCATACTAATAATTCAGAGACCTTTCAAATAAATTATATGTATTACAAGCATTTATATGTGAAACATTACAATTTATAGTCAAGTAATCCCTTTTCTTTATCACTGTCCTTGTGTTTCCTAGGATAGAGATTTCCGTATTGACGCTGAGACTAACAAAAAGAGAGTAAGCTGGGACACGGAGCGACGCTGCTTCCTGGATACAGGGGGTGCTGTCTGGTGAGATGGACTTCAGCAGCTCCACCCTGTTGAGATCAGCTAAACTCCATTGAGATCCCTGCTTTCGACATATGCAAAATATATACATTTACATTTACATTTATGCATTTAGCAGACGCTTTTATCCAAAGCGACTTCCAAGAGAGAGCTTTACAAAAGAGCATAGGTCACTGATCATAACAACAAGGTAGTCCCAAACATTGCAAGCAGCCAAAACATGAAGCATACATTGTGAAAAAACTAAACAAGTGCCAAAAGGGAAGACCCAAATTACAACAACATGAACCACAAAAAAGTGCAGGACTGTACCTGTGGAAGAACAATCAATAGTAAAAAATTTCATAGCGAGTACAAGACTTAACTTCGTTATAACTAACCTACAAGAGCAACAAGTCACTCAATAAGAGTCATTGTGATCCTGGAGGAAACTAACAACAGGTCTAGCCAAGCATTCCTAAGTGCCGTTGTACTCCCGGAACAAGTGTATCTTGAGCCTTTTCTTGAAGGTGGGGAGACAGTCGGTGTCCCTGATGGAGGTGGGGAGCTGGTTCCACCATTGGGGGGCCAGGCAGGAGAAGAGCTTGTGTTGGGATATAAAAATGAAGTGTGGCTATCCTTCATCTCACCAACACTCTTCTCCTTCCTGCCTTGCTCAGCTTAACCCGTAGGATAGGGAAGAGTCGACTGTGGCCGGTGGAGGTCATGAGGTCCATGCAGGCTGGAGCCCCGAAGGGAGGAAAACCTGGGAAACCGGCAACGGTGAGATGTCACAAGCAAAAAACCACCAAGAAGATTACAGAGCATCATTTATCCTCACACAGCATCATTCAGCATCACAGAGCCTCACAGATCATCATAGAGCATCCCAGAGCCTCACAGAGCATAATTCAGCATCACAGAGCATCATAGAGTCTCAGAGAGCATAATTCAGCATCACAGAGCGTCAGAGACGATCTTAACAAATTTACTCATAACTGGATCTGATGAGTCTGTCTGTATTGGACTATCAAAACTTAAGACTGCTCTGATTACTGTTTCAGCACGTCTCAGAAGTTGGTAACCAGAGACTGCTTAGATGAGTCCAGGTGGTCTCAGATAGTGTGTTGGTAGGCATAGTAGTATGATCTGTGTCCTCTGTTGTGTATTTACAAGAACAAAATTCAATAGCTGCCTCTGTGTTTGTGTGTTAGCAAGCTGAGGATGAGTCCCAGATCTCCTTCCACGGTGTGGCTTACGTCGACATGGCCCCTCTATTGTATCCCGGGGCGAGACGTATCCGAGGAGCTTACCGTCTCTACCCCTTCTACGACTCTGAGCTGCTTGCTAAGGTGAGGGCAGACAAACAAGGCAAAGCAAGCTTGCAGGCAGACACGGATGAGATCAGGTCTCTGGTCTCTTGAGAGTCTCTTACTTTGTTCCCTGTGTCGTTCCAGCACTTCTGTCAAAATCAGGTTTTTTTGTCTCTTGACCTCTACCTCGCTGAAATCCATCATAAGTGCTCTAAAGATCTCCACAAAATGCCTCTTAGCTCCTCGGCAGGCTGTTTCCTTGGCAACATGGAGCCCCCTCGCACTGTTTTCCCAGTTGTCACCTTTGTGACCTTGTGTGTTTCAAAGGCTAAGCGCAATGTCAGCGTTCTGAAGGAGAGCACCAGGGCCCCCGCCACGCAGGGAAGAGGCCGAGCTCCTTCGTCCATGGGGTCCTGCAAGGCCGCCCCCAGCAAGACCTTTGACAGCCTCAAGGGCGGGAAGGACACCAAGGAATCTCCCAAAAAAGTAAGGCCAGCTGCCATGAAAGCAGTCCTGAATGCAACCCTTGCTCTTAGTTACAGTGTTACTCACATAGCACAGCACTTATCAAAGTAGGCTCTGGCAGGGCCGACAAAGACCGCCTGTGCCAGTGGTCTGTATTAGATCAGAGCTGGATTTCCCAACTGATGGAAACAGGTTCCGCGATACAGAAGCTGCTTCCCAAAGCAATTATCAGTAACAGCAGCAGCTCGTGGCTCCATCAGAGGATGGTGAATCATCTCGTTAGCTCATCTGCCCCTCACCGGCTGGCTCCCTGTGGAGGCGCAGCAGACAGAGGGAGAGAGGAGCGCACAGCCACCCCACCAACTGAGCATCTGACACGGCAGACGGCTGCCAGACAGATAACAAACTCCCACACGCGTAGACTCACATGCCCACAGGCACCTGCAATAGCAATGGTTATTTCGAATTGTGCTATATCATAGAATTGAATCAAAGGCCAGATTTTTTGTTCTTTTTCTGCTCCCCAAATGTATATGAAACTGCCTATAACTGTCTTCAACGATCCAGGATCACACTCTTATAAATAACAGCTGAAAAAATCCTGCGAAAATCAGCCCTGTGCACCCTCTCCCGCCCCCACAACATCTCCCAAACAAAACTGTGGTGATGCGTGCTGTGTTGTGATATCAGCCAGGTGCTACGGTGAAGCCTATTACAGCTGAGAGTGTGACCGAAGTGGAGCCACAGGTCAACGTGGAGGGCCAGGTAAGTGGGATCAACACCACTGTCACTGAGAAGGATCTCACTAAAGGTCAAGTTTCAGTATCTCAGAACCCTCCACACTCCTTGATGTATGTGTGCAGATGTATGCAGACTCCAGAACCTACATAATCATTGAAATAGCTCTGGAGAAGCCCTTGGTGCCCAAGAGACCACCTGAGGAGCTAGCACAAAGGTACAGTACTGTGACTGTACGACGGTACAAGTACGAAAAAAAACAAAAAAAGCCGAAAAAAGTGAGGAATAGTCAAAAGAGAGACAAAATGGTTCAGTCTGTCTTTTGACAGGGTGAAGGAGCTGCTTCCTCCCAGACCCCCCCTGTCTCGCAGACCCGCTGGAGCAGAGAGAGTAATCACAACACACACTTCACAATAACACAATCCAATCACCATGACGTTAGCACACTTGTCCATTCACTTTGCTGTGTCGGCCACACCTTGTGGCCATTTGCCAGCCACTACATGTCTTCCGACTTCCCCCTGCTGGTGTGCAGGAATGACGAGTTCTGACTGCAGTTGTGTCTTAGGCCATCCAGGGGTACCACAGCCAGATTGCCAGTGTGGCGGGCCAGGTTCTGGAGCAGTACAAGCAGCTGTTTGGACCTGCCTTCCTGCCCGGAGGCGAGCCGCTGGATCCAAATGCACAGGAAGAGCGCAAGACTCAGCTCCTGGGAGAGCTCAACTACTCTGGGAAGTTCTTTGCTTTCAAAGAGCAGATGAAGGTGAGAGATAGGGGAATGTTTTTTTTCGTTTTTCGCTCTTTTGGTCTTTCTAAGCCACATTTAAAAAGCAGGGTTTAATTATAGACTTAAAAAGTATTGTTTACTTATGTTTACTTGTTTGTTTATTTATGTTTAAAAAGGTTAAATCATAGAAAATATTTATGAAATGAAAGAAACATAGTGGAAGCGTTTCTTCCTTTTGCTCTTACTGTTTGTGTGTCTGTGTGTGTTTCTCAGTACTCAGTGGTGAAGATCGTACGGGAGAAGATGCTGAGAACTGAGGCCTTCACTGACCCTGAGCATCTCCAGGCATTCCTCAGCTCGCTCCATGTGTTCCTGGTGGATGAGATGCACGTGGCTCTCAACAAGGCAAAACACACCTACCACTGTCACATCCTTAGATGTGTCTGGAGATGTGTCCACAGAGACAGTAGCAAACCAGCCTTATGCCACGTCATGTTTGTAATCCATCGAGTTCTTTCTCTCTCACTTTTTTCCTTGCACTCTTGTTTCCCCCTCTCCAGACCCTATCAGTGGATGCCCAGGAGAGCCAGCCTCGCCCGCTGCTAGACTGTGCCCAGCTGAGGCACTTTGCCAGGGAGGCTCAGCTGAGCGGAGACTACCAGTTGGCTTCTCAGTACTACCAGGAGGTGCACTACCACTGACCCTGGCATGAACACGTTGCCAACACCCTCTTCAAACGTATTCATCATAATACCACATGGGTTCATTCACCATTCTGTCCCTCATACCCCTTTTCCACCAACGCATTTTGGGTGCCGGTTCGGAGCCGGTGCTTAATCGCGAACCAGTTCTTACTCTTTCGACAGACTGGGAACCGGAAAGTGGTTCGTACGTGGTTCGTACGTGGTTCGCAACGAGCACCACTTCGGAGCTGGTCTAGTTTACGAACCAACAAAGAACCGCTTGGGGCGGGGTTACCGTGACCAACAAAACGCTTTGGCCGCCATTGCTCTAAGTTTTTACAATTCATATTTCAGCTAATCAGAATCTGAATGAAAACGTATCGAGAAGGGGGCAGTGTAGTTGCTGAAAATGTGCTTATTTTATTGATGAAACTGCTAATTTGTAAATTTGCTCCGACTTTTATTATTCTCGATTGTAATGTAAACATTCGGGATGCGCGCGCAATGTGACTGCAGAAAACCGGGAAAGGATAGCATTTTTAATGGCAAAAGGACCACACGGATAATACAAATAGTTAAGATTTAAAAAGACCAAAAAGGTCGAGGAGGACAGCCTTTAAAAGAGAAAGCGATTACCCATTGATCTGTCGCATCAGAATTTTTATTTGGGTCACGAAAGTCTTGAAATTTGAGTGAAAATGTCGCCCGGTACAGACCGCGTAGCCGAGCGGCAATCATGTCTTCGTCATGTCACTAAGTTCATAATTTTACAGTTTTACAGTCAATTTTAAATTTTAAAAGTTGACAAGGACAGCTTTCAAGAGATGGGAATTCTGCTTTTAGCCAGCTGGTGCGATTGTTTTTCTGATTTGTTCAAACTGGCAATCTGAGTGAGACTGCGTCCCCGTTACACTGTTCTGACGTTAGCCTCAGTCAGACTCGCTCACTGGCAGTGAGCACAATGTTGTGATTCACTCAATTTTACACCAGAAACGTCAGGGAGGACTGCCTAATGTAGATACGAGCCTGATGAAGATAATATAGCTATAATATCTTATAGATAAGATAAGCCAGCATCTCAGATTTTTTTAACCAAGCCTGTTTAATTCGTCATTTGCCTGAGAAAGCGACCTCCGTTAGCCAGGCTAGTTTTGGCCGATCACTTGGTCAGGTTATTTAAGGGTATCGGGGTCAAGTGAATTTTGTGCATAGACAAGTGAAACGTAAATGTATTTGTCCAAAGACCAAGAGCCTCAAAAAGTTAATATCAAGCCCTGCAATCCAGTGGCCAGAGATATATGATGACCTGATCGACACTCCAAGTGTAATAGACCGGGGAGAAGTTTGTCTTTTACAACCGACATCCGCAGTTGAGACTGCTTGACAGTTGTGTGACGTAGGGTGATAATTGGTCTATACAAATGGCGAGTTGAACAAACACGTCGGATGCGCCGTGTTTGGATGCCGATGTAGGTTCGCAAAACCATGAGCAACAACAGCAACGAAAAGTCCGCCATTGTTGATGTTGTATTTGGCGCTACCGCGCTAGCGTTGCTGGGAAATATGAGACGTATACAGTGACGTAATGACGTGGCTCTGTGGTGGCTCTCGCCCGTGGAAAAGCAAACCGGTTCTTAGTAAGCTCCGTTCTTGAACCAGCTCCGAACTGGCTCTAGCACCAGCTCCAAACTAGCTCCCGGTTCACTTTGGTGGAAAGTGGGTATCAGTGAACCCACCGGTGTATCAGTGGGCATTTTCTGCCATTTTCTCACCTGAATGATGTTGTCTTCTGGGTGTTTTGCTGACTGTACAGCAGCTGACTCGAGAGCGCAATAACCCATCCCACTGGTTCGACTACGGGGCATTCTACATGCTGAGTGCCGACTACCTGAAGGCTGAGGAGTGCTTCCACTATGCTGTGTCCATAGAGCAGGCACACCTGCGCAGGTGAGCAGAGTGGGGGCCTATGGCTTTAGCAAAGCTGCCACAGGTGGGAATGTTCAACCATCTGGTATTGGCTAACAGTGTTTCCACCCTGCAGCTTGATGATGTGTGGGGTCCTGGCAGAGATGGGTGAGCGCCACGAGGAGGCAGAGATTTTCTTTGAGAGAGCCACGTGCGTCGACCCCACCAGTGTGGCGGCCTGGACTCTGTTTGGTGAGAGCACACATGCACGCATCCTCTGAAGAACACACACAAATCTGTGAATCATACACTCTTAAAAAGAAAAGGGAGAACTATTGTGTGAACACTAAAACCATAACGATTGTTCATAAAACCCTATGGTTCCACGTACATAAATACTGTAACTATTTCATCAACCAGCTGGAACCAATTTGTTCTACCTGAGACTCCACATGGATACCTTTTTGGAACCTTTTTTTATTTTCTAAGTTATAAAAAATCTTTGCTTGGCTGGTTTGTGGTTTGTGTGTGTGTGTGTGTCCAGGCTTGTTCTACCTGAGCCAGGACAACCCCATCCAGGCGGAGATGGCCTTCCTGGAGGCCAGCAAGCAGCAGTGTGCCTGCTTGGTGGTGACTCCACCTTGCAGACCAGACACTGGAGAGGCAGGGCCTGTCGGGGAGGAGGAACCAGAGCAGGCTGTGCCAGAGTCCTCCAGGACCAACAGGACAGGTGAGCTGAAGAAAAAGACAGAGGCAGAGCTGAGTATTCAGAACTGTAGAAGTTACTGTAGAACTCTGCACTTCTGAATAGGGCTGTCCCCGAAGATTTTCCTTGGTCGACCAAGACTCGACTAAAACGTCTGAAAATCGACTAATCGAACTTTGAAACGCTTTAAAAATAAAAATTAACATTTTCGCGATCCCTTACAAAAAAGAAGTATACTTCAAGTTTATTTTGTAAGTATACTTAGTATAAAAAGTATACTAATATCATGTTACTTAAAGTATACTAGCAGTGTACTTATTTATATACTATTTTTGTATTTTTGGCCCACTTTTTAGGTCATTTAGTACACTTTAAAGTACACATTGTGTATTTCAAGGTTTACTTTTGAATACTGTAAAGTAGCCTGTGTAGTGCACTTTCAGTTAATCAAGTATACTTCCTGAAGTACTTCAAAGTATACTTTGGAATACTCTATAGTAACCTGTGTAGTGCACTTTCAGTTCATTAAGTATACTTCCTTAAGTGCCTCAAAGTATACTTTGCAATACTTTCAAGTGCACTTTCAATTAATCTAAGTACTTCAAGAAGTAAACTAAATCATTTTACTATGACTTATTAATATATTAAAATGCTCAGGGGCCCCTCAAACGCCTTGGCAGAATGGGGGGCCATGAACAATTACAATGAGATGGATCAAAAAAATGTAACCTGTAATGTAATTTATTGTATTTTTTGCTGTATAATAATAGAAAACGTACATCCTACTCCAGAAGAAATGTATACCATTTTCTGTTTCTAAGCATAGTTCTTAAAAGTATATCAAAAGTGAACTATTTTCAAAGCATATTTAAAAGGGAAAACAGTAATACCTTTTCTTTTAAATTATATATTTTTAGAGTTGGTTTATTTGTCTTAAATAATATAATCTACAGTTTATGTTGAACATTTCGTTAATTCAGCAATGATGACACAAGCGGGAATCAGATCTCACACTGCCATATGGCAGCTCGACTAAAAAAATCTTAGTCGACCAGGAGCATATCGACCAGAAAATCGACTAGTCGACTTAGTGGGGACAGCCCTTCTTCTGAATCTTGATCTTCTGCTGTAGTTCAGTCTTTTATTTTCAGGTACACAGAACAACACAAGGTTAGACTGGGCACTGAAATTCTTAAGACAAGTCAACGCAAGCACCTGGCATAACATAACATATAAGTACACGGAACACAATTTACATCAATGCTGAGCTTAAATAAGTGAAACTTCCTACATATACAGATAGCAATAAATATCGACTATACTAACCCTAATACTAAAACTTCCTAAATTACAGATAACAATAGATAGTACACTATACTAACCCTAAATGCACAAGAAACCTGTTCCAACCCTATAACCTATTCTAACCTAAGTGGAGTACAGTACAATAGTGCAATGTCAATGACCATACAGGAGCCTGTTGGCGAGGTACAGTGAGGTACAGTAGTGCAAGTTACTGATAGAGCAACCAGTAGCTGAAAGTGACAGTGTATAAGTGACTAGTGTGCAAAAAAACAATGTCCATATCAGTGTCCATTCCGAAGCCCATTCCTCAGGAAGAAGAGGCGCTTACGGGCCGCTTTGACCACCTTGTCCGTGTGAACAGACCAGGTGAGGTCATTGCTGATGTTCACCCCGAGGAACTTGAAGCAGCTGACCTTCTCCACTTCCGATCCATTGATGAGTAGGGGTGCATGCTCCTCCTCCTGCCGCCTCCTATAGTCCACAATCATCTCCTTGGTCTTGCTGATGTTAAGAGAGAGGTTATTGTCCTGACACCATGATGTCAGGGTGTCAACCTCCTCTCTGTAGGCTGACTCGTCACTGTCAGAGATGAGGCCCACGATGGTTGTGTCGTCAGCAAACTTGACAAGGAGGTTGGAGCTGTGCGTTGCTGCACAATCGTGGGTGAACAAGGAGAACAGGAGAGGGCTAAGCACACAGCCCTGGGGGGTGCCTGTGTTGGTGATCAGAACGGAAGAGGTGCGGTCACCGATTCTCACCACCTGTGGCCTCCCGGTCAGGAAGTGGAAGATCCACTTGCAAAGGGAGGTGCTCAGTCCCAGGTCCACAAGCTTGGAGACCAGTCTGGAGGGGATGATGGTGTTAAATGCAGAGCTGTAGTCAATGAACAGCATCCTCACATATGTATTCCCCTTGTCCAAGTGGGAGAGAGCGGTGTGCATAGTTAGAGCGATGGCATCGTCTGTAGACCTGTTGGACCGGTATGCAAACTGCATAGGGTCCAGTGTGGGGGGCAGCGAGGAGCAGATGAATGATTTGACTAGCCGCTCAAAGCACTTCATGATGACAGAGGTCAGTGCTATTGGGCGATAGTCGTTCAGACATGTGACCTTGGTGTTCTTGGGCACAGGGATAATGGTGGTCCTCTTGAAGCAGGTGGGGAGTACAGACAGGTTAAGGGAGAGGTTGAAGATGTCACTGAAGACCCCTGCCAGCTGGTCGGCGCAGCCCCTGAGGGCCCTACCTGATATGCCGTCTGGGCCAGGTGCCTTGTGAGGGTTGATCTTCTTAAAGCACAGCCTCACCTCAGCTACAGTTAGTGTAGACACACCACTGGCTTGGCCTCCAACTCCACTGCAGGGGGGTCACTGTCTCTCTCAAAGCGAGCGTAGAAGGAGTTCAGCTCGTCTGGCAGTAGTACAGAGGACTGGGTCTCATTGTAGCCTCTCCCTTTGTAGTCTGTAATGGCTTTAAGTCTACTCCACATGCGCCTGGGGTCAGAGCCATGGTAGCTGGACTCCACCTTGGTCCTGTAAGCCCTTTTTGCTGCTTTGATGGCCTTCTGAAGGTCGTATCTGGCCTTCCTGTACTCATCAGGGTCCCCAGAGTTAAAGGCGACAGTGCGGGCTCTCAGCTTGGCCCGGACCGCGGCATCAACCCAGGGCTTCTGATTTGGGAAAGACCGGACAACCTTCTTGGGGACAACGTCATCAATGCAGTGCTGGATGTAGCTGGAGACAGTGTCTGAGTATTCATTGATGTCCCCATCAGCTGCCTCCCTGAACATTAGCCAGTCAGTGGTGTCAAAGCAGTCCTGGAGGGTCGTCACACACTCGTCACTCCATAGGTGAACTGACCTCTCAACCGGTCTGACCTGTTTAAGCTTCTGTTCATATGCGGGGAGGAGAAGAATGGAGGTGTGATCAGCCTTCCCAAAGGCAGGGCGGGTGAGGGGTTTGTAACTGCCCTTGAATGTTGTGTAACAATGGTCAAGGATCTGTGTGAAGAAGTCAATGTGCTGATAGTACTTGGGCAGGACTTCATGTTAGCTCTGTTGAAATCACCAACAACAATGAAGGCTGCCTCTGGGTGCACATTTTCCAGACCATTGATAATCCCATACAGTTCATCCAAAGCAGCGGCCTTGTCTACCTGGGGGGGGATGTAGACTGCACTCATGACGACCGCAGTGAATTCCCGAGGTAGATAGAAGGGTCTGATTTTTACAGTTAGCAGCTCAAGGACCGGAGAGCAGTGAGATGCTAATACCGCTACATCCGTAGCCCAGAGAGAGTTAACCATAACACAGACCCCTCCGCCCCTGCACTTCCCTGAGTCAGCTGTTCTGTCCTGGCGATATATGGTGAATCCTAACGGTGTAACCGCTATGTCGGAGATCTCCGGAGACAGCCAGGTCTCGACGAACGCCAGTACACAGCAGTTTCTGATGTCCCGTTGGAATTTGACACAAGCGTTAAGTTCATCCATTTTGTTGTCGATGGACTGAACGTTAGTTAGTAAGATGGTTGGTAAAGCAGGTTTGAAGCACCGTTTCCGAGTCCGAACGAGGACTCCAGCACGCCGGCCACGTTTCTTCTTCCTCCGTCTGAGCGGCGGAACAACAAGGTCCCAGCTGCAGTCCGAGCTTGCACTCCGAAAAGTGGAATAAAAGTTCTTAAAATAATCCTTGCCAAGTGACAACTTAATGTACATTCTATATGCATTTTTGTTTGCATTATTGCATTATTATTTGATGTCACTTTGGATAAAAGCATGTTTTTAATGGATGCAATGCCAAATATTAATGCACCGTGTGTGACTCGGGCTGTTCCCCTGGCGCAGATGGAGAGAGAGATGGAGGCAGTGGGAGTGGGGTAACTGGCTCTCAGAGCAGCCAGGGAAACAGGTCTGGGGAGGACTTTAATGGAGGAGTGGACCCTGATCTGGCCACAGCCAGATTGGTAACCACGCCCACCAGACTCAACTCCACCATCTACATGGAGACAGTCCAGTTCCTGTTGCAGAACAACACTCTACAGGTCAGCAGTCTGAGCTACTGGTCTAATTTGTCCCTTTCAAATGCAACATGGCAGAATGTATGTGACAATACAACCATAGCCAGAACATACAACATAACGTCAGATCCATTAATTGAAATATATTTGTATGTGTATGTGCATACTGTATGTGTGTATGTGTATACTGTGTGTGCAGATGGCTCAGCGGGCTCTGGCCCAGGAACTGCTGTGTCCAGATGGGGGCCTGAGTAGCTCCTATCACCTGGCCATGGCCAGGCTGCAGCTGCAGAGGGCAGAGTATGGCAGTGCCCAGCTCAGCCTGCAGGAGGCGCTCAAAGACAGCTTCCAGGTACCAATCACAAACAACCAACAGACAGTGCTGTAGCCTCCTGCTACACAGTGCCAGTGGGCGAGCCGAGTCTGTGACTCTGTGGCTAACGTCAAAACAAGACACGGTCTCACTCAAAAAGTTTTACACAAATCACAAAAATATGCTGACCCACTGGCTGTCTTCGCCATTGCCATATCTTTAAAAAACTGCTCTCCCTTTTGATGTAGAATTGACCCTGGTACGAAATTAAGAAAATACTCATCAGACGCAAATCGACTACAGCTGCCGCAATCGTCCACCTTGCTGTCTTCACAAGAGTCATATCGTCATAACATTTCCCTATTTCAGTTTTTTTGTGTAAAATTTAACTATAAAATTACGAAAATACTACTATGACGCTTTCTAGCATTGATGCCACCTAAAAGACTAGGCGGTCTCACGGGCGACCCGCACTCGCTCAAATTACAAAGACTTTCACAACCTAAATCAAAAATCCGAGATGGCAGTTCCACTCGAAATCGCTCTCTCAACAAAGCCAAATGGTTGGGAATTTTTTGGGGTGGTATTTTTCATTCATAATCCAAGCTCCAACTTGCGTGCTAGAACGTCTATATCACCTTGTATCCAGGGGTTTTCCTGGGTCAAAATGGGTCTTCGGTGCTCCCAAAAAAATAATATATATATGTATATATTCTTTATTTTTATTTTTTCTAATCAATGTATTTATTCCCAAGTGTTTTGCACCCCCCACACACACACACATATTTTCGTCCTATTTCCCCTAAAGCAATTTTTTAGAGTATGTTTATAGAGTATGTTTTAAATGGCACAAATGCTGCCAATTAATAATTGATGTAACAACTTATTGTAAATGGCCAGTAGCCTAGCCTATCGATTAAGGTAGGCCACTCTGAAGCATGTACACTGCCTGCTTCATTTGATCTTGATAGGCTAAGCATTCTGTAGCAAATATTATATACCCACTTTTTATTAATGAAAACTACTTCAGCATAATAATGGGCCTAAAATACAAACCTGAGAAAGGGCAGCAATCGCTATCAAATCAACAGACATGTGCAATTTAGCTAGCAGGGGAAGAATACAAACAACGAAAATCACCAGTTAACTTGATTTAAATTTGCAAGAACTATAGACTTATACAATAACGATCTTAAGAACTGACAACATAAGTTATACATTCTCAAGGACGCACACACGCAATCTCAACTGCGGTGTGAAGCGTGTGTCCGTGCTATTCTCCGACATGCACTCTGCTGATATACGGATTAAACTTTTGTACAGCCTGATTTCTAATACCGCGACAGCAGAAATGTGGCCATAGAGGAAACACTGCACTATATGTTATCATTCCAGGTTAAGAATACCAATGGAGGCTGCGTTTGAAATCGTAAATCAAACTTTTGTCAGCATTTTGAGTGGAAATGTAATTAGTATTTGTAGGCTACAGGTGTACTGTTCGTGCACGTCGGGCTGGCCCTCGCAGCGAACGACAGTTTAGTGGCCGCTCTGTCCATTCGCGCACCTCACAGTTGCATATTGATCAGACAAGAACACACGCTTATCAACTTGATTATTATTGATCAAAACAGAACGAGGGTTCGGCTGTAGCCTACTTAAAAACATACTATTGAGAACATATTTGCTGACATGCATTGCACGCGCTCGGGATTTCTCATTGGCGCTTGGGAAAACGGCTTTGGCGCGCGCCAACATTTTCTCTATGTAGGAAAAACCCTGGTATCCATGCGTCGTTGCTGACGTAGTGACGTAGGCTAGCGAGTACCCTTCCTTGACAGAATGCACTTTTTTGCCACAAAATAATAAATTCCTAATAAATTAGGAAAATGGTTGCAAATATATATGTTCAGGACTGTGTATAACACAAAACAAGACTGTCATCATTTTTTTATCAATGAATTAAGCCGAATATATTACATTCATCGGATTCTCTGGGTGATCTGGCCACCATTATTGCCGGTGTTGTATCACCCGATGCATGACTGTCTGGATTGGCACCCCCTCGCGGGAGCGCGCACGATCAAAGAGTGAAGGATTTAGTCTTGATATTGCAACCAAACGAAGGGGAGACCGAAGTCTCACATTATACTTTCTTTGTTATAGAATTCAAGAGAAGAATGTTGGTTATCTGTGTAAATATCAGATGCTTTTTTCAACACAAAATCCTTCAAATTTGTCATTAAAACCGTATAGTAACGAACGCGAACCAGCATTCTCGCCTCCACGACATCGCATTCTGAGGAAATATACCCCAGTATGATTACCAAAGGAAATGTATTTTGTTAAGCAGGTTCAAAGTATTTCACATGGCTCTTCCAAGCCCCCACCCCTCGCCCCTCGGCTTGAAGCAACGGCCCCGGTGGATGTAGGTGGTATTGCATTACGGTTAGGTTTCTGACTCTTCCGGTCGTTTTTATTCTATTAACTCCAGTCAACATTTACAAAACTATCTCCCCCAAAAAATGTTGTTCGATTCTCGAACCTGGCTCATACTACTAGCTTTTTCATAGAATAATTTATCCCGATTTTTGAGACCAATCCGAAATGGGTAAACTAGCACCCCATTTATTTGCTTAGGTCAATAAAAGTTGCCTGCAAATGTGCTCGCGGATACTAACAGGGCACAAGCACAATAGTTCACATTGGCCGATAGCCGATTTACATGGAGCTGAATGAGCCATAGACTTATATATTGAATGAGCACAGGGAGAACTGGCTTGAGTTGCCTGCCCTGTTGTAGCAAGTTAAGCAAATGGTTGTCACAAATACATGAAATGTTGTTAATATAGTTTATTCCCGTTATTTTAAAACAGATTAGATTTTTTGTAAAAACGTTCATGACATGATGGCAAATATAACATGTTAAGCGCGAACATAGATTGTTGATGTCTATCTGGAGCAAAGACGAAGATTAATACTTTAACCGGTAACCACAATAGGAAATTATATAGGCCTATATTTAAATAATATTAGTCTTGCCTTCAGAAGCTTTTGTTAAACACACCCATTATTCTTTTGTTGATCGTGTCATCAAGCCAGACTGCTTTTGTGGGACAATGAAGGTCCTCAGTGACTCTATATGTTTCACCCCCACTTACATCTGATGGAAACATCTTGTAGCCTATATGGTTCTGCGAATATTCCCCTTTCAAAGGCAAATGTCCAATAAAGTATATTTTAGACACAGTTCTCAAGCTTTTATTTATTACATTATTACCAAGTCTTGTTAGATCACGTTATATCCATTAATAAGCGTTTGGTTTTGTAGGATGAACATATAAAACACAGGCCGTATTTCTACACTGATGTTAAATTGAAGGCAGTGTGAATTTCGTGGCATTTCGTTTGAATATAAGATGAAAGTAACCTATGGTGAGTCTGCGTTATGGAAGATTTCGGTTACCAAAATAACTATTAAGCTTTCTTTGCCTGGCGAGAACAAAGACGGAGCTGTTCATGTTAACAGTTTATTTCATCTGATACAATGCATTGGAAATCATACCATAGTTCCATCTAGAATAGCCCTATATTCAGCCCTATAGCCTATTACCTAAAGTGAAAGGAATACTATACAGTGACAGAATACATTTCCGTTAAGTTTGTATCATGTGTCTGATTTTTATCGGACTTGTACCCCATTCTGCCACTGCAATCCCTCAGCTCACACGCTCGTAACATAGGCTTGTAACCATATCAATCTATGCTCGCGACTGGTTGTCGCAAAGTATGACGTGTACAGCTAGTTGCAAGCGTGCACGAGGTCTCGGAGCTAGGGAAAAAAGAGCCACTGTTTAAAGCTACACTGGAAGACACGGGAGTGGAAAGATGGCCGCGTCCAGTCTCGCGCTCTCGCTTGCCTCACTGTGCCACTGAGCTCTTTTCATAGAAATGAATGGGGACGCCATCTTGGAAGACAAAAGTAGCTTACTTTAGTTATATTAACTCTATGGGCTCTTCATACTAATGTATAGGTTCAAAGGCATGCAATTTTAATGCAGTTAGCCTGCGCATTGGGTGGGTTACTCAGACACGTCGAAAACAACAGCCTTCTGATCCAGAATAGGCTATCAGCTGTCCTGAGAAGGGACCAAAGGGTCACATGTCTATAGCATACAAAAGACAAGTGCTAAAAACTATGTATCAACTATGTATTAACATCAAAAGAAATGTTCTCACCATGAAATCATGTTTTAAGATATGATATGTTGCTCTTATTGTTTAAGTAAATTAAATAAATGAAAAAATAAAACATAATTATCCCCCACCTACCATGGACTATTCTGTTTTCAGACCAGAGGGCTATTGCACTAAACCAGGATAAGGGATTAAGTCGGGATATTCAAGTTATCCTGGATGAATTTAGCTTTGAGTTGGTTGCACGAAAGCAGGTTGAATTAAACCCAGCCAAGTAACCATGGAGATTTATTATTTGCAGCTAGCCTGCTCCCGAGCAGGCTAACAGTCAGGCTAAGATTAATTCTGGAGTCTCGTGTTAAATCAGCAGCCGCTCATATCCGAAATAAACGTTTTTAACAGTTATTCCGTTGTCTTCTGAATATGTTCTTATGTATTTTTTATTAACATGCATTACTTGTCACGAGTTTAATTTAAACCCTACCATTGCAGTTGTTTAGAAATGGTTGATGAAGTTGCAACTGTGATTTCAATGAAGTGAGTAATGAAGGCGATATAGCCTACACTGCTCAAAAAATAATAATTAACACATCCTAGATCTGAATAAATAAAACAATCTAATAAAATACTTGATATTGATATTGAGACGTGAGAGGTTAATACATTGTTTTACAGATATGCTTAAGGGTGGATTGAAGTCACGTTTTTTTTTTGTTTCTTTATCTCAAAAAAATTGAATTCTATAAACCACCCATTGATTAGCACAGCAGGAATTGTGCATGATTTAGATTTCCTTTAGCCCATACTTAGTATGTTGACAGGCTGGCTGTCTAGCTGTAGCCTACTGCGTCTGGATCCTGTTACAAATATATATTATGAGTGCTATATAACTGACTTTTATTGTGTTCATTGTTGTGTGGTTTGAGTTGTATATTCTCATGTGATGCCTTCTTGCTGCATACAAATTGCCCTTCTGGAGCAAAGAATAAACTGATCTGAAATGACGTCTCACCTATTATGGGCTAAATATGCATTTCCATACGATTTACATGATACCTCAGGCCTTTTGGAGTAAAGTGACACAGTCTCCTCATCATCAGCTGCAGAAGCCCCTTCCTATACTGCAGAAGTTCCTTCCCCCTGCCATATTGAATATAATTTGTGTTGACAGGATGTACCAAGCCATGTGCTTTTAATGAATAATACTCACTGGATCTTTGTCTGGTGGCAGAAGAGTAACTGTGTCGCTGTTTTAAACCAAGGAAGGCCTTTGATGGAAGGGATTCAGGGTGGGACAGCTTCTGACCACCTGCAAAAACTGCCCTCTTCATACAAGGTACTTGCAGGCCTTGTGTGTCCAGCGACACAGTTACTCTCCTGCCACCAGACTGTAGCAGAATATGTAGCAGGCATTTTGTAAGTAATTTCTACATACCATTTACAAACTGTTAAGGCACCAGCCTTACCAGCCTGCAAAATGTTTTTATATTTTATCTTGACTTGTTGCCAGGATCTTTCTTATCCAGTCATGTTTGTTCTGTATGAACATTAATTGTAGAAATACATTTAGAATCAGACACCGCTTATAGAGATTTGTGCATATGGTTGTAAAACATATTCTTACATTGTGAATAAGGGTTTGAAATTAGGCCTAGTCTTTAGGGTAAATTTCCCAAGGAAAATGAATTCCTTCTGCTCACTTTTAAGGCAAAGTAGGATAAATAATAATACATTTTATTTACATAGTGCTTTACATGGTAGGCTACTCAAAGACACTTTACAGTAAAACCAGCACATTTAGCACATAAACACAGATACAGCAATACAACCAATACATAAAACAAGCATATTAAAAGCAATTACAGTGTACAACTTTTTTAGTAAGTAGATCTTTTTCAATCATTACGCTTTCAGTCGGTCCGCGATTGTCTGCCAGGCTTTTCTCTCTGTTTAATAAAAGCAGCTGTTGCTTCAGTATGCTTCAATTTCCGTAATTAGTTGCTGCTTAGTGGGTGAAAAATATGCTGCACGCGTCTTCTCCATTTCTGCATCAGTCAATCTGTGATCGATACCATGGTCTATTTAAGAAAGCCTTGAAGGTGCACTTATCCCAACTATATACATCTGGATTGACATAGCTTCACCTTCTCATCCTGGTTTTGCAAACGTGCAACCGAATAAGCCGCGATGAGCGGATCACACTTAAGTCTAGCTGCGCTTTTTCAGTTATCCTGGATTTCTTTATTCTACTTTTGTGCAATAGCCCCCAGACCAACCTATACATACACATGTATTGGTATTAAATTAATAGTATTAAATGTACATAATGCTGGAGTAGAAGGGAAGAAACATATGCGGGGGGAGAGCATTTCATGGCAGGCCTTGTTGTCCATTTGATGCAAGTGCAAGGGCACCCCCTGCTAATACCGACTAGGAAAGTGTTACATGCCTGAAACGTACTGTGCTTACTCATACTAGTGCCCTCAGTGTACAGTAAGAATCATTTGATGCTGGGAAGTACAGAACAGACAATATAGGGGGGTGCATCTCACAACAGGCTTAATGCACCCCCTGCTAATACTGACAAGGAAAGTGTTACATGCCTGAAACTTACTGTGGTTACACATACTCACTCATGTAGGTAATCCCCAAACATAAAGGAAGCCTTTGTTCCACAAAAGTATTATTTTAATGTAAATAAACCAGCCTAACAATGATTAGTGCCAAAACTAATTAAATAACATAAAAACAAAAAATGTTACACAAAAGTAAAAGGAAGTGACTTGAAAATAGATAAATAATCATTAAACTTTGTTAAACACATGAACTAATATAGAACAATACAGACAAATTAACTAATGAGAAAAAATGACTTATTTTTTGGGATTATCTGCACGCAAGGCACAAGTAGTCTTCCTCCAGTTTAGGTCTCTGCATGCACACATGGTGGTACCATCTCCCACAGATGTCACAGCAGATCTTAGAAAAAATCTGAGTCCTTTAATTTGGGCACCGTCACTTCTATTAAACTGAGTGTTTAGTAATAATCGTACTGTTTCTGATTTAGTCATGCTTGTAATAATGAAATACAACTTTATAATGATCACAGCAAATAAAATAATCTTGAAGTCTAAAACCTGAAAAATATTTCATGATTTTTTGAAATACATTACCCATAGTTGCTCATCAAGCCTGTCATTAAATGTACCCCCCTCTATTGTCTGATATGTATATCCCAGCATCAAATGATTCTTACTGTACACTTAAGGCACTAGTATGAATAACCAAAGTAAGTTTCAGGCATGTAACACTTTCCTAGTCAGTGTTAGCAGGGGATGCATTAAACCTGTCGTGAGATGCAACAATGCTTTGATGCTGGGATATACAAAACAGACAATAGAGGGGGCTCTACTGTCTGTTTTGTATATCCCAGCATAATTTAATGATTCTTACTGTACACTGAGGGCACTAGTATGAGTAACCACAGTAAGTTTCAGGCATGTGACACTTTCCTAGTCAGAGTTAGCGGGGGGTGCATTTCATGACAAGAAGGAAAACAACAAGCCTGTCGTGAGATGTACCCCCCTCCAATGTCTGTTCTGAATATCCCAGCATTAAATGATTCTTACTGTACACTGAGGGCACTAGCATGAGTAACCACAGTAAGTTTCAGGCATGTGACACTTTCCTAGTCAGAGTTAGCGGGGAGTGCATTTCATGATAAGGAATACAACAAGCCTGTTGTGAGATGCACCCCCCTCCAATGTCTGTTCTGAATATCCCAGCATTAAATGATTCTTACTGTACACTGAGGGCACTAGCATGAGTAACCACAGTAAGTTTCAGGCATGTGACACTTTCCTAGTCAGAGTTAGCGGGGGGTGCATTTCATGATAAGAAGGAATACAACAAGCCTGTTGTGAGATGCACCCCTATCTATTGTCTGTTCTGTATATCCCAGCATTAAATGATTCTTACTGTACACTGAGGGCACTAGTATGAGTAACCACAGTAAGTTTCAGGCATGTGACACTTTCCTAGTCAGAGTTAGCGGGGGGTGCATTTCATGACAAGAAGAAATACAACAGGCCTGTCGTGAGATGCACCCCCCTCTATTGTCTGGTCTGTATATCCCAGCATCAAATGATTCTTACTGTACACTGAGGGTACGAGTATGAGTAACCACAGTAATTTTCAGGCCTGTAACACTTTCCTAGTCAGTGTTAGCAGGGGGTGCATTAAGCCTGTCGTGAGATGCACCCCCCTATATTGTCTGTTCTGTATATCCCAGCATCAAATGATTCTTACTGTACACTGAGGGCACTAGTATGAGTAAGCACAGTACGTTTCAGGCATGTAACACTTTCCTAGTCGGTGTTAGCAGGGGGTGCATTGCACTTGCACCAAATGGACAACAAGGCCTGCCATGAAAGGCTCCCCCCCCACACACATTTCTTCCCTTCTACTCCAGCATTATGTACATTTAATAGCATCACTTTAATACCAATACATTTGTATGTATAGGTTGTTCAGGTCTGAAAACAGAATAGTCCATGGTAGGTGGGGGATAATTATGTTTTATTTTTTCATTTATTTAATTTACTTAAACAATAAGAGCAACATATCATATCTTAAAACATGATTTCATGGTGAGAACATTTCTTTTGATGTTGATACATAGTTGATACATAGTTTTTAGTACTTGTCTTTTGTAGGCTATAGACATGTGAACCTTTGGTCCCTTCTCCGGACAGCTGATAGCCTATTCTGGATCAGAAGGCTGTTGTTTTCGACCTGTCTGAGTAATGCGATGTCGTGGAGGCAAGAATGCTGGTTCGCGTTCGTTACTATACGGTTTGAATGACGAATTTGAAGGATCCTGTGTTGAAAATAGCATCTGATATTTACACAGATAACCGACATTCTTCTGTTGAATTCTATAACAAAGAAGGTTTAATGTGAGACTTCTGTCTCCCCTTCGTTTGGTTGCGATATCAATACGAAATCCTTCACTCTTTGATTTGCGCGCGCTCCGCGAGGGGGTGCCAATCCAGAGAGTCATGCATCGGGTGATACAACACCGGTCGTGCAGTATTCACATAGCCCTAGGTTTCATGTAAGCTCCGGATCTTACTTGTATTAAGGGGTGTATACCCTTTAGTCTTAGCCCTACCCATAGCTCAAAAAGAGTATTGGCCTAGCTAGCTCTCACAGGAACGCGCAAAACTAAGGGGAAAGGGTAAGGGGGAGTATTGGAATTCGGCCTAACTCCTCTGTGAAATAGCAAACTTCTGTTTCCGAAAGTAAAGCTACTAGCTTAGCTAGCCTAATAATATCAGCGTTTATTATATGGCAACGACGGTACGAGCTTTCTGATTGGCTAATGGGTAGTCATGCCAGCCGCGTATTGACCGCGGTCTGATAAGTATTCTTATTGCCCTCTGACGTCATCTTCAAAATGTGCGATATCGACGAGTCAGCTGCTGAGTTTTACTATCTAGATGATGCTGAAAAGATTTGTCATCGAAAGTGAGGATGAAGACTAGACTCTTTGAATCACTTGTGTCGTTATTTTGTGTTGAAATTAAAGACATTTTAGCAGAACCATGTTGTCCGCTTTCTATCAAAAGTAATGAGTTGCCAGGCAACACATGAAACACCGTGAGAAGACTTGAGAGCTAGCTACAATTAGCCTAGAGGTACCAATTAATTTTGTTTAAAAAACGAAAAGAAGCTAAAAATGCCATATAATAAACTACTTACTAACCTCGACCGTTCGGTCATGCCGGAAAATATCAAACCTCGGCTTTGCCGTTTTTGAGTGAGAATGTCGCCGGTACAGATCGCATAGTCGAGCGGCAACCATGTCTTCACGTCATGTCACAAAGTTCATAATTTGAAAGTTTTACAGTCAATTCTACATCTAAAAAGTCGAGCAGGGCAGCTTTCAAGACATATGGGAATTCTGCTTTTAACCAGCTGGTCCGATTATTTTTCTGATTTGTTTAAACTGGCAATCTGAGTGAGACTGCATCCCCGTTACATTGTTTTGACGTTAGCCTCAGTCAGACTCGCTCACTGGCAGTGTGCACAATGTTGTATTTCACTCCATTCTACACCAAAACGTCAGGGAGGACTGCCTATTGTAGATACGAGCCTGATGAAGATAGCCAGAATCTCGGATTTCTTTAACCGAGCCTGTTTCATTCATCATTTGCCTGAGAAAAAGACCTCCGTTAGCCAGGCAGTTTTGCCCGATCAGTTGGTCAGGCTATTTAAGGGTATCGGGGTCATGTGACTTTTGTGCATAGACAAGTGAAACGTAAATGTATTTGTCCAAAGGCCAAGAGACTCAAAAAGTTAATATCAAGCCCTGCAATCCAGTGGCCAGAGATATGACCTGATCGAGTGTAACAGACCAGGGAGAAGTTCGTCTTTTGCAACCGACATGTGCAGTTGAGCCTGCTTGACAGTTATGTGACGTAGGGTGATAATTGGTTTATTGAAAATATATGTATCACAGATCGCTGTCACATGTGTCGCCCGGGCAGTAGAGGCTAATGTCATGATGCTAACGCCTCAGACTACTGTTTCCGAATATAGATGTACCAGCTTAATAATATCAGCGTATATCATATCGTACATTACATTTCATAATTTTGTTTTGTTTTTGCAGTTTTTAGTTAGCCTAGCTATCTCCCGGAAGTTAACGAGCTGCTAAACTAAAGTTCTGCTAGAGGTAGTCACGTGAGTTTTCGTTACGTTAGTGATGTCAGTAGCGTCAGTGACTGTGGCTAGCAAGTTAGCCACTGTTAGCTTCAATTTTCGCCACAAAACTTAATTTCTACTTAAACCATGCAACAGAACGTAAATAAAAATACACACCCAATTATCCGAGTGTAATTATCATAACTACATAATTGTTAATAGTAGCCTACAATTGCAAATCAGAATCAGAAGGTTTTTTATTTGCCATGAGTGTTTGCACAAACAAGGAATTTACTTTGGCAGGGAGGTGCATACTTTAAACATATAGGAAATCCATACATCTATCCTCCATTTTTGCTTTTTATTTAAAACAATGTAAAAAAAAAGTCAATTTAGATGTGTTTAGAGGGTGTCTGATTTTTTTATCAATGAAGTAAAGGTCTATAAAAAAGGACCTAAACCTACGTTGCCGACCGTTCACGTCAATCATGGCATGTCATTTTATTTTGATGAAGTGGTGGATGAGGGAGCTGTCATAGTACACGGCTTACAGGGAACGTTCTTTCTGGAAGAAGTCACGTGGCCGTGTGCATTGCTTTTTGACGTGGTGCATCGGTATGATCCATGTTCTACCTCTCGGGCTGCTTAAGAATAGGGTGCACGCGCAATTAGCGTGACTACTTAAATCTGATTTGAATTAGTAGGATTGTGTGAGCTGAAATTGGCCTTTATGGAACTGCTTTAGCCCCGCTCGACTTGTTTAGCTAATTCAAGTCAGGTTTGGGACTTTAAGTCCAGCTTTTTTCAGCGGCCTTTATGGGAAAGGCCTCCGGAGCATCTACTTTTGATGTTCATGCACTTTTTACTGAATAATGATCATTTTAAGTAAACCTAGACACACCAGAGATCATGGGGGATGTACATTCAATGCCTGCAAGCACACTCAACTGTAATCTCTCTCCTGATGGTTCCCTTCTTTGCAGGACCCAGACGTGTGGGCTCTGTACGGTCACCTGCATTACCAAACTGGAGAGCACAGGAAGGCTCAGGAGTGCTATGAGAGGACCCTGGACTTTGTGGTGGATGCCTCAGACACACATCCCATCTATCTGCGCCTTGGCTCAATATACCTTGAGGAGGCAAAGGTGAGATGGGCAGGGTCACACACAAATACACACGCCAACCAGTTAGTTAGATGGTTAAGTAACGGTAGTTAATTAGTAACTTAGTAACTTATAAGGGTAGTTTGGGATAATCATTGTTTTGCTTTATCCTCATTTGTTGTTTTTATCAGAAGTAAAACCCATCTGTTTAAATCCATTTGTAGTATGAGATGGCAAAAAGGACATATTTACGTGCCTGCATGAGCACCCCGTCTTGTCTCACCTGGCTGGGACTGGGCATCGCTTGTTACCGGGTAACAAAAACATACTTACTTAAGCTTAGGTATATTCAATCACACACTTATTATCTTTGAGTGTAATCTTTATATACTTGTGTATGTGTGTGTGTGTGTATGCCTGGGTTTGTATGGGAATATGGATCCTCATAGCTAGGAGAGCTAACAGAAGCAGAGGATGCCTTGACCGAGGCTAACATTTTAAACAATGGGAACTCAGAGGTGTGGGGTTATCTGGCACTTGTCTGTCTACAGGTGAGTGCTGGGTGAAAACCTGTCATCTAGACTTGAGTGTCAACACTGTCTGCTCAATCATTGAGGTTTCTCTGATTAACTACAGTACTGTGCATAGGTCTTGGGCACCCAAGATTTTTTACACATATAATGTCTTATACTGTATTTCTTCAATGAAATGCTACAGCTTTTCTTGAATTACATGTTTCGATGAGGGCGGTGTGTACACGAAGGCAGCTTTTATTATTAATATTTCATTCGTAATTAAGAACAACACAGGAATTGCGCAAAGCAGTTTATTAATTAGTAGGCGACATCTCTGGTGTCTCGTCGGTGAGGAGGCAGATGAGGATACTTATAGTGATGCAGAAAGTTTTGTACTGTACCTATTTGTAGTAAAAATACATTAGAATTATAGTAAATCTAAATTTAATGTTGCTACATTTTTGCGTTTGTATCAGATTTGAATGCAACATATAATCAAAGAAATATATGTAATATATTTTTTTTATTTGTGCAGCAGTATAAAAGTGCAATTTTGCTAAACCTTATTTCATTATATCTTAAAGCATTTTTCTTTAACTTAAAAAAATAATAATTATTGTGCCTAAGACTTTTGCACAGTACTGTATATATGGGTCAATGACGTATAAGGCCAATTTTAAAATACAATAAATATGATTTGTTATTGCATTTGTACAAACATTAACAATGTTTGAACAAATGTTACAGTGTGTATGTATGGATTTATATAAAACAATTATTTAAACTAATTTGAGTATTTTTCATGTTCATGAATTGGCCATGACCTTTAAAAATGTCATGTGGTGGGACCGTGAAACATTAAAACAATTAACATATTTCCTTAACCTATTTACATTTATTTTACAAGTTCTCAGGAATATGAAGTCTATAGAAACCAGTGGCGAACCGTGAGTACTACAGCTGGGCCTTCACCTCGGCCACCGCCGAGAAAAAAATCATCGCGGATAAAAGCAACAATACGATGACTGTTGTAGTTCGTATAATGTCATGGCAAATGTGCGGACAAAATACAACTTTTACACACATTAAGCAAAAATCCGACACGCATTCTAGATCTGACATGATCTTATCTACGGCACACAATAGGTTATCTTTTTGCACACTTTTTTTAGGCCGAGTGAAAGATTCAATGCCACCTGCACTCTATGAAACGGGTCTTGTTCCGGCTGGAAAAAAAGATGCATCAGACATAAACGTTGACATGTGTAACCTTTTATTATATTACTCAAAATCTCTGCAAATCAATCGCTAGATTATGACTTGCCACTACACATTCACTGTATGGATAGCGAGTGGCTGCCAGCCAGCATTTCAGCGTTGAATGTCAATCGTGTGCCGGGTGAGCTAGCTAGACTATGCAGCTAGCACAGAAGAAAGTTACGTAATGTGAAGAAACGGAATTAAAGTACAAAATAAAACACACCAGGGACGCCGACAACCTCAGCAACCCTGCGCCAGGCATAATTTTTTTTGTTTATGTCTCTGTAATTGAACATAGACGTATCATACAATACTGGGTATGAAGACACACATAAGATGAGTTGCTCTTCCATCTTGAAATTGTCAAACCTAGAAATGTTTACCATGACCAACAGTTGCTACGTTACAAGAAACAAGAAACCAACCCGATTGGCCATCGCTGGCTTTTTCACGCTCGTCATTTACATAAAGTTCAGAAAATCCAACTTTCGCCGCCCCGCTCGCCTTCCCACAATACCCTACGCGAGCGTCGACGCCCCGCTCGCCTTCCCACAATGCCCTACGCGGGCGTCAACGCCTGGTTATATTGAAAATGAATTGGAAGCCGACACCCCGCTCTGCCCGCCCCGCTGCAGTGTGAACGCACCATTAGGCTTCATGAAGGCCTAAAATGTTTTGTTTTGCTCCCGCCCACTTGAAATCAAAGCGTGATTGGTCAATTTGCCGGTCACTCTTCACACCAAAACACATAGCTTGGCCTTCTCCAGGATTTGTCCTAACCAATGAATGAGCCAGCTAACTGGGCCTTAATATAGACAGACGATTCTGATTGGATAACATGTTTTCAGGACATGAACTTGACAGTAAGCTTAACTATAGAACATAGATGAGAGAAAATGTATTGTATTAAATTAAATGAGATATAATTGTTTTAAATTATTTTTTGAATGCTTGATTATTAGTTTTAAATATATTATTATTTATTATTTGTTTAGGCCTTCTCTGAAGGCGTAGAAGGCCCTGAAGGTTCCCCACTTATAGAAACATTATCTGGATTTCTTCTGAAATTCTATAGTTGTTGATATTTGTTTTTGTTCTATAACATCACAGTCACCTACCTACATGTAGTTAATATACACAGTTTTCCTGTGAATTGCACAAATCAGAAAAATATTTCTAAACAATATAATTCCCGTAAGCATACTCAATCAGAGATTTATATTTTAGCCTCAGAAATTACATATTGCATTTTCTTTTTAATACAGTTATTGCCATTTCTGGTCGCACCACATGATGTGTGGTGCACCAAATGATGGGGCAACCATATATTGTCAAAAATCAATAAATTAGGAAGCAATAAGTTGCATGCAAAAATCTAAAACAGATTTGTAATCAAATCTAACAGTTTTTTCAGTGAAGACAAACAATTCATTTTCATTTCCACAACATACCATTTAAAAAAAGAAAATCACAAACCGCTTAAGAGAATAGACCGTTCAGGGCATGTTGTAAACATTTCATGAAAGATTTAAAGAACAACAAGGATTGTTTGAAAGAACTAACCTAAAAATCCAGAGTTCTCACGAGAGCAAAATTTGAATTTGCTCAGCGAGTCACTCTAGCAGTGGCGATTTCTATAAGACTGCAAGGGAGCTCAGCTTCCCCTAACATAAAAAAAAAATCATGGTCAAATATTTTTTTTTATTGTGTTAACATTTTAAATGCGTTAGAACACGTTCATATCGAAGACGAGTTCATTCAGAATCAGCTACATATCAGCAGGTCGACTGATTTCCTCCTCATACATTCCCGTAGCGCCACAGTGCATTTCCCTGTTGAAGTTCAGCTTCCATGGACTTCAATGGGGCTGCTTTGAACAGTTTGTTTCAGTGCTTCGAAACTATACGGTCACTGGATAAATGCTGCGATTATGTCCCACCCTGGACGCTCAGCGTCTCTGGGGGTGAAAGGAGGAGTAGGCTGGCCTGGACGCTGGGCTTCCGCGTGATGATTGGAGGGTCTGTCGAAAGACTGCATCTCCTTTTGATTGACAGCGATTTTGTACTATAAAAAGTCGCCGAAGCTATTCAAGCTCAGTCCCATCACGGATTTTGCAACTGAATTTTTTTATTTATTTTTTTAACATGTAACTGTAGTTGAAAGACAAATTGCTGCAACGTATTTATAGGTATTTGCTTGGCGAAATTGCTAGCCAATTTTCATCATACATTTCATACATCACATTCCTTTTTTCAGTTAAACCTAATTCCCACATTTCCTTCGGGTTTAATATTTTTTCATTAGATCGTTCATTCATTCATTCATACAGTAGGCTAGGCTAGTATCGTAGGGGTGAACTAGCCAGTGAACTGAAAATGTATATATGATGTAGGCCGAAAATGAGCTTCCCCTATTTGAAAGACCAGCAGCCGCCACTGCACTCTAGCGAGTAAACATCGGTCGTAGTGTTATCCAATTGCGTGCAGTGATATTTTCAAATGCATGCTTGGTGCCGCCCCTCGGTTTGGGCCATTTTCATTACACATAGGCAGACCCTTAATCTTTCGGATTTGGGTCTGGATTTCCAGGTCCCTCCTACTTACTTCCACTCAATTTTCATTTTCCTTGATTACTCCGTCTGGGTTTGCAGTATAGTAGCCGGTTTTGTCCGCCCAAATTTTGGGCGGTCGAATCAGCGAACAGAGGGAGTGGCGGAGAACGATGACGTTGTCTTTTTGAGGTCATACCCCATGACATCCAAAAGTAGAAACTACATACCAGCCATTCAAAAAGTTATTTTCTTCAAAATATTAGAGAGGGTTATAAACCTGCTTGTTGCTTTCAAGGGTACTTTGCAAACTGATGTTGTATGATGCAACTTCCTGTCTTTCAGTGGAATTCAAAATAAAAGCTCCAAAATTGAAATTTCTTGATGGTCGCACCGCATGATATTTCATAAAATGGGCATACTCGGACAAAGTTTGTATATTATGACAGAAATATCTATAAAATAGCACTGTAATTTCATATAAGACTACAAAACACTTTGGAAATTATGCCAAACAGGGAAAAAAAAAAATGTTAATACATTATGAGCAAATTTTCAGAAGTTTACAAAATAGCACTCATGCCCAACCGGTCGCACCACATGATATTTTGACACTTTCAGTAACCAAAAATTTAGAAAAGCCATATGATTTTTGAAAAATTAATGTGGTTACATAAAGGGGAGAGACACAAAAAATATATTGTGTTTTTTTCTATAAATCTAGACCATTTTTAACTGGAGAAAATGCAGTCGGACAGTAAATGTAGGCGTCATGTCATTGACCCATATATCAAAAAGATCACACCCTGATATCAACATTTTCTTAATGATTGACTATGATGCTTTTGTATTTCAGACTGGAAGGAGACCTGAGGCTGAGCAGTCCTATAAATATGCCGTGAAGGTATGACCTGTCCCAATGCCCTCATAATCTTGAAGTTGTTTCCTAATTTGTACATACATACTAATAGTCAACACAAACAATTTCCCCCTCCTTCACAGCTTAAACTACAGAAAGAGTATGTTTTGCAAGAGATTAAGGAGCTACAAGCTCGTGTTGGATTTGGAAATCCAAGTTTCTGAACAGGACCCTGCACCAAAAAATGGAGACGATAAATACTTATGAATATGCCCTGGTATTGTTGTAATAGATATACTGTTGTATATATCAATTGCTGGTGGCATGCTTATGATGCTCGTGGCGTACAAATGGCTTTCAGGCTGTCAAAAGCAGTCGCGGAGCCAAAGGGGTGGCCGGAGTGGCACTGGACCCCCCTGTTATCGGACTGGCCACCCCAGGCGCCACCCCAAAATGTCATTCGCTATCCCTGGCAATTGGATGCTGATTGACATTAAATGTATCTTGTTAAAAGAAGCGTTTCTTTTGACATCTGGCAGTGCATTTTTTCTATCGAGGATATTTTCACAGTTCACCAGTCAGTCACATATCACTACGCCAGCGTCTGATACAGCGCCAGCGACGGAAAACAAGAGCATCATATTACAGTTATCGTTTTAAGGTTTATCATTTGGGTTGAGGCTTCCTGAGCAAAATGTTGAGAAAGTTGAGTTGCTGGGCCGCAGAGCCATAGAAAAAGATGCATATTGAAAATGACTAAATATATTGGCAATTTGGTTCCATAACATATTCAGATAAGAGAAATGTCTCTGTTTTTGTTTAGCAATTGGCACGATTTTAATAGGCCTAGCTAACAGCGCAGTTGTTAATTTTTTTTTTTTTCATTTTCATTTATTTAGCACACTTTGAAAAAACAAAAACAGTATCAGGGCTCTCAAGTGTCACGTATTGAGAGTGACAGTCACTCATTTCGGTCTTTAGTCACGCCCTCCCGCCACACATTGTATTTCTCACGCAGAAAACAAATATTTATTATATATTTAATATGCCGCAGCACCCAACCAAAATTCCTCTGGCCGTCCCACTCTCACTATGGAACCGGCAGTCAAGCGCGTCTCCCCTGGAGTTCTTAGTCGAGCCTGCCACTTATCAGCCAATCAAAAAAAAGAAAGGGTATACTAGTGCTGTCAGTTAAACGCGTTATTAACAACGTTAACGCAAACCCAAATTAACGACATACATTTTTTTTTCGAGCGGTTAACGCTCTTTTGGACCTAGCAAACTTTGTAGTTTTTTTCACATTCTGTTGCAACAACCACTGACGTTTGAAAAACTACAATACGGAACCGGATCTAGCTAGACCGGAAACAAAACAACAGGCACGCCACACACACTTGTTTGGGTTTGCGAGCCGGCTAAAGAGTCGTAGCAGTGCCCGTTTACGTAGTCGATTGCCAGCGCCAGACGCCGAAATGAATGCCAATAAGATTCTGAATGGAAAGTTTACTTTTAAAGGTTGCAAATGGTTCCATTGACAAGACCAAAGTGATCAGTGTGTTCTGTCATTGTGAACTGAGCTATCATCGCAGCACGTCGTGGAGTCTAAATACCATTTTGATGGCCAAGCACACAGCTGATGCGAATTCTCCGCCCGCTCGTCAAGGCCAGGCGATTGCAATGTTGTTTTCAATTAAAAAAAACATTTGCACGAAGCAATCCAAACCACTTTTCCATGTCGATAAGAGCATTAAAATTTGAAAAAAGAATGGATGAAAAAGAAATCAACGGACATTAAGAATAGATAAAAATTTGCGATTAATCGCGAGTTAACTATGACATTAATGCGATTAATCGCGATTTAATATTTTTATCGTTTGACACCTCTAGTCTATACAATAGCCAATCGGAAAATAGCACCATTGTATCTGGGTAAGATTTAATGCAACAACCAATGGAAAAAAAGCATATCCTGTAATTTTTCGTGATTCTGCTACGTCTTCCGAAAGTTTTGTTCACCTACAAAGCAAACCGCTGGAACTCGAGCATCACTTTGAGCACAATCATGATCTCCTGTTTTAATGTTACAATAAATTCACAACTTGTTTGAAACAAACAATGAGAACTTGACTGCTTTAAAAAAAAAATCCCAGATATTTATTATCAGTTTTTCACGAGTCTCTTAACCAACAGTTTTATAGCCTGTTCACTGACAACACCTGCTCAGAACAAGTAGTTCATAGATGTAGCCGGTGTGTATCGGTGAAACTCACTCCTCAGGTAAATAACAGGCCACCCGCATCAACAGATATCTAGCTTTTCGTTGGCGTAGTTGGTAGTGGCAGCGCTTGGGATGTCAGAGGTGGCAGGATCGAACCCAGTGTGGGAGGTAAATAGGCCCGATTCCTTTGACTTTTAAAATAATGTCATATTTTATTATTATATCCTGGCCATGGATGCATTAATCATTGCTGCCTTTCAAAGATGTCAGGTAAAAAGCGATTAATTTATTTACCGCCTGACGGGGGCAGGGGGGGGGAGAGAATGTCACTCTTGCCTGTCTTCAAAACTTGAGAGCCCTGCAGTATCATTTAGCCATTTGAAATCTATTGTAATGACTTGACTAGGTCAGAAAGGAACAATCGTCCAGGCATAAGATGAAGTTCCCGAGTTGGCGTTTATTACTGTAACCACACGGTACACTAGCCTGACGTTGTCATACTCATAATTCTAGTCAGAATATGAGTCTGATAACTCTCCGTTGGGCTTTGACTACAGGGCGTGTTTCAAACGAGCCTGGAAAACAAATGCCTCTTCGCTCAATTGGATAGATCTACAACCAATCAGAGCAACAGAGTATGTGACGTATGTTAAGCGCCGCATAGTTGTTGTCAACAGAACTAAACCAGAGCCTGTTTAAGGATCTTTATTATACATTCTCTGACTAAACTGCAAGCAGACTTGAAGTATGCTTGAAGAATGAATACAAAGATTTTTGCCGGTGTTGTAAAATTAATTTAAGGGTAGGGGGAGTACTTGTTCACACGGTCAACCTTTTTGAGCGAAACAATAAAGGGCAATGCATATACGAACACGTTCTCCGTTTAGGATTACAACTCCACAAAAGAAAAGGAGAAACCACAATGGCCACTGGGTTTTCATTGTGTCCCATCTTCTTCGCGACCATCGGGGCCAGCTGATAAATTAAACTTTTACCGAATCCCGTAGGAAGGACGGCAAAAACATATTTTCCATCACAAATGCCTTGATTGCGTCTCTCTGTTCCTCTTTCAAAATTAATGCGCTGTCGATGTCTTCTAAAACAGACTCGATGGCAGAATCATAACATCCCAGATCTCCAGCGGTAGCAATGTTTGTCCAAAACGAATTCAACTTAAGCGCTCTTTTGTGACGTGGGTGATTACGTTACTGTTGATCATCTGTCCATCATCGTATAAAGCCCGCCCTGGCAATTTCATTGGTTCGCCCAGATTCTGGTTTTCTGTAGTTGGTCCCCGATACGAGACCCTCCAGACCCAACTTCCCGACCAAATCTTTTGGGGGGGCGGGGAGAAGTTGGGCTGGCAGCCAGGCTAACGGTACACAGGCACAATAAGCCAAACAGCTGTTTGGCCCTAGCCCACGCTAAATAAAAGAAAGGTAGCCCACAAAACAATAGTAACCGTCTCTTGTGAAACCCAGACGTAACAGAAAGAACAGACGCTAAACCTGGTCTTAACTTCAAATGCTCCAATCCCCCTGCCCAACCCCCCTCCATACCCCTTCTCCAACCACCAGGATGCCCGGCATCCGAACATTCTGGGCATTCCCGTGATTAGCAGACAGCAGGTTGATTGGTATGTCGGACCCCGCGAACACTACTGGTAAACAACCAACTAACAGCCTAACATAACACACGTCTTTCAGTGTGAGTCGCTACACATTTTTTGTACTTTAACTGCTAAGATTCCTTGATGAGATGCCTTATCAATTTATTAACGTTACAAAAGATTAACGCTGCAGTCAGATAGCTACCCTGTGTGCAATTGTATATGCCTGTTTGAAATATTTATTTCAGAGTAGGGCTAGCCATGATCTAGAAGTTGATTGAAGATAAAAATGGGAATATGTTTAAGATTGAGATTGGACTCAAATGTGGGTAATTGGATGTGTAAGCCTACATGTTATTTTTGCTTAGTGTTCACTTCAAACATTAAAAGAAAGGGTGAGATAGCAGACTTCTTCAAAAAGCTGAGCAAACAGGATCAGGTGGAAATAAACCCCAGTCCTTGCATGACCTCAGAGCAGCATACAAGTCAGTCAGTCACATGCCAAGTTTAGCCTGTGTTTGTAGGCCACAGATGTAAGCTTACACAAACGTTTTTTCCCAGATTAATCCTCACTTTAAAATGATGGTTGTTGATTCATGAGTGTTCTTGTTTTGATGGCTGTGGTACGATGGCCCTGAAGTGCAAAACACACCCCCTAATATGAGTACATTCCCCAAATGAACCCCCCCCTATGGCGTGAAATTAGTGCCAGGAGAGTGAGCTCTGTAAAAACGATTTGTAACTTGCAAAAAAAATTGTGTCTCTGTGGAAAATGATTTGTGTACTTGCAAAAAAAGTTTTGTGTCTCCGTAGAAGAAAAAGATTTGTGTACTTGTAAAAAAAAGTTTTGTGTCTCCGTAGAAGAAAAAGATTTGTGTACTTGTAAAAAAAAGTTTTGTGTCTCCATAGAAGAAGGCGGGAACACTGCTCCCAAAACCATCTAAGCCAATCAAATATAGCCATTTCTGTGTCTAGTATCATTGGACATTTTCGTCTGTCTATCACACATGACCTAGGTCGTAGTAATTTAATAGTTTTTTTATGTAAATATGTATACGGATATTTAATTAGACAACCATTCATTAAACCTACCATTTGTTGGACAATGTGCAGATAAATGGGAGGGAACTGGCGCGAAGTATAGTGGTTTTCATTCGAAATGTATTATTTACTGCCAGTGTAACATAGTTATCTGGGTTCAGATTAAATTCCACTAAATTGGCATTACTACGCCACCTGCTGTTCAAATGTGTACCTGCTCAGTAGCTGTAGCGCAGCATTTAATCCCTCATAGCAACGGAGGATTTTCTGAAAGGTAACATGTAGTGAATCTTTAAATGTTGCATTAAAGATATGGATGGATATTTTGAACTACTAAACGTTACCAAATGACTCGCCATTGAAATCATCAGCATTCTAGTTTTGTTCTTATTCGCTGAAGTTCTTTGATAGACAGACGAAAATGTCCAATGATATTAGACACAGAAATGGCTATATTTGATTGGCTTAGATGGTTTTGGGAGCAGTGTTCCCGCCTTCTTCTACGGAGACACAAAACTTTTTTTTACAAGTACACAAATCCCCCCCCCCCCCCCAATATATAGAGTCAACTCCCACCAAGCCCTGGCCACCCCTTGGCCGCCCCATATATAAAAGTCTGGTTCCGCCACTGGTCAAAAGGTTCGAGTATAAATCGATTCCATTTTCATATCGTCCGTAATTTTGGGATAAAAAACTACTTCCAAACACTGTTGTTCAGGACAGAAAGTACAATGGATTTGGAGAACGAGTTTTATGCATTCGTATATGTATAAAAGAGTCAGTAATTATAGTTATCGAGGAATGTTTTCTCAAATAGTCCCAATGATATTCTAAAGTAACATATGTGTGAATTTATTCACATAAAATGTATCATTGATTAGTGGTGCTATGTGTTGGTCAACTCTTTCATGGGGTGGAGGCTGTTGAAGACATGACTACAGACGAATAAACTGTGAAAGGTGATATACAGATGACATCACAGACAGCTTTAAGGTCTGTGATGTCATCAGTACTTCCCATTCTAGACAGTGGAGTTGGTTGTGGACTTCAGGAAGAACACAGCCCCACTCACCCCCATCACCCTGTGTGACTTCCCAGTCAACACTGTGGAGTCCTTCCGCTTCCTGGGCACTATCCTCTCCCAGGACCTCAAGTGGGAACTGAACATCAGCTCCTCACCAAGAAAGCACAACAGAGGATGTACTTCCTGCGGCAGCTGAAGAAATTTAACCTGCCAAAGTCGATGATGGTGCACTTCCACACAGCCATCATTGAGTCCATCCTCACCTCCTCCATCACCATCTGGTACGCTGCTCCTCCATCACCATCTGGTACGCTGCTGCCACTGCCAAGGACAAGAGAAGGCTGCAGCGTGTCATCCGCTCTGTGGAGAAGGTGATTGGCTGCAATCTGCCTTCCCTCGAGGACCTGCACACCTCGAGGACCCTGAGGCGAGCGAAGAAGATTGTGGCCGAGTCCTCCCACCCTGGACACTCCCTGTTTCAGTCACTCCCCTCCGGCAGAAGGCTGCGGTCCATCAGGACCAAAACCTCACGCCACACAAACAGTTTCTTCCCTTCCGCTGTTGGCCTCCTCAACAAGGCCAAGAGTTCACACTGACTTTAATTACTTCATGTCTTAAAACAATTGCATTTGCACTACCTACAATTTGTGTAATATTTGTATTTTATATTGTATTTTATACTGTAAATTGGCAACTTATATTTTATTTTATGGCAACTTATATTTTATTTCATTGTTTATTTTATTTGTACACACATGTACATACATTGTTATGTCTACAAATTTTTTTAGATTTGGTATAAGTTTAGCTAGCTTGCAAATACTGAGGGTAGCCTACGGAAGTTGAGTTAGCCAATGTCGATGGTACAGTAGCAAACGTTAGCTAGCTCTACATTTCACTGGGTCTTGCAGCACTGCTTGATTTACTGAAATTATTCTGAAATGTTATGTAGCCATTTCCCTACTTAAGCAAGTCACAGTATCCCCTGATAGTGTAGTAGGCTAACTGAGACGACACAGTAAATAATTCCTCCAAGTAATAAGCCCCCGTTGAAGTGTTGAGCATTATTAGCTGCACGGTCTACAGTAGAAACTTTGGGACGAAGCCACTTTTGTGTGTTTTGCTAAATGCAGAATTTGGTCAAATAAAATCTGTAAAATAGACGTAACGAGTAGCACATAAAGTGGGGCAAGTATATTTCTCTTCCAGACTTGCCCTACCAAAAAATCCACTTGTCCCGGACAAGCCCTGTCGAGCAGGCGCGTCGCACCCGTGGTGTGGGGGATGTGGGTGTTTTAACACCCACACTTTTCCCGGTGAGAGAGTTAAACACCCACACTTTTTCTGCAGTTTTTCCACAGTTTTCCACAAACGCCTTGCGTCGAACTGCCGCCGTAGCTACGTCGTAGGCTGTGTACAGCGATTATATTGCCTAGTAAGTGAACAGAACTGCGCTCTGTTTTTCATGGCAACGGTGTGTTATACTTCGCAGCGGTCTTAACATACCGTATTCTACACTGGAATTTAACCAATAGTCCAGTACTTTTAAGAAATGTAATGCAAGTATCTTTAGTGTTTGCCGTACACGTGTTATCACCGTTAATGTGTTACATCAATGTAAAGCTTAACTCTTTAATACTGGTACAAATTGCTATCGTACTGTAATTAGGTAGATACAACCTGAGCTAACGTTAACTAACTGAACCTATTATTTAACATTAGACTGTTAGCTAGCTTGTTAGGTTGTATTTTGCCATTTGTGTTCGTAAAGTTTAATGTCCGGTGGCATTTTCATCTCTTTTTATATGCCGTTACTGTAGCTATATGTGTAACGTTAGCAGATATTTAGAAAATGGTGTGTTTATCAGTTGTAACTACAGGATGGAAGGTACTGTAACTGCACCTTTTTAACTTCACAAGCAACGTCTTTTTGTCACACAGTATCAAGATGCAGAAAAGAAAGAGGCAGGAGAATATTGACACTTTTTTCAAGAGAAAGCCTGTAAGTGAAGTTGAAAGCTGAACGTTGAACATTGTTGACATAAAACAACAGTAGCCTATTTCCATTAGATATTGTTTGCATTTACTTCATGATATACTATATATATATATATATACTTTTCAATATTCACTGAGGTTTGCTAGTGCCACAGCTGTAACTGTTTGGCCCAATTCCTTTACCACTGCCCACTATTACTAGCCTGGCTTCCAGCCCAACATGGCGTCGCCCACCAAAACATTTGGTCGGGAAGTTGGGTCTGGAGTAGCCTGACGTTGTCATACTCATAATTCTAGTCAGAATATAAGTCTGAAAACTCTCCGTTGGGCTGTGACTATGGGGCGTGTTTCAACCGAACTGTAAAACAAATGCTGCTTCGCTCAATTGGATAGACCTACGACCAATCAGAGCAACGTAATATGTTATTTGTTGAAAACGAATTCAACCCAAGGGCTCTTTCGTGACATTGTTGATTACGTTACTGTTGATCATCTGTCCATCATCGTATAAATCCCTGCCTGGCAATGTAATTGGTCCGTTCAGATCCTGGTTTTAGTTGTTCCCAATATGAGACCCTCCAGACCCAACTTCCCGACCAAATTTTTTTGTGGGCGGGGCGAAGTAGGGCTGGCAGCCAGGCTAGGTAATGTTAATATATTTTGTTTGTATATTTGTAGTTTGTAACAAAAATAATTTCCCCCTGGGATTATTCAATTATTTCTGATTCTTTTATAAGTCTACTGTTGTGTATTTTCACCAGAGTTTTGACTTATTTTTCATGTGTTCCAAGTGTGTTTTTATACTTTTCTAGTATCACTCATTAAATGGGATGCTTTTTAAATCTTGTATGTTATACATGTTGTACACCTCTGTCATTGTATTCATCGTTTCTATTGTTGATAAACAAATCACATCCATCCCCCTCACTTTTGAAAAGCTTGCTACGCCCCTGCTGTCGAGCCCTGTAGTACAGGCAGGGCATGACATTGGCACCCGCCCATCCACCAAATGCGGGTAGAATTCGGCTGTGGCGGGTAAAGCCTCACGCATTGACCGTGAGACGCTCGCATTTCAACTAGCACGTATCGTTTCCCCCTGTGTTAAACAGTCTCGGCCACTGTACGTTCGTTGCTAAGCAACAAAGACGCACGAACACACGCGAAAGCTCATCTCGTGGGGCTTTTGATCAAACTTGAGGACCCTGCTCAGTGCAAGGCAAGGATGTGGCGCTCCCTCCTGACACGCGCACCTGTTCGCAGTTCACTGAATATGAATACCGACCGGCGAGGCTGTGATTGGAAAACGGGACTGGAGCTGTCCCGGACGGGACAAATCAAAATCACCCATAAATCGGGATGTCCCGGACAAATCGGGACGGTTGGCAACACTAATTAGCACTAACCTGCTCCAGAGCAGGCTAATGTCGTAGCTCGCTAAGCAGGTTAGCGAGCAAATTTTCAGGCTAAGATAAAAAACGCCCCTCTTTTTGGTTTGTGTAAGCAACTTTCGATAAATCACCATAGTAACATATCAATTAGCACTAACCTGCACCAGAACAGGCTAACGTAAGTGTAGCTGGATAAGCTTGCCACACCCCCGGAAAAAAATTGGCAGCTCCCTTTTTGAGAGACCCAGCTGGCCAAGGAGATCATATATTCTAGTTCGATTAGCTTTCCATACCAATAGAGTTCTTCGCGATCGCCAAGATCCTTTATTTCACATGGATGAGTTCTTTTTTGAGCGATATCGATTCACCCGACAAGGACTCATTTATTTGCAAGACCTTCTCGGGCCGTACATTGCAAATATCACACGCCGCAGCAAGTTTTATGCTTTATGAGCTTATGCTGCTGTATGTGAATATGTAACACTATGTTTTAAGAAATGTCTTATCTGTTGTGCCTGTGCTTTTTATGTTTCATTGTGGGAGAGTGGGAAATCATATGGATTCCTTTTTATGTCTTGACATGTGAAGAAATTGACAATAAAGCTACTTGAAACTTTTACTGTGCTTCAAACTCTCTCTGCATAGCCTTGAGGTTTTTCGCGTCAAGTAAACTTGTATACAGTATAAGCGATGCAGAAAACATTGGCAAAGCCACAGCATGCATTGCTGTAAGAAAAGTGTACTTGGCGCTTAACCAGCTGATGAATTAATTCATCATATTCCCTGGCCATGTCCCAGTCAATGAAATCAAAGAGGGATTTACACATAGGCCTACATGCATATACACATATATAGGGTGATATCAGGTAAAATGGGCCATTTAAGGTTTGGGGGTCACAGCCCTGACAAGGAACAGGGGTTTTGATTGCTTTATTGTTGCTATGGTGGGCGGGCCAATAATTCAAACAAGACTGCACCAGAAAGCTGTGGTAAGTAGCCTGGCATACCAAATCTAACTACACTATTATAAGGATGATAAATCTATAAATAAATAAAACATGCGCTTAAAAAAACGATGCATAATATCTGTCTTGATGGCATAAATCAGAAATAATGTTGTTAGTTTGGTATATAGTTTAATATAGTTGATTGAATAATTGATTTATTAAGTGATGTTTTTCTTGGTGGCCCAATTTACCTTAACCCACTGAGGTAAAATGGCTAACATGGTTTCAGCTAAAATGGGCCATCATCTGTGTCACTCACAAACACACATACACATGTGTTGGAGTGTGTGTGAGTGTGTGTGTGTGTGTGTCACACCATGACCCCCCCAACAGTAATAATGGTAGTATATATTTTATGTACAGTGAGTATGGCGAACGAGAGGGAAGCGAGAGGAGAGAGGGAGAAGGAAAGGGAGAGAAAAGAGAGGAGCAAGGACCAGAGAGGAAAGGATACAAAGATAAAACAGTGATGGAAAGGAAGGCCAAACAATTACAATATGTGGAAAGAGGAGAGGATGAAGGGGGCCTTAGATGAATACATGGAGGGAGAGAAAAAAGGAATTACAGTGAGTGTTCACCTCTTAAGAGCATGGGGTGTGCCGCGATCCACACTGCAAAGACGCATCAGTGGAAAGGTGACTGGCAGTGAACATGTGTCAGGGCGGAAGCCCTACCTTTCCACAGGAGGCGGAAAGGGAGCTTGCTGCCACCCTCAAGACATTGGCGCAGGGGGGGTTTCCCTTCACAAAACGTGATGTCCAGCAAGTGGATTTTGATTTTTCCTTGATGTTTCAAGAACTGTAGGGCCTAAATAATTATATTTTATTACATAATTTCAACAAAACATTATCAAAAACAGTCATTAGTAATCATAAAAACACATGGAAAAGGCATATATGGTATTGTATTATTGTCCCAAACGATTTACCAAAACGTGGCCCATTTTACCCGATATCACCCTAGTACACGATATAAACGCTTTCGGTAGGCCTACATATATCCTCACAAGTGTCTATGAATTCTTATCAATTAGATACTCTTTGGCCTTGTTTTGATACTTATTCTGAAAGAGTTGATATCATTATTTTCGCTAGCAAGATCTCATTCGATGATTAATTTCCATTAAGCCTACTGCCAGCAGGCATATTTAAAGATCTGATTGATTGGGGTAAAAAGGCACTAAAGATGAGCCTATACATTTTACCAAAATACGTATTTAGTTTATCGGCAATTTTTTGCCAAGCTGCCTGTCTTGCTCTGGCAGTGGTGTTTGACTTAGTCATGATAATATGCTTATTGTCTTCGTAGAGACTCATTATAATAGTTCGCTCAGATGGCGAGAATATCACCGCTCTCTCTTTCGTCTGTTCCGCCATCATACCATTATAAAATCCCGGTTTTGGTTATCAACCTTTCCGTCCTTTTGAAGTAGGACGTGCTCGTGCACTTGCCCTGATAAGTTTAGCCTGATTAAAATTAACCACATGATTTGGATGCGGATCAGCCGTCGACGAACCGATATTTGCGGTTCTTAGTTAGCTCGCTAATGTTAACGGGCTTAAGGGGACAATTGATTAAAGGAGACATGTAATGAAAACTTCATTTTATGAGGTTATTTAACATTAATATGAGTTCCCCTAGCCTGCCTTTGGTCCCCCAATGGCTAGAATTTTCGATAAGTGTAAACCAAGCCCTGCGTGTTCTTCTCCGCCTTTGACAAAATGAAGGCTCAAACGCTCTGTTTGAAAATCTCCTCCAAGTGACGTAGATACGAGAAAGGTTACCTACCCTCTCTCTGCTTTGCCCGCTCAGATCATCTGGCCCGCCCATGAGAAACTGATCTGCCACCGTGCAAGGGCGAGTGCGATATCGGTTTTTCCTGGAGAGACATCATGGCGAGCAAACAAACAAAGCATAACAGTTGCTCATTGCTTGGATGTGCAAATAAAAACAAAAGTATTTTTTTAGTTCCTTCATCCATCATTACTAACTCTCCTTGGTCAAGCAAGCTAACTAACGCTATATCATTTTGTTGCTTTACTGTATATGGTTCCCTAGCTTGCTACCCTTAGAATGTGGCTGTAACATTAGCTCTGCAGCTAACAGCAGAGTTACTGTTGCTTATGTAAAGATAGATGGCATCAAGTAGGCTATGTGTGTGAATACAAACGCTGTAACGCCAGTGTTGTGCACTTCTTTGTTATTTGGATAACCGTTCTGCTGTTATGGCGCGCGATATCCGCCTTTCTCTTCATTGAAATGACTATGAGTGTGCACCTCTGCAAACCAGGGTGATCAGAATGAATCACCTGATCAGAATTGAGAATGACTCAATTTGAGGCATCTTACAGCAACGGGGACTACGAGCCATTGCGATACATCCGTTGTAAACATTAGCGCATGTTGCCGCCCCTCTCCTCCTCATTAGCATTTAAAGCTACAGACACCAAAACAGCGCGTTCTGAGGAAAGCTCATTGTGGGACTACTCGTAGTGGCTATAATTCTGCACCATGGCTGAATTTCGGGAAAGAGGCTTCAGATACAGTATTAGGGGACCACTAAGGCCTATATAAAAGCATCCAAAAAAAGCATTACATGTCTCCTTTAACTTAGCTTCAACCCTTACGAGAGACGGGTATGGCTGCAGCCTGCAGCCTCCCGTCTCATGCCCTCCCGTCTCAAGCCCACCCGTCTCATGCCCTCCCGTCTCATGCCCTCCCATCTCATGCCCAAGCTGTCCAACGGCAAATGCAGAGGGTCAAAAATACCAAATCGCGAATTATTGTACGGATGGAGTTAAAGGTAAATTCGTGAGCACGTTTGTTGCAATAAATTGAAAAACTTAAAATGTTACTTTTTTTATCCATATAGTTGGCTGATTTCTGGAGGTTTTCCCTGATGTTAACGTATATTTAATGAAACCTGCGATGACTGTTTGGAAGAAATTGCGATTTCCTGTGTGCTTACATTATTCACTAATCAATAGAACTAGTCATTACATACTAGTTAGTATGTTCTCATGTAAGCTTGCTATTAATAATAGTAGATTGTGTCTATGTGTCAGGATTAATAGATGTTCGGGATCAGGAGAAAGTACTGCTGAACTCTAGTCTGAGAGTTGTCATGTGTTGGGAGCAGTGAATCTCTTTCTCTGAGACTGTTGTAACGTCATTACTGCCTGACTGTCACTATCTATGTTTACATTCTTGTGCCCTATAAAAGATGGTCCTCTGGCTTTCAGAGCTGAGAGAGACATCATTGAGACCTAAGCCTGGTGTTGTGGTGTCATTTATTGCCAGAGGTCTGGTTTTCTCTCCCAATCTGCAGATTGATAAATACTTATTAAAATCCAGAACTCAACTGAACTTAGTCACTCCGTTTATGAAGAGACGGACAAAACACTTTCTTCATCAACTGCATCAGCGTTTTATTCTGACATTTGTTAGCGAATATCAGCTAACGTTACCTAGAGCAATTTATGGTTGCAGACTTTGATGGTTATTTTTTGAGATTTTCCTTAAGGTACACATCAGTGTCTTTAAAAAAAAGAACACACCGCAGATGACAAAATGCACGGTGTGCTGTACCGACCATCATTGTCCCCCAACCGTCGTGGTTGTGCCTAACCTTAACCTAAACCTCTGCTACGACTCCTGGCCTTAAACTAATCCTAACCTCAACCGTCGTTGTGACGCCTAAACTCAACCGGGCCTCCCGTCGTTGTGACGCCTAAACTCAACCGGGCCTCCCAGGCTGCTAGAATGGATTTTTAGTTTGTAGTCTAGCTAAAAAAAAAAACATACACCAAAGTAGAATGGAGAAATAGCGGACCAGACAAGCTTTTATTTTGAAAAGTAGAAGACGGGAGGGCATTAGACGGGAGGGCATGAGGCGGGAGGCTGCAGGCTGCAGCCATACACTCTTGCCTTAAGACGAACGGGCCCCAAATCATCTTTCATATTCCTGTAAATACTGCACATGCCTGTGTGTGTGCTACATTTTGGATGTGTCTGACCCCATAAAGTTCTGGAAAAGTGAAGTTCTATTCTATTTGCTATGGCTTTTGCAGTCGCTCAATCTCAACCGCAAATGTGTAATGTTGGAGAGGCAAGACACAAGGTTGACTCTCAGGGCAGATTCAAGATATACATTGTTTATTTTGAATAATTGTCAAACAATGACAATCACCCCTCCATATCACTCCATCCCCTCCATATCACTCCATCTAGACCTCCATCCAACTTCATTCTTCAATGAGAGATAGAAGCAAGAAAGACAAATATAAAAGAACATTATGGATATTTGACTTTTCCTGACCTTTCATTATTCAAACCCCATATTGTGAAGTCGATAACAACACTACTTAATAGTTGAATGGTCTCCCTACAGTGCGCAGTTGTTTAGATATCCCCCTATCAAACTCCTCCACTTCACTGAGATATAACAGACAATATTACTTTTAGGTAAGTGTCAATATCAGTTACCCTAACTAAGTAGTGTACATTTATTAGCATTTACTTAAGTGGTTGATAATAAAGGTATTAATAGTAGATTATAAAGTTGTATGGCATTGTGCAGAAAATGTACACTTCTCTACTTACCTCCGATGATAAACTGGTCGAGAGATGAAGACGTTTTTTGCATCCTGCAGGAACAAATTCTTCAGCATACTCAGGCCGTAGCCTATATGATGGCCTACAAAAATTATATGGTGAATTTTTAAGACAGTAGGCTGCAGATTTCGTTTAGCTGACAGATCGAATCCACTTGCTTTTTAACCTATCATTTTTTTTACGTTTTATTAATGTGCCGGCTTTATCATAAGACACCTACAGTAGTTGGGCTTGCCAAGTTTTTTGTTTTGTTTTATTGGTTTCAATAAAACAAAACAAATAGTCTAAAAGTTTGTATTTCATAAAATTATCACAAGTGAACAGATAATTGTAGGGGAGACCGGGATGGTTGTAACACTTTTTGTTTGAGCATCGGTAACTCAGTGGTTGTTTGTGCTAGCTCTCTCAAACTTTGATACATACAACCCATATCTGTCTTCTACACATATAACTCTCTTGGACATCTACTACACAATCATAGATTAGGTGAATTAGTGTCAAATACAAAGAGTTCCGTTGTTACAACCTACCCCACAACTGGGGTGAGTTGTAAAACTAGCTGGGGATGGATGTAACATGGAGAGGTAATTTGCTAAAATAAGATCCACACAATACAATTTGTAATATAACTTTATTGATGAACAAAGCACACATTGTTTTGAATAAGCTGAACTATTAAGTGACAAAAACACTTATTCATTAACTGAAAACTATTTCTGTGTGTGTTTGTTTGAGTGTGCGTTTGTGTGCGTGTGTGGACTGTAATTCTGTATGTGCATTTGTCACAGGTTTAATCACTGTCACAATGGTGGCAAATGTAGACGGCTGCCCCTGGAGTGCAGGCTGTGTGGGCCCAGAACTGACAGCTCACACATTTAACCCACATTTCTTTTGGCCTCGAGTTTGCAAAGGATTCCATGCACACAATGCAGAAATTCTCATCATCTGAGGTTTCAGAATCCTCTTGAACTTTGGGCTTGGGCCTTTTGCTTCTTTGCTTTGCTTTCTTCTTTTGCACCTTTCCAGGTGGCAGGGTTATTCTTTTTTTAAAGGTCTTCTTCCTTGCTTCCTCTTCAAGTGCCTGTTTCACAGGTGTATCTGTCAAGATTTCTGATTGCCTCCTCTTTCTATTGCCACTGGCATTCTTCCTTGGACCTGCTTTGGGAAATGGACGGAGAGCAGATGGACTGAAACCTTTTTGAGCAGCTTGACTTAAGTCCAGAGGCTGATCCAGAGAAAAAGCTTGACCTGTCTGGTCAACTGGAAAATAGGCTTGGGCTGGCTCAGCTGAGCTGGAGGCTTGGACTGGCTCGGCTGAGCTGGAGGCTTGGGCCGGCTCGGCTAAGCTGGAGGCTCGGGCCGGCTCGGCTGAGCTGGAGGCTCGGACCGGCTCGGCTGAGCTGGGGGCTCGGGCCGGCTCGGCTGAGCTGGAGGCTCGGGCCGGCTCGGCTGAGCTGGAGGCTCGGACCGGCTCGGCTGAGCTGGAGGCTCGGGCTGGCTCGGCAAAGCTGGAGGCTTGGGCTGGCTCCACTGAGCTGGAGGCTCGGACTGGCTCGGCTGAGCTGGAGGCCAGAGAGGCAGATGGTTCAGGGCGGTCTGTGACCTGTGATGGTACATAGTCACAGTCCTGGAAAATGTCTGGATTGAAAGGCCAGATGCCTGTACATCTAAAACCAGCTTGTACATTGTTTGGTGTAGCAGCATTGGGGAATGCAATCCTGACCAGGCTTGGGATGTTATAGATTGTCATCGGTTTTGCAGGATTCATTCTCATCCATGCATCACTGGCTGTGTTTATCAGCTTCTTGAATGGACCATAGACGCTACGATCAAGAGGCTGTAGCTTGTGCGAACAGTGGGGTGGCAAAGAAAGGAGAACTATCCCATTTTCTTTGCAGTAAGTGATTGCCTTCACTGAAAGATGGGAACTGTGGTTGTCCAACAACAGTAACACCTTCTTGTCAGGACTGACTTTTGTCTGCTTTACAAAATGATTCAGGAAGATTAAGAAATCTTCCTCCTGCATCCATCCGGAGCCATTACCACACCCAACACTGCCTGGTGGTCCATCGTTTAAGAAGTGGTCTTTGTATCTTTTACGTGGGAAGACAAAGGCTGGAGGAATGACATTTCCCAGTGCATTCACAGCACAAGCTACAGATACCAGGACACCCCTTTCTCCTGAGGTCATTGCACCAACTTGCTTGACACCGCGCCGTGCGATTACACGGTCAGGAGTCTGGACAGTTGTGATACCCGTCTCATCCACATTCCAAATATCGTTTCCAGTAAAGCTGTGCTTCTCTATCACATCTCCAAGCTTTTTGAAAAATCTCTCCACATTTGGACGTTTGAAACTTGTGGCCCGTGACAAACTAGTTGGCTGTGCAGCTCTGATGGACAGATTTGGATGGCGTTTCATGAAGCCGGAAAACCAGTCAGTTCCTGCCATGGCTTTCTGCTTCCATGAATGGGGATATTTACAGTTATTCTCCTCTGCCAACTGGTATGCAAACTTCCTGACCTAAAAACAAGTGATCAGTAAACTTGTTATCCCCATGAATGATGTATGAGCCCTTGGGGCAATAAGTAATAAACAAGCCACAACAATTGTTGCTGAAAAGCTGTAAATAATCTCTACCTCTTCATAATGGGGATAATAATTGTGAAGTGAAATTATTATTATTATTATTTATTTTTTACTATGCCTATCTCATTGTTACCTCTCGAGGGGTTAACCCATAGAACAGACCAGCTGCTTCTGTTAAATACTCTGTCAAGAGTTCCTCCTGTGCCTCACTGAAGACCTTCTGACTACTACGGTAGCCTACATGGGGCCTCTCACTTGAACCCTCCTCTCTGAGCTTCTTTGCAGCTTTAACATATCTGTATAGTGTAACGTGACAGATTGAATAGGCCTTGGCCACTGATCTCAGAGAATCTCCCTTCCTGACTTCAATTGCAGCCTTTCTCAGAATTTCTGCAGGGACACCCCTGTTTGTTTTGCGCTTCCACTGCCTTGGCATGCTAGAAAAAAGGTGAAAAGTACAAAAACCATATTGAGTCATCATAAGGGGATGGGTGTAACATTTTTTATGAACTGTTACAACCATCCCCACAACGACCAGCCATTACATAGCTAACTGTTTAAGGTATGTGGGTTTGAAGTTAGCATGAATGCTAAGCATCAAATTAAACTACAGAAACGGCTCCATTAGGTGATATAAATTGCAACATTGCATCTACAATACAATAAACGCTAGGCAAATAACAATCTTGATTTAAAAAAATACTTTCTTACCTGAAAATCAGTTTTTTGGTTTGTAATTTTTTCGTAAAGAACTGCCACTTCTCATTTCCTGCTTGGAAAGGAAGTGGGAGTCTACGATATTGATGACATCACTGTAGTTCCTTTCTAATTGGTCAAACTGACAGTGTTACAACTAACCCCGTGTTACTTTCATCCCCGGTCATAATTGTTTTGAACGTTTAGCTAACTTAAATATGTTGAACAATACTTGATTAGCTACATCGCGCTACTGTTTCATTAAACAAATAAACAGAGTAACAATTTACAGTTGTTGTATGTTAGCTCTAGCTAATCAAGTAGTTTGTTTGACATTGAAAACCACTCCGGTGTTTTGAAATGATTTCGACAGCAAAGTCGAACTTCAAATGAAGTTAGCTTGCTAACGTTGTACAATTCAAGACACCAGAATTGTTTTATACATAACCATACGCGATTCACATTAGCTACTTACACTCTTATTCTAGTCCATCTTGTTCTGAGCCGTAATCCCACAATATTCACTACTGCAGGAAAATATTATCTTGTTCCGCTCCATGTTTATTCCATTCGCTACGTGGCGCTGTCAGATAAAACGAGGGTCTTAGAACTGCGGTCCTGAAACTACGGCTCTCCGGGGTCTCCGGCAGTAGCGGTTAGAACCGAAACTGTACTGTAGCTAGTGGTATGTGCCAGTGTAGCGAGTGGTACTGTCAGTGCCTCCGCTGGCACATGACAGTAGCTAGTGGTAGGTGACAATGCCTCTACTGGCACCTAGTGGTACGTGCCTACGGAGCCCCAGACATGACATCCAAAAAATATATATATATCGTTCCCACGAAATAGTAAATCGTTCCTACGAAATAGTAAATCGTTCCCACAAAATACTAATTCGTTCCCGCGAAATACTAAATCGTTCCCACGAAATACAAATTAGTTCCCACGAAATACTAAATCGTTCCCACGAAATACTAATTAGTTCCCACGAAATACTAATTTGTACGCGGGAGACTCGCGGAACTTCCGGGAGACTGGAGTCTGCAACGGAATACTTATGTGTGCGTTTACTTTAATACCATGCCCATGAATGGTAGAAGCAGGAGGATTTACTATTTAAGCGTAAGGTGAGTGTCTTTTCTTATTATGTTATCATCAATATTATTGTTGTTATTGATATTTGATATTTTGTTTCAACGGGCAGCCTTAATACCTGCTGACTAACTTTTTTGGCCCGTTACTACAGACAGGTAGCGCAGCAGGTAAGACACTCTTAAGCAAACAAGGCCTTGCTAATACTACCTTAAAGTTTTGTTATTATGGAGCGTAAAGCCATGCTCGTTTGTGTCTAGGAGCTTCAGCACACTCAGTATATTGAGTGGTAGGCTACCTCGTTCGCGTTATGCTTCTTCTCAAAGATTGAACAACATAGGCCTATTTGTCCAAAACATTTCACAATAGGTATTGTGAGAATATGTTTTGTAATTAGTAGGCTAGTGCTAGTGCGCCTCTAGCCTAATAAGTACAGTATATGGTAGGCCTACTATTATTTTTGATTTCCTGTGGTTTACAGTTGAAGGCATGGATGCTCGGCTGCGAACATTTTTGAAGGAGCGCCAAATTGAAGAGGATGTGATCCAGAAACTTGAAGATGAAAATGTAAGCCACTGCAGTTGCTGTGTATGCTTTTGTCAAGTAGGCCTATGTATGTTAAGAACATGGTCACACCAGAACAGGTACTCTGTATGTGCAATGCAAATTTGGCCTGCCATAGGTTTTTTTAAACGTTCACTTAGCAGCAAAAGTGTGCCCATTCTTGGAAATGTTACATGTTGTATTATTTAATGAAATAAAATGCATGTGTTAAAGAATCAAGTGTGTTTACGCAATAATTTAAAATAATGATCTTTCATCTCAAATTGCAAAAAAATATCTAGCAAAAGTACAGTAAGATGAAGCTGATATCCTGAGACTGAAGCTATATCCTAAATTCCTTAAATATACATTGGCATTATATTTTAATTCGTATAACATTCAGTCCTTTATTGATTTAGAGTATCTTATATTTTTTCAGATTGATGAAACTGTCATTCCACTAATGACAGACAGTGACCTAGCCAAGTACATCCCCAAAGCTGGGGATAGAGTCTCCATTGTGGCCTTTTGCAGACAAGCAGCAGCTACTGTTTCATTAAACAAATAAACAGAGTAACAATTTACAGTTCGTTTTTAAGCTAGCTATGTGTGTAGAGCTAGCAAGCTAGTGCTACTGTAACTACTGAATGTTAGCTCTAGCTAATCAAGTAGTTCGTTTGACATTGAAAACCACTCCGGTGTCTTGAAATGATTTCGACAGCAAAGTCGAACTTCAAATGAAGTTAGCTTGCTAACGTTGTCCAATTCAAGACACCAGAATTGTTTTATACATAACCATACGCGATTCACATTAGCTACTTACACTCTGATTCTAGTCCATCTTGTTCTGAGCCGTAATCCCACAATATTCACTACTGCAGGAAAATATTATCTTGTTCCGCTCCATGTTTATTCCATTCGCTACGTGGCGCTGTCAGATAAAACGAGGTTCTTAGAACTGCGGTCCTGAAACTCCGGCTCTCCGGGGTCTCCGGCAGTAGCGGTTAGAACCGAAACTGTACTGTAGCTAGTGGTACGTGCCAGTGTAGCGAGTGGTACTGTCAGTGCCTCCGCTGGCACATGACAGTAGCTAGTGGTAGGTGACAATGCCTCTACTGGCACCTAGTGGTACGTGCCTACGGAGCCCCAGACATGACATCCGAAAAATATCTATATATCGTTCCCACGAAATAGTAAATTGTTCCTACGAAATAGTAAATCGTTCCCACGAAATACTAATTCGTTCCCACAAAATACTAAATCGTTCCCACGAAATACAAATTCGTTCCCACGAAATACAAATTCGTTCCCACGAAATACAAATTAGTTCCCACAAAATACTAAATCGTTCCCACGAAATACTAATTAGTTCCCACGAAATACTAATTCGTACGCGGGAGACTCGCGGAACTTCCGGGAGACTGGAGTCTGCAACGGAATACTTATGTGTGCGTTTACTTTAATACCATGCCCATGAATGGTAGAAGCAGGAGGATTTACTATTTAAGCGTAAGGTGAGTGTCTTTTCTTATTATGTTATCATAATGATTATTGTTGTTATTGATATTTGATATTTTGTTTCAACGGGCAGCCTTAATACCTGCTGACTAACTTTTTTGGCCCGTTACTACAGACAGGTAGCGCAGCAGGTAAGACACTCTTAAGCAAACAAGGCCTTGCTAATACTACCTTAAAGTTTTGTTATTATGGAGCGTAAAGCCATGCTCGTTTGTGTCTAGGAGCTTCAGCACACTCAGTATATTGAGTGGTAGGCTACCTCGTTCGCGTTATGCTTCTTCTCAAAGATTGAACAACATAGGCCTATTTGTCCAAAACATTTCACAATAGGTATTGTGAGAATATGTTTTGTAATTAGTAGGCTAGTGCTAGTGCGCCTCTAGCCTAAAATGTACAGTATTTGGTAGGCCTACTATTAATTTTGATTTCCTGTGGTTTACAGTTGAAGGCATGGATGCTCGGCTGCGAACATTTTTGAAGGAGCGCCAAATTGAAGAGGATGTGATCCAGAAACTTGAAGATGAAAAGGTAAGCCACTGCAGTTGCTGTGTATGCTTTTGTCAAGTAGGCCTGTGTATGTTAAGAACATGGTCACACCAGAACAGGTACTCTGTATGTGCAATGCAAATTCGGCCTGCCATAGGTTTTTTTTAAACGTTCACTTAGCAGCAAAAGTGTGCCCATTCTTGGAAATGTTACATGTTGTATTATTTAATGAAATAAAATGCATGTGTTAAAGAATCAAGTGTGTTTACGCGATAATTTAAAATAATGATCTTTCATCTCAAATTGCAAAAAAATATCTAGCAAAAGTACAGTAAAATGAAGCTGATATCCTGAGACTGAAGCTATATCCTAAATTCCTTAAATATACATTGGCATTATATTTTAATTCGTATGACATTCAGTCCTTTATTGATTTAGAGTATCTTATATTTTTTCAGATTGATGAAACTGTCATTCCACTAATGACAGACAGTGACCTAGCCAAGTACATCCCCAAAGCTGGGGATAGAGTCTCCATTGTGGCCTTTTGCAGACAAGCAGCAGTAACACAACAAGCACCATCCAGGAAAGAAACCATCCTTTCAAGGCTACGTCAAAGACTCTCCGGAACTGAGGGGACAACCTAGAGCTCCACAAAAGAGAACATCTCAGTGGACAGGAAATGCAAATGCCAAACGGAAACTGAGGCGGATTGAGGTTGGCTGGATGAATTTCGATGTAAAAGAGCAAAGGTACAAACAGGTGAAGTCTGTAAACGGGGGAGGAACCAGGTATCTCTTTGTTGACAAAGATGAAAAAGTGGCAGATATCAAAGTTATGGCTGAAAATCTTTTCTTCCCCAATGGCCTTTCCAAAAAAAAAAAAAATGGCCTTTCCCTCTATTCAACTCATATTGAGAGCTCCCAGATAAATGTTGAGATGTCCAATGGAGTAGAAGAGTTGTTTGACCAAAGCAAGGTCAAAATGCTCCAACTTTATTTGTACACCAAAAATAAAAGAGGACAGCAGCCCACAGTAGGAGAAGAGGAGGATCTCATAATAACCCAGCCCCCAGTGATAGATCTTACTGAACAGGAACAGGCTGTTGAAGATCTGTTGGTGGAAAACAGAAATTCTGAGTCACCAAATGATGATGAAACTAATTATGGAGCTTCCTCAAGTGAAGACTTGGAACTGAATGACACATTACCCTGGGATGGTATGCTAACTCTGGGTTCGGAGGCAGTTATTATAAGTGGGGATGACAGGTTGGATGTAACTGTGGAAGAACCAAACCTTGAAACAGCAGACAAAGAGGATGATGTACCTTATCAAAAAGTGGATGAGTTACTGTCTGATCCGGTGCTTGCAGGGGATACCGATGTTCCAGCCCAAGCATATCCTGGACCACAACCTTCTCCTGTAACGCTGATTGTAAGAAGAGGTCACTGTCTCAGTGACTTGATCAGTGCCTTCTAGGACCCAAATATTCTTACAACTGAGGTCAACATCACAATGCGTTTACCAAATAGAGAGCTTGAACAGGGTGTAGGAAGTGGTGTTTTGCGAGACTGCCTCACAGAATTCTGGATGGATTTCTATGACAGCTGCACACTGGGGGTTGAGGTTAAAGTCCCCTTGATCAGACATGACTTTCAGTGTGAAGAATGGCAGGCTGTAGCTAGAGTGTTTGTACTTGGGTGGAAACAAGCTGGTTACTTCCCAGTGAAACTTGCAGTACCATTTCTGGAAGAGGTATTGTATAGTTCGACAACCAGAAGTTTACTTTTGCTGTACATATCACAAGAGGAAAGAGCTGTCCTTTTGAAGGCTTTGGAGGACTTTCAGTCAGTGGACACAGATGAACTTTTCGATGTACTCGATGCATATGAATGCAAGCAAGTCCCTAACAAGGACACACTGCTCCCTGTTTTAGCACAGATAGGACACAAAGTAATCATCCAGGCCCCAATGTATGTCATTAAGTGTTGGCGTCCTGTTGTGGGCTCTATAGCTAGTTTACTGCCACCAGAGGGTCTGCATCATTACATTGCACACAAAAAAACCAACTGCAAAAACAGTGAAGCAGCTTCTAAACTTCCCAGAGGAGATGACAACAGCCCAATCAACAGTTTCTCACTATCTGAAAAAGTACATCGGGGAAATTGATCGCAACACTCTTCAGCTCTTCCTTCGGTTCTGTACAGGATCTGATCTCCTGGATAAGGCCATACTGATTGAGTTCATAGAAACCACCAATTTCCTCCGCAGACCACAGTCCCACACATGTGGATGTGTACTAAAGGTGCCCACTGGTTACAACAGCTATCCAGATTTCTGTAGTGAATTTAACAATATTCTCACAAGCTCAATGTGGGTAATGGATGTGGTGTAGGTAATAATACAAATAATAACACAAAGGATGTGACAGCTCCTTGCTGGACTGGATGGTGTTGTTATTTTAGCTCTGTAGTTCTGTGAGCCTTTTATTTCATCTGCTCTGAAAGGGGTTGCTTTGTTCTTTCACATTCAAATAGTTAAAGGGATAGTTCAGTTTTTTGTATTACTCCAGTTAGTGCCAAAAGAAACCGATGTCTAAGACTAGGTCAAGCACTGACAATATTCCAAGTAAAGCGTACAGTTAAACTGTTTTGGAAGTGGGACTTCTTTAATGTAGCTAAAATACATTTTTTGTTGGCGTGTTACTGTTCTTAGCAGTGTATGACTCTGCTTTTAAAAACTGGGAGCTTGCTGACCACTGTCTACTACTACAAATATTACACTGAGAATGTACCTCATACTACCCCACTTTTTTACAATGATCCCTTTTGTGCTATACAAAGTTGTTTGTAGCAACCCCATCAGAAACAAAAATGTGAGCCTTGACTGATTGTGTTAAGGTCTTTAAGACTAAGTGAGTTGTTGACACAAGTACTTTAAACTTTCAAGTAATATTATTTTGTATCTATGAACCTGGCTAACAGGATTCTTGGAACACAACACTTGGTACACCTATCCTGTTAGTGTACATACAAAATACAACGTGTTGCTTTCAGTAATAGTGTATTTTAAAAGGGTCAATAAACATTTAAAGTTTGTACATAAGTCTGATATCATCTCTGTTACATTCTATACACCTTCACACCTTTCTTACGAAATGGTTTCAAACATGCAGTGATTTGTTATGGAGGACACAATTTATCAAACGTGGGATTGTTTTGGTTTAATTGTTCCGTTTTATTCTTGACCACCATTATTTAAACATTAGTCTTGCTTTGCCAGACATACTTCCACAGTGCTGCGGAGGAAGACCATCATAATGCATGTACATAGGTCTTCTTGTTTAATTGATCGTAACAATAGACAATTTTGGTTGTCATTACCAGTCTGTGTGGTTGCTGTCCAGGGTGCTACTGTCCTTGTTAGAGAGGGATACCATTTTTTTTTTTAAATGTTAACATTTGAAGACAGTTTAAATCACACACTAGCTGATACCGGTAAGAAGTCAGTTTGTTGATTTTTACTTAACTACTTAACTCTAAAGCAGAATACCAAAAATACATAAAACACACAGCTTTAAATGTTATGAACATAGGTATTGTAGCAGATGTACTGTTTACAGTTTGACAAGATAATGTGAATATGGATCAGCATGAAGGATTATAATTCTAGCTAACAATAGCTATCAGGATGAGTTCAACTATTGACAGATTGCTAAAACAGTATGATATAAGGTATTTTCTGATTATTTTGTTTGCAACAAAGACACAAGAAGAGCAAGATGTCTCTGTTTATCTAAACTTCCAGCTCAAATAACTGTGGACGAACCAAGTCCCTCAGCTGAATATATAAATCAAGTGACTGGTACATGGTAGATGGGTACTCCAAGCCTGCTTCCTCCATTGTTATTGTGCACAAATCAAATACGTCCGCATCACATGGGACTGAACTTAAAATGTGCAGCTGTCTTTACATGTGGTCAAATCTTCAGTAAGTGGAACAAGAAAGTCTTCTGTCCCCCAAAGGTGAGGGGCCATGTACATGACATCAGGTATCCCACTGGGCACGTTGGTGTTCTTGGAGGGCCGTATACGGTGAGCATTCCAAACATCCCGTATATCATTTAATACGTCCTGTTGACTTTTTGTCCGACTTGAGACGGCGCCGAGGACACGTCACTGTGACGTCGCCATCAAAGTACCGTGAGATCGATTCGAGAACTGCCGGCTGTGTAGCCGAGTGCATTTTCTCAAGAGCAACTGCACGGTTTCAAGTGACGACACAGCAATTTCATGATTGGCCAGACTCACACACAACAACTTTGACGTGTGTTTTGGAATATTCGGACACCTTCAGTTTCGCCAACGCTCAAAAAAGTTTAATTGAATTAAAAATGTGTTGAAGAAAGGGTTTTAGTCAGCCTCTTCACTAACGGAAAGACTAAGTTAAATTATAAATAAGGTAAAGTAAGCAAACAGCGCTTGATCGGCCATGATTGACATCAACGCAGCAAACCACGAGAAGCTGGAATGTCTGACTTCAGAGCCGTTTTCAACTCCTCCCCGACTGCAAGCGGCTACTCTCGCCGGTCGTTTCATGCAGCCGCAGTCCATGTCGAACGCACCTATCAACTCTATGCCAAGTCACCATCCGATGCATCCTCGATAAAAGGGGCGGATCAGGAACATTTCCGGGTATTTTGGGCGTTCTTGGTGACTTGTGTTCTTTGGAATGGAACCGTACTTGGGCAACGAAAGATTACGTCCAACGAATTCGCAAGAACACAATAACGGAAAAAAAACGTGGATTGTTAAACGGCCTCATTCCGCATTCAGCTCCAGGTAAATCGGCAAACAGCCAAAGTGAACATGTATGCTTGTGCCCTGTTCTTATCCGCAAGCACATTTGCAGGCAACTTTTATTGACGTAAGCAAATAAATGGGGTGCTAGTTTACCCATTTCGGACGAGTAAGGGGTACCTGTTACCTGCAGAACCGGAGACGAGAGGCGGTTAGAACCGAAACTGTACTGTACTGTAGCTAGTGGTATGTGCCAGTGGAGCGAGTGGTACGTGTCAGTGGCTAGTGGTACATGCCAGAGCCTCCGCTGGCACATGACAGTAGCTAGTGTCTAAGCCTCAATTCATCAAAACAAATTTTAGGGTATAATATAACCCCCCCAAAATAACCAGACGACTGATGGATAATGTATAAGTTATATCATGTTACGTTGTTATGTTCACACAGCCTACAGTCCTTATGTCAAGTTTTCAAAATGTTTCAGACTCATCTTAATATTGACCCAATTCATTTGTGAATATTTCAACAATTACACACAATACACAACAATAAACTATAAAAAAAAATATGACTTAAAAAAATATACAGACAGAATATAAAGACAACCTGCCAGCTCCTAACACATAAATGATCCTTACCTTTGTATTTGATATTAGTTTTATTTTATACTCAAGAGGTAACTGCATAATTGAAACACTATTTGACTCAACAGTCAAAGTTTTTATTACAGCAAAACCATCCAAATCTAAACAGCTTTCAAATACTATGTTACATACTCACTTAACATACCTTTTTTATTAAAATAAAATATGTTAAAAACAATAAAATTATGACCCTAACAAAAAAAAATCCACAACTGTGGATTGAAGGGCAAATAATGGGTTGTAATCCAATTTGTGTACCCACAAATAATGCTGGTAATGCTGAAAATTCTTATTTTTTCTGCATCCTTTGCTGATCTTTAGAAGCAAGATGGAATTAAACATAATTATCTAGACTTTGGACAAAAGTGTGTGGACATTAATACAGAGCTGAAGTGAAAAAACACTACTGGCCTGCACAGAGCCCCAACCTCAACACCACAACCTTTGGGATGAATATGGCAGGTCTCATCAGTGCACGACTACACTAATGCTGTTCTGGCTGAAAGAAAGCAAATCCCATAGGGAGGGAGCTGATGTGCAGTTCCTTTTAAAGGTCCTGGGAAAGGATAGTGCCCAGGAAGCGGAAAGACTCCACAGTGTTGACTAGGGAGTCGGACAGGGTGATGGGGATGAGTGGGGCTATATTCTTCTGAAGTACACAACCATCTCGACTGTCTTAAGAGCATTGAGCTCTAAGTTGTTCTGGCTACACCAGGTCATCAGGTTGTCAGCTTCCCACCTGTAATCAGACTCGTCCCCACCAGAGATGAGCCCAATGAGGGTGGTGTCGTACGCAAACTTCAGGAGTTTGACGGACGACTGGAGGTGCAGCTGTTGGTGTACAGTAGGGATGGGCATTCGACTAAATTGTCTTAGTCGATCGTCGATTTTTGATTAATCATTAACATTTTTATATTAAAATTTACTATTTATAGGCTATATTAAAATGCAGTGAAAATAGAAAAAACAGCGTGTTTACGCATTGAGACCTGTAGCTATTAGAAAAACAACTATTTCTGTAACTCCTAGAAGCGGAGCCGACAGCTAGAAGCCTGTGCTCAAACACAACTGACCCTCGTTTTTTTCCGGCTAATTAACAAAGCTTCATAAAAACCTTCACCCTCAACAATACTTAAGGGTAGCATATCCATGTCGAAGGACTTGCAGATCCGTTGGGTAATTTTCTCTGCTCGTTGTGCATCGCAGATCCTCCGTGCTAGCACCGAGAGCAGGATGCACCGTCGGATGTACGTTCTTCAACTGGTATATCATTTGAGTCGTGGAGGAGTTGTAATTATACTCAGCTTTGCAGTGTTGGCGGTGAACAAAGTAATTTTTTAGTCAATATGGTCTCACGCTACACTTCGCCGTGACATCTTCATGTTTACTTTTGAAATACATGGAAACTCGCCGGTAACTGAGTAGGCCTGTGGCGTTTTTTTCCAAACATTGGCTTCATTTGGTAAAATGTTTAATTGCTGCCACATAGCGAAATCCATTGCATTCCTTCATGACTCACACTACGCAACAGAACACGCATTAGTTTTATCGATGAACAAATAATGTCATCGACTAAATTCTTAATGATCGATAATCAATCGTCGATTAATTATGCCCATCCCTAGTGTACAGGGAGAAGAACAGAAGGGAGAGGACGCAGCCCTGAGGAGATCCGGTGCCGATGGACCGGGAGTCAAAGACTTGTGTTCCCAGCTTAACGCACTGCTTCCTGTCAGACAGGAAGTCTGTGATCCACCTGCAGGTGGAGTCGGTCACTTTCAGCTGGGAGAGCTTGTCCTGAAGCAGGGTGGGGATGATGATGTTGAAGGCAGAGCTGAAGTCCACAAACAGGATCCTGGCGTAGGATGCTGGGGAGTCCAGGTACTGGAGGGTGAAGTGGAGGGCCATGTTGACTGCGTTGTCTGCGTTGGCTCTATAGGCAAACTTCAGGGGGTCCAGTAGAGGGTCTGTGATGGATTTGAGGTGTGCCAGCACCAGGCACTCGAAAGACTTCAATGAAGGAAACCAGTACTATAGTTTTATAAATCTGCAATGATTCTGTGTTCTAGAAGCGACCAGGGCAAGTGCTGCTCCCTCCAAGACAATGACACAGTCAGCCAAAAAGAGCCACAGAACCTGGACTTCCAGTTCCTTCTCTCCTGCCACAGGATTATTTGACAATAATCAAATTGTTATTCAAAACATGTATTTGAATAATTGTTTACCTCAAATACTGTTAATGGAATGTTTCAGTAAAGCTGAACTACTAAGTAAAGCAGGCGATCAGGACGAATACTGACCGTCATCCTCTTATAGTTTATTAACAGATTTTATTAAAATAAAGAAGGTATGTTAAGTAAGTGTGTTGTATGTTTAACATAAAATCAACTGTCTGTTGAGTCAAATAGTGTTTCAATTATGCAGTTACCTTTGTATATAAAATAAAACTAATATCAGATATCAACTAATAAAATGGTAATCCTTCTGCAACAGTGTCGCCGTGTCTTCCTGTATCGGCCCTACTGCTGTATGTTTCATTCAATCAACACATTGAATCCTACTAAGAAAGCTGAGTAAACGCACTCGATGATAGGCTACATCTGCTACTGATATTACTATCCCAACTATAATTTCAGCTGTCAAAACTATAATATTCTTGTTACGACTAACTAGCCTACTTCTTCTTCTGTTTAACAGTTCAGCTTTTAGCTTCTTCCGCATTGTAGGCTATTTAAGCTCTTAGCTTTGTTAATGCAGTTCAGCTTCCACACTGCCTCTTGAAATTCAACTATTTCTTCGATTGCTTCACAACGTTCAAACGTATTCTCGCGCATTGTATTTAAGCACTTAGCTTTGTGAGATGATGCAGTCCAGCTTCCACACTCCCTCTTTTGTGTGAATCATACATTTAAAAAATTAATTTCAGCTTGCGGGTATTTTCTCATTTCTATGTTTTCAGCCATTTAAAAAATGTATTTCAGATTTCAGCATTCCAACGCATTTTCAGCAGGAAATGCATGTTCTAGTTCCAACTTGTTAGTTCTTCCGTAGGTTTTTTGGCTTTTAACTAGTCCTGCATACTTTCACCGATTCCTACAATTTTTGTATCAAAACGTTCAGCTCCTTCAGGAGAGGATGGCTATGACTTCTGGTATTTCTCACTTTTATACTTTTTAAAGAATTAAGGTTTTTGTGCAAATTATTCTCCCATTGAAAGTAATGGTAAATCATTTCAAATCATAAAAAAGCTTCCTCCTCTTTCAAACTTAACTACTTCAGCATACTTTCAGCTAGAGACACCATTCAGCCATTAAAATGTTCACTAGACATTCAGCTATTCCCAAATGATTCAGCTCTTTCAAATATATTCAGCCAATTTTGAATTGTGACAGTTTGAAATACATGAAAGATTTAGCTCCTTCTTGATTTTTATGATTGAGCAGCCAGCAGAGTGGCACACTGATGTGATATTCAACTAAATTGTCAAACAAATTCCTCTGACGTTCATATGGTTTAACTTACAGAAACAAGTTTTACCTTAAAATGTAGGAAAACTTGTCCTCTTTCAGCCAATTTAACTACTAAAGAGCTCACATTTATAGATTTTCAGTTTTGAGCCTTGAAGCCTTGAAGTTTTGAGCCTTCAAATTCTCTCACTACAATGGAGAGGTGGGTAAAATTCGTCAGAGAATTTCGAAAGTAGACGTGTTTTTAAACTGCCGGTAGAGTCGTATTTCTGACCGCACAGACACATATAGGATATCAATGGTTTCGGCAGTGTCTTGGGTTTCGGAAAATATCTTTATTTTTGGGATTGGATGTACAGTTTTGCGTCTGGGTTAACTTGTTTGAGGTGTGGATTCTAGCTACATTTCTCATAATCGAGCTAGCGCGATGGCTCTCCATTTTTTTCCACAATCGACCAAACAAGATATTTACATTGACATTACATTACATTACATACATCTTCCATTGCATCCTCTCTAACATCACGCCTTCGGTTATTATTCAAGCCTAGGGTGTTAATACATACCACTTTGACACACTTGCAAGAAATGATCCGCTGCTTAGATGCATCATGATCTTGTTATTTACGTATAAAAAAAACTCACCAGGGACAACGACGGCAACCCTGCACTATGAATTATTATTTTGATGTCATCTTAAAGTGTCTGAACAGGACTGGGTGTGCAGGCTCGCATGATTAGTTTCTCCTCCGTCTTGAACCTGAAACCTAGATTCTAGGTTAGAAATGTTGCCAGTCTGTTGCCAATGACCAACGGTTGCTACCTTTTTCCAGCAAGTTCAAGTCATTCCAGTGTTGTCCTTTTACCTTCAAATTCGTTAAACCCAGACTTCAGCAACTGGAGCTGAGTGCACCAGCTGGGCGTACGCCTGGACGTACGCTACGTCCGACGTAGAATTGAAAGTTACGACTAATTTAAAGTTACGACTAGTGCACCAGTTAGCCCTTTATGTGCTGCACCTGGGTGTATATTTTACGCCTATTGGGGAGCAGGCGTAAGTTGGAGAATCGGACCAATATCCCATCCATAGTAGCCTAATTAGGGCTGACATTAGTTTGATCGCACATGCAGCGCGTCTTGTTTAATAGGCAACATGGAAAGGGCATTAAGGCGAGAAAGTTGTCCGTGGTATAAGAAATCCACTGTTAATTTTGTTGTTGATCGATTTCCAGCTGATTGTTTCTGTTTGTTTATATATTATATTGTAAATAATTTTTATGCATTGTTCCTCTTCTTTCTGATTTTTTTCACTTTTTGTTTTGCATTTTTCTTCTATTTTCTGTAGTTTTAAGCCTTCGTCCAACTCCAGCCCCTATTTAAAATACCTTTCGGACGCTTTGAAGCTTCAGCTTATAACTTTCTACAAAATGTTCAGCTTTTTTAGCATGGTCAGCTATCCCCATTCAGGTTTTCAGCATTCTCACTGCTGTTTCGCAGGAACAGCCTTTTCTAGTTAATTTTAATAATTAAAGTCAACATAGGCTATAGGTAACCTACATTTTGCAGTCAAGGGGTGTCATTTATTGACATTGTTCTTCATATGGAAATAACGAAGAATTATGTTTTCTTTCTTATTTTAAAGACAAAATGAAATATGTATGTGGTTATAATAACAAAGGGTTTGAGTATTTTCATTTTGCAATACACTTTTAAATTGCAGTTCCCTGTCAGTCAGCACAGCCAGGTTACATTAGTTTTCTTTGTTTACAAGCATTTCTCTCAATAAAATAAGAATCAACACATACCATAAATATTTTCAATAAAAAAATCATTGTTTTACATTATAGCCCTAGGCCTTAACTTTTTAAACAAAACAGTTCCTAAGATATTAGACAAATCTTTCTGAATCCTGTGTGTTTTGTTAAATATGCTCTACATATTTAAAAAATATTGATTATTTCATTCTGTATGTATTGGTTTGCCATTCAACATCATTACAAATTATACATTTGACTTTTGGATTAACACTTTGTGGTTAAGGTTAATGTAGGGCTTACTCCAACAAAAATATGTACAACCAAAAGGTATGCAAGCCTTCACCAAACAAATCTTAACTGTCCTGTTTCTACAGTTTGTTCCATGTAATTTGGAGGCTGCAGGAAGTGCCAAAGATATGAGCCTTGAGTGTCACAATGCTTTTACACAATGGTTCTGAACTCCATTTATCAACCAACAATAACCATGGACATATTTGCATACCAAACGACTGCGGGGATAAAGAAACGCAAAGCTTAAGTTTTATGGATGCATTGTGCGAATAACAAGACTAGTTAAGCATAACTTCCAGTAAAGATTTAGCATAGAAAGTGGAAGCATGCCTACGTAATTATACAGTAACATTCGAAATGTATCTATGGTTTGTCTGAAAAGATACCATTTATATGTGGTCTGTAACTGAATTCTTAAATTATTTGCACAAATAAATGTGGACAAGCCACTAGTTGGTTCTGGTATCGTCTATAAACCAACATACTGTACACTTTATAATACTAAGGAGATCACAAATGGGTTTTAATGAAGCCAAACCATTGAAGAGGAAAGTTTTTTTATTTACTATTGCTCCACTTATTTCACAAATACGTGAATAATTAACAATGCAATAGATTTAGTTAGAAAAACAACTGTAATCGAATACAATTATATAATGTATATATTTTTTTAATAATAGGCCACAAAAAGGCACAAAGTCACAATAATATAATATCTCAAATTGTAGCATTCCATGATATACAACTCCAAATACCTCATGCAAATACCTTTCTGATAAAACCACAAGATGTTACACATTAAAAAAGAAAAGAAAAAAGGTCAGTCTGAAATAACAGCCTGGAAACCCAAACACTGATAGAAAATTACATATTGCTTTTAGCAGGAACAACAAAGTTCACTCTTGTGATGTTGGCGCAGTTTCTTGTACAGGCAATCCAATTGTGTCAATATGTTGTCCAGTGACGTTTGAAGACTTACTTAAGGCATCATGAACCTATTAAGAACATTTAGAAGAGAGGGATATTAGTGAGAATTATCTAGCAACCCCAACAATCTCCACCAAATGTAAAGGTTTGTCATTCACAAGGATGTCAATACAATAATAAAAACAATACAAAATGTAATGCTTGAACATAAAAGTTTTTCAGGAAAGCTAGTTTTATAATAGTGTTGAGAAAACATGCACATTGACCAGGGGCCTATTCCATAAAGGCCGCTCAAAAAAGTCCTAAACCAGACTTGAATAAGTTTAATTAGTCAAGCGGGGCTTAAGCGGTTCCATAAAGGCCAAATTCAGCTCACGCAGTCCTACTAATTCAAGTCAGATTTACGTAGTCAAGCTAATTAGAACGTCCCCTTTAAATCGTGTACAATGACAGCTTCTTCATCCACCGCTTCAATCAAAGTAAAATGACACGCCATGATTGACGTCATGAAAGATAAGACCTTCGTTGATTAATTACCCTCTAAACCAGGCCCCCAAGGAGGTTCGATCAGGCCCGCAGGATCATTTGAAAGTGGAAAAAATGCATAAAAGACATGGAATTAATATTTTTAATTCGCTGCAATTCATGGATTATCCGCTAAGGGGCGCACTCTTTCCATCAGAGTAGAAGACAAGCCGCATCACTGAGACAGACTGAAAACAGCAGACGGTATCAATGCGCCATCTGCTGCTTGTGACGTTGTTAATACCTTGGTCTCTACTAGGGATGGGCGAACGATGCCTTGTGAAGCTTTGGTGGTTTCTTCCGGATTGTGCCGGCCCAAAGAGCCGAACTATCGGCGCTTTGAAAATGAACAGCGTCATCTAGCAGCCGTTTAAACTGGCTGAATGAGGCGTAGTGGTTGTCTCCGACGGTAGACTACCCTACGTTATTCAATATTTAATTAAGGCTACATGTGTTCATTTTGATCTGATATTAGTGCTCACACATTAAAATGTTGTGATACATCCGTAGGCCTTTAGAATTATGTCATTTTCTCACAGTAAAAATTAAAGAATATCGTACGAGATTCACTGGACTGGGGCGCGAACTTGGGATCCCAGATTCGCATTAACAGTATGTAGTCGTACAACGCTTTAACCAACTACACCACCGAAGAGATCATTACTTGTTAAAGCGGTTGGACGGACTTTATACGATATGGTCTTTTTATCAATTAAACTAGATAACACAGAAGAAAGACATGATATTTTGGTTATTTATAGCAGAGTATGGTATAATTTTTATGGTCCGGCCCACTTGACATCTCCCTAGGCCGTATGTGGCCCACGATGCGAAATGAGTTTGACACCCCTGCTCTAAACTAATCTATATTGACTTTTTTGACATTGTTTAAAATAAATAGCCTACTATTAATTAAAACATTATCCAGTTAGCCTAGTGCTAACTTTTTAACATGGATTTGGTGTCGGGGAAATGGAGGGCGGATTTAGGTTTGTTTTGCAATTGTAGGCTAGGCTACTGTTAACAATTATATTGCTATGATAATTATACTCTGATAATTTAGATTGAGATGTAGGCCTATGCCTGATGCCTAAACATTTTAAATCACAAACTAACATCCATACATTTAACGGCTATGGTGCGTAGCCTATCAAAGCATTTTTCATCATTGTTTAATGCATTAGGCTAAATGTTGTAGCCTATGTAGGCTATTTACGTTGATTTTCTATCAATGTTGAACTGATGAGAATAAGAAAATGAGAATATAAGTGGTAAATCATCGTCTTCCCGTTGGGTCAGTGTTACAGGGACGTCTGGTTAAGCACCAAGTCACGCTAAGCCTGATAGTTAGTCTGACCCTGACCAGACTAGTTTCGTAGCCCAAGTTGCCATAGTAACCGAGTTCGAACTACGTTGAGCTAGCTTAATGGAACCGAATGAACAAGAAATGAGTCCGACTAACTGACATAAGTCTGGCTTATTCGGTAAACTCGCTTTATGGAACAGGCCTCAGGAAAACAAAAGCACAAAGGGATTAAAAATATATGATGTATATGGAGAGAAGTAACAAGAAAGCAAACAAGTTCTTATTTACCAATTTCTGAAGCATCTGAATAACCATTCCATTTATGCATGTACAATGCTGTAGCATTTAAACAAGCAAAGAGGGGACCATATATGTACATTACTAAGACTATAATAATAAACATAGTAGCCTATTTTGTTCAGTTTAGGTTGAAAAAGAACACGTTAATTAATGTTTACCTGTGCATCATTCCCTCGTGCTGTTAATGAGGGTTGTCCTTCATTCGTCGTCCTAGCTTGGTTGTCTGAGAGATGAGAATCAGCTGAAATACCGTCCTTGTTGGCTTTTACTTTAGTCCGAGAGTCATTCGCCCTAGCCTGAGAGGTTTTGACCTGCAAGTCCCTCACTATGCTGCTCGCTGTAGCTCCTTCTATCTCTTTCTGGACTTCCTGCCCAGTCGTAGGGTCACTCTCCACTGAGTTGGAGAACCCCTCGGTAAGTTCCGCCTCACTGACACTCTCCAGTGTCTGTGAGTCAACATCATCACTGAACAGCTGGTCAGCATTCCGACCGAGGTTTTCTGCGTAGACAGTCTCGATTCGGACCCTATTTGGCCTCCTTTGCCGAAGATTGTTTCTCTGTACTGGGGCCGGATGAGGAGCAGGTTGAGGTGCATCCCCCTCGGCTAGACGGTCCCTCAGTTGAGCAGGCTGGAGTTGGGGCTCGTGTAGTTGCTGGCCCAATACAGGAGGAGGGGGGTCCCTGCGGTGGCCTGTCAGTGGCCTGAGGATACCGTGCTGGAAAGCTGCTTGGACACTGCCATACAGGAAGACCTTGAGAAAAATATATCACTCACTGATGGAATTTCAATGCAGAAACATTAACAAGTGATTTGTAACTGTACAAACTGTGGATACTGTAGAGTGCATTGTAGTCTACGCCCAAGTATGTTTGAAATCAGTTTTTGCATTTCCATACCAAGATGGACAACACAATGGTGAGAAGAACTGGAATCTGCAGAGTGACTGGCAGGTCCTTGAGAAGAGCTCTGAGAAAGTCACTAATACCCTGGCCAATGTGCTTCAATGGCTCCGTGATGAACGTGGTGATGGTGACAGAGATGGCCTGCATAGAAAAAATTAAATTATTAAGTGGATACTGTCATATCCTATGTGTAGGATCTGACAGTCAAATCTACCTACTCTACTGTCATTATAATAATGAAATACCCTGGGTGAGGCCAATCCTATGACTTAATTACCTTGGTTGGAGGTACAATTAAGATTGGATTAACATAGACGACTTCGTAGTACTTCTTACAGGGATCATCCTGAAGTGTCCAGGTGCTTCTGTACCACTCTGCAGAAAAGACAGAAAAGACATTTCTCTAAACATACAGTGCTAATCATTTATGTGGTAACTCTTTATTCTTTGGAAGCCGCATTGATGGTTTAAACGCATACAGTATGCACTGACAAACACGCATGTAGCATAAAAAAAACCATCAACTAATTAGGGGCATTACAAAATAAAGATTTCCCAAAACGGTATGCAATCCCATCACTGTCTCACCCTTTAAGTTATCGCTCCAGTCAATTTTTCTCAAGCCAGAGCACTTTTCATTGAAACCCTCCATCTTAACAAAGTTGTTTTGGTGCTCTGCAAAAGCAATCTGACAGGTAGGGAGAGTAACAACACGAAAAAAACACATTTACATGTATTCATTTAGCAGACGCTTTTATCCAAAGCAACTTCCAAGAGAGAGCTTTACAAAAGTGCATAGGTCACTGATCATAACAACAAGATAGCCCCAAACATTGCGGAATGCCAGAAAATGAAGCATACATTGTGAAAAAACTAATAAGTGCCAAAGGGAAGAACCATTATAGCATGTAGTTAAACAAGTTACAATTAAACAACATGAACAACAATGGATGTATTCAATTACTCCAATTCTTGCTGACACTTAATACGTTATACATAGTGATAAATACTGTATATCAGGGGTGCACAATTAGCAGACCGAGCGAAGGTTCCATCTGGAACTAGATACAATTTCTCATAAATAATTGTTAAATCCTGATGAAGCACCCACTATTTTCAATATCAATATATTATGTGTTGATAATTTTGCGCTGGCTCAGCGCAGCTGGGAAAGTCCCAGACAGCGCTCCATTCTACCTTTGGGGGGTGAAAATGTTGGTCAATAGACCTCTTTGAATTGTAATTGTGAACCCCTGCTGAATATAATTGCCTTGCAAAAGTGGAATGTGTCTCACCTTGTACAGATACAACCAATTCCAGACAATACTGATGAAGAAGCATATAGCAAACAGTCTCCTAAACTGGACTAACCAAGATATGACAGACCATACCTCACTACAGATAATGGCCACTATAATCAGCACACAGACAAGCATCTGAAAGAGAAAAAATGAAAAGACATTGATATTGTCAGTAGCTTAACATTGATTGGTCTATCCCAAAACAGTTTAAACAACACCTTCGCACACAGACAGATAAAACAAACTTCACCTGTATGACTGTGAACACCTCCACACCAAATGTGTCTTCAAAGTGCCACCTCCAGGCCTCATAGTCATGAGGTTTGAGATCCACTAGGATCTGACTGAGGGCATCATCCAGTGCGCCCGTTCTCCAGCTTTCAATGCCATCTAGAAGCGTCTTGATCTCTGACATGGCTTGATGAGATAGTTTCACCTTAGCATCATAGTAGACTTCACTGGTAGAGTCACTGGGCTATTGAAGTAAACACAAAGGGGAAAAGGAGATTAGACAAGGGTAAAATGTATGGCTTATTTTTTACAGTTTTTCACAATTGTTGACACACAAAAAGCAAAGCTTTGGCACAATTTTTTCCAACCTTAACATCATTTACCAATTGCTCGACCCAATTTATCACTATTTTATACTCCCTTATCTGCATTAGACTATGACTTTCCTTGTTTACACACTGAAGTCAATTACACATCACCTTGTTGTCAAAACAGTACACACAATGTTCAGTTGTTGCACACACTTCTCAAGTAAAGTCTCATAGCATCAACCTACAACACACAACTATTCAAATCTCTAAACACTCAGGTCTGGTGAGCAATTTGCGATCAGGACTGCAGCATAAAAAGGGCCTTGAACCTCTGTTTTGTTTAGTGAACAAAGGAGAACTTAGAACATATCAACAACCAGAGAAGAAGAGGGGTTAGAGTGGAAGGAGGACAAGGAAGAGGACAAGGAAGAGGACAAGGAGGAGCACGAGGAGGAGCAAGAGGATAAGAAGGAGGTGGAGGAGAAAGAAGAAGGAGAACGGTGATCTCTAATGAGTTTCGGGCCACCGTGGTTGACCATGTGCTCAAACCTGGCCAGAGGGTCCAACCAAATCTTAGCCGCTTCACAGTTGCTGCCATCATTAGAAACTTTAGAATGGAGAACAGGTATGAATTATATTTGCCTTGTGTACTGAAATATTGCATATCAATAGAATACAGTGTGCTCACTGTATTTGTATTTTGCAGGACTGAAAGAGAACCACGACGTGGAGGAAGAACATGCACTTTCACAGCCGAACAGGAGACTGACATTGTGAAAATGGTTCGTGAAAACAACACTATCACACTACGACAGATACAAACCAGGATCCTGGCTGACCATGCCACATTCAGAAACATCCAGACCGTCAGCCTCTCTACACTGTACCGTGTTCTCCGCAGGAATGCCATGCGGATGAAACAAGTGTACATGGTCCTATTTGACCGGAACACAGACCACATCAAGGAGTTACGGCAAGAGTTTGTAAGTTCCATACATTCAGCACTGACACATGCATGTATTTCACCTGTAATGTGTCTCACTGTACCCCACTGTGTTGACCCATCTGTGTCCATACTATACAGTAACTTGCAATATCATGCTGTCTGTTCCAGCAGATCCAGGATTATGACACAGCTAATGAGCTATATGAATACATATTCATTGATAAGGTTGGATTCAACCTGGTGAAGAGGAGGCGCCGGGGCAGAAATGTCATTGGCCAGCGCACCATCGGCGCATCCCTGCCGAGAGTGGTGGGAACATCACTTTGTGTGCTGCAATGGGTTGAGCAGGCCCGTTGACAGTACTGTACTGTTCAAAAAATAAAACTTTTTTTGCTGCATATGTGTGCTGTTTTATGTTTGACTATGAACAAATTTGGCCTACACTGAGACATTTTACAAAAGTTGAAATGGCTCATTCTCCAGAGTCATTGACATTCATATGGTGTGTTCCATTTCGAGAATTGTGTTTTCAATTTTGCACTACTATATGCTATAAATGCTTGGTAGTGTGCAGCAAATGCTTATTGTATGTACTGTTATGAGTGGTATGTGTGTGTCATTTGAAAATATGGCTGTGTGTACCAAATGAAACCACGAGTTCCATTTTGTAAACAGGTGAGAAATTTGATGGCAAAGAGTCATCTTAAAAAAAGGGAGTGTCAGGTTTAGCATTTTGTGTGTGAGGTTTTCAGTTGTGTGCTCAGTTTTGAGAAATACGTTATTGTTTTAAGAAACGTGTGTTAACAATTGTGAAAAACTGTAATGATCAGTAGAACTTTTCAGAACTTACAAGGCCTACTCTTTGAATTTCCTTCAGGAGCTTGGTGATGAACCGCTTGAATACAGGATGACATGAGGGCTGCTGCGAGATCGCTGCAATCTGTCAGGATGCCGGACACAGGAGGATCACAAAACATGACGTGTTGATGACACATGCTGTATTTCTATTCGTCGCTACGTTTAACCCCGTACTGAAACCAAACCATGACCCAAAACCAAGGCATTAACAGTGGGAATACTCAACTTCATCCAAGACGGATAATTGACAAACGTGTTCTACAATAGAGCCTCACTAACCTCTTTCTGTAGGCCCTGGACTTTGATGTTGCACTCTGCAATGCCAATTTGATTAGAATCTTGGATGTGATCTCTTCTTTTAGTCGGCACATATTCGTAATTTGTTGGCTGTAAATGATCGAGGACACATTAATGACGTGTTGTAAGATGGTGTAAGGTGACGTATCTATTATATAGGGTACAGCCACTAACTAGTACAATTTAGGTGGGACATACTGTACATTGTTGTCACTGTGCTAACTAAAAGTTTACCTCCGCAGTTTTTTTCATTGTCTTGGTACTTGCATCGTAATTCAACATATCGTACGGATCGATCCATTCCTCATCTTGCCCCTTTGCAACCAACAACAGGCTACACACTAAAACAATAACCATGTGCATTGCCTAATACTGTGAGGACCTCTTTACTTGCTAACAACACACTCACTATAGCAAGCTAGCTGGATATGTCTAGGCTACTGGTAATGTTCTACAACACTTGTCGATTACTTACATACTACTTCACAAAAATGATAATTAAATAAAATATATTTGATAAGTTGACCATAAAGCTTGGACATCAACATGAAAGTACACCTTTCAAATAGCCGTTACAGCAGCCAATTAAAGGAAGATTGTTTTGTTTTTGTTTCCGGGTGACTTTGTTGCGTACCTCCAGATTATAGGTGCGTTCGACTTCATGCAGCGCCCGCGTTGCCTGCAGCTGCCTGCAGCTGCCTGCAGACCGGTTGACTTGGAGCAGCCAATGGCATTCTCCGCTTCAAGGCAGCCGGCTGTCGGCGCCACCGATGCTGCATGAAGTTGAACACACCTAATGTCTAAACTTCCGGGTTGCAGTTCCACCATAGTTCCATATGAGGGCCAGCCTGACGTTGTCATATTTATAATTCTAGTCAGAATATGTGTCTGAAAACTCTCTGTTGGGCTGTGACTATGGGGCGTGTGTCAACCGAGCTCGTAAAACAAATGCCTCTTTGCTCAATTGGATAGACCTACAACCAATCAGAGCAACGTAATATCAGAGCCTGTTTGAGGAGAGCCTGCCCACTCCCTATTAAGCCCAATTGTACCGAATTTTGTTGCAGTTCCACCAGAGTTCCACCGGGAGTGATCGCGGTTGAGTGCAAAATGAATGGGAGTCTATGGGAGTACAATGGTACTTAGGAATGGTTTGCTGAACCCAACGCTAGTTTCCTCAAGGTTCACAATGACTCTTGCTTAGACTGTTGCTCTTGTTGGTTAGTGGTAGCTGATTTAAACTGTTGTATTCTTTTTTAGTTAATCCTATTTTTATTGCTTTCCTACAGGTACACCTGCAGTTAGAGATTAATGTTGTGTAATTTTTAACTTGTTTAACTACATGCTCTTATGGTTTCTTCCCTTTAGCACTATTTTTTGGTTGTTCACAATATGTACTTCTTGTTTTTGACTACCCGCAATGCTGTGGGGCTATCTTGTTGTTATTATCAGTGACCTATGCACTTTGTGAAGCTCTCTCTTGGAAGTCGCTTTGGATAAAAGCGTCGGCTAAATGAATAAATGTAAATGTAAATGTATGGAGCTAAACAGCTAAATATGTCTCTTTCGCCTGATTGTCGTTGATCAATCTCAGATTTGATTATAGTTTTTGCATGTTCAACATGGATTACAGGTCAAAAGTTGAATGAACGAGTACATATGTCCTTTCGATTTCTTACGGGGTAAATCGTTGTTGCCCATAACACACTAGCATTCTGCTAAAGAATGTTGATTGGTTAGTGAAGGACTGACTACGACCAGAGATCCCTCTTGATGGCATCCGAAGCAGAACCAGAATGTCAGAGCATTAGCAACATTAGCAACAACATTAGCAAGCCAAAACTCTTTCTAGCATTTGTATTGACAGGGAGAGCCTAACCTGTCAGCTGTGTTGTCGATGCCTCGAGAGTAAAGTGGAAGTAACCAGAGCTTGCCGTCAAGCAGTAGCTCTGGTCGTACGATGTGTATGACGTCAATGCCATTTTCAAAGGCTTTTTAGAACAGAAAGGCGACTTTAAAAAAAATCTAACACCCAGTGGTGTGTGTTTTTTTGCCTCCCCTTTCGATTTCAGAATTCAAATGACTAGACAAAAAATTATATCCTGAGAAAAGTGGATTTTGAGGGGTATAGCTCCATAGACCACCATTCATTCTGCACTCGACCGTTAGCGCCCTCATATGGAACTTGAGTGGAACTGCAACCAGTTCAGAACCCGGAAGTTTCCCCGAGAGTGGGAGTTCTCTCTTTATTAGACATTCTCTGGTAATATGTTGGCTGTTTATCAATCTACGTTTTTTTCCGTTCTTGTGTTCTTGCGAACTCGTTTGACGTCATCTTTTATTGCCCAAGTACTGTTCCAATCCAAAGAACACAAGTCACCAAGAACGCCAAAAATACCCGGAAATGTTCCTGATCCGCCCCTTTTATCGAGGATGCATCGGATGGTGACTTGACCAGCGAGAACGCTTCTGATTTCCCAGAAGTCATTGCAAGATGTCAAGGGAGGCGGACAAACCTCACAATTGTAATTTTTTACTTTTCATATTTCAGCTAAACGGTATGTGTAAATCAGCATCTGAATTAAAATGTGACGAGAAATAAGCAGTTCAGTCGCTGAAAATGTTCTTATTTTATTGATGAAACGGCTAATTTGTAAATTTGCTCCGACTTTTCGATAACCTAGCTAGCTAGCATCTCAGTGCAGTGCAGACACTAGGTACTGTAAGTTAGCAAGGGCTACAGAAAACGTAAAATTACAGGTAGACGGACCATTTTTTAGCTTTGTAGTTAGTCAGTGTTATCATAATGCTGCGAGTCCAGGAAAACCCTAACCATCTCAATTCATTCTCCGTCCTTGCGTTCTTGCAAGACAATTCTTGCAAGGTGGCTTGCAAGAAGGTTCTTCAAAAGAATGTACTTGCATTCTCAGCGTTCTTCGGATTGATAAACAGCCGTTGTTTGTTGAAAACGAATTCAACCCCAGCGCTCTTTGGTGACGTTGTTGATTACGTTACTGTTGATCATCTGTCCATCATCGTATAAAGCCCGCCCTGACAATTTAATTGGTCCGAACAGCTCCTGTTCGGATATAGTTTTTCCGCAATCGAGCCCCTCCAGACCCAACTTCCCGACCAAATTCTTTGGTGGGAGGGGATAAGTTGGGTTGGCAGCCAGGCTATATGAGGGCCCTAACGGGCGAGTGCAGAATGAGTGGAGGTCTATGGAGCTATACCCCTCAAAATTCACTTTTCTCAGAATATAATTTTTTGTCTAGTAATTTGAATGTTGAATTCGAAAGGGGAGGCAAAGAAATACACATTGCTGGGTGTTACATTGCTTCTTTGTGTTAAAAAGCCTTTTAAAATGTCATTGACGTCATACGTATGACAAGAGATACTGCTTTACGGCAAGCTCTGGTCATTTCGTTTTTTCTCTCGAGGCATCGACAACACTGCTTGGCAGGTTCTTCCTGTCAATACACATGCTAGAAAGAGTTTTGGCTTTCTAATGTTGTTGCTAATGCTCCGACATTCTGGTTCCGCTTCGGATGCCATCAAGCTATGGAGCTAGAAAGCTGACAAAAGTATCTGAATTTGAATGTGTAAGATCTGAAATATTTGTGTGTCGAATTTCATAAAAACTGAAATATTTTGCTGTTGAATATATACTGTATATATATATAATATATATCTGAATTATTTGTATGCCGAATTTAATAAAACAGAATTATTTTGATCCAAAAATACAAATTACTAAAATTCAGATTGCAGGAATTCAGATTCTTGAAATTCAGATTGCTTAAATTCAGATTGCGGAAATTTAGATTTTGTCTGAACTAGGCCAAAGGTGAAACAGCTTGCTTTCACAGGGAAAAGTAGACGATTTCAGAACAACCGAATTTTGCCTCAGAACAAAAGCTAAGAGTTCCTCGTTGGAGGAAGAGTATGGAGCAAGTGCTTATGAAACTTGTAAAAACTTGTGTCTTCTCCTCTGCCAAAATCGGCAGTTACTGTGACCAAGCGAGTCGAGACAGAGTCGGAGGGCAGCGACGACCGATGGAAGACGCGGAACAACTGGCAATGCTGTAGTCCAGTGTTGGGTAAGTTACTTCAAAAAAGTAATTAATTACTAATTACTTCATCAATATTGAAATTTAAATACTTTTGTAATTACTCTTTCTGAAAAGTAATTTAATTACTCGATAAGTAATATAATTTATTACTTCTTACAATCCCTATAAACCTTGACCGATAGACGACAGAAAGGAAATAATTAAATACGAGTCAAACTTGGAATAGTTTAGCCTTTTAACTTTTTAAAACATCTTAGCTTTTTAAAACATAGCCTACTAATACTTAACATTTTTGTAACAAACATAACTTTCTTTACTCTTTAGTTACCAAACAATATGTGCATAACAAGAGCTTAACTTTAAGTTAAACATTACATTAAGCTGTAAACATGAAACTTACTTTCAAAGCAATGAGTACCATATATCATACATTTTGTAGATATTTCTAATTCACTGTAACCTTTAGTTAATGAACAGAATTCCTTAGAAAAATATCTGAATAACAAAAAATAATGACTGCAAAATTAATGAATAAAATAAATGTAAGTACTCTGCAAAATATACAAATAACAAAAAATATATTTACTCTGTAAAATATCAAGCTGTACATTTTACATTTTTCAAAGCAATGAACACCATATTCCAGACATTTACATTAGATTAGGGATACATCATACTGTAGTAATTTCAGAATTTCTTTTGATCACACATACTGTATGATAACATATGTTTTTCAGCCAAATAAACTATTTCCACTATTTCTACTAAATTCATTTCTACTGCTCAGCTGACTGCCCTGCCTCATTTTTGAAAAAGTGGTTGTATCTCATTAATGTAAGACTGTCAAAACGTTTGCTTGACAGTCTGTTCCTTCTGGGGGTGAGCACAAGGTTGCCCAGACTGAAAAGCCTTTCCACTGGTGCACTTGATGGTGTGGCTGTGTTGTACCTCAGTGAAATGACCTTGATCCTGGGAAACTGTTTAAGAACACCCAGCTCAGACCCTGCAGATTTCAGATATTCCATGACCTCTGTTTCAGCAGAGTAGGCACAATCCTCCTCTTCAAATGAAAAAAAGTTGTCAGTGGAGTCAGCAGGCTTCAACAGCAGTCATGTTGAGCATTATGCTGTTGGTCTTCAAGGGGCAACCCACGGCACTCTGTTGTAAGCATTGCCCTAACCATGTCTTTTTTCTCTTCTTTGATCCAGCATAATTTAAATTTGGGTAAAGTGACTGCAGTCAGGAGAGCTTCTTTGTTGTCCATCATAGAGGAAACTGTACCTTGATTGCCTATGAAGGGAAAAAAGGGAAAAAAATACATCAGATACTTCACTTTATGAGGAGTATGAAAGATAATATACCAAGAATAAGTACCAAATAACCAAGAGTTTAGCAATCTATATAAATCTCAGATTACCTGAACAATGACATCAGGGAGAGATGCTGTCATCCTAAAATCATCCCGCAGTGCCAGCGTCCTGGACATAGAATCTCCAGAGTTGGAAGAAGGGTTCCAAAATAGCAGTTATCTTCTCCTTGCAGTATGTCAAGGGCTACAGTGAGTGGCTTCAACACAATGCAATATTCCTTTAGGAATATGGATACTCCCTATCAGAGAAGTATTTTATTCCAAACTGAGTGCAAACAGTATTTAACTCAGCAACTGGAATGTCAGTGATCCTGGACAGGGCGTCGTGAAAGGAATTCCATCGTGTTGAAGTTGGCACTATGAGTTTTTTCTTGAAAAAGTTCTCAACTAACTCTGAAGCCACAGAAGAACGGTTTGCTTTTGTCCACAGTGCAGAACACTTTGAAATTGCATTTTTGTAGATGACTTTGGACTTGTTTGCTTTTAGCCATTTCTCAACATCATGACAGATTAGGTTTAGTGTGTGTGATGCACACCTTAAGTGAGGAGGGAGATAAAAATGTCCATCGGAGTCTGTGGAGAGAGACTGCTCAACATCAGTAAATGTCACCTCTTCCTCTGACTTCTCTGATTCCTCATCACAATCTGATTGTTGGAACATTCTAAAAGCTTTGACAAAATTGGACCCGTTATCTGTCACAGTTGCTGTCACTTGAGAGTTAAATCCATAAGCTGAATGAACCTGCTCGATTTCATTGGCGATTACATCATACGTGTGTTTCCCTTTAACTCTTTTGCAAGCTAATGCTGCATGTCCACGTACAAAAGAAATTGGATCAATCCAATGTGCCGTCATTCCGAGAAAACCTTTGTTATGGCTCGTCCAAATGACGGCAGTTGTGGAAATATATTCCAAACTCTCAAATGTCATTTTAAGCTCTGTTTCCATTTCGGTGTAACACTTATCGCGGTACGAGGCAAACGTTTTTCGATCAGGTAGGGCTGCTTTTTTGCTACACACAGGTACTTTGTCAAATATGCGCCTAAAAGATGGAGATTCTACAGTACGCAGCGGTAGCATCTCTTCCACTATGTAGCCTGCAATCATCTTTTTAAGCTCACCTTCAGACAATTTCTGCACTGGCGATGTGAAAGAAAGTTTTGCCTGCTTAAAAATGTTACTTAAGGCAATTGAATCAAGTACAAAATGGGTGAAAGGGGTGTATTTATGTAAATGTCCACATTTACTCAATATGTTTGTGTCACTAAATCAAATGTCATTTTTGAATGAAGGTTTTTCAAACCTAATAGGCTTTAAGGTGACATCACTCTGACGTACCGTACACAATTTCACCTTGGTATGTCAAAATATGATTTAATTACAGCTGTTTCAACTTTAGCTTACCACAGGAGAAACAGCGTACTTTTTTTATGCAGTAACTGAACGTAATATACCCAATACTGAGATTAGCTCACTGGGCTGGGACGGTGACCTGCAAAGTATAAGGTCGTAGGATCGAATCTGGCCACAGTCATTTAGCCCGTCTTAAATTTGAATATCTGTTTAGTTAAACAGGATGACATTGTTCTAAAGTACCATGCACAATTTCACCTTGATATGTTAAAAGATCATTGAATTACAGCTGTTTAAACTTTGGCCGAATCGAGCAATCCATGCTGCAGGAGAAACGGCTTCCTTTTTTTATACAGAAACTGACTAGAATATCACAGTCTTGCAGGTAGCTCAATGGGTTGAAACGTTGTCCTACGAAGTGCAAGGTCAGAGGTTTGAAACTAGGCAAAGACTTTTGGCCTGTCATCATTTTGATTACTTGTTTGGTTAAACAGGCAGACATCATTCTCAAATACCACGCGCAATTTCATGCAATTTCACTTTGAAATGTCAACCGTTTCTTAACCTTTGTCCCAAGCTGACCAAAAACCAATACTCATATCACGCAGTCGGTGCACAGCTAGATAATCAGCGTCAGCCGCTTGGGTACCCAGCATGAAGTGCAGCATGTCCAAAAAGGCAAAGACTTGTGGAAAACAGTTTGGTTACAACAGCCTTGCAAGGGATTTCAGTTGATGTGTTCGTTCAGTTAGATGTTTGTAATGTTATTGTTTGTTAGTTAATATAATCTTGTTGGTCACCCTGATTGTGCATGTTGTTTATTTAAATAAGACCAGAGAGTCGGCTGATGTACCTTCACTAATTATTCTCACAAGCAGCTGAACTTGAGCTCTGCCCAGCCCAGCCCAGCCGACCACATGATTACTGTCAATTGTGCATTGCCTGAGATTCTGGAAAGAGATCAACTCAAGGAGACATTCAATATCCTATAAAAGGCTAATACTCTGCCCTTTCTGTTCGTAAAATGTCAGCAGTTGGTGTATAGCAGAGAGGATAGAGAGACTGACTTGTGACCTTATGCTCATGAGTTCTAATCCCCATTCAGGCTCTTGTTGTTAGCCAAACATGAAGTAGTATTGCTCTATTGTTGTCCAAGTCTCGATCTTCTACAGTGTACATGTTTATAATATTTTGCCATTTTGCGTAGGAACCTGCATTGCTGCTTGCAGCTATATTTAGGGGCCAAGCAGCAGCAAAGCTAATGTGGCACCTATTGTTTTTGTTAGTTTTATTATTATTATTATTATTATGCATAGCGATTGGTGCGAAGTTTTGAAATTTGGAGCACACTGATTTGGAACGGTCTCTTGATTATCGTCAGCAAAGTTTCATGTCGATCCGTGAAGCTCTATAGCGCCACCAAGGCGTCAAAGTTGGAGGTGCGTTTACGCTCACAACTTTTGAACCGTGAGACCGTTTTTCTTAATTGAGGTATCATTGGATTCCTTGGATGCAGACGATTCGATTGAACCCTGTGACGTCATTGTTGTCATTATGGTTTTTACGTCATTTGTATTTTAAGAAATGCCAACTTTTTCGAACTAGTCCTAGGCCGTTGCTCCGATTGTCATGAAAATTGCAACAGATCATCTTCAGACCATGCCGACAAAAAGTTATCAAAATGTTATCGATGAGTCAAACCGTTCACGAATAACGCACAAACGATTTTGACAAGGAGGACGCCAAAGCGGACGTGAGGCCTTGACTCTGCGACGGTTTACCGTATGGAGTCGAAACTTTGGAAATGTCATTACGAGCATGTAATCTAATCATCTTTTTACCACAATAACCTTGATATGTCAAAATAGGACTGAATTACAGCCGTTTATACTTGGGTGAAATCTGACAAAGCTCGCCACGGGAGAATTGGCTTCCATTTCTTTATAATGTAACTGAACACAGAATTTTTCAGCATCGAGAATAGCTCACTGGGATAAGACGTGCTGCTTTGGAACGCAAGGTCGTAGGATCGAATCCAGCCACAGTCGTCAAGCATGTCGTGACACTGGATTATCTGTTTAGCGAAACCAGGTATGCCACAGTAGCTGTCTAGCAGTATAATCATAATGTTAACGATAACGTTTCATTGTCAGGGGGTTTATAGTCAAGAAGAAGCGGATTTATTGTGCTTTGTAGATATAACGCTGCTACATGTAGCCAGCGAATTCTGTCTCAAAATGACATAAATGTTTTTTATGAAAAGTTTTGCTTTTTAGCTACTGAATTTACATATCGAACGATGCTTGGCCCCTTTGATTGCTGCTTGCAGCTATATTTATTTTTATTCTTGTACCATGGAAGTCAATGGCAGCCCCTAGAACCCTTCGATAACTTTTTGTGAAATTTGGCACACTCATTAAGGACAGTTCCTTCTATACCTACACCAAGTTTCATGTCTCCCATTAGACCACTCTAGTGCCACCAATGTGTCAAAGTTGGACTTGTGTTTACACACGCAACTTTTGAACCGTATGACTTATATTCAAAAATGAGGTAACAATGGATTCCCTGGATCAAGACGAGTTCAACGTCAATGACGAGTTCAACGTCTATGACGTCAATTTCTGGTTATATACATTTTCCGCCATTTCCGGTTTCATCAAAAACCTTTGAAAGCCTATTCCTCTACAATTCTTTTCCAATCTTCCCCAGAATTGGCACACATCATCGTCAGAGCAAGCCTCACTCAGGCATTATAAAGATATTAGATATTCAAAACCGTTTGTCCAGCCAATCAAATTCGGCAACAAAGCAACCAAACAGGAAATTGGATCAAATCTTGGCAAATCTTTTAGATGTCAACACCAAACTTGGTAAAATGACTCGGAACCAAGCCCCCACCCCTCGCCCCTCGGCTTGAAGCAACGGTGGATGTAGGTGGTATTGCATGTACGGTTAGGTTTCCGACTCTTCCGGTCGTTTTTATTCTATTAACTCCATTCAACATTTACAAAACTATCTCCCCAATAATTTTTGTTTGATTCTCGAACCTGGCTCATACTACTATCTCTTTCATAGAAGAATTTTTCCCGATTTTTGCTAAGTTTGAAACCAATCCGAAATGGGTAAACTAGCAACCCATTTATTTGCTTAGTCAATGAAAGTTGCCTGCAAATGTGCTCGCGGATACTAACAGGGCACGAGCACAAAAGTTCACATTGGCCGATAGCCGATTCTCGGAGCTAGGGAAAAAAAGAGCCGATAGCCGATTCTCGGAGCTAGGGAAAAAAAGAGCCACCGTTTAAAGCTAGACAGGAAGACATGGAAGTGGAAAGATGGCCGCGTCCAGTCTCGCGATCTCGCTTGCCTCACTGCGCCACTGAGCACTTCATTCATAGAAATGAATGGGGACGCCATCTTGGAAGACAAAGTAGCTTACTCTAGTTATATTAACTCTATGCTCGGAACCCTCTTTTGAGGATGTCCACACAATTTGGTGTCATGTGATCACTGGGCGTAGCCGCAGGTGGCAAAAATGTGTTTTTGGCTGACTATGACTATTGATTTGTTTAGCTTTATTTAGTGATTCCTTTGTCTCATGATATCTTGGGACATCCCGTGTTTGACCTATAATAATTTGTGATAATAGCCGAATTGATGCGGCCGCCATTTTGAATTAATTGAAAAACGTTTTTTCTCTACTCCTCCTACACATGTTGTCCAATCTTCACCAAATTTGGCAGAGATTATCTTCAGACCAAGCCTCATAAAAGTTATGACATGGTTTTATGATTTACGAAACTGTTTGCCAGGTACAGGCAATCAAAATGTGCCATTAACCCAGCAGACAGGAATTTTGGTCGTATTTCAGCAAATCTTTGATGTATTCACACCAAACTTGCTGTATGTACTTGTTACCCTGTTCTGAGGATGTCTAAAATGTTTTCTGGGTCATTTGACTGCTTGGCCACCTCATTGCTGCTTGCAGCCATATTTGGATTTGGTCAGATTTTGTATCCCATTGGTAAGTCTAAAGCATGGATTTTTCTATACAGTGACAATTTATGAAGTATACATTTTTTTTTATGGTTCGCAAGGTTTTGGAGGAATCCGCCATTGCTGCTTGCAGCTATATTCTTTCTTCTGCTTTTTTTTGTTGCTTAAATTGTGGTATATAAACTCAAAATAAAGTAAACGTGAAACTGACTGCAGGACGATGATCTTGGTCTCCCACAAACAAAAGTGATCTTATACTTAAAGAGCCAAGATTAGCTAGAGAATTTGGACATACGTGCTGCGCGTCATCAACAACACGCACTGTCGCTATGGTAACCACCACACACAAGTTGGACGCTGATGTTGTTACCGCCATAGACATACCGCTAGCGTTAATGAGTCAGTTAGTCACAGTCACTGGAAGAGGAGCGCATCAAACTAAACATGTAGGTTGAGAGAAGTTGAAGTGGCAGATGACTGTGAGAAGAAAATTCATTTTCATGTGGAAATATTTTTATTGCAGCCCAGCGTACTACTCAGATAAGGAAAGATCGAATCGAAGTTTGGTTAACTCCGTCAGTACCGGTCATCAATCAATTTCCACCGGTTGAATAAACATTCATTTTGCGATTGATATGTCATTGATGTGATTGATTGAAAATGAAACGTTTATTCAGTGTTGATTTCTCAATGTCGGATGTTGAACCTGTTATATATTTCTTCCGGATGCCGGAGCACAACGCAGCAACACGGCAGATACAAAATAAAACATCCGGTTAATTTTCAAACTAATAATAATAAATATTTTTTTGGTAACTTGCCCTTACTTCATGTGTCACCATAATGGTCCTTCAAAAGGCCTCAGAATGCGCAATTTTTACCTCAACATTTCAAAAAGTCTGCACAGCTCTCAAGTTTTTTTAGATTTCTGACACATCTGAATACATGATGTTGAAATGGCATGTTGTTTTCATTTCTATCAGTTTAGGATGTGACTGTGTTTATATTCTTCACTAAAGGGAAAACAGGATAGGGAGGAAAAGGTTGTGTCAAACCAAGCTCATCTTTGGGCCAAGCAGCAAGAAGAGGAGCAGTGAAGAGAGAGATAGAGGGAGAGCAGGTACTATAAAAGGAAGAGACTATACCAGAAATGAAGCATGGCGCAAGTTTAGTCAGGCAAGACCGATCTCTGCACTCGGGCTCAATCGTAGTGTTCACTACTCACTCCCCCCGCTAAGAACGCCCTACCGTCCCCCGTTCCCGGGTCGGGCGGTCACTGGGGTTCAGGTTGATTAGCGCTCCCGCCTACAATACATGGCGTCACATGATCCGTGCCTTTCAATACGATTCTCTCCCTGTGTAGTTCGTTCATGCTGTCAAGTGCGCAAACCTGCGTGTTCGTGCTGGCTGGATCTTCCGCTCGTTCTGTGTCTCTCGCTTGCTGTTTTGGGGCATGCGTCGGATTCGGAGCTGGGTCTGTTGTGGACGCCGTCCCGGTTTCGGGTTCCACACCCGGTTGGTCGGTGTGGTTCGCTGCTCGTCGGGGCTCCGATGGTTTTCCCTGCTCCGTGAGATCGCAGGTTGCATGTGCTGCTCTCCCTGGCCTCCGCTGGCGGCTCCCTCACTGGTGGGCTTGGCCTCTTTTGGGGCTGGCATGTCTCCTCGATTGAGGTCTCACGTATGCGGGGCGGGTATGGTTTTCTAATCTGTTGATCTTTGTTCCTTTCCCTGAGTGCGAGGCTAGGGTTTTCCACCGGAGGTTTTTCTGCGCCGTCCTGAAATCAGCTGGCCCGAGGTTGGCGAGGGACTCGATGGGTGCATCTTTGTTGCGTTGGTGTTCTATTTCGCTTGGTCGTGTGCTCTGTCGTTTCCAACAGAGGACGGAATTCAGAGGGTAGGCCTACTTGACGCTGATCGGGGATCCCGTTAACGGTCGGCAATGTATGACATATGCCCGGTGCTCGAGCTAGCCCTGAATGCCTGACTGTAGCTTTGGGTGCACTCGGCGAAGCTGCCGTATCGTCAGTGGATGCTTCCTTAGTTGGGGTGGAATTGACCGGGAGATTTGATTCTGTTTCTGCTTTTCGGCAATGTTGCTGCCAATGATCGCTTCCAGCAAACTTCTCTTGAAATAGCAACGTCATGTCACGCTTGAACTCGTTATTTTGGGGGGGCTTATTACCAATTAGCTGATGCTAACGTTAACTCGCGATTCATCTGAATGCTGTCAATTGATACCTTTGTTAGAATAGCTTGTTTCTAAGGGGGTTCAGCTTGTTTCAAAGGGGGGTTTCTCAATAATTTATAGTATGGCTAAATTCATGTCAATATCACTTGAGGGAAACTCCTAAGGTGACGTAAGTCATGGAGGTAGGACATATTTGCATGGATTGCCCAATATCTTCGTTGATCTAATTCAACTGAGGTTGCTAGGTATCGCACATCACCATTTCAACTGTTTCATCTACCGTTCACTTTTGAATCGTTGATGAGCAAGTAGCTCTGCTTTTAAATCCATGCTATCTTCGTCAATACATGTACGAAAATTGAGCGGAAGTAGGCTTCGTAGGAGGGCAGACCAGGCTAAGACTTTGTACCCTCTCTAGGTGAAATGTCACATCTTCCCTACACTGGGGGGGCTTATGCTCCCCTGCTCCTGCGCTTAATCACTAGGACGGTCGTGTGGTTGTGACTCCTACGGCTCGCTATCCTCCGTTTTCCCCATTCTATGCTGCTTCTATCTCTCAGCGCAGGTCGCAGAGGCTTCATGCAGCGGCCGTTCGGGTAGAAGCAGCCCGTCTCCGCCTCCCGTGTGAATGTATATCTTTAGCGCTGGTAAAACGTGCGCTTCGGTAGCATTTGGCTAAGTTACTTCGGATAAGACATCCAGGCTTGCTGTTCTGTTGGGTGCCGATTCGCTTGTCATGCTAGTGGGGCATTGCAGACCTTGCCGTGCCGGTTGGGGAGGCTGCTCCTCTCTCCCGTGGCTCGGAGTCACTCCACGCCATTGCTCATATGCTGCACCATCAGGGTTTTTTGGGGGGGCTTCTTAGACTGCAGACTACTAAACTACTGATTTAACTTCTTGTACTTGCCGTATTGTTATCTTTGTTTGCTTTCCTACAGGTACTCTCTTGCACTTTGAGGTTAATTTTGTTTAATTGTCTAACTTGTTTAATTAGGCCCCTACATGGTTTATGGTTCTTCCCTTTGGCATTTATTTGCCTTTATCATGTATGCTTAATGCTTTGGCTACCCACATGTTTAAGGCTCTCGTTGTTCAAGATCATTGACCTTTGCTCTTTCGTAAGCTCTCTTGGAACTGGCTTTGGATGACAGCATCTGCTAAATGAACAAATGTAAAGTAATTGGACACTACAACTAGGGGCACTTGCACTGTCGTCATTGCGCACAGGGGTCCTTTCTGTCCTTTCCTGTTCTTAATGGGCTATTTTTTGGGGAATAGGTGCTGCTAGCTCGCCATCGCAGGTTGTAGTGTGTGTCTCTACGCAGCTGTGCGTCTTCGTCGTCAGCGTACATGTCATATCTTTCGTCCCGATGATGCTGCCGTCATCAATGCCAAAGATCGCTACGGCCTTGATGGCTCTCGATGAGCAATTGCAAATAACTGGTGGTGGTGGCAACATGTCTTGCGTAAACTGCTCGTCTGTCTGCAGGCATCGATGCCCTCTCCGTTGCTGGCTGATCCCAGGCCTTCCGCAGCATGCCATAACATCATTCAGAGGGCATCGGTCCTCCAGCATCACAGGTTATCACATAGATACGTGAGGGCGTCGGTCCTCTATAGCTATAGCTAACGCATGCTACACATCATACATTGGGGCGTCGGTCCCATGGCCTTTGCTGGCTATTGCACTCTCAGGGCTTTGCTAGCCCCGGCCTTGACTGGCTGTTGCACTTCAGGACAGCATCCTCTAGCCTAGGCTGGCTATAGTACATACATTAGGCACGTGACTTCACAAGGGCATCGGTCCTCCAGCCAACAAAGGCTCATATGCTCCTCAGCCGGCAAAGGCTACTCACACACTCATGGGCGTCACCCGCTAGCCTACATAGGTCATCTATACACAAGGACGTCGGTCCTACGTGTAACGTAAAAAAATAACGTAAAAATAGCCGATTAGGCAACATGGCTACTGGTAACAAATATAATAAAACACAACTGCATTAGACCTATGCATTTTTATGCAGGGTTCTCTCTCGGTAGGCTATGTCTGCACGTGTGTGTGTTGTGTGCAACGCGCGACAACTCGTTTCTCTCAAACAAACAAAACAACTACAGGCATGCTAGCTCAACAGATCAATCCGTTTATTTTCAGTTGTTTTTATCAGGGTAACCCCATGGAAAGCCGTTCGTTACCAACATTAGTTCGGTTTTATATAGGAATATTGGTAAAGTACGTAGACCTCCAAAGTAATATAAAAAATATTATAGTCTACAACTTTACAAATGTTCACCGTAGTCTACAATTAATGTAGTAAAATAATGTAATTAATAACATGTTTTTTTATTCAAATATATAAACTAATATGGTGTATTTTCTCATCCTGCAACCTATTTCGCAAGTGTCTCGCGAGAAAATTTGACCAGCTGCCGAAAAGATCGCTGCAGATGGCAGGCAATCGCGGTGCAGAGAATTTCCTGGCAGGTCTTGTTTTCCGTTTAATGTAAAGACAATGCACCCCCTTCTAACTCTGACTACGAAAGTGCCTGAAACTTACTCTGGTTACTCATATTAGTCCTCTCAGTGTACAGTAAGAATCATTTGATGCTGGGATATACAGAACAGACAATAGAGGGAGTTGCATTTCATGGCAGGCTTGTTGTATTCCTTTTTGCCACAAAATGCACCCCCTGTTAACTCCCACTAGGGAAGTGTCACATGCATGAAACTTGAGCAAAGCAAGTTCAGGCATGGCACTCGGGCAGCGCGAGTCATACCACCCATTGCCATGTTCTTTGCCCATAGGCTTAGCTTTATAGGCAGCGCTATAAAGTCGCACACATGCGTGCAAACACATCCTCGATTACCTTAGTGTTTTGCGCTGCTACCATTGCTGGTCAATTAATTAAAGATAATGATTACTTTATTATTTTTATACTGTTTGAAATGCTCTGAATATAATAAACAATGTTTGATCTATATCCTGTTATATTAGGCTCATGAGCACATAACCCATGGTTATGTCCAGGAGAGAAATATGCCTATCAATTAATTATGTTTCTTGTATCATTGATAAACCGCTGTTTTATGCAGTTTTTTTATGCCTGCATAGCCATAAGTTAGTTCCAAAGAACAACTTAAGGTGTGACTAGCAAAGGCCTGTGACACTAGTGTAGGTCAGAGGTCACAATATAACCAAAGTGTATAATGCCATGCAACTTTGAATGAGGAAAATAGAAGGAACATCAAGTCAATTTCTAGGAGCTCTATTTAAAGACCTAAACAAAAGCTATCTAGCATGCAGTGTCTTTTTTCTGTGCTTGCAAAGCCTACACTAATTGTCTCGTATCTTCTCATATTGTGATACTATTTAACTCCCTTGATTTCCTGTATTCTTTGTCCAGTCTTCTGTGATATTCAACTTGAGTGTATCAGACACCTGCACCTTACATATGCAATACATACGTCAATTTTGACTTGAACTTGTACATACTGTATTTTACGGACAAAAGTCGTTCTGCATACTAAGTCGCTTCAGTCAAAAAATGCATCATGAAGAGGAAAAAAAACTAATATAAGTCGCACTGGACTTTAAGTCACATTTATTTAGAAATGTATTTCACAAAATCCAAGACCAAGAACACAGAAGACATTTAGTCTGGAAAGGTAAGTTATTCAACTACACAATAGCACACAGAACAACAGGCTGAATAGGTGTACAGTATGTTAACGTAACACATCAACAATTATTCAGCTACACAATAGCATAAAGACCATACCAGGGAGGCTGAATAGGCTAAATTAACATAACCAGCCAGCGGGTCCAACAAGCAAGTTACCGGTAAGCTAGTTCACCAAGCTCCCGATCTCATTCCACATCACTCACCCTCCCGAGGCTGTAGACGGTAATGTTTACTCATTGATTCATGTCAGTCAGTATGAACTAAAATTTAAAAACATGTTAAATTATATATTTTAATATACAAGTCGCACCTGACTATGAGTCGCAGGACCAGCCAAACTATGAAAAAAGTGGGACTTACAGCGCGGGAAATACGGTAACTATTCCCTTCAGTGACATGGTACTTTCAGAGCAATTGGGTATTGTTAAATGTCTTCACCTCTCTAGTTCTCTTTACTGTTCTGGTTATGTGTCTAATGTTCTGCTAATATCTGTCTGGTTTTCTCCAACATCTCTCTGCTCTGCTGTCAAAACATGTGATTTGCCTTCGAATTAGATAAGTGGCATTATCTTATGGTTAAGGAGAGTGCCATAACATCTAAGCAGACAATGTGGGTGTGTTGCAATACATTTGCAACACAAGCACTGATGCATCTGTGTCATACAATGCGGGTGTTTATTAAGTTTGGTCTTGTTGACCCCTGTTGTTGCCTGTACTGCCAGAACCAGTGTACCATGTTCTTTGATTCAAACTATCCCATCTCACTTTCCAGCCATCAGCCCAACATTATCCGTCCGTCCGTCTTCTGCCGCTTGTCCGGGGATCGGGTCGCGGGGGCAGCGACCTAAACAGGGAGGCCCAGACTTCCCTCTCCCCGGCCACTTCCACCAGCTCTTCCTGGGGGACCAAATCAAATCAAATCAAATCAAATTTATTTGTATAGCCCTTTTTACACGCAAGCATGTCACAGAGGGCTTCACATGCGCCCATAGAACTGCCCCTCAACCAACCTAAACCCTCAAGGAAGACAAGGAAAAACTCCCAGAAAAACTCCCACCGGGAGAAAAAATGGAAGAAACCTTGGGAGGAGCAATTCAGAGAGGGATCCCCTCCTCCAGAGACGGTTGGTAAGAGAGAGGAGCAGAACACAAGCTAAACATAGTCATACAGTGTCAATGGGTTTTGAAACACCAAAATCCATTGTTCGGCTTTATAGACGTTGGATGGGACCGGGAAACTCGCTGTTGGCCGTCATGGAGACTGGATTCCGGGTGACGACCTGGTTCAGCGTTGGCAGACCGACGACCAAGCAGGTCCTGACAGCTCAAACCCCCCACACCACAGGGAATGTGTGGGGGGGGGACAGAGAGGAGAGCAGGGATTAGAGAATGCCAGGAGCAGCTAACAGTTACAGTCAAAATAGAATGAGATCCCCACCGGTCAAGTGTGGACTAGTGCAGCAATTTAACAGAGCAAAAAGGGTATTTGATGCAGCCCCACACACCAAAACAACGACAGCCCCCCTCAGTTGGAACATGAAATCTGTTCCAGGGGAAAGAACTCTAAAGTAGGATATACTTATACGAATAAGGATGAAAACAGCCAGTCCCCCGTTGTCTCCAACTAGTTATAAAAACTATAACAGTAACAATATACAGCAACGGAACTATAATAATAATAATACTAACAATATACAGTAACAGGTTTACTTTGTTTGTAACATCTAGCTGGGCAATGTGAACATAAGCTATAATTAAAATTTAAAAGTTACATGTGATACACACATAGGCAAGCACACATCCCAGGTTTACATAGAAAGTACACACATACTTCCCTTTAACAATCATAGAATTGACTAAACAAGAACGTTTTTAATCTAGTTTTAAATGTCGAGACAGTATCAGCTTCCTTAATTGAGATGGGTAATTTGTTCCAAAGAAGAGGTGCTCTATATGAGAACGCCCTACCTCCAGCAGTTTTTTTCTTAACTTTGGGTATTACCAGATAGCCGGCATTTTGAGATCTTAGAGACCTTGCGGGGCAATAGGGTGCAAGGAGACCGGAGAGGTACAGTGGTGCCAATCCATGCAGAGATTTGTAAGTTAGTAGTAGAACTTTGAAATCAGCTCTGGCTTGGATAGGGAGCCAGTGTAAAGAGATAAGAGTCGATGTTATATGATCAAACTTTCTAGTTTTAGTCAATAGTCTAGCAGCAGCATTTTGCACCCGCTGTAAGTTTTTTAGGTAGGTAATTGGGAGGCCAGAGAACAACACATTGCAGTAGTCCAATCGGGACGTAACAAAAGCATGTATTAGTTTTTCAGCATCATCCTTTGAGAGGAATTTTCGTATTTTGGCAATATTACGTAGATGGAAAAATGCTGTTCTGGTGATTTGCTTAATATGGTACTCAAACGAAAGGTCTGGGTCCATTGTGACTCCCAGATTTTTTACCAGCTGGCTTTGAGATACTTTGACGCCGTCTAAGTCTAAGGTTAGATGGGATAAATTATTTCGGTGTTTTTTCGGACCAAAAATTTGAACCTCGGTTTTATCCGAATTAAGAAGAAGGAAATTTGCAGTCATCCAAGTTTTCAACCCGGAAACACAGGTTTCCATAGCATGTGGAAATTCTCCCGGCTTTATAGACATGTATAGCTGAGTATCATCTGCATAGCAGTGAAAATCTACCCCAAAACTTCTAATTATGTTTCCTAAAGGCAACATATAGAGTGAAAATAACAGAGGGCCTAAAACTGAACCCTGTGGTACTCCGTATTTTACAATGGAGCTCCTGGATGTGCAACCATCATAGTGGACATATTGTGATCTATCAGAGAGATACGATCTGAACCACTGAAGTGAAGTAGCAGAAATCCCAACATAGTTCTCCATACGTTCCAGGAGAATCTCATGATCTACAGTGTCAAAAGCTGCACTTAGGTCTAGAAGAACAAGGACAGAGCTAAAGCCCGCGTCAGAGGCTAATAATAGATCATTGACTACCTTGGCTAATGCAGTTTCAGTGCTGTGGTGAAGACGAAATCCAGACTGGAGAGGTTCATAGAGCTGATTTGAGGAGAGGTGCTCAGTGAGCTGTTTTGCCACAGCTTTTTCCAAAATTTTGGAGAGAGATGGCAAATTTGAAATGGGCCTGTAATTGCTAAGACAACCTGGATCCAGGTTTGGTTTTTTAAGAAGGGGCTTGATAATAGCTTGTTTGAAATCGTCAGGGACTTGTCCAGTTACAAGAGATTCATTAATAATACTAAGCATGGGCGGTCCAATAATATGGAGAAGTTCCCTACAAAGTTTGGCAGGGAGGGGATCGAGAAGGCAGCTAGTGGGTTTCGAGGAATCTATCAGCTTGATGAATGCTTCCATAGAAATAGGGTTAAAGTGAGTGAGAGTCTCAACATGCAGAATGCTGGGTACAGAGGGAAAATCAGTGTTGATGGCCACTCCTCCAGGACTAGTCTGTAGTTTGTCCCTTATTGCATAGATTTTTTGGTCAAAGAAATCTAAGAAATCATTGGGAGAGAGATCTGAACTAACACAGAGTGTACTTTTCTTAGTGAGTTTTGCAACAGTATCAAATAGGAACTTAGTGTTGTGTTTGTTCTTACTAATCAACTTAGAGAAATATTCTGATCTGGACCTGATGAGGACTTGCTTGTACTCTATTTGGCTGTCCTTCCAGGCCAGGCGGAAAACCTCCAATTTAGTGGTACGCCACTTACGCTCTAATTTTCTAGTGGACCTCTTGAGAGTGCGGGTTTCCTCTGAATACCATGGAGCCAGTTTCTTGTCTATTCTTTTCCTTGGTTTGAGTGGAGCAACAGAATCTAGGGATTGCTGAAGAACCAAATTCAGATCCCTTGTTTTAGCATTTAATGATTTATTCGGGACATCAAGTGCTTCTAGTGCAGCGGGTAGAATACTAGCCAGTTCCAGAGCTGTATTTGGGGTTAAGCAGCGGCTAATAGAAATATTCTGGGTGCCTCCAAGGCTCTGGCAGAGATCCATTTTAAAGGTTACCAGGCAGTGGTCTGATAATATAGGATTGTGGGTATGAACAATGACATCACTAATCTTGATTCCCCGTGTGAGAACTAAATCCAATGTATGCGAGTGAAGATGGGTAGGTTTAGAAACCACCTGAGTGAGACCTGTGGAATCCATAAGAGCAGTAAAGGCCTTACTTAGAGGATCTTTTGGGTCATCGACATGAATGTTAAAATCACCCATAATTAAGATATTGTCAGTGTATGTCACAAGATCAGCACTAAAATCAGCAAATTCCTCAAGGAAGAGGGAGTATGGGCCAGGGGGCCGGTATAGAATAACTATACAAAACGAAGGAGGGGGGGCAACAGTAGTAGAATTAGTCCTTTTTAAAGTAGTTGGTGGTTTCATACAAATTATCTCAAATGATTTAAAGGTATTGACAGATTTTAGGCTGAGGTTGAAGCTAGCTTTATATAACATAGCAACACCACCACCTTTCTTTGAAACACGAGGGATGTGTGAATACGCAAAATCAGGAGGCGAAGCTTCATTCAGGGGGAAATATTCATCAGGTTTTAGCCAGGTTTCGGTGAGACCAATCAGGTCCAGGCTGCAGTCAGACATCAGATCATTAATCAAAACTGCCTTTGTGGATAGAGATCTGATGTTTAGGAGCCCAACATTCCAGTATGGGTTTTTGGCAGCTTTAGACGTAGATAATACTTCTGAAAAGGTGGCACTGTTATCAGGAAACTGAGTTGGAAGAGCAACGGGTGAGCAAGGCTGAATATATATTAAATTGGTATAATTCCTAATAATTGAGGGCCGGAATTTGGAAAAAGGGCGGGGGGCCGACACCGTCTCAATGGGAAAAACAACATCAGCAACCACCCTGGCTACACTACAAGCTGAGCTATCGGGGCCCCAACAGCTCACAGCATGCCTATCAACATACCTATCAGACTCTCTAAGAGACTGTAGCCCGGCTTGTTCTAGTGAGTGTCAGGTCTGCTTTAGAATAGCTTCAATATTCCTAGACAAAAGAAAAGCACCTCTCCAGCTAGGATGGAGCCCGTCACTTTTCAACAAGCCAGGTTTGGCCCAGAAACGAGACCAATTATCTACAAATCCTAAACCCTGTTCTGAGCAAAAGCGAGCCAACCAGCGGTTGAGAGAGACAAGCCTGCTGTAGATCTCGTCAGTCCCCCTAGCAGGTAGTGGGCCAGAGACTATTACTCGATGCCGACTCATCTTTTGAGCAAGGTCACATGCCCGAGCAATATTAACCTTCGTGACCTCTGACTGCCTCAGCCTAACATCATTGGTGCCGACATGAATGACAATATTCTCATACCTATCATCAGTGCGTGCGCCATGTGCCTTAGCTTGGGCATTTGCCTTAGCCCTAGTGCTAGCCAGCACCCTAAGATTAGCTTCTATGTCGGTAGCTCTGGCCCCAGGTACACAGTAAACTGTCGCTGGTCCCTCCAATCTAATGTTACGAGTGATGGAGTCACCGATCACTAACGTCTGCGGAGTCCCACTCCCACCATGCTGCAAAGGTGAAACCGGTGGGGCTAAACTTGAGTCCTCACTCACGCTAGGACTCCCTGTCTGTGATGTTGCGCCAGTCGCATCTAAAGTTACTAGCATACGTTCTTCCTCAAGCGACTGAACGCGACTCTCTAATAGAGTCAACTTTTCGAACAAAATGACACATGTAGGACAATGTGAGTGGGTGTGAGACATTATAATTAACTTACGTTAATAGTTTATGCCAGCCAAGATAATTCGTCAGAACGTTGAATTGGCTAGTTCAACAGGAACAGTAGCGTCGAGCTCCAAGGAAAAAAGCCGTGCCGAGTAAACCTATAATTGAGACAGTAGATGTATAGATTACATCGGTAACGACACAATAAATGAATAAATGAAGTAATATATAAAATATAGCAATAAACAAGACAAAAAAGTTTGGGAAAAGTTTGGAGCAGCTCAGGTGCAGCGCGGTAGGTCGTCCCCGAGGCGCTCCCAGGCCAGCCGAGACACATAGTCCCTCCAGCGTGTCCTGGGTCTTACCCGGGGCCTCTTCCCAGTGGGACGTGCCCGGAACACCTCACCAGGGAGACGTCCAGGAGGCATCCTAATCAGATGCCCGAGCCACTTCAGCTGGCTCCTCTTGACGCGTAGGAGCAGCGGTTCTACTCTGAGCCCCTCCCAGATGACCGAGCTTCTCACCCTATCTCTAAGGGAGAGCCCGGACACCCTGCAGAGAAAGCTCATTTCGGCCGCTTTTATTCGCAATCTCGTTCTTTCGGTCACTACCCATAGTTCGTGACCATAGGTGAGGGTAGGAACGTAGATCGACTGGTAAATAGAGAGCTTCGCCTTTCAACTCCTTCTTTACCACGACGGACCCATGCAGAGCCCGCATCACTGCGGACGCCGCACCGATCCGCCTGTCGACCTCGCGCTCCATTCTTCCCTCACTCGTGAACAAGACCCCGAGATATTTGAACTCCTCCGCTTGGTTCAGGATCTCCTCCCCGACCCGGAGATGGCACTCCACCCTTTTCCGGCCGATTACCATGGCCTCAGATTTGGAGGTGCTGATTCACATCCCAGCCGCTTCACATTCGGTTGCAAACCGCTCCAGTGAGAGCTGAAGGTCACGGCCCGATGAAGCCAACAGGACCACATCATCCGCAAAAAGCAGCGACCCGATCCTGAGGTCACCAAACCGGACCCCCTCAACACCCTGGCTGCGCCTAGAAATTCTGTCCATATAGGTAATGAACAGAATCGGTGAAATAGGGCAGCCCTGGCCAACCCTCACCGGAAACAAGTTCGACTTACTACCGCCAATGCGGACCAAACTCTGGCAATGGTCGTACAGGGACCGGACAGCCCCGATCAGGGAATCCGGTACCCCGTACTCTCAGAGCACCCCCCACATGAGCCCCCGAGGGACACGGTCGAACGCCTTTTCCAAATCCACAAAACGTGTAGACTGGTTGGGCAAACTCCCATGTACCCTCCAGGACTCCGTGGAGGGTATAAAGTTGGTACACTGTTCCACAGCCAGGACGAAAACCACATTGCTCCTCCTGAATCCGAGGTTCGACAATCCGACGGACCCCTCCTCTCCAGGACCCCTGAATAGACTTTCCCAGGGAGGCTGAGGAGTGTGATCCCCCTAAAGTTGGAGCACACCCTCCGGTCCCCCTTTTTAAAGAGGGGAACCACCACCCCGGTCTGCCAGTCCAGAGGCACTGTCCCCGATGTCCACGCGATGTTGCAGAGTCGTGTCAACCAAGACAGCCCTACAACATCCAGAGCCTTAAGGAACTCCGGGCAGACCTCATCCACCCCAGGGGCCCTGCCACAGCGGAGCTTTTCAACCACCTCGGCGACCTCAGCCCCAGATATAGAAGGGCCCCCCCGATGTCCCCAGACTCTGCCTCCACTTCGGAAAGCGTGTTGGTGGAATTAAGGAGGTCTTCGAAGTATTCCTTCCACCGATCCAGGACGTCCCCCGTCGAGGTCAGCAGCGCACCATCCCCACCGTATACAGTGTTGACAGAGAACTGCTTTCCCCTCCTGAGCCGCCGGATGGTGGTCCAGAACCTTTTTGAAGCCGTTCGGAAGTCATTCTCCATGGCCTCGCCGAACTCCTCCCATGCCCGGGTTTTTGCCTCCGCGACCGCCAAAGCCGCGTTCCGCTTGGCCTGCCGGTACACATCAGCTGCCTCTGGAGTCCAACCAGCCAATAAAGTCCGATAGGCCTCCTTCTTCAGCTTGACGGCATCCCTCACCTCCGGAGTCCACCACCGGGTCCGAGGGTTACCGCCGCGACATGCACCGACCGCCTTGCGGCCGCAGCTCCGGTCAGCCACTTCAACAATGGAGGCCCGGAACATGGCCCATTCGGACTCAATGTCCCCGGCTCCCCCCGAGACATGATCGAAGCTCTCCCGGAGGTGGGAGTTGAAGCTCCTTCTGACAGAGGGTTCTGCCAGCCGTTCCCAGCAGGCCCTCACATTACGTTTGGGCCTGCCAGGCCTGACCGGCGTCTTCCCCCACCATCGAAGCCAATTCACCACCAGGTGGTGATCAGTTGACAGCTCCGCCCCTCTCCTCACCCGAGTGTCCAAGACATGCGGCCCCAAGTCCGACGACACGACTACAAAGTTGATCATCGAACTGAGACCTCGGGTGTCCTGGTGCCAGGTGCACATATGGACACCCTTATGCTTGAACATGGTGTTCGTTACGGACAAGCCGTGTCTAGCACAGAAATCCAACAACCAAACACCACTCGGGTTCAGATCGGGGGGGCCGTTCCTCCCAATCACGCCCCTCCAGGTCTCACTGTCATTGCCCACATGAGCATTGAAGTCCCCCAGGAGGACGAGGGAATCCCCGGGAGGAGTGCTTTCCAGCACCTCCCCCCAGAGACTCCAAAAAGGGTGGGTACTCTGAGCTGCCGTTTGGTGCATAAGCACAAACGACAGTGAGGACCCGTCCCCCCACCCAAAGGCGGAGGGAGGCTACCCTCTCGTCCACCGGGGTGAACCCCAATGTACAGGTGCCGAACCGAGGGGAAACAAGTATTCCCACCCCAGCTCGACGCCTCTCACCAAGGGCAACTCCAGAGTGGAAGAGAGTCCAGCCCCTCTCAAGGAGACTGGTTCCGGAGCCTATGCTGTGCGTCGAGGCGAGGCCGACTATATCTAGCTGGAAACTCTCTACCTCGCGCACCAGCTCAGGCTCCTTTCTCGCCAGCAAGGTGACAATCCACGTCCCTAAAGCTAGCTACTGCAGCCGAGGATCGGACCGCCAAGGCCCCCGCCTTCGGCCGCCGCCCATCTCACACTGCACCCGACCCCCATTACCCCTCCTGCGGATGGTGAACCCACTGGAAGAGGTTCCCCCGTTGTCTCTTCGGGCTGTGCCCGACCGGGCCACATGGGAAAAGGCCCGGCCACCAGGCGCTCGCCATCGAGCCCCACCCCCGGGCCTGGCTCCAGGGGGGGGGGGCCCCGGTGACCGGCTTCCGGGCAGGGGCAACTGAGAACCATTGTTGTTTTTCTTCAAGGTTTATTTTTGAGCCACGCTTTGTCTGGTCTTTCACCTGGAACCTGTTTGCCTTGGGTGACCCTACCAGGGGCATAAAGCCCCCGACAACATAGCTTCCAGGATCAATAGGACACGCAAACCCCTCCACCGCGGTAAGGTGGTGACTCAAGGAGGGGACCAACATTATAAAAACTAATAATCTACCATGTCAAAAAAATTGATTGGTGTGTGAAATAGAATTTAGAAACAAACTAAAGAGACGATTGCATGTAGGAAAGCTTGTGTCGTCACAAAATGTTTTAAATAATATTCAAGAAACCTTTTAGTCTTCGGAATGCGGTTTGGAATTTATTCATAATTAGATTTGACACAAAGCCATTCACCAAAATATTCAAAGCAAGGAAATTGTGGCAAAAACCACAATGAGACTAAGCACAGTGAGCGGTGCAACGGCAGGCCACATGGGCGTCCACTGTCTCCCTCAGGTCCACACTCTTCTCATAGATTCTGCTCAGACCCTCTGAACGGTTCAAGTTGGAATCTGTAAAAGTAAATATGGGTAAAAATTTAAAAAGGAAGCTGTTGGTACATTTGATGCATTTTAATTTCAGTAAAACATATGTAGTCCATCATGCACTCACCGGTGGGCAGGCAGTGGAAGCCAATGGTGACAGGGGTGGTCCTCACTGGGTAGCAACCGTCCAGACAACGCAGCACAGGCTCAACAGAGAAGCATTTGGACTCCTGGCCATTGACAATCATCTGCTTTTCCAACTTCACAGATTCAAGCTTCAAGCGACATTCTAGAATATAAAAGTATTGTTAAGTTCTGCATAGACAACATAATAAAAGTGTCCTTCGCTCAACTAGAAAGACCTATTTCAGAGCCAACATTGCATAGTTTGTCCAGTCTCACTACTTCAAAAACCTAATAGTTTAATTAACAGTTCTTTGTAAAAATAATAATGTTTTACCGGTGGCGTCCCGGCAGCTCTCAGCTGGAAGCACCCAGGAATGGGCAAAGCTGACTGGGCTCTTGCTCAGGCGTCCATTGGGCATGCGGAACTCCTGTCTGACTTCCCCATCAGCTTTACCACAGATACCACAGGTCTGACCCTTCATCCAGTCCACAACTTGGACCTAGTACAAAGATTTCAAAGATAAATTAGCTAGTTATCCTTTATCATCACTTTCTGGTTCATCTTCACCACAATGTTTTGCTATCAAGTAAAATGACTGAACCACAACAGAAGATTTCCATCACCTTCCATGAATTTCCATCCATGTAAACCTCTTGGAGACCATGGCTTGGAGCATGGAGAGAGATACCCCCACCACTTTGTCTGATCTGGATGGAGCCTATATTCAGGAAGAAGATAATCTTCATGAAATGTTTTTAACGCATTGCTAAACCTGCAGCTCAATACACTGATCTTGTTAAAGGAAGTTAATAGATTACAACAAATAAAAATAACCTGTAGGGTGTTGGTATGGGAGGCTGCTGATGGGAATTTCTTGTTCGTTGACCTTCACCAGTACCTGGTTGTCCTTGGGGTACAGGTCAATATCGCTGGTGAAGATAAGTTCATTTGGTTATTTTGTAAAAAAATATATACTTCCCAATTGAGCATGAATAGTATGCAATTTTTGTCATTTTAGTTACCAATATAGTTGTGCTTGTTATTGCGTACTCACATATTAGATATCTTCACATTGATGTGGTTTTGATCATTGTCCTTCTTTAACAGAACCATGAACTTGAGCTCTTGTGTACAATCCTGAGCCACAACTTGGTAGCAGGAAAGTGGCATGTCACTCTTGTACCTCCTGTTGTTGAATGTAGTCATTGTGTTTCCATCCATGCTACATTCAGCTAGAGTAATAAAAAAAAAATATGACACCACTAAACCATTTATACCTAAAACATTATTTTGAATAATCAGATTCTTCTCACCTGCATTGGCTTTAGAGAACAGGTAGTACACTTGGTCAACAAGGTTGTCTGAGAGAACAGAAAGCTCAGTAGCGGTGTCTCCAACAGGCAAAGCAATAGGGAGACTCAACACCAGTTTGGACATGGTCATCTGTAAGGACAATGAAGTAAATTTAAAGTAATGGAAAACCAGCTTCTGTAAAAGTAACCTCAGTTAAAAGCAGATGACTAGGTCACCTTTGGAGTCTTCAGCACAATATTCAACCTTCTCGCAGAGATAAGAGCCAGTGTGAGTTTGATCTCTTTCTTTATGTTTTTGGCTTTTCCTTGACTAACCCCAGCCTGGATAGCAGCACTATAAAGGGACTCAGTGACCCTAAATCAAGAAAGTAACATTTTAAACATACTTATATACAGTAGATGATTATTTCTAAAGCAATTTTGCACATGGTATAGACCCCAAAGTCATAGCGTTCAATGACTAATAGTGAAATGAAAGATTGTACCTCTTTGCATTTCGCCTAAGGGCACTTGGGATCTTGTCCCATGACAGCTTCAGACGGAGAGCAGGATTTTCGTTGACAAGACCAGTTTCTGCTGTGATCTCAGTCTCATATTCCTTGCACTCAACACCCCATGCAATCTTAGCCTAAGAGGAGAAATTGTGTTGTGGGTTGTTATGTGCATCTTGCAGGACCTCAGATAGCTTGTTAAAAAATTATAGCAGTTCATAATAATAAACTAATAACAATCTAAATATATAATATTGTGCACCAACAGCACAGAATAAATGGTACAGGGTGGTTTAAGGGGACATTTCTGTAGATAACAGCAGTGCCCATGAAAATGCTTTTGCTAATCATTGTTTTTGTCACTTCAGACAGCATCAGAGGTCTTCAGGCTTACCATAACTTTGTGGTTGCTCAGTAACACTCCATCAGTACAGATTCTGTAATGGTTATCCTTTTCTAGGTTAGCCACGATGATCTGTATCCTGGAATTAGCTTTGTCCATATAGGCAGTAATCTGGTATCCCTGCACTTCATGGTCAGCTCTCACAGCACGGATGAGTATTGTCACCGAAGGAGCAACAGCATTGCCAAGGAATTTGTTCTGACAAAATGTAAAGTAAAGTTATTCTCATGTCCAGGGTCAGTTTGAGCTTTGTGAGAATAAATTATTCTTGACGTTTTTTGTTAGGGGTATTGTTTCACCTGTTTGTAGATGGCCTCAAAGCTGGATGCACTGCTTCTGCTGGACGTTCTTTCCTTTGAGATGGCGTGCTGCAAGAGTGATGAGGCAGGTTAGATTGAAGTAGGTGTTTATTTACACACACAACATTTTATACTAAAATAATTACCTTGTGGATGTGGTCCTTGGTAAACTTCATGTCATAGAGTTCCTGCTATAATAGAAAAGCAAACCTTTCAGTAAATGCATTTTTCTTTTGAGTAGAAGAGTACTTTTTGATTCTATCTGACCTTTGAAATGCGAGAGCTGGAACTCGACGAGCTGGAGCTGGAGGAACTGGAGCTGGAAGAGCGGTTGTTTGGTGATCTTCTGGTGTTCCTTTGGCTGTTGCGTCCGCTGCTGCTGCTGCTGCTGCTGCTGCTGCTGCTGCTGCTGCTGCTGCTGCTGCTGCTGCTGCTTACTCTCTTAGACTGCTTGTTAGCTGCAGCAGCACCAACAATCAGGATGTTTTTGTTGTTACGGGAGGATGAGCTGGATGAGCTAGATGAGGAGGAAGAGGAGGAAGAAGAAGACCGAGAGCTGCTGGAACTAGAACTGCTGGAGCTGGAGGAAGATCTGGTACCATTCTTGCGACCGGGAACCAAGACTTTCTTGAGTTTCAACAGGACATTTGTTGCCTCTGGAGATTCTTCATCTTCATTCACAGTGATCACTTTGACAATCTTTTTAGCTGCCTCTGATCCAACCTGGACCTCAATCTCCATTCTTTCAATGACTGTGCCTGAAGCTATCCCCAAAAATAGATATTTTTAGACATTGGAATTTGTATCTAATTTGTAATTGTATTTCAATCAAATATAAAATTTATAATTTCACTTGCCTTGTGACAAATCAACAGTGACTGAGTGTTTCCCGATAAGGGTATAGAGTGGTGAGTTTCTGATGAAGGCAGCATTCTGGGATTCAATGTTAGCGCAGGCCTTTATTCCAAAGGTTTTGAATGCGGTACAGAATTTCTTCTTCATTTGTGCAGACAACCTTCTCATTTTAGGAATGATATTAGAAGGCAAATCAGAGTTAATCCGTTCCGATGATCTTGACTGAAACATATACAATAGATTATATCTCCGGTATACAAAGAAGTTCATGCTGTAATTGGTCAAATGGTATGGTTTCAAAAAGGTTACTCATCTTACCCAATCACTTTCCTGTGAGGATGAGATCGTTGATCTCAAAGTATCTCTAGACAGCTGTGCTTCTTTGGCAGGAATCATTGGTATCATCTTAATAGCTGCAAGGTCTTCAACATTTCTTGCCACAGCAAGACTTTCAACACTGTAACAATGATTTACGAAATTCATTCAAATATTATAGTACACAATGCAATAGTTTTTTCAGATGTAAAGTTTAAAAGAAACAGTTGCATACCGCACAGTTGCCAGGTGATCTGCAGACTGAACAGGCAAAACCTCAAACTTGAAGTTGCCCTTGGCAATGTCAACTTTAGCTGCCATTTTTGCTGGAACAATTGTGTGTACTTTTGCCCTTGCCATAAGAGTAGCCTGTATCCAGGCAGTGTTCACTCCCATCACAGCAAATGTATGCATAGCAACACTGAAACATTACAAAAATAAATAATTGTAACAATAATTGTATCACATGAAGTAACCTTTTCATAAAAAATGTATAGGTGTAAAATTGTACTAGTATCCCTGTAGCAAACTGATCAAATACTACCTTGGTGTTATCTCTGCATGTAGCTGAATGTCTGTGTTCAAGAGCTGGGCAGGATGGAAAGCCTCAGGAAGTGAAGGAGTCATGGCCACTCTGACTGTGGGGTTGGAGAGAACACAAGTATAACATCTTAATTTGATCAATATTGTAACAGGAGTCATTTACATTACTCTGTTGGTGGAGAGAGCTTACCTTGTACAGTTACAGCAGCCACGGCAGCAGTGTAGAAACTGAGTTCCATGGGCACACCAACAGCTGTAGGGAAGATGCGACGTACTTCTGCAGCCAGCAGGGGCTTTGCGTACTGGAAAGAGGCTCCAGACAACAGTTCCTTCAGAGCCTTCCTTCCAATTGCATGTGCAGAAGGTCCAGTAGCCAGCTACAGGAAATCATAGAAATATTGGAACATTATTTTAAAAGGAAATCATAGATATACTGGAACATTGTATTTGAAAGAAATCATCAGGCATGCAAACAGGTCAGGGGTAAAAAAGGTGAGAACCACCCTCTTCGGGGGTTGGGGGGCATGCTCCCCTGGAAGAAATCTTCTTAACTTGTTAAAAGTTTAACGCATCAATCTAGTGCACTGAGAGCAAAATTAAGAGGCTAGATCAATGTAGAAAACTCCCCACTCTGCCCGATTGGCTGTGAGGTTTAGGCATTAGGAGTGACGATTGGTTCGATTGGCCAGTTGTAAAGTTGCAAAGTTTTCTCATCGGATCTGCACAAATCACGTAGGTGACCATTTTGGCTTCAAAAAGGTGAGTCTCACCTAAAGGTGAGGAGTTTGCCTGCCTAAATCATAGATATTCCTTGTGTTGCCTTCGGGTCACATGACCCAAAGGTTCACAACGAACCATTGTTATGTTTACCCAATTTTACCCAATACAAAAACAAATAAAAAGCATTTTCTTTTAACCTTCGCAATGTGGGGGGTCTGAGACAGCCCGACGGTTAAAAAGTTGTCGCAATACGGTGGGTCAAAATGACTGATGGGTCAGAATGACCCGAAGATAACACAAGGGATATAATGGAGCATTATATTTTAAAGAATGGTTTATCTGTTTTAAGTTGTATTTAGAAGTTGTTGTGTGTGTCATACCTGTATGGCCTGTTCAATAATTTCCTTGTCAATGTGAGCGAAAGCAATTTCCTGTCCAAAGAATTTCACATACATGGAAGCTAGTGGCTTGTTTGTGGGTAGGGACCTCAAGTCAGTCAGCTGTGGATGGAAGAGCAGAGTAAACTTTGATAACCTTCAACACTTTATCTGAACTAATTAGTTTTTTCAACAACGCTTTAAAGTAGTTTCAAAATATCCCTTTCACTCACTGCCTTAATGACATGCTTCATCTTTGTGATCCTGTCAGCATTTTCAGCAATATTGGGCATCTTCATTAGAGCCTCCTGGATTCCCTCTGTTCTTACTCCCACCTGAAAGAAAAGATGGTGACTAGTATAACATAGAAAACTAGTTAATTGCTATCATTAATATTTAAAGAACCATTGTAAGAGCTCTTACCTCCAGCACATCTGCAGCTGCTCCAGCAATGTATGTTCTTGCCTTGGCTACCACAGCTCTAGGTAATAAGGTAGCAGCATCGTTGATGTAGAAAGCACTGGCAGCAGCACCCATCATCAGAGGAGCTTATGAAGGAAACACATATGTTTTTATAAGATATAATAGACTGCTTGCTGTACAGTTAAGATAAACAAAAAACAAGTTGCCAAAAAAGACCCTCACAGGAGTAGAAGTCCAGGTGGAAGGCCTTGCTAAAGGTATAGCTCAACCTATCGAATTTGGGACTGAGGATCTTGACAGCGACATTGGATGCTGCAGCACTGAAATGGGAGATATATATTAAATAGTTCAATAAAGTCAGATATAAGACAGTTGTGAGCAAACTGTGTCATGTAGTCCAAAGATATTCATGAAGGAACTTATCCTTACACTGGAGCAAAGTCAGAAGCGGTGCTCCTGGTCAGGGATTTCATGTAAGAGTACACAAAGCTGGCCACTTGCAGATTTGTCTCTTTCTGCACCGCATCGGCAAGGGTAATAACGAGACCCATCGGAGGCCTAGTCTCAAACAACACAACAGCAGCAACCATGCGGAGCTCTGGGTGGAGAGCCCTGTCCATGAACAGCTGCACAGCCACTTCCTGAATCTAATTCACAGAAATGACATTGACAGATATAAATGATAAGTTAACTTGTTTACGCTGTCATCCATAGCCATGGACACATGTCCTTACCCTTCTAGGCTCCTTCTTGGCAATGTTCCTCAGGGCCAGGATGGCATCAACCTGAACTCTTATAGGCAGAGAAGCAGCAGCAGCTCCAAATCCAGGCAAGAGCTTTGTGATCGGTTTAATACTAGAAGGGTGGGCAGCATTACCCAGGACTTTAAGAGCAACTACAAGTTCTTTAATTTCCCCCTTTGCAAGCACCTCAATAGCGTAGTCATGGATGGGCTGTTGAAAAAAACCATAAAGTTGTTCAATCTCCAGGATAATGAATGTAAACACTGCCTAAGAGAGAAATATTTACATTACCTTCACAAGTTCTGAAGGGCAGTTGGTGTGTACAGCACAGTACTTGAAAACCATGGTACCATAACCAAGCATGGCGATTTCACGAAGAACTGAGTTTTGCTGAATCATGTGGTGGAAAGCCAAACCCTGGAAGAGAGAATTTACATTGTGGTCTGGTTTTATAATATTCATAAGAGTACTTAATGTTGACTTGAAGGTTTACCTACCTCTACAAGCTTGACACTATCCAGATCAGCCGTCACCATGTGGACAGCAGCCATCAGAGCCTGAGCGGCCTCAGGAATAGTGAGGTCACCAGCAATAAACTTCTCCTTGATGAACCTAACAGTGACAGGACTTCCAATCGCCGGGATGGCACTCAGGATCCAATGTCTAAAAAAGTCAAACGTGCATCTTAGGACATTCTTCATTTATTTTCCTATTCAAATGATATTTGTTCTTATTATGTAATTAAACACCTGAAAGCTGGATTCGTTTTGTATTGAGTCCAGATGGCCTCAATATTTTCCATTCTGGCCACACGCAGGAGCTGGATGAGCTCCACAAACTTCAGAGGGGAATCCTCATGAACCTTTGCCTCATTGTGGGTAACCAAATGGTTCAGAACCTCAACAATCTGTAAAGAAAAAGACAAAAAGTATTAAGGATCATTTATGTTTTTTTATAACTGTTGAATAAGGATTTAAACCCTCAATACCTGAGCTTGTGCATTGCTGATCCTGAGGAGCTGAATGGGTATCTGGTGAAGCTCAGTGGCAAACTCATATTGCAGAGATCCACGGGAAATGTATTCGGCTCCAATGGGTTCCACTGTGGCCTTCTGAATCTCTTGGAATGTCAACCTTTGTCTATGAAAAGGAAATTAACTTATTATGGATTGCTCTACGTTGAATACACTGTCATTGTATCAATTCAAATAGATCTCCAGATGTTTCTCAGATATCAGTTATTAGACAACATACTTTGCCTCCATCTGGGCAGCTCCGGTCATCTCGTTGAATGGAGAGAACTGATGGACCTCAGTAACCGTGGCTTCCATAATCAGAGCACCATTGGCAGTTGGCTTCATGATGTAGTTGTAGGCTGCAGCTCCCCTCAAGTTCTTTCTAGACTACAAAGATAAAACGTAATGTTGCACAAAATGTTGGATATTCATACTGATACCTATCAGAATAAAAATTAAGGTGATGAAACAGCTACTTACATCCTGTGAAGCTACCAATTTTTCAGTGTAAGCCAAACCAAACTCCTTCTCGAGTCTCTCCTGGCAGTGATTCAAATCCTTGGTCTTGGTCAGATGAATGCGCTCAGCCTTGGCGTCCTCACTGATGACATAGCTTGTCTTGCAGACTCCCTGAGCTCCAGCCTGATGAATATAAAAGACAGCATGGTTTGGCTAAGAGTTAGAGTAGTGGTAAGGTAGGGCTAACACTTTCATTTGAGCTTTACGATAGAAGCCTGACCTCTTGCAGCTCATAGATGTTCTGTGTTTTCTTGATGTTCAGCTGAAGGATGTTCAAGATACCTCTATGGACATTCAACACCGTAGCAGAGATACCAGCAGGGGCATGTATCTTACCCACAACTCCATTGGCATACTCAAACTTGATGGGAGTCTGGAGCTGAGCAGCCAGAACTGAAGTGAGCTTTGCAGCTGGAACAAAAGGATCTCTGGGCCAGACACCACTGTACTCAAAGATCTCTGGGTTCACAAGCTGTGAGAAAACAGAAAAAATGAACATTTAATGAAAAGAAGATGAACTCCTGACTCTTGAGTATTGAAACTTGATGTGCATCCTGTACCTTCAGCAGGAAGTTATTCTGGGCAACTGCACTGATGAGAACTTTACTGATGACTTTGATTCCTGCTCTAGCCAGACCTTCCTCAGGCAGACCTCCCAAGACCACTGCCTCATACTTGTACACATAGGTATTGCTGGAGGCAAACTCAGGAGCTGCAATGAACAATTATGTAGAATTTTGTAAGTTATCTGTACATTAATCTCTGATTGAAATGAATGAATACACAAATAAATAAAAACTTACCAAAATTGACCTGTTGACTCGCTGAAATGTTTAAGTAGACACATTACTTAATATACAACAAAGAATTATTGCAACAAATTATCATCTAATAATAACAATTTAGACTTACCCACAAGGGCTAGAGTCAGGGCAAACACTACCGTTCTCATGTTTGGCGGAATGTAACGAAAAACATTCTCAGACTTCCTTTTAAAGTACATTTCTGCTGACTGCACACAATTTATCATTCACCAAATGCACTGGATTACCATGTTGACCTGTTATCAGACCATTAAAACACACTTAAAACTAACAAATCAATGGGATTGCAAATGTTACACACTAGGTTAGGTTAACCTGGCCTGTCTCAGGTTAGCTATTTTAGGAACGATTCAATGTCCAAGTACTTTTTTTGTTTGTCCTTTCTCCAATTTAATTCTCTTATATGCCCAGAAACGTTAGATAGGTCTCCAGATTATATATAGGCATGTCTGTTATGGCTTTCTTTTAAATAATAATGTATTATGTACATAAGACCACAATTGATTTATGATTATTATCTCATCTTAACCTAATGTCTTCAGTCTCATCATCAACACTGTGGAACACTTTTTCAATTAGCTTTTTTTTTTTTTACATAACTATGTAGCCCTAATTTCCGTCCTGCTGTTTATGTTGGGTCGTTGTTTATTCTTGACGCTGTTGTGTTCTAAAAACAAGTGTCTAAAATTATTCTTAATAGTGTACTTGTTGCACATGTTAACATTATTGTTTGTTCTTTACCAAACAAATTGTTTGTTCACAGAGAAACACAGTTCCATTGCTAATTTTTGGTCTTTGGCACATGTTTCAGTCTGCCGCTAAAGGTCACTTTGCTCTGATTTAAGTCAACATCACCTTGAACTTGTATTTGGTTAGAATTTAAGACGACAATGCCAAGGACTGTAAAATGTCCCATTTTGGATTACATTTTCATTAGAAAAGTTCAACACTGAATAATGTCTGTCATTCTTATCATAATGTCACGATAATTAAAGCTCTCACCCCAACTTTACTTGTTCACAGTGACCCCACAAATAATGCAGGTGTGTGTTGTCTGGGAACATTCCCATTGTATACATGCATTACACAGTGCAACAGGAATACGTCTCCAATACAACATCACATAGGTCAATTCTGTAATTAGTAATATATAGAACATGTAGATCATAGTCTGGGCTAAAGCTTGTTCCGAATGGGGTAACAGTTAGCAACAAAAAAACCTTGTTCCATGGAAAAAACGTTTTTTACTGCATAAATAGTTGCGCTGTTAAACAGGATTATGTGCTTTGATTAGTGGTTTCTTAAAGCTGTGTCTGTGACTGTACAAATGTATTTTCTCACAGATAAAATGACAGGAGCCTTAGCACTGTGACTGAGCATATATGTGCATATATACTACCCCCTTGTGAATACATTCCACAATTTGAGCAGAACTGCAGAAGAGACAGAGGTGTGGTCCCATCACCCCTACAATGATCTTTAAATAAGCAGTATATTTAACCTGCCTGTTACCGGTAAGTTGATCTGTGAATGTTGTTCTTTGTAAGCCAAGTTACCCAGCAGTCTATTCATGAAACAATACATACAATGATGTGGTATAAGTTTATGATCAAATGAACCTTTTGCACTGCATCTTTTAATAATATTAACATAAATATGATTTCATATTCACTCATTCAGTGGTTCAAGAGGAGGTACCACAAGCTACCAGTAGGGGTCAGGCAAGATCCTGAATGAGGTTCAGTACTAAATGTTCCAAATCAAGTGTTTCAATGTGAATCACTTAGGAAACGGTTATCTAAGGACCCACTATAAAATATTTACTTTGTTTTCTGTTGCGAGAATTGAGTGAAAGTCTCTGCGAGCCTTTTGGAAACCTTACATTTTAAATCTACTGTGTATGGTCTAGTGGTAGGTTAATTCCAAACCTACTATCATTTTATCTTCTAGATAAAAACTGAACCAGTCTTAAGTGTTAAAGTCAGGTCCTTTCAACTCACTCCTCCATGAAGATCTCCTGCTCTGCCTCTGAATCCAAACACAGCCTGTACTGCTGGACCACCTCCGATTGAATGCAACTGGTATCTGGAACTGAGTTTCTGGGTCCAATAAGGCCATCGAAACAACCTCCTGGAGCCATGTACATCATTCTCATTAAGACAACATAAATGGTTTCACACCCACAGTTTTGGATTGTGATGTACAGATAGCATTGTTTTGTGTACACATACATGCTATGTGTTGATATTATCAACTTTTTGAAATATGCATAAGTGTAATAGGATATACAGTAAATTGTCATTCTTACAGTATATGTAACTGAACACATTCCTGAATGGACAATGGATGTATGCACAAACATTGAATCCAACATTGTAGAGCAGTACATTGTCCTGCACCAAATCAAAGGTGGTATCTGTGTATGAACTGACTTGAACATGTGATGTGACCCACAGCATTTGGCATAGAAATGAATATCCTCCCATTTCACAAGCTCACTGACGGTTATGTTTCATGTTTTAGAGTGTCAAGAAGCGGGGGTAGTATACAGGTGTATCTATGAGAAATGGGTTGCGGTGAGGTGAATGTTTTGCACACAAGTTTTTCACACACTGTTCTGGAACTGCAGCATGTTCTACAACCACATCCCCCCCTCTGCTGCTCCCCCCCGCCCTCTCTCCACTACCCCACAGCTTAGTTTTAAGAACGTGGCTGCAAAATCGTGACCACAATTCAAATTCAAATGCATTTCCAGAAATGAAGAAGATGATCAACAGTAACGTAATCACCCACGACACAAAAGAGCGCTTAAGTTGAATTCGTTTTGAACAAACATGGCTACCGCTGGAGATCTGGGATGTTATAATTCTGCCATCGAGTCTGTTTTAGAAGACATCGACAGCGCATTAATTTTGAAAGAGGAACAGAGAGACGCAATCAAGGCATTTGTCGATGGAAAATATGTTTTTGCCGTCCTTCCTACAGGATTCGGTAAAAGTTTAATTTATCAGTTGGCCCCGATGGTCGCGAAGAAGATGGGACACAATGAAAACCCAGTGGCCATTGTGGTTTCTCCTTTTCTTTTGTGGAGTTGTAATCCTAAACGGAGAACTTGTTTGTATATGCATTGCCCTTTATTGTTTCGCTCTAAAAGGTTGACCGTGTGAACAAGTACTCCCCCTACCCTTAAATTAATTTTACAACACCGGCAAAAATCGTTTGTATTCATTGTTCAAGCATAGCCTACTTCAAGTCTGCTTGCAGTTTAGTCAGTAAAGATTTAGCTGCCTTTCAGTTTAGTTCTGTTGACAACAACTATGCGGCGCTTAACACACGTCACATACTCTGTTGCTTTGATTGGTTGTAGATTTATCCAATTGAGGTAAGAGGCATTTGTTTTCCAGGCTCGTTTGAAACACGCCCTGTAGTCAAAGCCCAACGGAGAGTTCTCAGACTCATATTCTGACTAGAATTATGAGTATGACAACGTCAGGCTAGCTTGCTTCTACCAGGTGTTGTAGTACACAAACTGGAGAGAGGGAGACCTTCTTGTGTAATTGTTCTCCTTGTCTCTCTCACACACACACACACATGTAAAATTACCACTGTCATATTTACAAACCTAAATTAGGAATGCAACCAAGCTCAGAACCAACGTGCATACAGGGCCATGCGCAAACAGCAATGAGCTCAACACAACGGAAGGCCACAACGAAGCAGAAATACAACTTTTTAGGGATACAGATCCATTCTATGACAACCAGATAAGCATGGACACACTGACACTTCACCATCTTTATCTATCGATCCAGCCCCAAAATATGACCAATGCACGGACCAGCACCACAAAGGCAGGATGATAAAATATGCTTTTACTCACCAAGTCTGAGAGCTCACTTGAAGAGAGACCTGTCTTCTTTTGTATGCTAACTAGACTAACCGTTAGCCACTTTTTCTTCAAAAACCACTCCACTTTAAACCTACGGTTACTTTTACCAGCAGTTTGAGCGATGACAATATCGTGGCTAATGGGCACCACTTAAGCTGCTTTACTTCAACTTTCTCCTCCAAATTAAGGGTTTATAACCGGTGTTCAAGTATGAAATCCACTTTATTCATTTTTAAGTTATCTGGCGTTTGTGAAGCTAACAAGCTAGCTAAGACAATCTAGCTACATATCCTCGCTCTTCTTGCCGACTAATGTTGGCGACAAGCAGCCAATCAGGGCTGAAATACAAAATGACGCTGTATTGGGGCAACCGGCTCTAAGCCCCACTTGGCATAAAATTTGTGTGATCTACTTTACATTACATTCCATTCTGAGCATGCGTATTAATACTTTCCCACGTCCAATGTACATTGCATTGTGAGAGAGGGGCTAGCCCCACCACGCTCTCCTTTTTGCCGACTAATGTTGGCGCCAGAAAGACAGATAGCCAATCAGGTCTGAAATACGAAATGACGCTGTGGTGGGGCAACTGGATCTCAGCCCCACTTGGCATCAACTTTGTGTGATCTACTTACATTACATTCTGAGCATGCGTATTAAAACTTTCCCACGTCCAATGTACATTGCATCGTGAGAGGGGCTAGCCCCACCAGAGCCCCACTTTCACGATTAGCCTATGCTAACTCGAATTGGCAGAACGCAGTCTGAAGCAGCAAGGCAGGGACCAATGAACATGAAATTCAATCTTAACACAAACGAATGAAACGAAACAATTTAGGAAGACGCTATATTCATAGATAATAAATTATTCGAAGTAAACGAAAATAAAAATGTTTGAGAAATAAAAAAGAACATAATTTTGTTGCAGTTCTTTCTGTTGATAACAGGTGGGGGGCCCCTAATGACCAGTCGCCACTGAGTGGGGGTGAAACATAGTCACTGAGGACCTTCATTGTCCCACAAAAGCAGTCTGGCACGATCAAAAAAAGAATAATGGTTGTGTTTAACAAAAGCTTCTGAAGGCAAGACTAATATTATTTAAATATTATCATTTCCTATTGTGGTTAACAGTTAAAGTATTAATCTTCGTCTTTGCTCCAGATAGACATGTCAACAATCTATGCTTGCGCTTAACATAATATATTTGCGATCATGTCATGAACTTTTTTACAAAAATCAAATCCGTTTTAAAATAACGGGAATAAACTATATTAACAACATTTCATGTATGTGTGACAACGATTTGCTAAACTTGCAAAACAAGGCAGGCAACTCAAGCCACTCTCCCTGTGCTCATTCAATATCATTCAGCTCCAGGCTATCGGCCAATGTGAATTTTAGTGCTCGTGCCCTGTTAGTATCCGCCAGCACATTTGCAGGCAACTTTTATTGACGTAAGCAAATAAATGGGGTGCTAGTTTACCCATTTCGGATTGGTCTCAAACTTGGCAAAAATTGGGAGAAATTATTTTATGAAAAAGCTAGTAGTATGAGCCAGGTTCGAGAATCCAACAAAAATTATTGGGGGAGATAGTTTTGTAAATGTTGACCGGAGTTAATAGAATAAAAACGACCGGAAGAGTCGGAAACATAACCGTAATGCAATACCACCTACATCCACCGGGGCCGTTGCTTCAAGCCGAGGGGCGAGGGGTGGGGGCTTGCTCAGGCCCCTGAAGCCGGAACTCTCCCCTCAGGCCCCTTTTTCATGTGTATCCGAGGTATTAGCGCCACCGCTGGTCGGAGGATACTGTAGGCTATTTATATTAATAGGCTAACTTACATTGAACTTCGGTTTTAGCATAAATCAATAGTGTTTAACATAGCGGAAATTAGCATTGCGGCTAGCGTTACGTATTGCTAACATTACGAACATGATCACTGTTCTGCCCCTGGCAAGCATAGAAAATAGGTTTGGCACTTTAGCGCCATCTAGTGGTCATTATATAATATCACATTTTTTCCGTTGGGAGCAGTTCAGGAAGTAGAGCGGAAACGTCTCATGAACTTGTCTATTGGTGGAGCCCGAAAACTCCGAACTCCCAAAATTTGGTGGCCGGTAGATCACCAATTTAAAAAAACTGTGCGAGTGGCGTCAACTGTGCCAGTGATACCGCGAGTCGAGATACAATTTGAAAACAAAAGCGTTTTATGAACTGTAAACTATTTAAGTCTGGACTGATAACGAGGACGTAGACTCTACGTAGAGTGTAGTGATTGCACGGGAGCTTAACGACTGTATTTCCAGTTTTTGACATATGAGGATATTTGCACAGTATTGAATAAATATATTTAGTTATATGTAACGGGTGTGCAACAGTTCTTGTGTTAATATATAGAAGTGCACATCCGTTAACGGCGTAATCGTCTGCGTTGTGTTCTGGGGGGGGTGTGAATGTTGGATGAATGGAAGGATGGGAGACTGGACCACAAAGGAGGCTGGCTTTCTCTCATTTATTCGCTTCTGTATGAGCCAAAGAAACCAACGTGTCAATAGTATAAACGGTCGTAGTCGGGACCAACATTCCCTCCTCCGCTCAGACAGTAAAAAGCCTTCTGACGACGTATAAAATAATATGAAAATAAATAGAATAACATACTAGATGCACTTCACTGCATATACACAAACATAACCAGCATCGATAATATAAAGAACATAAAACATTCATACCTGTATGAGCCAAAGAAACCAACGTGTCAATAGTATAAACGGTCGTAGTCGGGACCAACATTCCCTCCTAGCAAACAAATAAAGAGGAAACACTGTAATACCCGGACGCACATGTACACAACAAAAACTCTCAAAAAGTGCATTTACTAAGTGCTAGCTAACAAAGCAGCGCTGTAACATGTTCACACACTTAATTCACAACACACTTAGTTACACATTAAACATTTTCATTGTACACAAAACGACCTATATGCTAAAATATGACGAGAAACACAACAACATACCTCCGCTCAGACAGTAAAAAGCCTTCTGAGCTTTGGCGCCACACACACGTCACAAAACACGGACTTCTCTTAAAGCTACAGTACAGGTACAAAAACACATCAACAAAGGAACAGGTTACCAAATGTACCTAAACATATACTGGTACATTTAAATCAGCATTGGTGACATTTCAACACAACTAAAAAACGCTGTTTCACCCTGGTTACATACACCCCTCCTGAAATTCACCAACATCCTGATTTAAGGATGTCTTCACAGGCGTACAAAAAGTCTAGCACTGACACAACCTGGCACAAATGAACAATGGACCTTGTCCACATAGTCAACTTGAAAGCTACCTTAACACAAGGTTCAGGAAAGAAAGAGGTTGATCAAATCTCTAGATTCCCCTTATTTGATGTGACGCCTCGTACGTCACACAGCATTTGGCCCAAAATACATAGTCCATAGACATTTGCAGGTTTATAAAACCTCATAGTTGGCCCCTTTTGAAAATGTATCACATAAGCACTTTCAACACTTAGTCACGCCCAACTTTTAAAACAGCTGGGAACGGCCGTCCATAAAAAACTTGGACCTTTCAAACAATGGTTTCTGAACCATAGATTCTATCAATCTGTTCACTGATTTCACCAATCTTCCAGCACGTGTTCTGACAATGCCATCATCCTCAGCGTGTGCATGAGAGTCAGTGCAACCTGAGGTGTCAGCATGCTGGGCTGGCCTTGTGTCTCTGTGTGGAGCGACTGAGATGGATGGACAGTCATTGATAACAGCAGCAGGACAGAGTGCTGGACTAGGCTGAGCATGCTCTTCTGCAACAGCCAACTCGGACTCAGGTGAGTCGTCAAGTGATGAGATTGAGAGCTCCTCTTCATCTCTGGAATCTGACACGTCCTGGGCATGTTCACCCTGAGTCAATTCTCCAGACACTGAAGCCATTTCATCATCATCAGAGACGCGATCTTCCTTATCAGACTCCTCTTCAGCCCACGACTGATCAGTTGCATCAGCAGACTCGGCTTGGTCCAATCCAGGGAGAGGCAAGAAGTTCACTTCCAGTAAGAGATTCCTGTGCACAACTCTTGTGTGTCCCACGGCATCCTGTATTTTGTAGACATGGATACTTGGATTCACTCCAACCACTGTGTACACTCCATCTTCCCATTTGTCGGCTAACTTCCTCTTTCCTCGTCCCCCTTTATTTGACACCAACACACGATCTCCCACTGACAGGAAGGTGCCCTTGGCTCGTTTGTTGTATTGTCGGGTCTGGTGCTGCTGCTCAGAGGAAGTATGTTTCTGAGCGATCTCCATAGCACTTTTCAAGCAAGAAAGCAGGGATTTTGCATACGTGTCGTAGTCAGCAACTTCAGGGTCGTCCAGAACCCGCCTGAACATGACGTCCACCGGCAGCCTAGGGACACGCCCAAACATGAGGAAGAATGGAGCGTAACCCGTCGTCTCGTGGACGGTGGCGTTGTATGCGAACGTGAGGGTCTGGACTTGTTGTGGCCATTGCTGTTTTTCTTTTAGGGGAAGGGCTCGGAGCATGTTGCCCAAGGTGCGGTTGAATCGCTCGGTACCCCCATTGCCCATCGGATGGTAAGCTGTCGTGTGGGATTTTGCAACACCAGCCAAACGGAGGAGCTCCGCAATCAGGTTGCTCTCGAAATTGGCGCCCTGGTCGGAATGTATCCTCGCCGGGAAACCATAAACACAGAACACATTATCCCAAAGCTTCCTTGCGACCTGCTTTGCCGTTTGATCGGCACAAGGGAAGGCATGAGCGAGTTTGGTGTAGTGGTCGGTGACCACCAAAACATCAACGGACCGCTGCTTGCTGTCTTCGGCAGTCCAGAAATCCATGCACACTAACTCCATTGGAGCTGAGCTCTTGATGCTCTCCAGAGGAGCGCGAGCAGCTGGTTCCGGTGACTTCCCAAACACACATCTCTGACAGCATTTTACATGTGCCCTCACATCCTTTTCCATATCAGGCCAATAGAAACGCTGTCTTGCAAGCGAAAGAGTACGATCCTGGCCCTGATGACCTGCCAGATCATGGATGCCGGACAGTGCTTTGTCCTTTAGACTCTGAGGCAACACATATTGGGATCGTCGCTGCTTGGAAACTGGATCTCTTGAGACCCGATACAGAACTCCATCATGGACTTCCAGCCTTTCCCATTGCTTCAACAATCTGAGGACCTTCGAGTCAGCACCATGCCTTTCTCGCCTAGACGGTCGTCTCCTGGCAGAAACAAAGGGCAACACCCTGGAGATAACTGGATCTTGCTCTTGAGCCAGCTGTAGCTCCTGGGCAGAGAACATGGGCAGTGCATCTTGACCACTTGAGCGTTGTTGGACTTTTTGTGTCAAGAAGAGTGCCCTGGACTCTGCCGTGTCATTCCAGGCACAGTGGGCCTGACAGAGAGCTCTGATTTCGGCTGTGTCGTACCCCGTCCTGGGTAGTGGATGGTTTTCCAGTCTGAGGGTTTGAGACTGGCAGCTGAGCCTGAAAACATCCTGCACAGAATCCCCTTCCACCTCATCGGCTTCCTGAGTCAGAGTGGAATATGGCTCCTTGAGCAGCCTCTGGCCAATGGTTCTCGCAAAGGGATCGCGACTCAAGGCATCTGCCACCACATTTTTCTTCCCAGGTAAGTGTTTGAGATCAAAGGTGTACGACGCCAGCTTAGACACCCAGCGGATCTCACATGCGTCTAGCTTCGGCTTTGTTAGAAGGTAAGTAAGTGGATTATTATCAGTCCAAATGGTGAAGCTATGACCCTTCAGCCAGTGACTAAACTTTTCACACACACTCCACTTCAGGGCCATGAACTCCAGCCTGTGAGCTGGATATTTCCGCTGTGATGCGCTGAGGGTCTTGCTCGCAAAAGCAATCGGTCTGGCCTTGGATTCTCCTCGGGGCACTTGGGAGAGTACCGCACCAAGTCCATCCAAAGACGCATCTGTTGACAAGATAAATGGTTCATCGAAGTCCGGATGAGCCAGCATGACGCAGTCCAACAGCCTGGCCTTCATGTGCTCAAAAGCGCTCACACATTCCTCTGTCCAATCCGCAGCAGTGAGTTTACGGTAGGCCGATTGGGGCTTTCTACCCTTAGCTGACTTCCCTCGCCTCTTCTGACCAGCTGTAAGTGCGAACAGCGGCTTTGCAGTGGAAGACAGGTTGGGGATAAAGTGTTGATAGTAGAACACCATGCCGAGGAATGATCTGAGTCTTCGAACAGAAGGCGTGCATCCATCTGTATCCATGAGGTCTTGTACCTGCATGCTGTTGATTACTTCCACCTTGGCTGGATCGACGGACACACCCCCACCGTTGATGATGTGGCCAAGGAACCGGACTTGCTTCTGCAGAAGGTGGCACTTTTTAGGAGCCAGTTTCAGGTTGTTCGCCCGCAACCTCTGAAACACCGCTTCGAGTCTGGACAGAGCCTCTTCCTCCGTTGGGGCAAAGACAAGAAGGTCATCAAGATAACACAGAAGCTTTGTGAAGTTCATGTCCCCAAAGATACCAGTCATCACCCTCATGAAGGAAGCAGGGCTATTACACAGACCTTGTGGCATGCGGTTGTATTCATGCAGCCCGAGAGGAGTCGTGAAAGCTGTGTACTTCTTGTCGTCTTCATGCATCGGAATGTTGAAGAAGCCAGAGGTGAGGTCCATCGTGCTAAAGAAGCAGTTGCCACCAAGGGCAGCGAGACAGTCTGACTGGTGAGGCAGGGGATGTGCATCCTTTATGGTTCTGACATTCAACCACCTGAAGTCATTGCAAACCCGCAACCCACCATCCTTTTTCCACACCATCACCAAAGGAGACGCATATTCGCTTGTGGACTTTCTGATGATTCCCTTTTCCTCCATATCAGTGAGAGCCTGCCTCAACTTCTGATAGTGGGCTGGAGGGACTCTCCTGTATGGTAGGCGAAACGGGCGATCGTCAGTGAGACGGATGCGGTGTGCGTAACCCTTGACCTCACCGCAGTCAAGCGAGTGCTTGGAGAAGATGTCTTGATAGTCAGTTATCAGTTGCTTGAGCTGGGACCTACAAGCTTCGCTAACCTGACATGAGGCTACATCGACGTCGCTTAGACCCAACTCTGACAGACTTTTGCCGGACTGGGATGAAAGACTAGCACCGGAAGAAGCATCATGCTGTCGTTTCTCAGTGTCAGGTTGCTCTTTCTCCGAAGCTGCCTGTGAGCCCTGGAAAACATCAAGATCCTCGACTGCCAAGCACGGGAACACATCAGCCAACTTGCAATTCCTCTTCAGTGTAATCGCTTTGTCAGATGGGTTCACAACAGTCATTGGCACCCATCTATCACCCCAGAGAGGTGTGACAAGACGACCCACTAGGACACCTCGTGGCATGGCTTTTGAGTTGGTCTGCTCCACGACAACAGTGCTGCCAGGTGACATAGGCGACTTAGCAGGGAGTCTGCCCCAAACCAAGTGTTCATGCTTGGGTAGGAGGGTCACAGCCTGGGTGAGCTTAACCGTTCCTATCTTTTCAGGGACTGCGCTCCCCTTCCAGCGCTCGACATTTGTGAACATGGACAAGAAGTGACCGATCTCGGGGTCAGATTGATGGTCATGAAAAGATGCAAGATCCCAGTACTCGTCACCACCTTTCAGGACATGAGTGACATATTTGATGATATTCGAGCCCAATATGAGATCATCCTGCTGGCCAAACACAACCAAAGTGGATACAATACATGGAACACCATACAGCTGCATCTCCAAGTCATAAAAGCCCTCAGGCTGGGTCTTCAGACCACCACAACCAATCAAGACAATGTTCTCTTCGGGGTACCGCTTCTCTGGCAAAACATCAGCACATCTGAGCTTCTCTACTGCTTCCTCACTGATGCTACATACCATAGAGCCAGAGTCCCACATGCCTTTAAGCTGCACACTGTGGTTGACGAGGACTGGAGCATAAAACAGCTCTTCGAAAGCTTTGATTCTCTGGGTAGCTTGAATGGCTATTTTTGTACCCTTAGGTGCATTGGCACAGCTCTCTTCATATAACTGAGCTAGGTCACAGGTTTCAGAAGGGGTTCCATTTACGTAACCCACACCGGGCCCCTCAAGGTGTGGGTTTAACAGTTTACCTGCTGAGACTGGCCACCAGCGCTATCATCAGGCTGAGAGCGGCGCTGGTTAGGCTGCTGGTTGTGGTTACCAGCACGGCCATTGTGCTGAAAGCGGTGCTGGTTCGTCCGTTGAGGACAGTCCCTCTTCCAGTGACCGGGACACAAGCACTGTAAACACAGGTTCTCGTGATTACAGTGTGACAAAGTGGAATGATTAGGAGCCCCACAGACCCTGCACACTCTCTGGGAAGAGCGTGGCATGGCAGCTTGGGTGCCGGGGTTGGAAGGCACTTGGGTATGCACTGTGACCAGCCGGTCCAACAGGTTTACCAAACTCTTCATGCAATCATTGTCGACACCAGCAGTGGTCAAAGGGGCTGGAGGCTGTCTCGGTGGAGCAGCAGTGTTCAAGAGAGGTGCCTCTTCAAGTATAGGTACGTGGCACGAATTAGCTCTGTGCTCTACAACACTAGGCTTTAGTGGTCTTGCAGCTGCAGATCTTGATGTCTTATCCTGCATGTGCTCATCGAGCCTATCTTGAATTTCACAGGCCGACCATTTGTCAGCAGACTTGAACTTGAAAACACTGTAGAGAGACTGGTCTGGGCAGTGTTTGATAAACATCATGCTGACCTCATGGCCCGGGTCATCAATGCTACGACCCTGCCTTTTCAAGCACTCGTCAGCTACATCCACCGTTTTATTTAGCCTAACCCAATACTCCATAGCATCTTCACCTGGTGTGGGCAGCGTGTTATAGAAATCTGACAGGGGCATGCTTGAGTATGATAGTTCACTGAAATGTTGTTTCAGAGTATCAAAAATCACATGTGGATTTGTAGCGTGATCGATAGATGTGTTACGCAGCTTTACTCTCACCACATCTCCTGCTTTGCCCATAAGCTTTGCCAGGATCTCTTGGGATTGCTCGTGAACTGGGATGGCACGTCTCTTTAAATACAGGGTCATGAGATTTTCCCACTCGTGAACTGTAAATTTATCTGAGCCATCACCCCTGAATAAGGGAGGCTCCTTTGCGGCTGATTGCAGCACTACACTGACATTAGGCAGTGTTGTCTCTGTTGGCAGAGGAATACTTGTGCTGTTTGTGCTCCTATCAGCCTGTAGCTGAGCTGTAATGGACTCACCCAGCTTTTCAGCTAACTGTGTAATGAGCGAACCTAAGTCTGGGTTCTGATTGAAGTGGCTCGGCATGGCACGGTCTACATACCGAGTTGAGGTCAACTGGGGGGTGCCCAACGCCGTGACTCCAGGCCCTGGTGTTCTGGTTTCTGAGGGCTGATTCAAAAATCCCCTCCCCACACCAAACTGGCACTCAAAAGAAACGCGCTCAGCATCATCACCCCCACTACCCAGTGAGTATGTTCTGCCCTCTGCCATATTAAATGCCACCTTATCAACACAATGGAAGAAAAAAAACTGTTCAATGAAATCACAATGGATAAATTGGGAGCACGAAATGACAGTACTAAAAGAGCATATCAATTGGCAACCATATATACAGCATCAAATCAGTACTTTACATTTCACAATTGACGAACGTGCTGTAACTGCCCTTTTTTTTTTTTTTTTTTCTTTAGCACTCAATCAGTTCACTGAGATGGTACAAAAAGTCCACAATGTGCAAACACCTACTTCGTTCAGCATCGACACATGTGGATAGGCCTATATAAAAAAATAAATTGTCCATTCAAAATAAAATAAAACCCTGAGCACTCTCCACGGAAATACCTCAGTACCACAAAGGGCCAGTGGCAGCAGCTTCCTCGGCGAACGAGGTGATGTCGTCCTTTAAACCAATCCTTGAAAGGTCACGGCACCAATGTAACGGGTGTGCAACAGTTCTTGTGTTAATATATAGAAGTGCACATCCGTTAACGGCGTAATCGTCTGCGTTGTGTTCTGGGGGGGGGTGTGAATGTTGGATGAATGGAAGGATGGGAGACTGGACCACAAAGGAGGCTGGCTTTCTCTCATTTATTCGCTTCTGTATGAGCCAAAGAAACCAACGTGTCAATAGTATAAACGGTCGTAGTCGGGACCAACATTCCCTCCTCCGCTCAGACAGTAAAAAGCCTTCTGACGACGTATAAAATAATATGAAAATAAATAGAATAACATACTAGATGCACTTCACTGCATATACACAAACATAACCAGCATCGATAATATAAAGAACATAAAACATTCATACCTGTATGAGCCAAAGAAACCAACGTGTCAATAGTATAAACGGTCGTAGTCGGGACCAACATTCCCTCCTAGCAAACAAATAAAGAGGAAACACTGTAATACCCGGACGCACATGTACACAACAAAAACTCTCAAAAAGTGCATTTACTAAGTGCTAGCTAACAAAGCAGCGCTGTAACATGTTCACACACTTAATTCACAACACACTTAGTTACACATTAAACATTTTCATTGTACACAAAACGACCTATATGCTAAAATATGACGAGAAACACAACAACATACCTCCGCTCAGACAGTAAAAAGCCTTCTGAGCTTTGGCGCCACACACACGTCACAAAACACGGACTTCTCTTAAAGCTACAGTACAGGTACAAAAACACATCAACAAAGGAACAGGTTACCAAATGTACCTAAACATATACTGGTACATTTAAATCAGCATTGGTGACATTTCAACACAACTAAAAAACGCTGTTTCACCCTGGTTACATATACACTGTGTTCTGCAGTTATCCAAAGGTAGGATATGTGATGTTATCCTGTATTCCATGCAGTCGGGGAATCTCCCCCTCCTGAATTCCCGTAGTGGACAATCTGATGGTGAGGAAAAGCAGAATTTTTATTTAGCTCACATTTATTTGAGTTGGATTGTACAAGGTGTTTATGGAACAAGAATCACTCAGTACAATCGCATGAAATTGAATGAAAAAAACGTGTGTGAGGAAAACTAAATATATAAATATTACGAGTAATGTTCTTCCCACATTAAATTTCAGCAGTCTGACTACAGTACGGTCATCTGCGTCGCCAATTCCAACTGTTTTCAAAATGTGCGTAGGCCTACGGGAGGGTCAGAGTTTGCGTGGAAGACCGCACATTCTCCCATCAAGTTTGTTTTTTATGAATCACAACCTTTGCGTGGAAAGTGGCGTACGCATATTTTCAGCCCCGTTTTGTGCGTACGCAAGCTTTATAAATGAGACCCCAGTACCGGTCCGCGGACCGGTGGGCACCGGTTGGGGTACGCTGCTCTAAAGACCCGGCCATTCAATAAATTTCCCGGCACATTTGCTATGTAATTCAATGCAGATGTGCACACCGCCCCCTGCCGAACAAGATGGGTAGCTTGGTCAGCAGGGAGCTGAAGAAGAGCGGCTTCTGACGTCACTCTGCTGCGCCGCTCAGAATGCTTTTTCGTCATAGAGTTAATATAACTAGAGTAAGCTACTTTTGTCTTCCAAGATGGCGTCCCCATTTATTTCTATGAAAAGTGCTCAGTGGCGCAGTGAGGCAAGCGAAATCGCGAGACTGGACGCGGCCATCTTTCCACTTCCGTGTCTTCCTGTCAAGCTTTAAACAGTGGCTCTTTTTTTTCCCTAGCTCCGAGAGCTCATGTAAATCGGCTATCGGCCAATGTGAACTTTTGTGCTCGTGCCCTGTTAGTATCCGCCAGCACATTTGCAGGCAACTTTCATTGACTAAGCAAATAAATGGGTTGCTAGTTTACCCATTTCGGATTGGTTTCAAACGTAGCAAAAATCGGTAAAAATTCTTCTGTGAAAAAGCTGGTAGTATGAGCCAGGTTCGAGAATCAAACAAAAATTATTGGGGGAGATAGTTTTGTAAATGTTGAATGGAGTTAATAGAATAAAAACGACCGGAAGAGTCGGAAACCTAACCGTACATGCAATACCACCTACATCCACCGGGGCCGTTGCTTCAAGCCGAGGGGTGGGGGCTTGTTTTTCGTTCATTTTGCATTTCTGGAAATGCATTTGAATTTGAATTGTGGTCACGATTTTGCAGCCATGTTCTTGAAATGAAAATGCATTTCTGGAAATGCATTTTAATTTTCAAATTTTACATTGAATTGAATTTTGTCAATCAAATTGAATCAAATTGAATTTTGGTATCTATTTGCTGGGGCATATTTTGAAAATTAAATCTCAAATGTCTATTTATTTTTAATTTTAAGTGAAAGCTTGAGCACTCTTGAAGAAAATTAAAATGCAAATAGGATGATTGATTACTAATTAAATTTATGAGTCAAATTATGCAGCCACATTCTGAAAATGCAAATGCATTTCTGGAAATGCATTTGCATTTGAATTTTGGTAACGATTTGCTTCCATAGCTGAGAGGTGTCGGCATGTGGAATGACATCCTCTTGGACTACTCTGGACCTTGTTGCCCAGCTACAGACTGACTACACCACGTGGCATGCCATAGTGGCATGCTAAGAAGAGGCTCTGAGATTTATATCCCTCTACATGCCACCACGATTTATTGCTGAGTCTATACATTCCTTGGTAAAGCAGACAAAAGGAAAAAGGCTTGTGTGTCTTTTTGAAGTTGGAGCCGCACTTGCACTCAAGTTGTATTATTGCTGTTTTTATTGCAATTGTAAAACATTCTCAAGAAGAGCAGGGAATTGACTGAACCACTATGGTACATACATTTCTTTATATGATAATTCAGTTTAAACTAAAATGTTTTTGAATTTCTCAATGATAATCACTGAGAAAATTGCCATGAAACCATTGTTATCAATAAATTATATACATACAGTATATAGAATTATGTTTTGAGGATTCTCCAGGAATCAATGCAAGGAGATGCTTTAATATAATGCTCAAAAAGTGAGTTGGAGAATAAATGTGTACAAAACTTGGCAACCACCACCACCACAAAGCTTTCAAGATGTGAAATGGAAGACTACAAAAAAGTAGTTGTAGCCAACTGCTGGTATATCAATTGTGGGTAAGGTTCACTGCAAATGGGTGCGTGAGTTGTCTTTGGGCCTGTTTCGCTTGCTGCTATCCACCTGTTTGGAAGCCTAAAACCATTAAGGGGTCCATGAAAGGGGTCAGGCTGGGGTGCTCTGGGTTTGCTTGGTCCTATCTGGGTCCAGAGAGAGATGTCTGGGTCTTCTTCTGAGCCAGCTCAGCTCTCAGGGCCCGTTGTTCCATTGCAGCCTGCTTCCTTAACTAGGAAGATCACAAACAGGGAAGGGCATCAATAAATGTGATTGAACTTTAGAATGTATGGCTGTCTTAATGTATGGCCCTCACAAAGACAATGAGGTCCAGGTCAATGTGTCTCAAGCACTTCATAAGATGTTTTGCATTGTAAAGTGTTTCTGAAGAAGAACACTTAATATTGTGTCACACAAATAATGTACTTGTAGACTTCAGCGGAGTACCAACAGATTATGTTACTAAAATGATTAGTTACTATACCTTTATCTCGGTGACAAGCTTCATCTTGGCATCATCCACTTTCCTTTTCAGGTTGTCAATCTCATGGCTCTCTGTCATGATCTGAATGATGAGCTCGTTCTGCAATTAAATAATAAGATATTAGTTCTGTGTGTAAATCACCGATACCTTCAAGCTAACATACATTTTCAAATCACTAGAGCCCCCACTTCTGTAAGTTAATGGCTTATCACGTCATATTTAATAATTGCCATTTTTCATTTGGCACACTTTTCCTCTTAATTAGGCAACGGGTATACAATCGCACACTAAAATGTTAAGAAAGCGGTGTTAGTGTAACTCACTTTGGTTGACGATCGGCCCTGGCGCCTGGCTCTGCCTCTCCAGTCTCTTGCCTGTAACTGGTGGAGCAGCTTGTTGTAGAATGTCTCCAGTTCCTGACGAATATTTCTCAGAGTTCCCTCCAAAGGTGCTGTGGCTTTTTTGGTTTCAAAATACCTCTTCTTCCAACTGTCACGCGCTGGACACAGAATGAGACAGAATGTCTCAAATGTAAATGCAAACAGACAACACATTGCACATACTGTTTGTCTACTAGTACCAAGTTTGGGAATTTTTTGAAAATGTGAAATATAAGAATGATGGGGGGAAGAAATAAATAATAATCTATAAACTATAATCTATAAACACCAAAGGTTATGTTGTTTGTTATGTATGATTGTATCAGACATTACATAAAAAACCATGTTTACAAAGCAGCTTCACCTTGATTTCTTCGGTGCCTGTTCTGAGCCAATAAATCTTTTCCTTTTCTTAGCAACTCTTGTCTTGTCCATTCAAGCTGCTTTCTTTCATCTTTCACCAACTTGATTTCCTCAATCAGCTCATCCCCTGCAAAGCAAATCATGTTACTTGCTACTCTCACTTGTAAATATTGGAAACACATGCATTGATATACAAAAAGGACATGGAATATGGATAACATTGTATATTAGTAACTCTAAAAGTTTCAGATGCATCAGAAAGACCAGCTTACTACTTGTTGGAAAGACATGGGAAGAAGTTTTCTGAGTGTCCATAGCCAGTGTAGGTGGCAAGGGCGGAGAGGTGTATTGAGCAGGTGCAGACAACAGGGCTGAATGTTCAAGGAGCTGGCCAAAACATTGAATATGTTCATAGAGAAACCTTAATATTGCAACACAGCAGTTTGTTGGGACACATGCTAACCTTTTAGACGTGGTAAAAACAACAACACCCTTGTCCTTTCAGAACACCTACCCACTTACTGTGGCATTTGGGGCAAAAAAAGCTAACAAAACTATTTACAAGAAAGCTGTAACTTGCAGTTGCACTGGACTTCCTATTTAAGGAACTTCAAATAAAAAGACAAGTTGTCTGAACAACCCAACATGGAATGTCAAAAACAATAAATCTGTTTCCTGGATTTTGTCTAGCAAACATTTCCTACCACACTTTTTGGTTGATTCCTCATGTACTTCAGTGTCTGGATATTTTGAGATTTTCGAAACCTGCAAGTGAATAGCAAATAAATTGGCCACTTGCAATTCATCCAATTTAGGAGATGTTCATTTACAGCTTCTGTCAAGTTTCCTCCCTTATTCCATTGTGTTACCTTTCTTGGGTGAGAGAGAAGTCAGAATCACGGCCTTCCAAAGACTCAGGGACACCTGAATCTCTAGTTTGGTTTCTCTGACCTCTCTGCCTCCTCTTGCTGGTGATTTCAGCTTTAGCATCAGCCTCAGTGACCTGGACTGGGACAGGTTCTGTGAATTTTAATGTCATTTTTAGAACTGTTACTTGCATCACATAAGAAAAGTATGACAGACTTGACCCTTCTTTTGTATGGAAAGATGTAGAAACATTAAACCAACTTTGAGTTTTGGATGGCCTTAATCTTCACCTTTAGCCTCTGTTTTAGGCTTGAAATATGTCCCTTGTGTCTTTCTTAGGGAGGGCTCATTATCAGGCCACCCAGGCTTCTGGGAAGAGGAGGGGGGCTCCTCCTCATTTGAGTCTGTGAAACTGTAACTGTCTTCCTCCTCTTCATCAGGGCTGGGGGGAGGAGGGGGCTGCTGCCGGGAATTCTGGGGTATCTGGGGTAATTTAACAGGCTCTTTTGTTGCCCTGGGAGGAACGCTGTGCTTCTTGGGCGGGTCTGTGGAAGGAGTCCGGGGGTCTGTGAAATAGCTGTGAGTGTCTGTGGTGAGGGACTGCGAGCAAACACTGCCGTCATTCTCCATGGGCAACAGAAATAGCTCTGGCTGAGGAGCCTAGTAGGTGAGAGTAATTACAACACATTAATTAAGTAAGGGATAATGCCCGACGAGGTGTCCAATATCATCTGATAATGGACGATGCGGAGGCGTGAACCGTCCTCCGCACATTATCCCTTTCATAATGTGACCCCTGCAGTCAATCAGAATGAAGTATTCACCCAGACCATGGTATAACATTAAATAATATAACACTACCGTGTGTTACAATATATCATAGAATACCCCACAATTACACAAAGACTTTGAAAACAGTAAAGATAAAGACATACATAAGGGGGAGCAAATGATTTAACTTTTAGATATCTCTCTTGTTTGGCTTTGACCTGTAAAAGGAGAAAGGAGAAGCAAGACATTGTTATTGTTATTATTTTACAAACAAAGAATACATATGTGTATGCTTTTTTCAGTCCAAATCCTTTCATGTAGGCTTTTGTTGACTTTAGTTTTGTCAAATGAATTACAGCCAATAAGCAAACATTGCCCCATCCAATGCTTGGATACGCACCAATGCCAAACTCCGACCCACACATTTCAGGAAGGAGAACTTGTCAATACTCTTCTCTGGGCCCAAGAGATTAACAAGCTCTTCTCTGAGAGTTGTAAGGCTTATATCAGGATACAGCCTAGATGGATATAGTAAAGTAACAGATAGCATGGTTTGGAAAATCCTTAACAATGCATTTAATTTGAAGATCAATATACTGTATTGTGTAAAACATTCCCACGCAGCCATTGAGTCAAAGCATTAACGTCTAACAACTTAAGGCTCCCATCACTGTTGTAATTGTCAAATGTATACATTTAACAAAGAACCATCTTTTACCTGATAAATCCAGCAGATATGAAGTTCTCTATGGCCTCTACGGGCACTGTATTGAGTTTGGAATTCCATTGTTTATCAGGTACATACAGCACATGGAGTTCTACGAACTAACATACCAAAATGTTTGTCACTCAAACATGTTTACACAACCCAAAACACCATGACACGGCAACAAACTAAAAGTGATTGACAACGAAACAGTGAGATCTACAGACAAAACACGTACAGATCTTAAAGTAGCTTGCGTCAGCTTGTATACCCCCACTAGTCATCTCATGTTGTGCTTATTCTGATACATAAAACAATATCATTTATAACGTTAACAGTGGTCTGAAGTTAGCATGAACACGTGCAAGGTTTACCTTGCCACTTGTTGGTCGTCTCTCCGCAGAATAACTGGCAGATTCGCATAAGTATTCCATATTTTATCAACTTTATTACAAGAATGGCGTAATCCATTCCAGACCATATTCCCCGTAATAATGAGATCTGGACAGAGGAAATGTTGCTCCTCTGCGAAGACTAGTGAGGATACTGTGCTTGTCCTGGGAATGGGTGGGGTGTAAGATACACGTAACAATCTTGTGTAATCAAACAGAGCCAACCAGAATCGCTTTTTCTGTGAACACAAACTGTGGTTGCTCTGGTGCTGATGCGGGACACTTACTGTTACGAAATATTAGTAACTTATCTTACAAAAATGATTTTTTTGTATTGACCAGCCCACCTTAGTTGTATGTATTTTTTCACCAACCAAAAACTGGGCAGTGCAGTACATTTTTCGCATTAGGCTTGGCTTGCCTGGTCTCCAAAAATCCACCAGATGGTGCAATAGTTCCTGCTAGGTGTGAATACAACCAACCGGATGTTGGAAACAGTAGCTCACTCGAAGTTCTTCACCCAAGACTATTATTGCAGAAAAAAAAATCTTGATCGCATATGTACATCATGTCGGGTTCATCCAACACTATGGCCATGAAAAAAGTGGTTCAACAGTTGCGTTTTGAAGCCAGTATTAACAGAGTTAAGGTAAGTTTACAACTACAAGGGCGTGGAGAGATACCGTTCGAGAACATTTAGCGATAAAAGAACGATGCCCACATAGCACAAGTGTAACAATAAACTGATGTCGTTGATATAACCCGCCTCGACCGCAAAGTCCGTAACCTTTAGATTTCACAGCTAATGCGAGCTAGACTGTACAACTTGACCTACAAATGCAAAGTCTTTCTAGCTACAAAGAAGAATACAATTACTCACTGTACAAATTACTTTTGCCATAGGTGTCCCAGGCAGCTGCTGATTTGCAACAGTTTTGCCTTCAGAATGCCAACCATGACCCTCTACTTACCGGGGTGTCATCAAGTACAAACCCTTTCAGAACACAGAAAGTATGCTCATTCTTGTAGCTTACTGGCAGGAGTTCAAGTAAGTCATCTTTCTTTTAGTATAAAGCTCATCAAATAATGTTGCCAGGTAGATAACAATGTTCTTCTGTTTTAGGTTTTAAATTGAGATTTTTGCAACAGGTCAATACACTGCAAAGGAGGCATCTATGGATATAAAATGGAAACCGCCAGCTAACAGTTATTTTTAACCATCAATGATTAAGGTGCTTTCTACAAGCATTCTGTAAAGTAATCTATAGCCGAATACGTGCCTTCGTCATTTCGTTTTTTTTTGCAACAGGTCAATACACTGCAAAGGAGGCTTCTATGGATATAAAATGGAAACCGCCAGCTAACAGTTATTTTTAACCATCAATGATTAAGGTGCTTTCTACAAGCATTCTGTAAAGTAATCTATAGCCGAATACGTGCCTTCGTCATTTCGTTTTTTATGTGTTTGTTAAGAATAAATTGCTAACATTTCTTAATCCTGTGTATCCATTTATTATAAAACAATCAAACACATAACTGTTAGATGTAAAGCCAAATGCTTTGACATTGTCCATGTGATACAGGCAAGTATAGGTTTTGAAAATTGTTTGAACAGTTAATTTCTTGATTTAATGGGGTCTACAAAATAACAAAGACCTGTTAGCTACAACCGGGCAATAGGTGGCTAAATGCGAAGTCCAATTTAAACCAGTTTGGAGTCACATACCGGTATGTAACTGTGCATAGACATGCAATGTCAGATGTTGAAATATCAAGAAACTCAAAGGTTGAATCTCCTCCTGCAGGCATCCATTTCATGTCGCTGAAAAACAAGTAGTAATGTATAAAGTTGCAAAAGTGGTCAATAAAGCTAATTGCTCCTTACAACAAAGAATGACCAAATACAATTGATCATTTTAATTATACAGTGTCAATGTATCATTACCATTGCTTTGCCATTAATGACAACCAAAACTGCGACTCACCTTGAGAACCCATTCGTACTCCCCAAACTTGGAGTCAAAAGTGCCTTTTTGTAATGACCGGAGTTTCAAAGTGAAGCGGGGTCCCAGCTCTTGAATACCGACCCTTTTCTCATTCTTAAAGATGTACCTATAAGAGAATTAGACTCTTGACATGTTACAATGCCTGGAAAACAAAAAAACTGGAAAATATTTTTATGATCATTGCAACATTGAGATACAATGATGACAGGTTGGCAGGAATTTACAATTGTGAAACGTAATACAGATTTTGCATTTCCCCAATCTGTAGTTTTATATTAAACTGAATATTCACCTGTGAAATCTGAAAAATATGAAATCTCTCTGGTTGTGAAAGGTGGCCACCTGCCGTCCTACAAACTGGGGGTCATGAGGGAAGAGGGCAGCGAACAAGCGTCCGATGCTGTGGCCCAGCCGAGTGGTGAAGTTGTTCAGGATCACTTCTGGGGTGTGCTCTGTCGGGTCCTTCCCCCTTCTCTAAAAGATGAGGGCACTGTGTACTAGTGGAAACTTATCATGCAGGAATTTGGGATCGACACACAAAACAAGCTATTCTCATTCACACAGATGAAGGACATGATAAACGTGTTCTGTTTGAAATAACTTACCTTCATCTCCTTCCGCAGTCGGACACTGCTGACCTTGAAGTGTGCTGTGGGTCCATCAGGAAGGTGACAGAGCACCATACCATCTTAAATGTTATGGTGAAGGACACTTGCCTGTGGTCAAGCATTTTAGCATGACTGAGCAAAAGCGTTCTGTATGAGGGTGTAAACCACTGTACAAATGATAGCCTCAAAAGTAACATCCCTTGTGTAAGAGACAGGTTGCTTAAGGTAATTAGGGCACCTGGTGGGGGGCGGAGGAAGTTATGGTATTTAACTTGTTCACCTGGGTGTTTGAGTAAGGAGAAAGGGGGTGGGGAAGTCTTATTTTGCTGACCGCTGTCTTTGATGCACAACCTTGTTAGTTTCAGAACCAAATAAATATACAAAAGTCTTGGATCTATGATCTTTCGTCAGCAAGCGCGTCTGGCACCTTGGTTTCCCCTATTCAGCCTCTCGGCGGCAGAGTTTGAGGATCTCAAATTGTCCGCCTACATTTGTCAGCAAAATCTCTCAAGACAAACGAAAATCCCGTCAACGGAGCGTAGAACGGCAGCCGCCCGGGAGAAACCCACCCAAAAAGTGGTATGTAACCTGTGTTGTAGGCGTACTGTGCTACGGCTTGCTTGGTACGCAGTCTGAATAGGTTACCGCCACTTGTTGAGTTTTTTTGTTTTGGCATTGTGTAGAGCGGATGAATTGCGCTGTGTGGAATTGTGTCTGCGGCGTTTGAGTGGACAGTCGGCTGATTTGTGTGTGCTGATTTGTGTGTGCTGTTTCAGCGCGCTGGTTATTGTGCCTGCATGATTGCAGCAGCTGTCTATTGTTGGGTTTTACGTTGCATTGATATGTGATTTGCATCCGTCTGCATGCACAAGATGAGTAGTTCAAGGGCTGGTTCAACTTCATCTAAAATTGAAAAAAGAAAACTCACGATGACTGAAAAGGCTCTGGCAAACAGGATTAAGTCAATACAGAACCAGCGTAAAAAGGAATTAAGCAAGGTAAAGAAACAGATACAATCTTTCAAAGAGCTCATGAAGGATGAACAAAATGCTTCACAAGTTAAAGCACAGTTGGACGTTCTGTTGCAATCATCAGAAAATGTCACTGCCTTGCATGAATCTCTGATGTGTTAAATCCCATCTGATGAACAAGAAAACCAAAATGAATGGTTCACAGGCATCACTGGATACAATCAAGCAGTTGTTGAGGATGTTGAATTTGGATTTCAGAAACCATCAGGCCTCGTTCAGAGCTGACCCATAACATTGAGCCACAGGAGGTTCTGCTTGAGGAGTTCATGAGGATGGAAAAATGGGACTGTGGCCAGAGCCATCATCTCAACATGAGGACGACCAGGATGACATATTGCCACGTGACAGTATATCAAACCTAAGTAGCAGAAAACAAGGTTCAAATGTTTCCACTACTTCATCTGCACGTGTCAGACCGGAGGCTGAAATGGCTGCTCTGCTTGCCTGTCACAGTTCACTGGAAGAAAAACATTCTCTTGAGAAGCAGGAAGAGGACTTAAGACAACGAAAGGAACAACTTAAGCTTGACACCGATATAGCATCAGTGGCCAAAGTGAATGTTTTAAGGACCTGTGAATCTGGGGTGCGGACTGACACTTTTCACCGATCTAATGGCATGGAGTCATATTTCAAGAAAACCACGAAAAGGCAACTGCAACAGGAATATCACAAGGCAGTTGAAGCTCTTAACAAGTCACTGAGGAAAGAATCGAAAATGCTGAAGACAGCCTTCATTTTCTGGAACAGTGCACCAGGGGGCAACTACAACAACTTGTCAGGAGCTGTCAACACATGACTGACGGCTCAGGCTTTGCAAAGGCAAAGACTTTACTGCATGAACACTTTGGAAACGAGCATATGATTGCATTTGCCTATTTGGATAAGGTCTCTTCATGGCCGATAATTAGGCCAGAAGATGGAAAGGCTTTACATGCATACAGTCTGTTTTGCGTGGATGTTGTAATGCCATGGAGAAGGTTCATAGTCTGTGAATTGAATAAACCTACCAATATGATCACTGATTAAAAGATTACCGTACAAACTGAGAGACCAATGGCAAACAGCGTCATATGACATCCAGGAAAGGCATCACCGGAGACCTATGTTTGTTGATATTGTGACCTTAATGGAGCGTCAAGTGAAAATCATGACAGATCCTGTGTTTGGAAACCTACAGGATGCCCCAATGCTGGTGGTAAATAAAGAAGGCAGCAGGACAAAATCACCTCACTTAAGGGCTAAAGGAAGTAGCTTTGCCACTGCTGCTACTACAGTCGGAAGGACATTCACAGAACACAAAATTGAAGAGGGACATGTACCTGAAAGGACGTGCCTGTACTGCGATGGTGGACATATGCTGGAGTTCTGTACTCTGCTGGAGAAAAGGGCTCAGAGTGAGAAGATTGATTTTCTGAAAAGGAATGGAGTGTGTTTTGGGTGTTTGTGTACTAGTCACATCAGTAAGGAGTGCAGGAAACGTCTCTCTTGCGAAACGTGTGTCTCAAGGCACCCTAGTGTGCTTCAAATCCACCACAAGGACAACGGAGCAGATGCAGACGAAGGCAAGAGCAACTCAGAGTGCAGTGGGCAGTTCTTTGTTTGCAGTCCAAACCAGTGGTCTTACTGGGGCCGGTGAACAAGACTTTAAGCTCACCATTGTACCAGTAAAGGTTAAATCAATGAAAGGTCGAAGGACGGTGGAGACCTATGCCTTTTTGGACCAGGGCAGTTCAGCATCCTTTTGCACAACGGGTTTGATGGATAGACTGAATCTCTCTGGGATAAAAACAAAGATTATTTTGCGTACCATGGGCCAAGAGAGAATTGTGGACAGTTGTATCGTGTCAGACTTGGAAGTGGCTGGATTGGTACTGTGAAATGCCAGATATATTCACACAACATAGGATGCCTGTGAATAGGTGTAACGTCCAACAACAGGAAGATCTGCACAAATGGCCTCATTTGCAGCATGTCTACTTACCTAAGACAGATACAGATGTGGAACTTCTGATAGGCAGGAATGTGCCCAGAGCTTTGGAACCACTTGAAGTCATCCGGAGTGTGAAAGAAGGGCCATATGCCATCAAGACAATGCTTGGTTGGACAGTGAATGGACACCTTGGTGGGAATGTTGTGATGGACCTTATGTGTATCAGTCTGCAGTTACTAGCAACAGAATTTCTGCTGTAACACTTAATGAACTCATGGAAGCAACAGTTCAAGACAGAAATGGACGAAGATCAAGCGTAATTTCATTCCTGGAGACATCGTATTGATAGTGGATGATTCTGCGCCCGCGATTCCTGGATCACTGACAGGATAACCGAAGGGGCTCCAGACAGCAGAGGACTCGTGACACAAGTCTGGATCAATACCTACACCAGCTGTATATGCAGGCCTGTGACTAAGATCTGTCTTCTGCAGGAGTCAGCCAAACCCTGATCGCGATACTTGGATGACGTGACGATTTTTTGACTTTTATGGGCCTTTGGGGGAACCGAAGATTGGATTACTTTTGTATGATGGACTTTCAATTACTTATTTTATGTATTCCTCTGTGTGTGTCATGTATATGTAATTATTGCTGAGTATTAACTGTAATAATTAAGTGCCGGAATTTAAGAGCCAGGTTGCTTAAGGTAATTAGGGCACCTGTTGGGGGGCGGAGGAAGTATTTAACTTGTTCACCTGGGTGTTTTACGGGGGGGAAGTCTTATTTTGCTGACCGCTGTCTTGAATGCACAACCTTGTTTGTTTCAGAACCAAATAAATATCCAAAATACAGTCTTGGATCTTTCGGAAGCAAGCACGTCTGGCTTTCCCCTATTCAGCCTCTCGGTGGCAGAGTTTGAGGATCTCAAATTGGCCGCCTACACCTTACATGTTGCTAAATTCTTGTTGCGAATTGAACTAGACATTTCTCAAATTGAAAAACAGTCAAATTATTTTTCTACCAAAAGATACTGGGCACTTTACGATCTTCGTTGATAACCATGAGGTATGTGAAGCCCCTGGCTATGCATTGGGGAATTACTTTCTTTAGAGCCAAACCTCTTCTGTAGTACACATGTGCATCTGGGATAACTGTGGCCAGCTGCCCACAGAACCTCACTGTTCTCTGCGTGACAAAGAAGACAAAACAAATCAGTCACTGGTCTTTAACTTTCACTGTAATCTCAAAGACAAGAGGACACAAGAAGTGTCACCAGTAATCAGTGTACCAGTAATAACTATAGATGTTATTAACATGAAAAAATATAAATCTTCCTGAATTAAAATAACACACAACTCAACAGTCAATTTGTTGACCATATACATTATAAGCAGTGTTGGGTGTAATGCGTTACTAAGTACTACTAAGTAACGTGTTACTGTAATTAAATTACTTATCCACTGAAAAAGTAAATTAAGGGATTACTGTTCATTTTTAGGTAATTTAATTACAGTTACTTGTAATGTACTTTCGTTACATACTGTAAATTAGTCAAACAGGTCTGTATAAATCAATATTGAATTAAAATCTAAATGTATCGTTTTAGGGTAAAAGTGAATGCTGCCTCTTTATAATCGTTTTAGCTGTAGTGCAGTTGCACGGGAGACGTGAGTTTTTGCTGCATAAGCACAGGCTCTAGCGGTTTGAAGTGGAAGATTTCGGACTCGGCTGAAGCAAGTATCTCTAGCTGTTTTACGAAATGGAAATATTCCAAGTACTTTACCTTTTTGGCACAGGTTGACAAGAACATTAATATAAAGTGCAAGTTATGTCCTGGGGAGAAAAAAAACTATATGCGGCTGCGGCTAGCACAAGTAACCTACTGAAGCACGTCACAAAACAGCATTGACGAACATTTTTTTGTGATCCATGTTCATCAGAAACAGAAAGGGTTTTAATCGCCATAAAAGTTGACACAGACAAGGAATTTACTTTGGCATCGACAGATAACACCTCAGCAAAACCTGTTAAGCAGGCAAAACTTGATTTTACATTGCCAGTGCAGAAAGTGTCTGAAGGTGAGCTTTATTGCAAACTAGATTGCAGGAAGAGATGCTACCGCTGCGTACTGTAGAATCCTGTGTTGTCATTTTTACTTAAAGTTAAGCTTTTGTGTTATGCACATATTGTTTGGTAACTGAAGATGAAAGAAGGTTACATGTGTTACTAAAATGTTAAGTATTAGTAGGCTATGTTTTAAAAAGCTAAGAGGCTAAACTATTCCAAGTTTGACTTATATTTAATTCTTGAAAGACTTTCCTTTTGTTGTCTATCCAGTCAAGGTTTATAGGGATTGTAAGAAGTAATGCATTACATTACTTATTGAGTAATTAAATTACTTTTCAGACAAAGTAATTACAGAGGTATTTTAAATACAATATTGATGAAGTAATTGGTAATTAATTACTTTTTTGAAGTAACTTACCCAACACTGATTATAAGGTTATATACACAAACACAAACCTAATCTATCAGGAACACTGTCTATTCTGAGTGTAAATATTTCACATGTAACAGAATCTGTACACCATTTGTCCCATCTTGACCAACACAAAAGTAGCAACTAACATTGGTGCAGTTGTCTACTCACCCCTCTAGGTCTGTCAGAAGTGGTGATTAGGACTTTTGGGTTGGTCAGACGGTTAAAGTAGGCAGAGAATTCATCCGTTCCTTCGTCGAAGGCCACCTGCAAAATATAATTTGTAAATAAAATGCAGCAACATCACATCAACTATGAAAGCTTAAGATGATATGGAAACAACACTTTCCATAGAGGCATGTTACCTCTTCATCCTCTGGGTCGACTGTTGTTTCGTCATATACTCTCTGGTTTTCTATTGTCTTGGGGACTTCTTTTGGTGGAGCCTACAATGTGAGACATACATATTTCCCAGTTGCACTGTTACTCAGATGTTTTACAATAACTCTATGGATTTCACAGCATATGTATTGAACAGTTGTCCAATCAGTTAACATTAGATAGATCAATAGGTACTTTAAAGCAGCGTATCAAAACGTGTGCCGGAAAACTGACATGGCAGGAGAAGCAATTAAAGGGGACTGTTTTTTTGGGGGGGTATTTCACACTGTTCCTTAAGGTCTCCGAATAGGGTATGTAACATTAGTTGGGCTGAAAATGGCCCGGGTGCTGTTCTATGCCCCCTGATGCTTCCATTGAATTTGTCCCGGGAAACCTAGTGTTTTTTTCTCCTTTTATGGTATGCTCATGAATATATAGATGAGCTGCGCGCTGATTGGATGGTTTACAACAAGTGAAGCTGCGGAGCAAAGACGTAAAACGGCCAACAGCACTCATTGAAACAAGAAGGTGGACACTTGAAATGAAAACGTACAAATATATATTTTGCGTCTAAACAACACTGTTTTCAACAGATTGACTAGATATAATTTGAAATGATTACATTAGCTGTTTCCACTTCTGTTGTCGAAGCAAACAGGGTCGACTTAGGTGGGTAACGTTAGCACTACAGCTTAGCAAACAAACTATCATGATTCAACTCAGCTTCAGTTAGCTCTAACTATCTTCCTGAAAAATAAATCTGGACAAACATGCATCTTGAATTGTAGATTTACATGACAACACTGTTTTATTTGAATGAAACACAGTCAGGAACATGAACTAACGTTAGCCCCATTGCCAATAAACTAAATCATCACACATTTTACCGATGCTAGATACAGGCAGGATACATTAGCATTGCTAATTATATATAACTATTAGCGACAACATAATACGACAGCTTGCGGTTGTGATGAACATAAGGTCGGAACGGCATCTCTTTTCAGCAACAGCTTCATAGCTTCAAATTATGCTTTACATTGTCCGAAGATTTCAAAACTGTCCTCGGTGAAATAATTAGAGCAAATGTGTAATTGAGGGTCAAACTGCACTGGGATCTTCTCATAGACAAACATCACAGCCCGTCGAGTGTTTGGTTCCTTAGGGAGACTCTGAAAAGTGTCAGCATTCCCTGTAAAACCTGGAACACTGCATTTACGGCGCTCCTTTTTCAAAATCTTGAAAACGTATTAACTTTTTTATTTGTAATTCCTGTGGAAGTACAGAGCAGTGCGCAGCTAGCTAAAATAGTGTCGGAGATCTACTGTCGGAGACCTCGGTTTATGTTCCTGGACCAGAAAACCAGAGGGCGGGTAAATGTAAATTTTGGAGCGTGACAAAGTTGATGCTGCAACTTGTGACGTCACAAGTTGCAATGTTTCAAAAGCTAGAGTTTGCAAGTTGCAGTTTCAAAATAGTGAGAAGTGACATTTTTATAGGAAAGAGGTTTCAATGGACTTTGAAGTCCACTGTATGTCTATTTTACACACCAAACTGTAATTTTTCAACTATGACAAGGTGAAATCGGTTTTGCAATAATTCGCCCCTTTAAGGAGAAAGTTGAAGAGGTCTGAGTGAACACTCACATTTCTGACTTGGTCAACCTCATGAATTGTTAATTAATATACATTTTGGAGCTTCCTGAAACTCTCTAAATGTTACCTGAACATGGGCAATTATCATTTACAAACCCTTCTGGGACTGACGAAACGGCACCCTGAAAGGTCACCTGAACATCGGGAATTCCTTAAAAAAAAAAATACCACTAGGAGCAAAGATTTATGGATTTACAAACCCAATTAAAATGAATCATTTTGCAAATAATTGTAGGAATTTGAACCAGGATTGATGTATAGCTTTCTGAGTGAGTTTGGTCATTCAAAGTGGTCATTTTATATCCTTCTAACAGACTTTTGAAAATAATTCAATTAACATTAAGCTAAACTCATATGCTGTTTATAAATTATTATATGGGTCTTTTTATAATAACTGCTCAAGGCATTTTTTTAAGAATAAAAACTTTTGCATCTAAGATTCAGCCATGTCCCCAATCATGACCTTTCATCTTCAATTAAGCTTATGAACTATGAAATCCAATCATGTTCTTAAATAATCACTTTTATTATAGAGCCAGGATTGTCTTCTTTCTGTTGATTTATATAAATACAAATTCAATGTGTCAATCAATACTGTCAACTGTTCTGAAAGTCCCGTATGTGTCTGTGACAGGGTTAACATTACATACACAACATTAATTGATCAATCAATTCTTTATTAGGAAATTCTAGCATTCTGGGAACTATCATGTCCTTTATTTCTTTTGATGGGGAATCAACTTTTCAAAATCTGAAATGTCCTCTTTTCGTGGAGTAACTCAACGCTAAACCTTTATAATAATCCAATCAAACGTGTAACTTTACCTTATCTCCGAGGGCATCCCTTTCTTTTTTCTTCTTTTTCTTTAATACCATCTTTTGCTGCAAAGACAATACACACACAACTTGAAGTGTTGTACGTTAATATTGGCTAGCTACAGTAACAAGACTGGGCAAGACATTTTAGGTCGGCACATTAGTCATACCAGTTTTCATTTGCATTACCTTTCGTTTCTCTTGCTTGAGTTTCATGAACATAAGGTGTCTTCTTTGTTTATTTTTTATTTCAGACACACTGAAGGTGGGTGGGAAATAGGGTTCTTGTGGAGTATTACAATTTTCTGCTTCGGTTTTCGCAACACCGGTATTGTCATCATTCGCCTGCGGAATCGAGATCATTTTATTTTGCTTCTTAAATTTCTTTTTCTTCGTTTTATCCTGCTTTTTAGAATCTTCTACAATGTCCATCCTGTCAACTGTGTTCCGCAACTCACGTGTACCGTCCACTACATCATTACTTCCTGTGTCACAGGATGTTGTATCTGAAAACGAAATGTATTTTCACTTTCGTCACCTAGTGGCGGGGAATAAAAATGTATTTTTAAAAACACGAATAGATTAGTTTTTAGAATGTGTTGTTGTTGGATTGAATCAAAATACATTCTTCAATAATCACTTATTAGGAAAAAAAACACATCAGCATAACATGCTAGCCTGTGGAAATGTATCAAGTTAGCAGGGCATATTGCCATAGTGGTTATGGTGACAGGTTTTCTAATTTTGATTAAATATTGTGCTGACACGTTTCTGTTGTTCAGTTAGAACAAGTATTATACTACCTACATTTATTGAAATTAGGTTTCACAAGAAACAACCAGCATGACATTTAAGAACAAACGATATAAAACATAAAGCTAGTGGAGACTGAGGAAGTAGTGGTAAAGAAAGAAACATTTACTAATTAAAACATGTTTGTGTGTACTGTTTGTAGGTATTGTACATGAGTATGCATGGCAACAGAAATGACTAACAGCTGTGTGGAACACCATTCACATACATCTTGGTTGTCTGTACATGTGGCTGTCTCCTCTATTTATGTCGGTAATACGAATTAGATATTGGGCAGGTAAACTGGCAATCTAACAGCTGATGTACCAGTCCACAACCTGGCGAAAGGCCCTGTATATGAGTGGATTGAATGAACACACCAGTCCCCCACCCCTCCATAGCCTGGCTGCCAGCCCAACTTCTCCCCGCCCCCCAAAAAATTTGGTCAGGAAGTTGGGTCTGGAGGGTCTCGTATTGTAGCCTGACGTTGTCATACTCATAATTGTAGTCAGAATATGAGTCTGAGAACTCTCCGTTGGGCTTTGACTACAGGGCGTGTTTCAAACGAGCCTGGAAAACAAATCCCTCTTAGCTCAATTGGATAAATCTACAACCAATCAGAGCAACAGAGTATGTGACGTGTGTTAAGCGCTGCATAGATTGTTGTCAACAGAACAAAACTGAAAGGCAGCTAAATCTTTACTGACTAAACTGCAAGCAGACTTGAAGTATGCTTGAACAATGAATACAAACAATTTTTGCCGGTGTTGTAAAATTAATTTAAGGGTAGGGGGAGTACTTGTTCACACGGTCAACCTTTTAGAGCGAAACAATAAAGGGCAATGCATATACGAACAAGTTCTCCGTTTAGGATTAGCCTACAACTCCACAAAAGAAAAGGAGAAACCACAATGGCCATTGGGTTTTCATTGTGTCCCATCACCTTCTTCGCGACCATCGGGGCCAGCTGATAAATTAAACTTTTACCGAATCCCGTAGGAAGGACGGCAAAAACATATTTTCCATTGACAAATGCCTTGATTGCGTCTCTCTGTTCCTCTTTCAAAATTAATGCGCTGTCGATGTCTTCTAAAACAGACTCGATGGCAGAATCATAACATCCCAGATCTCCAGCGGTAGCCATGTTTGTTCAAAACGAATTCAATTTAAGCGCTCTTTTGTGTCGTGGGTGATTACGTTACTGTTGATCATCTGTCCATCATCGTATAAAGCCCGCCCTGGCAATTTCATTGGTTCGCCCAGATTCTGGTTTTCTGTAGTTGGTCCCCAATACGAGACCCTCCAGACCCAACTTCCCGACCAAATTTTTTTGGGGGCGGGGAGAAGTTGGGCTGGCAGCCAGGCTACTCGTATTGGGGAACAAACATGGCCTAGCCCTAACCCTACAAACACTGGGATGTTATGATTCTGCCATCGAGTCTGTTTTAGAAGACATCGACAGCGCATTAATTCTGAAAGAGGAACAGAGAGACGCAATCAAGGCATTTGTCGATGGAAAATATGTTTTTGCCGTCCTTCCTACGGGATTCGGTAAAAGTTTAATTTATCAGCTGGCCCCGATGATCGCAAAGAAGATGGGACACAATGAAAACCCAGTGGCCATTGTGGTTTCTCCTTTTCTTTTGTGGAGTTGTAATCCTAAACGGAGAACTTGTTCGTATATGCATTGCCCTTTATTGTTTCGCTCAAAAAGGTTGACCGTGTGAACAAGTAGGCTACTCCCCCTACCCTTAAATTAATTTTACAACACCGGCAAAAATCGTTTGTATTCATTCTTCAAGCATACTTCAAGTCTGCTTGTAGTTTAGTTCTGTTGACAACAACTATGCGGTGCTTAACATACGTCACATACTCTGTTGCTCTGATTGGTTGTAGATCTATCCAATTGAGCAAAGAGGCATTTGTTTTCCAGGCTCGTTTGAAACACGCCCTGTAGTCAAAGCCCAACGGAGAGTTCTCAGACTCATATTCTGACTAGAATTATGAGTATGACAACGTCAGGCTAACCCCTCCATGCCTGGGACCCCTCTCTGTTCAGGTCCCCCAAACAGGTCCATGGGTTTTGGAACTCCAAAGACACACACCACTTGGAATGATCGTAGTAGGACTTGAATTTTAACTGCCCAGGGGGGCTGACCCTTCTCACATTCATGGTATGTCTGGTGAGAGAGCAGTTGGACAGCAGTTCAGAGTCCCGTCGCTGCCAAGTTTCAAACAGCAGATCAGTGTCCAGAACATGGGCCACCCAGCCAGTGTAGATATCTATAAGAAGGTCAGAAGAGGTCAAGTGGGCCATTCTGATGAAGGGTTATTCAACTCTGAGTTATGTTATTATTAATAACTGTGGCCATTGCAAGTGTTATAAAACATGAAAAACAACAGTCTTGATGGTCTTACCATCAATATAAAGCTGTGACTTGGCAAAACTGATTAATTTTCCCCCATGGCTGATAGGAGAGCTACCATTCTCCTTTCTGAGACCAATGGTGGCTCCGATGTCAGGAATGCAAACGTGGACCCAAAAGCAGACTCCAAAAGATGTTTCCTCCTTTTATTGGAAGCAGAACATAACATACAAAAGTAGATCAAAAAGCATGACTCTGACTCTGTGGCAGGTCAGAGAAAAACTAAGCACAGAACTAAAATTCCAAGCCACTTAAAAAGCACAGAACAAACAAGGCACAGGTGAAAACAATATGTCATAATGAGAACAGATTAACAGAACCAAAAACAAGAACACAGCGAGGGCCTCTGGTGGCCAATAAAGGGTCACAACCCTGACATCCGAACCGTTACAAAACTGTGCCAACGGTGCCATCTCTGTTTGGAAAAGAAATGTGGAAACTGGAGCTTTACATATCCATTTTGTGACCTTATTAAAAGCCAGGATTTAGCAGCACAAAATGCTTTACAAGCCTACACAAACATAGATGCAAAATAATTGCATAAGTGTTTACTGCAGTTAACAAACACAACTCTATGATTCTGACATGAAATCAGAACTGGCCGTTGACTTTGCCAGAGAAGGGGTAGAGATAGCCCCTATCAGCGAGGAAAAGGAAAACGGGGAATACTATGGCTGAGCCAAAACCCCTGGGAGTGGTTGACGAGCAGCACTCCTGAAGAATAGAAATTAACATCATCTTGTATTTTATTTGTATATTAGGAGGTTTACTATATTTTAGCTTATCATAGATGGAATCTACGTTCTGTGTACTTATATGTTATGTTGTGCCAGGTTGCTTTGCATTGTCTTGTCCTAAAATGTTCAGTGCCCAGTCTGACCCTGTGTTGTTTCTGTGCATCGGACAATAAAAGACTTGAACTTGAACTAATCTATTCATCAATGTTCATGTTTTGTGTAAAAGCACCGTTTAATGAACAGTACAATAACACATATTCTAGCATGCACTCACTTACACCTACATGCACACAAACGCATCCATGCACACAAGTGCTCTGTCAATGAACCAGTGTCAACATCACTTATCAAAAGATGTTCTTTGCCCCGTAACCTCCCCCTGATCCCAGAACCATATTGGTCTGCTCATTTCTGCACAATCATGGCATTTTAAAGAACTGTATAAACTGAGGAAGGTCAAATACCCTTCACACCGAGCACACAGTTGAATGAAGGTATACTGTCATTTTGCAACAACAATGCTCAGTGGATTAAGAAGTCATTGTCCACTTGGACAGTGTCATGTATGTTGGTAGCTACCTTTAGTGTGGCCATAGCCTTTGATATATTCCATGATTGGAGGAGCATCATTGTAGAAGGTGTAGACAGAACTATTGGACTGAAGAAAACACAGGTGCATGTACACACAGCACCACAACAACCCAACACTTTACATGGAAGTGATCTACCTTCATGCAACACAAAAGCTAATCATTATAAAACAGTAAGCAAGTAGTCATACCTTGTATCCTTGACCCAGGTAAATCTGATTTAGCATGCTCCCTAAGGCCCCTTGGCTGGTGTTGACTGTGAACTTACTTAGCTGCCAGCTCCCCAATAATAAGTCCAGGTACATGTAGTCAACCCCACTCCCCACATCTCCAATTTTATATCTGGGCATTTTGTATATGATAAACCTGGAGTGTTAAGATAATCACATTACAAATCCACAGTGCTTAACCCACATTAAAACAGGAACAGTGTGCTACATCCATTCAGATTAAATGGCAATATATATATTTTTTGAATCCTAATTTTTACAGTTTTCGATCACTGCAAAATAGCAATAGCCAATAGCAAAAAGTACTATTGGCCTGAATCTTAAGTGTCTGATCACACAAACAATTAGACTTGTACTGTTTGATCAAAACAAAACAGAATTGTCAGAACACCACTGAATTTAAAGCATGTTTACTAGTCATGAACGATCAATGGTTTCACATCAATTAAATCAGTTCGTTTTGTTTCACACAGGTATTTGTGTAAATGAAACAACAAAACGTACCAATCCACAGGTTCACCAGCTTCGTTTCGACAAGAAACACACTATAACCAGCAGAAACACACCATAACCGGCAGAAGCACATGAGGAAAAAGGACACCCAAACAAAATGTTAACATTGCCTTGTATCACTCCCTATGTAGAAAAAAACAAGAAAGGAATATTTAAATGTATATTCGGCTTTTGGTACGTGATTGAGCGATTTTGAAAAAGAATATAGCATAGCAGGGTGAAAATGCAGAAGAGGAGGTCTTAAATTAGTCTCATGACAAAAGACATTGAGAGAACCAAATCTGGTTTTCTTAGTTCCGGTTTTGCAACAGTGACTCGAACTAATAGCCATTTGAATCTATCTCTAGAAATGTCTATTCAGCAATGTAACACTCATTGAAAGAACTGATTGTGGATAAAATTTGCAATAGTATCGCAGTTTAAATATTTATTCACTTTTTGTCAAATATTTGAAATTCCACACTCAAGTGTCTAATATCATTAGCCCCTAGTCAGATGCACCTTTGTTCTGCAGTAAACAGCAGTAAAGCATTGTCAATCAATGTTACATAATGTTTTGCAAATTTCTTGTGGTTTGGAAGTAAAAAGGAGGATGGACATTGGATTGTGTTTATACATTTTATATAGTCACATAGTCTGAGCTCTTATCAATCCTTAGATTGAATATAAAAATACAAAAAATTGTTTAAAACTAAAAGGTAAAGGTAGTTTGATTAAGGCTAAGGATGATAACATGTAGATTAATAAAACAATATTACTGACTCACAACAATTATTCTGTGTATGTAAAGATGACCAAAATATGCATTTTCAAGAAATTACAAAATATTAAACTATTTACCTGTTTAATAAATGTCTTTGTTACTCATTAATTAAACAAATAAAGAGCCAATAACCAGATGTGTCCACATTTACAGTCATATCTTCACATATTGCATATCTTCACCATGATGGTTAGTGGAAATCAATGGAGATTAACTAACTCTTTGTGATCTAATATGAGCTATCTCTTGTAAAACTACACAAACTTGACTATCAAGTTAATATCCTAAGACATGTTCAGCATGTATTGTTTCAAAGAAATTGGCACCTTGTGCAACACTGACTGAACAGGTAGCGCCACCCCTCTCAAAAATCCTTCAAAGAGATCAGGCACTTCACCGAGAAGGAGTGGAACAGACACAATGACAACCTCATCTCAGGTATGAGCATTTTATGTGTACTTTTTTGTTAAAATAGTTTGAAATTAAATCAAATGGATCAAGTCTAGAAGGATATTTTAGTTCTAAAGATTTGCATTCTGAACGGATGTTGGGGTCAATGACCATTGTGTCAAACCACTTTACCTTCTTTGCTTAGGATGAACACGAGCATTCAACAACAAAGCTATACATAGCTAACTGTTCATCTTAACAATCTTATGTCCAGGTCATTACTGGACAAAAATATTCAATGGAATTTCAGTCAGTTAAACATTTAACCATCACATCTGTATCAGGAGTTGCGATATCACACCCAATCTGTCTATTTAGCAGAATGTAGAGTTTGTGCGGACAGGCTATGGGAAGAACTCTGTGAAGGTTCTGTACATCAGAAGAGAAGGAACACATCACTACATCATTGAGCTGAAGGCCAATGTTGAGATCACCCTCAACAACCGCAAAGATTACTTGACTGGGGACAACTCTGACATTATCCCCACCGACACGGTCAAAAACACTGTCCATGCCTTGGCCAAGCTAAAGGGAGTAAGTATTTATGCTTTCAATCCCATCCTCCTTCAAGACAAACCTATGCTTCTACTTACAGAATACAACAATTTGTGTTTTTGTTTGATCAGGTTCGGAACATAGAGCAGTTTTCAATGGACATCTGCCAACATTTCCTAACAGCTTTCAAACATGTGACCAGGGCCAAAGTGGACATGGAGGAAGCCCCGTGGAAGAGACTGGAAAAGGTACAATGCCAGAACCCGGCTAAATGCCAAAACAAACATGGTTTCTTTATCTACATAACTAGAAAGACATTGCATTGCAAGTGAACTTTAGAGGAAATTTGGAGGAAATACACTGTAGCAGTTCAGGACTATCTGAATATTTATAGTTCTATATGCATCCTTTGTATGTTACTTTAGATTAACCTGTCTGTTAAATAAATAAAAATGCTCAAATGTAACAAATAATAGTTCTATATTTATGGATTATACAACTACATTTCTCCCTGACACAGAATGGTGTGGAACATGCCCATGCATTTATCTTCAGCCCAGAGTCCTGGCGTTTCTGCAGTGTTGAACATCACCTCAATGGTGAGTTAGTGAAAGAACATGGTAGATATAGCTGGCTCCAAACACAGCAGTGTTACTGCTAATAGTTGGAAAAGAGAGGTTCACAATACACAACACACCTAAAGAGAGGTGCATCCGTGGATTTCCAGCTGTTTTATTGTCCCCAACAGAGAAACCTGTGATTCACAGTGGAGTGAAGAACATGACAGTGCTGAAAACCACCCAGTCAGGCTTTGAGGGCTTTTTCCGGGATCGTTTCACCACCTTGCAGGAGACTAAGGATAGGTGCTTCTGTACTTCGGTCTGTGCTAAGTGGCGCTACAATCGGTTCCAAGATGTTGACTTCGATGCAGCGTGGTAATTGCAGAGATGACTTGAAAAAGGACATTAACTGTTAAATCACATTTAACAGTAATTAAATGTGATTCTGAAAATACTTTATTTAAATCAATATGTTGTACAATATTAATTCCTATGAATTTTATTTTGAAACATCCTTAGATGTTCACATTTCTGAAGAATATTTAGGGAAAGGAAAAAAATAATTTAAAAACTGATTGTAACAATAGTCATGTAACAAAAAAATGTATTGTAACAAATGTTTCTGTTCACTGATGCAGGAGATGTGTGAAGAACACAATAATTGAGAAGTTTGCCGGCCCATATGACCGGGGCGAGTTCTCTCCCTCTGTGCAGAAGACACTATATGATACGCAGGTCATGGTTCTGAATAGACTGCCAGAGGTAAACAAGACAAATAACATTTTGTTCATTTTAATTATGTTAATTTGTTTTGTCAACTCAAGCAAGCATTCAAGTTAAATCAACACTGAGTTGTATGTTCTGATCTATAATCCAGGTGGAGGAGATTGAGATGATCATGCCAAACAAACACTATATCACTGTGGACATGACCAAAATGGGACTCACCAACAAGGATGAGGTGAGGTGGACTCATAAAAGTTACCAAAATAATTTTGTCCTAAAGTAATGGAATTCACTTTCAGTTAAAAGCAGTCAACATACAAGTACCTTGTATCAATTGCAATACAAATGTACTGCATGTACACTGCACTTATGAACCTTTATCATGTATTCTTTGAAGGTCCTTCTTGCATTAGACAATCCATCAGGGAACATCACAGGAACGGTATGCAGAAAGCCCCTGGCCAAGCTGTGAAAAGGAACCGATGGTGGAATACCAACACTAAACATTTTACTATTAGGACATCTAATCTGCCAAATATCACTTGGGCCCATGCTTAATGGCTTCTTTAATTTCCTCATAAATTCACTGAACACATGACTGTTTAAATGAGCATTGATTAAAGTACTGCCTGTGAAATAAAGTATTATTCTGTATATAGTGTCATCTTCGATACAACAGGCACGCATATAGTGGCACACTCCCTCGTAACAAAATATTTTAAGAAGTGTAAAAACCAAACTTCTAAAGACCTGATATAATTGGACTGTGTCTTTAATAGCACCAAGTCAAATCTGAGCAATAATGCATTACATTTCAGTCATTTGGCAGATACTCTTTCAGAAAAATTTACAGAAATTGTCAGTGCATTCATTTAAGTAGGTGAGTATGGTTAATAGAGAAGTGACAATGATAAAATCTCAGATGGTTCATCTAAGAGACTGGAACAATATGGCCTAAATCCATGATACTATGGGTCTTTGGTGAGAGAAAAGCACCATTTATTGCAAATCTTTGTAAAATCCAGATTTTTGATTCCAGTGTCATGTTGGACTGTTATTAATCCTTGTCTTTTAGACAATGTGTGAAAGCACCACAGGCAAGTACATAAATGAAATAATCTGTCACAACACATAAATAATATATAACTTTTGATTATTCACTATACAATTGGTGAGTAGGTAAACAGTATTTTCTGAGTAGAGAACACTTCTAACTTGGAAATCATTGCATCACGCTAAATACTCACTGTATAACAGGACTTACAAAACTGATCATACATTTTGGAACTGGGTTTCTCTTTCTTTAAATATTAAAAGCTTCATACACAATACATTTTGAACTATTGAACAAGATCTTATTTAGATGTATTTTCAACAAATTTTGAACAACACATTTCAAACACAAAACACCCTGCATAACACCCTCCACCCTTTCCCACTCCTTAAATAAAATAGGGTACAAAGACTTTTAAAGCAGCAGAAAAAACGTCAGTGGCTCAAAAGGTCAATAAGCGGGTGGACTTTCTGTACAGGTCATTTTTCACACTGATAAAAACATACACTCACAGTCTCCCCATACACATGTCGCATCAGAAGTCTATTTACTGTGTCACTATGTTGTTACCCTGTATTCACACTGCTCATGTGTCTCCTGGTTTGATTGTCCTTCCTGGGGCAGGTGTCTCTAAAATGCTACGACACATTGCTTTTCAGGTGCTGGGTCTGTAGTGGCTTCACGTGGTACTCATAGATCTTCAGTGCAGGACCAAGCTTGATTGACAGTCCTGTGAGGACGTCATTACGTGTCATCAACAGCAAGGACTTTCCATCAATTTCCTGTTAAGAAATTGAAAATTTGTTTGAATTCTCTTTTGCTTTCCCATGACCTTTCCTATGTATTTTACCTAATACAGCTAATATTGTGTGTGGATGTATTATATATTCTACACTAAACAACTAAAGTATACCTGATCTTGGAAAGCTGTTGCTTGCTCTTCAAATCCTGTCGCTTTGAAATAATTCACTACGTCTGCCACAGCCCAGTTGGCAGGGTCCGGCAAGGTCTGTCCATTCTCCACAGGGCTGTAAGGTCATAATGCATTATATTCCGTTAGAATCAAGTGCTGCTCCAACACAGAATATTCATTTATGGTCCTCAAGGTCACACTGATAAGTTGCAATGATTACCTTTTGGTTTCAACTGAGCCATTTGCCTTATTGTCCATGCCGTCTGCAACATAACAAGCAAGCAGGAATTGTCTTAAAATATATAATAGTAATCTAAAATAGTAACAATCACACAACTACAACCAAGCAGCATAGTCAGATTTGAATCTTTTAAATAAAGCAAATTCATTTTCCAACAGAATATTGTCATCCCAATTAACTTGCTGCAAGTAGAAATGTGCTTCTGTGTTAAGTGTACATTGCCTGTTATCGCACTGCATCTAAATCTCGGCTCTAGCTCTACAGTAACACCTCCTTAAATGCCAGAGAACATTCCTATTCCTAGGTCCTTTTGCATTCCTTGAAGAGAGACCAGTGCTGGTAAATTTTATGCAGCATCAATATAAGGCAGGAAAATTAAGTCTTACGGTCTGTAAGTTTGCAGTGAGTTTTCATTAGATGAAATGTCCGTTTCAAAACTTATTTAGGATGACGTTTCCACCAGCAACACCGCTTTCCTTCGGATTCAGACATTGGTTTTCGGTTTCCTCTTACTGGACTGTACCCTGAAAAAAAAGTGAAGTGTACACTTCAGTACGTACTGTAAACATTCATGATACCTTTTCGTAGGAGACATTACATATACAGCAATTGTACGTCTATTAAAAATATATGTAATTTCAAAAATGGAACATAAAGACAGGGCATTTTTATATAAATGTTAATACCAATCGATTCAAAATCATGGCCAAAACTAGCTAGAGCTAGCCAATCTACGAGCTACATTGAAGCTCTCACACTGACTAAAATGACAAAAACTCAATTTGACAGCTAGTCTAGCTAGCTTGATAGCAAGCTGTCCATCTCTGACTCGGATGCAGTTACGCGCATAACATATACAATTATATAACGACTTTAACAATGAAGTCATGTAATTGAAACACCTAGATATACATTATAGCATTAAACAATACATGTTTGTGTCGTTTTTCATTTCTCGCGCACACCCCTCCTCCAGCCAGCCATGAGGCTTTCTAGCCCCCATCACATAAGCTACATACCTTATTTTTTCCTTTTTCAGGGCGTCATAAGGTCAGTTCTACAAACGAATATTTTATGATTACCACTCAAAATACAAGTCATGTTCAAACATATGCTATTAGTGAAAACCTAAACATCTTGTAGCGTAATAAAGCTAGCTAGATAATGGTCTAACATCAGTTCAGTTAAGCTTCCTCAACCCACATGCAGACCATTTGCATTGTGGGATGTGGAGTTTTATCTTAGTCAAGTTACTGTTTAGTGAGCAATTAATTACTTATTCATAATTTATGTGTAATAAGAAAATACAACACGTTTTATATATTTAAGTAAGTATGCTACTCCGTATTCCTCTCACAAAAAAATACTTGGCTTTCAAAAAAATACAAATATTTTGTTCCATAAGCTCCCTTCAAATGGTGAAAACTGCATTAAATAAGATTTATTTTCATGAATGCATTGTTCTTTAAAGGATTTCCTTTTTCAAACAAGCCTACAATAAGAAGTGCTTATCTCTACTCTTTCTTCACATTCATTACAAAAACTAAGAAAATCTGATGTGTACATACAATTAGATTTTTCTTTTCTTTACAAAACTTTAAACTTGTGTGTGATCTTCTCAGTGTAAAGCCATATGCCAACTTCTAACTTATCAAAAGGGATCCAGCATTTATTACCCTACATGTCAATGAAAGTCACTGCAGCATAATTGCTAACAGTAAGTGGATATCATATGTTTAAATTGAAAACAAACGATTTAAGAATATTTATACGAAGAATTTAATTTATTTGTGACATATATCCTTTGTTACATAAAATGCTACAGCAAAGTATATTATACTTCCCTTGCAAATACAAGTAAATATGGGTGGGGAAAAGTGTCTGTTTTCTAAATGACATTGTGCAAGATATCCAACAAACTAAATACATAGATATTTCAAATTATGGCCCATACTCTTGTTTAACTATAAAGAAGATTAAATTAAACTTACTTCCATATGCAAGGAGTTTTGGTTGGCTCATGAAAACTTGCTATAATTTACATTTAAGAACTTGTCAACAAACATTACACACATGATTGGGGGGAAAGAATCTACCTTGATATATATAAATATGTATCAATCAATTATTGTTATTTTTATATATTTTTTTAAAACATGCTGAGACTTTGCACAAGCTTACTACTAAGGGGCTTACTACAATTTTATCCAGATGATTTAATCCAGATCTAGTCCTGTCATACCCCTTTCGTCAATCAATAGTTGTACTCAATTGTGGAAATTCAATTCAAGTTGGTAAGGGCCTTTCATTTAGAGTGGATAAATACACAATATCCTTTTAATGTATATGAAATTCGTTGCAGAACTGGACATAGAATGGACATGGGAGTCAATAATTTTTATGGAGTAAGTAGTAAATGTGTTGGTTTTATTTCCATTTTAGATCAAATAGGAGTAATAGGTAAATCTTTTTTAACACTATTAAATAAATCTGAAAGAACCTTGAACATATCAAAACTATGAAGGTTTATTAGACAACATAGAAGTATAAATAAAAAAATCTAAAAGAATTGTGTCTTGTGAAATTCAGTAAAACAAGATGTCAAATGTGCTGAAGCGCTCAAAAATCAATAAGTGAAAGCCGTACGTGAGTATTCGTTTTTGAGAATAAAACTTTGAACTCAAACATCATCATTTTCCATACAAGCCAGAAGCAACACATGCACTATGGTCATGTATGGAGGTACAAACATTCTGGGGTAAAATAAAATAACAAAATAATATAATTTTGTTTTATCATGATGTTAATAGATGGCCAACAAAAAAATACAAAAAATAAATACAACTCTTTCCATGTGACCCACACATCTTTACAGCCACAACTTCATACCCTCTACGAAACCTGATAACAACCAGGCCACCAAATCATCACTTTTCATTTCCAAAATAAATGTCCGCATACATATTTGGGTCATTTCTGTCCACAAGTTTTCTTCGGACTTAAAACGTTGTTGTACCTGGTATATATATTAATCTCAAGTTGAATTTCAATATAATACCTAAACTGAGGTAAAAAGAAATGCCCTGTGACCTGACAAACTGTAAAAAAGAGAGAAGGAAAAGAAAATGAAAAGAAATGTGAAATTAGAAACTAATACAGCTTTGACATAATTAGGTTTGCCACTCTTTGATACCCTCTTGTTGGACTGAATGCCAATGTGATTATAAACACTGAAAACACAATATCTCAGTGATATTAAACTTAACTCTCTCTCCGATTTCTTGGTAACATTTTGGTCATGCTCTAGAAACACAAGGTTTAAAAAAAATAATAATAATTGTATTCACTTGATATATGTTCTTTTCTATTTGCACAAAGACAGGTCTAGTTCTTAAGTAACATGTTTAGGATTAGAGTCTGGGCCAAAAATCTTGAATTTGAACCTAAAACACACTTAGGCATGTAACAGACAATAACTGGCAAGAGTTTGTGGCAATAACTGGGAGTAAAAAAACAACAAGAAGAATACTCCCTACCCCCCCCCCCCCCCACACACACACACACACCTTAAATCACAAATATGTGCAATTCCGCCTAGTACAATCAATCACTCTTTGTGCCACTATAAAATGGGCTATAATTGGTTTTCATCTTGCTTTGCAAATAATCACTTGGTTCAAAATGGTGGGAAGGGAGGGAGGGGAATTCTAAAAAGCAACAAATATATGTATGTACATATATATATATATATATTCAAAAAAGAAGAAAAACGATACAAACGTGGTCTAGTATGTGTGCAGCACAAGGGATGTCTGCATAATGTGCCTGTGTATACGTCAGTGCTTACTCTGCACGCTAGGAGGATCATGGCAAGAAGGACCTCATTCAGCCTTGTGGAATGAAGGAACTAGGCAATTGTTTTAAACACATGATGGTCTTAGCTTCCCCATCACCTTTCGAAAGAGTGCAAAAAAAATCCCAATGACTGTGTGTGCGCGTGCATGTGTGAGAGAGCCCGGACAGAACCCCCTGGCAATGCATTAGAATTCAGAAAACTCTTTTGCACACTTTTCTGTGTCTGAGACGCGGACCTCCTCCTCTTCATAGTCATCAAAGTTGCTTGTGTCTCCCGGTCCTCTGCATTTCGGTATGAAAGGAGCCTCCACCTAACCGTTGAGATTGATTATGATCAGAGAAAGATAAATGGGCCATTACATACATTTCAAACAATTTAGTGTGAATAGCACAATTTTGCAATGTTAGCAAAGCATTTATCTATAAGGTGTAAATATTACTTCAAATTGGGTGTTCTACGAATGCATTCAATGATCAAGGTTTTTTGCCTACCTTTCTTTCGTAGATGGCGATCCAGTCAGTTGTGGCGAACCATTTGTGGTTCTTGATGTCGTTCACTCCGTTCTTCAGATTGCCAAATCGCTTGGTCAGGTCCACTTGGAGCAGGTTCCTCAGAAGGTCCTTCAGGTCCGAGCTAAAATGGGAGGGGAATCGTACCTGCAAAACAGGAAAAACAGAATGGGCATTTCCACTTTGATGTAAAACCTGTTCAACCATGTAGGGTGTCACAATTCTATACATCTCTAGTGACGAGGACACTAAAAAGTTCAAAATACAGGGACGAGTGTAAGTGTGGAATTGAAAACCTTTCTGGACAAACCTTGCCAGACACAATTTTCTCATAGATCTGGATGGGCTGATCAGCAAAGAAGGGAGGGTACCCAGCAGCCATCTCATAAATCAGGACTCCAAGTGCCCACCAGTCCACTGCTTTGTTGTAGCCCTAAAAAGCAGAAAGAACAGTAGAGGGGAGGAAAAAGAAATTGCTCAAAGTGCAAATTTAAACTGCTCAATCAAAAAAAAGTGTATTTGTTCTTGGCATATTCCAACACAAGCAGGAAGTAGATTCGGAGATAGATGCATTACTGGAAAGAAGTGCTTACCTTGCTGAGGATGATCTCCGGAGCCAAGTACTCTGGAGTTCCACACAATGTCCAAGTCCTCCCTTTTACTCTCTTTGCAAAACCGAAGTCTGTGACCTGTGATACACCAGATAGCCGGGGAAACATTCAGAGCCATGGGGATGTGTTGTATTTTCACTAAATGTAACAGGAACTGGGAAATCTGTCAAGACAGGAGAAACTAGAAATAACTGGCTCACGATTGTATGACTCTGCCACAGTCAAGATGCAGTTAATATAGTCTATTTGGTTTGGGACATCCAAGAAAAGTAATGTGCCTTCCTTTTTAATAATAATTTTAATTAAGGATCTAATGGTTGTTCTTAACAGATGTTTGGACAAAATTCTAAGTTAACCCGTGTAGACCAAGATGTGTTTGTTACTGCAAGTTATCTAGATAGAGCTGTATGTATGTAAACGTCATATGGTTTCTTTGTTTGACTCGATCTTGCCATCTTGGCAAAGCCAATTAACCAGCCAATACAGTTGTAATTTTTTATTGGCATATTCAATTAGAAAATGACACGTTGTGTACCTGTCCATGTTTACATACATGTGTTCAAATTGGCAACTCGATGCCTTTGTCAACTGCACTTCCTCCAATGACCTTTCGATCCAGGAAGAACTTCAAAGAGTCTTTGAACTTTGGGTTACTGATATTTCTGTGATATATATATATATTTGGAATGGAATTACCATTCAATAACCAATTTCACCACCAAATTCTGAGTTCATCCTTGAATCAAAGTGGACGTGTGAGATCCCAGATGTAATGAAATTCCCTACAGACGTTCCTGAAATATCACATTCTTGATCATTTGATGGATGTGAGGTCACAGTGACATTGACCAACAAAATCAAATAATTTCATCCTTGAGTCCAAGTGGTTGTTTGTGCAAAATGTTAAGAAAGTCCCTCAAGGCGCTCACAACATCCCGTTCATTAGAATGGGATGGATAGATGGACGGACATTACAAAAACATAATATCACTGGTGGAAGCGTAAAAATTGAAAATAGATGTCGCGAATTGTCAAAACATCTAGAGAAAACCTTACAAAACGTCACCACAAATTATATTGTCTTAAAACTAAACAAAAAAGGGCAAAATATGAGCTGCCAATTTCAGTAGATTATCAGCCAGCTGTTTACCTGGATGTACCCATGTTGATCGATGAGAAGGTTTTCAGGCTTTAGGTCTCTGTAGATGAGGTCTAGCGAGTGTAGGTACTCAAAGGTAAGTACTATTTGAGCTGCATAAAATCGTGCATGATTTTCACTGTGAAAAGAAATTGGGTGGGGAGGTTATCACTTGGTCTGGACAGACACGTCATTGCCATGCATGCTATGCAGTATGCCACAGTTCAACCGGCTATACATGGCTCGTCTGTGAAGAAATTCAGTTGCTAAACTGACCAACAGAGATCTCTTTGGTTAATTTCTGTTACCTGAACCTCCCAATGCGTCTGAGGTGTGAGAACATCTCTCCGCCCGGGACGTATTCCATCACCATGTAGAGGTTGGAGTTGTCCTGTGATAACAAAATGAAAGCCGTTATCAGACACGGCTATCCTTTCCCAGGCCTGTCTTCTGTTAAAATAAGACAAACAGATTTAACGGCTAAACCACTTAAATCCTGTGTACCTTGAAGGCATACTCCAGTCTGACAAGAAAGGGGAAGGAGACAGCCTGGAGTATTCTTTTCTCATTTAGAGTGTGTTCTATCTGCTTCAGCTTCACAACCTGTTGTTAACCGCATAATGAAAGGAATGATTAGACATAAATATAGAATAAACTGCATTCAACCAAAGGTAGATACAATCATCTACCAAACTGTTTATCCATGAAAGTATACAGTTGAACATTGTGGGTGTTTATTAGGGTTGCAAAGGGGCGGAAAGTTTCCAGTAAATTTCCGGAAAGTTTCCACGGGAATTTCGGGTCGGGAATTTTGAAGAAAAAAAAAATGCCAAAGTTTTTTTGCAAAAGCATGTGACAGGGAACTTAAATGTAGTTGAGAACAAGTCTATGCACTCTATGCCGGCTGCAGCCGGCTGCCTTGAAACTGAGAATGACATTGGCTGCTTCAAGTCAGCCGGGCTGCAGGCGGCTGCAGGCGACGCCGGCGCTGCATGAAGTCGAACGCACCTATTGTCAGCCAGAAACATAAACGTAAACATAAAACGTTCTGTTGTTTTTGAAAGTCTTTGTCATCAGTGTTGTGTCTGAACGTTTCAGCCCTATGCCTGGCAAGTGTGAGAGTGCCGAATTGCGTAGAGGCCCAGAGCAGTATTGCAAACAGATACAGATTTCAATTATAGCTTGCAACATATTGAAATACATTTTTGGAGCTGTGAACTTAGTTAATTATTCAAAATGTTTAACTATGAACTGAACTTGTGAACTTTCCCAACACGGTTTGTCATTACCTAGCATAGTGATTACTTGGTAAAATGAAGCCATGTTCATTTTAATACCAAGTTTATTTATATACAGTAGACTTAATATTTACAGCAGTGAGCGTAGGATGTCTTTATGTCCACACAAAAGTACACCATGACCTCGATTATTCGCGGCTTTTGGGGTCCATCAACAAGCGCGAGTTGGGCAACTACTACTCGCAAAATGTCAAAAAAGTCTACAATGTCATTTAAAAAAGTTGTATAATAAATGTTTGCATATGCATGTCTGCATATGTTTATTCACGTGGAAAGTTTCCAACTTTGAATATTCCCGTAATGTTTATGTTTAGACTGTATATCAGTACTTCTTATCTTTTACACTGTCTATCTAAAAGGCACATGTTTGTTGTAACCTCTACAAAGGACTGCCATGTGTATGCTGACCTTCAAATGGGTCATGTGAGAGGGAAGACAAACTATCCTAATTTGTTAATTACATTTACATTTATTCATTTAGCAGACGCTTTTATCCAAAGCGACTTCAAAGAGAGTTAATTGCTTTGCATTTTAGATTAAAAGGGAGAGTGCACACATGCAAACATTAGGGGAGTTTGCATTAGGTATATTTTGGCACATCTACACACAGTAGATTGTGTCTAGAGAAGCTTTTTATGCTATGTCTTTTAGGTTTCACCATGTTGCGCACAACCCCCCCCCCCCAAAAAAAAAACAGAAAAACATTATTTTCCATTTCCTTTTGAAGAAATTAAACCACAATTGACAGTTAGGCTAGAACCAATCACTGCATAAAGTCAGCCATTTTAGAAATGACATGAAAAGGGGTTCTGGTTTTACTGTTGTCAGAACAAACGAGTGAATACCCACTTTCTGTTTGTCCAGGATCTTCATGGCATAGAACTGTTCTGTTCCTTTATGTTTTACCAACATAACTCTCCCAAATGAGCCGGTGCCTAGAGTCTTCAGCCTATCAAAGTCATCCAGGCCAGTTGAGCTCTGAGGAAACATATTATCAGGGAAACGCAAACCGCAAAACAGCTCTTTTGCAACATTTGCAGTAGCGATAGTGTTGGAGCCATTGATAAACGCATTTGATACAAATTGCACAATCAACCTCTTATACACCATTAATCTAAACCATCAGGGGCTTCCTTTACCATGCAGAATCATTTAGTTATAATGTAGTCAGAAGTGGAACTACTCCCTTTTAGAAAGTACAACAAATAATCGATTTAACATTGCCATACCTGTGGTGGACACTCCCATTTCCTTAAAAAATCTTCTTTGGCTTTTGCTAAGAATTCTTTCACTGCAAAAAGATACCAAGGGAAACAATTAGCATGCCTGTAGACAAGATGGACAAGAGTTTCTGGCTAGCAAAATGGACAACTTGTTTAGGGAATTGTGTGTGGGGATCAAAACACAAACCAAATGAATAAATACTTGGGTCAGGCTTAAACGTAAAGTTTTTATTTTTTTGGGTTACAACAAAACCCAAACACCTAATAGGCAGGCAATTCAAAGAAGAAGAGATGCAAAAAGCTCTCAAGTGCTTCTTAAGCAGGTCAATTGAAAGAGAGACTGTTCCCTTCCAAGATTCCTGCTATGCCTATTCCAAGACGAAAAACTAGCATTGGTAATGGGAAAGTTCAACATCAACAGCAAACCGTTAACTACAGTGCAAGCAAAAAAATAAGCAAGTTGTGGAAATCACAGCAGACAGCCGTCCGTAGTAACAGAGAAATGTCAATAACACTATCGGCTAAATCCATTGTGTTATCGGGCATGCCTACATGTAGTGGTTCGTATGTATACTGTGGGAGCACGTCAGGTTGCCCGTGCAAATTTTTTACCATGCCGGATTGGTTACTCACTGAGAGGCACATTGTGCATGTTGGATCAAGGTTCTTAGTGAATAGCAAAAACGCAGATAATTTGCTAATCCATGTGCTAGCCACAATGTAGGCCAATTTTTCTTTTTTTGAAAGTATTTTGCAAAATGTTGAATCTACTTTCTCTATGACTTAGGACAGCTTGTGAAAGAATGAGCATACCAAAAGTCTCTATAGTTCACCAACGATTTGCAGGAACATTCACCCACATGGATGGAAACGAAGGAGAAAAAGAGGGAAGAAAGATTTATGTACTGCTAAAATAAGATCATTGGTCAAGTGGATTAGATGTAATACAACAAAATGACATAGAAGACAATGTAAGACAGACACTGCCTCAAGACAACTTAGTTACTTTGGTTTAGAGCAGACTGTACAATTTTGGTCAATGCATATGCTAACTGCGTATGTTTATGTTTACTTAATTTAATGTAGGCTCATCTATCTGGCAATAGAAGAAGCACGTTATTGAATGTTTAAAACTTCCCCAGTAAAAACACATGCAACATAAGAGTTACAGCTGAAACGTTGGAGACAAAAAAGGAGAAAAACAACAGTGATTAATGAAGATATATCATACACTACTCCAAGAAGTACACAGAAAATGACAGCACAGATTGATATCTATTCTGATGAGTGAAATGAGTGCAAATTGAACAAAGCGGTTTTACAGAATGTGTGTCCATGACAGAAAGTATTCAATGATTACAAGAAGGGGTGTCAGCTACTGTAGTACCGCTTTAGATCAGTTTCAAATGCAAACACTCTACCTTAAAGGTGAGCTTATTTCTTGCAGTAAATACACACTAACATATCTTTTAAATGAGTAAATGCCTGGAAAGCTACAGTCATAGTTTGCAGTTATGTACCGAAAGAGGAAGTTTCACTCAGAGAGCAATAGATTGCATTTTAAGCCGTTGTTTTGGTGAGTATTTAGAGTAAAAATCGATGCCGGGAGTGAAAATGCCAACCTTTTTCGCTGACCATCTCACAAGCAACATGGCCACAGAACCTCTACACTTCAATACAATTAAGACATTCTTAACCCTTCAACCACAATTTACCTATTATTTTTGCTCTCTGTAGGCTGGAACTAAAAATTAAATGTTTGCTATTATGCAATACAGGAAGGACCAAGTATCCACTGTGTAGCATTTTTTCCTTTGTCCTAAATATAAGCTTAAAGCCTGTTTGAGTAATCTGACAGCATAGCGTTAACACACTTACTTAATTTATCCCAAATGGTGGTAAACTCTGACAAGTGAGGCCCTTCACTCTCATGTCCTTTCTGCTCTTGGTTACCCTTGCGATACTTGTGGAAGAATCGGTTTGCCAGGTCGTCCAGCTTTAGGAAAGAGTGGTCCTTTCCCTGGGCCATTTCAAGACAAGTTCTTCATCCACATTTACAGCTAGTAAATAACCCAACCAAAGCTTTCTGTTTGCAGGCCATACAAAGTGATAGACACTTCCTGTTCCCAGCAAGTGAAAAGCAACGCTTGGCTAACCACATACTAAGCTGGTTGAGCTTCCTGTTCAAGTACTTTACGCCCCTATTTGAGCAACCAAAGGCGTTTTTGTCTGGCCTGTGGTCCTAAGTCTGTGCACAAACATGTTTCCACAAGAATGTTTATTGATACAAAATGTATAAAGCACACAAAGAAACAACTGCAGAGTTAAAATGTTTAAGGGCATATTCATTTCAGAACCGTGTTCAAGTAATGTTTTTTTCATTTATTTTTGTTGCTAATGCCCTCCAGTGGTTATTCTGAACAATGCAGTTATCAAGGCTTTTCCCAAATCAGGCTTTATTAAAGCCCTAAAATAAGTAACCCAACTCCTGAGGTTTTATCTGACTGAAATAGATACAGAAAAATGTAAGTTCAATATAGGTCTTATGTTTGTTACATGGAATGTGGTGAAACCAAATGTGGCTTCCTTTTACATAGACAGCTGTGAGAGCAGTAGTGAGGGTCTGTGAAATGTGTAGTTATACAGTAGTTCTGTGCCTGTTCAAAATAGATACAAGTTACTGATGACACAGGTCTATGTTGCCATGTCTGCCAATCAGACAGCAGGTCAAGAACAGTGCTCTCTAGACATACTACTGGCCATGATGCAATATGGTGGGTTAACCCAGTCACAAATGACACACAGTAAAACTACATACAAGCCACAGTGCCCCCTGGCTTCTGTTTTTAACAGGTGCATTTGACAAGGTGCGATCGATCATTGACTCTACTTAGTAACAACTTTTCAATGATGATGATAATTTGAGCCAATGTTATTTCACTTAATGGCAATGCTGGTTTGTTGATACACAGACATACACATCTATGATATGTATACGCTATATATCTTAGACTTCATGAATTATTTAAAACATTCATGCAAGCTATATTAGGCATTGTACAAGTCATCAATTATGCCAATTTCTATTTACATTTACTCGACAGGCTAGAATAAGATTGCCTCAACACTGCATCGTAAACATCCAAACAAAAGGTTTGCACATTTACCTGCTAGCTACGATAATGGTTTATATTTAACGCTAGCTAGTCCTAGCTCACTACCAGTCCACTGTAGCTAACTAGTGTTAGCTATCGCGGTGCATTGCTACAAGGCCTTATTTACCTTGCAAGGTGGATTGCTAGTCTAATTTAGTTGGCTAGATCTAAGATACACCACCGTTGAATTAGCTAGATAGCCTAACCAAACAGTTTGTGGCCAAGGTAGATTTTCCATATACGTTTTAATAACAATTATTCGCTACTGTACACTTGACTGCCGTAGCTACCGTGCCCTCCGACTCGTCGTCAGCTCGGCCAGACCGTTAGATTTGGGTTAATACCTGTAGCCTGTTAGTTAGCCTAGCTGGTTATGTTAGCTAGCTGCTATTGGGATTTACTACTAAGCTTGCTGCACACACTAGTAGCTACAGAAGCAGCAAGACTGCTGCTGCTAGGTCTCAATCAAGTCCGTTTAATATTGTACCAGCTTGTTAAAACACTTATGTGCTAGTTTAGTCTCATAGTCAATTATACAGATAGCTAGCTGGATAGCTGTTTTAGCACCATTTACTCACCGCTTTCTTGTTCATTGCCTTTCTTGGCGGTTGCAGCGTTTCCCATCGTATGAAGACACGGCGTTAAACGACTAGCAAGCTAAAAGCGATGATGGCGATTATGTTGGGGTCTTCTGCTAGCTACCACAGTAAGCGAGCTAGCCAGCAAGCTATTCGTCTTCAGCCAGCTACGATTTCAGCCTGTTAGCTGGCTGGCTAACATCAATGTCGTCTCCACTGCCGGACAGGATAGGATCCGTGTTGTGGGAACTACCTTGTATTCAAAATGAAAATCCGGTATTCAAGATGCATTTAGTCGTTCAAATAGTAAACCACCGTTATCATTAATGTGAAGGCATTATTCAGGCTTTTGAACTCAGCCTGCCGTTCTAAACCATTGACAGTCACTAATCAGAAAAAAATCAACACAATTGTCCTTAATCTCCCGAGCCACCTAGCGGTACACATAAGTGTTGCTTGTTTTCAATCCCAAACCTTAACCAATGAGCAAAATATATATTTTCTCCACTGAGTCCGTTTTTCAAAAAACAGTACAAGAAATAGTAGTAAAATAGCAGTATAATCACATTGAATGATTGAGTAATGTAAAAAATATATATCCCGCCGGTTTGTCCGACCTTTTGACAGGTCATCGTTACTTTTTCACAACGACTATAGACCTAGTTTTTTTGCACACCATGAAATGATGTTCTCATTGTAAACGTAAACGGAGCTGTCCAAGTAAGAAAAACAACAAAAAAACTCTCAGAATCCGAATCAGAAAAGGTTTATCACACCGTCATATCAGGACAATATGCCTAGACTATGCTATTTTCCATCAGTCTATGACATTCTAATATGGAAATATAGGCTAATGAAAAGTATTAAACAAAATCCCCCAGAGATAACATCAGCTGCCAGCAGTCATTTCAATAACACGTAATGCTTCTTCTTTTTTTCTGTAGTGTTGTTATTTACCGTACCAGTTTTCATAAAAAATATTAGATGATGCTCCATTCCATTTTATTGTATTGCATAGCCTACTATGAATGGCATAGGCCTACTGTGAAATGTTTTTATTTTGAAACTGGTTGCGCTTTGGCAGAAGCAAGTTAATGACATGTATAGGCTATGCTGTTTTGTATACAAAAGCCAGGACAAATAGCTTGGTTCCGTGTGTTCACGTATTCTTTATTATAACCATTTTGTAACTAAAAAGAGGAACCATAAAAATGTTCCAAAAGATGACAACACTGATTTTTGTGTTTTGCATAGAGAGCGTATCTTTTGTGCAGGCTGTACGTTGCGCACGTTAGGCTACAGTCAGGGAGTTAAATTCAACCCATTTGTAAAAGCAGTTCAACGTAGTTCTTGTTGGACCCTGTGAATTAATGTCCTAATAAATCAAGATTTACATTCGTTTACGAGGTTAAATTGAATAAGCTACCATATGTTTGAGAAATAGGCCAAAGTAGGCATAGTTGGCCTACGATGGAATAGAAATTCAGTTCAAAAGTTAAATCTATATTTTTTGATCAGCACGTATTGAATGGCTAAGGCGGCTATGCACAGGCTACTAGCCAGCTTCTGCAGGCAGATTGAAGCCTGTTGATGCAATCAGACTAATCTAAAAAACATAAAGTGATGAACAGATTTTGATGCACATCATCAAAATCGAAATATGTGCGTAAAGTGTTGCAAATCACTGTTTAATTTTGAATTAGAACATTGTTATCGTTTTAGGCTTTGACCGTAGCCTATCTCCATTGAGACTGCCTGGTTCTGAATAGACTACTGTTTTTTTTACTTGATTCTATGGCACAAAAAGATAATTAAGTTAATAATACAATAACACATTGTAACAGCGTTTAAGAGTGTACTAATATCTGTCGGTTGTATCATAGGACACGATGAGGCATATAGGCTTTCGAGTAGGGTCACTCGTGCTTAATTGTTTTGTTTGTCTGTTTGTTTCTATTTATTGTTGTTTGCCTTATATAATCACTTTGTACAGCACTTGGTTGGCGTTGGCTCTTTTTAAATGTGTTTTATAAATAAACATATTTGACTTGACGATGTTTCATAAACATAGTTTGCTCACGCAGCTCCGCAGTCGACCTGCTTTGGTACCTTGGACAGCGTAAATTCACGTTGCTATGTCTCCTTGTTTGCAGTCGATATCACAATGATACGGAAAACATGGCTGAACGTATATCCATTTTGATGTGCATAGGCACATAATACATTTGTCGAACTTAATTAGTGCTTAACATCAGTATTATAAGTCATTACTCGAAATACCAGATCATCAACAAGCTGTACACATGGACTTTTAATTTCAAATTCTGTGTTTCAGTTTGCACCACCCCCCATCGAGAGAGTGGATCAATCCGTATATTCTCCGAAGCACGCACGCCGTAGGCATGGGACAATTTTGCAGATTTTTGTGTTAGCCAGCTAGGCCCATGCAAATTGTAAGGGCAACATACAGTTTAAATAGCCATTTAATAAAAAAATGGTCATACAATTCCATTAATAAAGCATACGTTTGTATCAGCATGCAATAGCGTCCTATTATGTCGGCGACAAGCACTACTGGCTGCTGGCGCTGCCTGGATGAATAAGGTAACATTAGCTAACGTTAGCTTGCTAGCTAGCTAGCTCGCTACATTCGTCTTAAAAGCTATAGCTATCTTTCTGGCACAAAATATCTAAATACGGTGTTTATGTATTAGTGCATAAATATTAATTTATGTAATGATGTCATTCATGTTGTTTTGATCTTAACCGTGATATTGCAGTGAAGTCAGGAGATGCTCATAAGCTTCTGCTTGCTACCAATCATGTCATGACAATACTCAAGCTAAATTAATCTATCCAATCTGCTAGAGCTAACAAAGTCAGGTGATTTGGTAATTTCAACAAATCTATACAGTACAACATCGTTATATGAAATCGTTGGTAACACGTAGCTAGATAATGAAGAATTCCTTTTTAACAGGAGGGGTTGAAGCGTCCTGATGAAATCTTCAATAGAGCTTTCAGCAACTCAATGATCGTATTGGCATACATAGGTAAGATAGCTAATTTTGTCCATATTGATGGCCATAATGTCACAAGACTAAGCGCCCATGTGGTGGTGACCATCAGTAGGGCATTTAAATGTCATTGTAAAAAGCACAGGGTCATTGGAGAACTCAAAGGGATTAATTCGACTTACTGAATGCATTTTATCTTATCTTCCCTATGCACTGCACTAACGCTAGGTTATTTCTTTGCTGGATTTATTGAACATGTTCAAAATAAACACTATGTAATGACAGTCAAATGCATGGAAAGGCTCATCTATTCTCACTATTTATCATCATAGTCAGTTCATATCAATTCTAGCAAAGGACCTGCAAAATAATGTTTTTAAAACAGTCCTTGAGCCAGTATAGTGGGCACACTCACCCTTGGTTCTGACCTGAGTTTAGTCATTGCACACCCACATTCTGAAGTAGAAATACAATGATATTTGTTTTAAATACAGTTGTAGGCAACACTGTGAATACTGCGTATAATTGTAATATTTGTTTATTTTGTGTTGATCCTATGATGTACATTTTTTGTTTGGACTGCTGTGACATCTGAATTTTCTTTTCGGGAATTAATCAGGTTATATATAATCTAAAAGTCAAAGGCAGAGACAAATTTCCCTGGTTACAGAAAGATTTGGCCCGAATAAAATACTTTCCCACTTTGATTTGTATCTGAAAACATGTCCACAATTGTCGGAAGAACCAATCATCAAAAGCCCTGTTCATCAAATCAAGCGCTTGTACACCGCCCCCAGAATTATCTGACTGTTGCTTTCCTCAGTGTTGAATGAACCGTAGTTTTAATCTGACAATAATCACTGGATTAAAGACAAAGTGTTTAGGCCTAAGTGTCTGTTAAACAGATTGAGTCCATATTCATCTGTATAATCCTCCTATGTGTCATAAGAAGAGCTTTATGGAACAGACATGCAGTAGCCTTCTTGTCCTGTGATATAGACAAGGGCTTAAAATAGGTCTTGGCCTATGTCTTGGTTTTCTTTTTTTATATACAGCACACAGGGTCGATCACTCAGGTTACCGGCATCAATTTTTTATATATTTTTGACAGCACTGTCTTGTTTTGTTTGTTTTTTACAATGCTCTTGTCTGTAGCTTGAAAGAAGGTTAGGTCTGGAGTTCTGTTGCTTGTTGTTGGTTATCTCTATACCTTGGCTTTCTCAACAGCAGCTCTTTAAATTAGCATGGTATGAAGCCAAGCCAAAACTGGTCTAATTTTAGATTCTCAGGATACTCAAAACCACTTGAAGATAGCTTCCCATAGTGAGTGTGGGCTGAATTCAGGCCATATGCACATATGTATCTTAGAGGGCAAGGAAAGGCAGTAGACTAGCTGAACGATACACTGAAAAGCACACATTGGTGTTCGAGAAAGCAGATATTAGGATTCCTATTGTGTTTTGTATTAGGCCTTAAGGAGTAGCCAAATCTCTGTATTGCAACGCCATCTAAACAATAAAAGGGTCTGCATGCCACAGTGATGGATCCCCTTTAGGTAGTTATACTTGGAGTTCCCCAGAATGCTGAAACAACAGGATGCCAAAGAGCACCATGCACAGATGAAACTCCTGATGTCTGCTAAACCTTTAGGTGGTGTTTCCGGGCTCCTCTGGGATATCTGCTTTGATAATTGACTTTTGATGCAGGCAAATATGTGTAAAGCCATGTTGACATGTTGATGTACTTTTTTGATGAGGTAGGCTATTCTTCTTACATTTGTCATAAATGTCTTTCAACCAAGATACATTAAGATATTATAGAACTGTGTGATAGTACGCGGACAGTGGGCTAGGTCTAGTCTATTTTCTATTTATTTGAATATATTTATGTTTTATACTACACAGCCAGCGTACATCAGTTAAACTAAGCTTTCATAGCAAAATACTAAACTATACAGAGCAACATGAATTAGTAAAACTTGCCTTACTGTGGGAATGTGCTAGAGATTTCTGCTTGTGCCGGATAGGATAAAGCTCTTGGAAGGGCACTTTACATTGAGGGACAAGCACACATTTGTTGTGAATGAGCGATAATGAATAGAGAGGGATACAGATGAGGCAGTCATGGAGCTGGTGTGACAATGTCTTCTTTCTTTATAAACTGACATATGCTCAGCAGTCCATAGAAATGCTTCCTTTCTGCTGACAGTCCTCTATCTCCCTCTGCTGGATATTGACATGTACAGCATAGATCCACAAAGATAAATAACAGCAAATACATAATATATAATAATAATAATGATGATAATAATAATAATAAATATAGCTGCAAGCAGCAATGGCGGATTCCTCCTTCAAAATGTTGTAAAATTGACATAATAGATAGTTACACTGGGATTAACCAGAAGACTTGAAACTGTAATTTCTGTCAGAATAAAAAATAAATCTTTGTCCCTCTGACTGGATTCGAATCCACCACCCTTCACACATCAGCACTGTGTCTCATTTTACTAAGCCATTTACAGAATTAGACATTAGATTATTCAGTTTTTAAATCAGAAAATAAGAAATTTCTCCAATGGCACCCATTGTCAGGTTTGGTTACATTTCAAACAGCTGTAATTTAGTCCTATTTATAAATAGGACATAAAAACGAGACAACGGGATGACTGGGTTACTGCTGTAAAGAATAGTTACTCGTAGTACTTTAAAAAGGTTGCTTGGGGTGCCATAACTTGTCATGTAAGGGAATTTCAAATAATGCCTAGCATCAGTGGCGATTTGTCCTGTCTTAGATTGCAGAAATTAATTTGCGCTAAATGTTGTAGAATTGACATAATATATAGTGGGTCTGGGCGATAAGTCGATTAAAATAACTATCAAAGTAATGACTTCCCTCGATAAAGACATTAATTAGTAACATTAATTAATTTTCAATAATATAGATCATGTCGATAGAAAATAATTAGGAACAGCGGTCCATTTAATTTCTGTGATGCAGCAGGAAGTTGCGGAGAAATGGTAGCCTACGCTTACTAAAATATACTGAGCACGTCAAGTGGAGTAGCTAATCTGTTAATTAGGAAAATTAGTTTTATTGCCGAAAACTGTCTTTTTGAAATCCGACAAAGAGCAGAGCAATGTTCGGTGCAAATTGGTGTAATAAACAAACAGGTGGCTACCAAGTCTGGTAATACGACAAACTGCAAATGAGGACTTCTTGTTGACCTCGACCTACGGTCTCGGTTAACAAACGTTTTAACAAATCTCTGCTTACAAAGCTGTTGATAGATCTGTCGAAAGTCCATATTTGTTTTTTTATATAATATAACAACACGTAGGAAAATCCCAAATCAAACACGACGAATCTGGTGCAGACGCCATTGTCAACATCTCCAAGGCAACCGCTTGCTAGGTCCGTAAATCGACCTCTGGAGAGATCCGCAAACGGTTTTGCGGATTTCTTATAACGTCTCTGGACATATAAGAACAGCATTTTGGTCCAATTATAATACTAATATATGAAACATTTTTTACCACATGAAGCAAAATCACTCCTTGGAACTTGCAGAAAGTGTGAGTGTGTGCCAAGGTATTGATAAGTAGGCTATTGATAAAAAGCAAGGTTTTAAAAAGCTGAAGTTATTTGACCCCAGGTACGTGCTCCCTGGACGCAAACATTTTTCTCACACTGCTCTGCCTAAACATTATGCCGAGTGTAGGGAAAAAGTTGAGGAGGAGACTTATTTAGCTACTAGGCTACTATAGATCTGTGGTCTATCGTTTAATTATCGTTATCGAATGTAAATATAAATATCTATATCGATAATATTTTACCCATATGATATCGCCCAGCCCTAGTTTGGAGTGCCATAACTTGTCATGGAAGGGAATTTCGAATCATGCCTAGCATCAGTGGGGATGTGTCCTGGCTTAGGTTACTTAAATGAATTTTAAGTGAAACAAGGAATCCATCTGAACAATCAATTCACTTCATTAGAGATAACCATTAGCATTATCTCTACCATGCGTAGACTACAAGTAGCTAGCTACTGTGGTGAACTTGGCTTGTTTTGCAGTGGTTTACACAGTCTCGCTAACAGATGATTGGAGTGTTGTGATGGGCTCAAAAAAAAACGCATTGCTATGTTTTACAACCAGAGGATTTATTGTTTTGTCAGAATAAAAAATAAAAAACAATGCCTCTGACTGGTTTTGAACCTACAACCCTTTGCTTATTGGCACAACATCTCAGCAAACTGAGCCTTTCCCAGGCATGGAATAGACAAAGTTCAATAACGGTATAATAAAAAAAACTGTTTCTCCAATGGCGAGCATTGTCAGATTTGGTCCAAGTTCAAACAGCTGTAATTCAGTCATATTTTGAAATATCAAGGTGAAACTTTGCATGGTACTTCAGAGGCATGTCACCTTAAAGCCTATTATGTTTGAACCATCCTTCAAAAATACATTTGATTTAGTGACACAAACATTTTGAGGCAATGTGGACATTTACATAAATACACCCCTTTCAGCCATTTTGTACTTGATTCAATTGCCTTAAGTTTTTAAATACGTCAATGATACACATCTGTACCAAATTTCAAGTCAATTAGACCTTTGGTTCAAGAGAAGAGGAATTTTGAATGTTTTCCAAAATTATCACTGTACAGGAAAAGACATCATGGCGGACCTTACGGGTCCTTGAGGCTTTTAGTTCTTCATGGAAAATGAGACATGCACACCAAGTTTCAGAAGAATTGGAGTAATGGGGTGGAAATGCCATCACTTTTAAAATCAGACTTTTGGGCGTGGCCTGTGGCGCCCCCTATGGTCTGATGTGGCCCATATCTGGTGTGGGGGTACCCACTTGGATGAAGTATATCAATGTGTCAAATTAGACAATCTATGACCAGGGACTTTTTGAGATATTGGGGCACAAGGAGAAGAAAAATTATAATGAGAATACCAACAATAAAAATAGGTTCCCTCCTACCGGAGGAACCTTAATAATAATACCAACAATTACAATAGGGTTCCTCCTGACGGAGGAATCCTAATAATAATATATACACCAATAATGCTATGAGGAGGTGATGAATACAACTATGGACTTTAAATGGGAGCCTCACAGGCTGAATGCAGTAGACTTTGTGAAGGTGTTTTATGTAGAGAAGATCCTCAAGTGGTTGTTAACTTACTTAGAGAGAAAGAAAGAGAGGCGGGTGTAAAGTATTTCTGATAATGGCTAGACGTATATCTTCCGCCACAGGAGACAGCCCTGCCGGTCTGCAAGTTTCGTCTGTCCATCCAGTTGTCTGTCCTCCCTCACCCTGACCAAGCAGGGTTAACTTGACACCGGCAGGGGTGGGGCCATGCCATGCCCTGCCCTGCGACCTGCACTGTGTTGCTCCAATGCTGATAGCAGCCCGTTCTTTCAATCTAACTGGTGAACTGAACACCACCCTGGGGAGAGCTAATGTCAGCAGCTCAGCTCAGCTCACTTCATCAGTCCTCTCCCCCAGTGTCTGGTTATAATCTAGTTATCAGAGTAGCAGGGCTGGCAGCCTACTGAAGACAGTTAGCGGGACGGTTATTGAGTGATCGTGTAATGTGATTAGATTGTTTTTCCCATTTTAATTTGTTAAGCTGACTGTGATCAAATTGATTTGGCCTACCCCTCATTGGCTGGCTGTTTGTGTGTGTGTGAGTGTTTGTTTTTGTGTTTCTGTGTGTGTGTGTGTGTGCGTCATATGTGTGTTTTCTGTTGGACTCTAGTTCAGATGCATGTAATGAGTCAACCACAAGAGGCCACTGTTGGTCTCTTCAGAAAATCTGTAGAATCCATTGTAAAACAATACCTCTCAGATCATAGGTGTAGCCACGGGTAGGCCTGGGTAGGCACAGGCCTACCCAATTTGTTCTAAGGCCTACCCAAAAACGAAAATATCTCTGAAAATATAAATTATGCACCGGGTGCACATCGCAAAGTAAATAAGAACAAAACCCTGAAAAGATGCCTATCCATACTTTTCTAGGCCTACCCAAAAATATTATTCTGGCTACACCCCTGCCTCAGATAAGGAAAGTTAACTGCAGATTACAACTGCTACCCTCACAAATGTAACTGCATTTGGCAACCAAAACTTTCCCTGCCTTACAGTTTTTCTCGATTGCTTTGGCTCAATTCTTGAAACAGAAATGACATTCTCAAAGCTCCACGTGCATTTAGCAAAATAGCCTATATGGTTCAGCACAACTACATAGATCACCTTCAAAAGGTCATATCTCACCCAAAACAGTTAACTCATGCTTCAAAACCAAATCATTTTCTCATATAAATAGTCAGTGCCCTCAAAATGAAAAGTTCCTTCTCGATTGCTTTGGCTCATCGCTCGAAAAAAAATAGAACATTCTCAAACCTTTAAATACATTTGCCAAAATAACCCAGATGGTTCTGCAAAACACCATGGAACACCTGCAAAGGGTCATCTATTTCCTAAAACAGACAACTTATCAGTCCAAACTAAATCCTTCTCTCATACAAATAGTAGGTGCCCCCAAAATGAAAAGTCCCTTTGGCATCGTGTAAACACTGCAGGTCAAAATGTTTAGATGTTTTGTCAGTATGGCAGTGGACCTTAGAAATATCCCTCATGTGCACTGTGCTACAGTTACTGTAGTAGATGTTTTCTTTCCAGAATACAATGTGTCTCAATCTACATTTACAGTGTAAATGTATTCATTTAGCAGATGCTTTCATCCAAAGCGACTTCCAAGAGAGCTTTACAAGAGTGCATAGGTCACTGATCATACAGTAACAACGCGATAGCCCCAAACATTTCGGGTAGCCAAAACATGAAGCATACATTGTGAAAAACCCAAATACAGTAAGTGCCAAAAAGAAGAACCATAAGAGCATGTAGCCAAACAAGTTACAACTAAACAACATGAACCTCAAAAGTGCAAGAGTGCACCTGTAGAAAAGCAAGCAACAATACTGTAATGTATGCTTCATGTTTTGGCTAACCACAATGTTTTTGTGGCTATCTTGTTGTTTAGGATCATTGACCTATGCTCTTTTGTAAAGCAGACAGCTTGGAAGTCGCTTTGGATAAAAGCATCTGCTAAATGAATACATGTAAAATGTAAATGTGTATCAAACAGAAAAAAGATTACAGTAATTCAAGAGTAACAGGTTTCACATCACATATTGCACTTACACTGCCATGGAAATTGTTACTGTAATTGCCATACATCATGGTTACTGTTACAGGAAATGTGTACAGCACAATATACTTTCATACAATAAGCACATCAAAACTAACATTATGTATAACCTACACTAGTAGTATGAGTAACCACAGTAAGTTTCAGGCAAGTGACCCCCTCCTAGTCAGAGTTGCAGAGGGTGCATTTCATGGCAAGAAGGAAACACATACAGTAAGAAAGTAAAGCAAAGCTGGAGTTTCACTAGTTGTCGTCCTCACTGTCTGTCTGGCCACAGATTTCATTGACATCACATCTGATGTTCTCCCTTACGATGCAACAGGGGAAGAATTGTTGTTCATGCCGCAACAATCCCCTACACTGATCTGCTGTGACATCATCACAAGCAGCATCCATTGCCTGGAGCAGGGACCTCTGGTTTTGAGCCCGATGCTCATAAACCCTCCACCTCCATGCAGAAAAAAACTCCTGGAGAGGTTTAAGGAATGGGGAGTTAGGTGATATGAGCACCATTAGCATTCTTTGATGGGCAGTGAATCCTGATGAGCGGGTGACGGTAGAAGCTTACATTGTCCCACACAATGACAAATGTAAGAAAGTGGTCTCATGTAGAGGGATAAGATCGGAGTGCAGGCAGTCCAAGGACACCAGGAGTGTCTGGGTATTGTATGGGCCAAGACTGGGAATGTGGGTGACTACACCATTCTCTGAAATGGCAGCACAAACAGTGATGTTTCCCCCGAGCTGGCCTGGGACAGTCTCTAAATATTTGATGGAAGGATTTATACTCCTGGATAGCTCCTGTCAGCTAACTAAACTTACTGTGTGATTGGTGATCGGATGTGTCCCCTTGTTTAGTAAAGTTCTAGTTGCACCTGACAATGACTGTCAGCAGATGATCCAAGAGATCCATATTACAGTATATACCATTATGTTTTTCATGGTATTATGTGCCTGAAAGATTTTGACAGTGAAGTGAACTAGTGTGCAGGTGATGATGTACACAAGGAAATTATGCCAATATGTTTTGCAGAGAACAACCACTTTACTGAGAAATAACAGTCAGTTTAGACCAGCAAGATATTTTCAATTGATAGTTGGCCTAATTGAAGGCAATTATACCTAACCATTTCAAAGATGTGCAAAATCATTTGAAATGTGTGCAAACTGTAGGCAATTGCACTTGTTATTTACAAGGATGTGCTAATACAATTGCAATTTGATTAAAGGAATGAACAATTCCAATCTGTTGTGAACAAGTGCCCAGTGGTTTGGAGGTTTGCACGTGTTGTTTTGAGAATGTCATTTCTGTTTCGTGAAATGAGCCAAACCAATTGAGAAAAACTGTAATACATTAAGCAAGTCATGAAATGTAAGTCTGTTGTCTTTGATTGTGGTTAAGATGTTCTCAGCTGGCCACAAGTTCCTGATACACTGAAGGAAGGGGTGTGAACTGTTAATTGGACATCGATATTCAAATTTAATGAGATGTACATATCTATCTATAGGATGCCGGCAAAGTATACCCTGAGCTGTAGGCTAGGTGGTGTTACTGCACTGTATTTGCATTCATTTGTAAATGTAAATTTGTTCATTATAACCAACTAGCCGTCGACTGGTGTGCACAGACACAATGTTGTCAGGATGATTGATGTAAATTGAGGTCCGTGTCAGCCTCACATCACAAGGAGGTCCGGTGAGAGTGTCTCAATCCACGCTCCGCCGCTGTAATCACATTCAAGCGATCAACCTCTCTCTCACACAACTGTACCAAAAAAGTAGAGAAAAAAAGACACACTTCTTTTTTCCTTCTCTTTCCCCTGTTCAGGCACCACATCCAAGACATCCATCCTCCCTCTGTGCCTCCGTCCTGTCCTCTGTGGGGTTGTAAATGAGCCGGGGCTGTGAGAAGTCCTCCTCCCGACCCCCTCAGCCACTGCTACCTGCGCTCAAGCCCTTACTGCTAAGGTGGAACCGGCTGGAGAACGACAGGTCTGGATTGAGGCTCAGATGATCCAGCCAGCTTTCAGACGAGTATTATAGCAGACAGGGAAGAGTAAGTAAGGTCTCTGGAGGGCTCCAGTGGCCGTAAGGCCCCGACGAGTCTGGAAGAGAGCCCTGCTCCCCCTTTTGATTCTCCAGCCCTTGAGATGCCCTCTCTCCCCAATAATGGAGGTGAGTTGTGATGGGGGGCAAAAAGGTTGCCGTTATTTTGTGAAACGCGCTGAAAGGCTTCCAACACATTCTGAAAGTCATTAAAAAGTGTGTGTGTGTGCGTGCCGGCATGCAAAATGCACATTAGCGTCCACACAGACACACATGCGCAGGCACATACATTGTATGCTCAGAAAATGATCAAATGGCCAGCTCTAAAATGATAGACCTTTTTTTGTACCGTTTTTGTGGTTTTCAAAATAACTCACTTGGGTGTTATTCCCAAAGTGCGTTGTATTCAAATCAGGATTGCTTGTCAAAAATCACCAGCCACGGTTTTTCTTTTCTTTCCTTTATTTTGACCTTAGTTTGTTCTGATGCTGTGTGTGTTTGGCCACCTTGCAGAGGATCAAGCTGCGCCCCCCATGAGCAGGCCATCGCCTGGTCCTTACCAGTGCAGCGGCAGGAGGAAGATCCACACCAAGAAGAAGAAGGGCACCATCAACGCTAACATGGCAGGCACCAAATACGAAATTGGTATGACACCGGCTATTCAATTTCTATCAGAAACATCAGAGTATATACTCACTTGAATGGAACTAGCCTTTCTCTAAATCTAGATAAGCCTCCAATTTTGCCAAGCTAATTGTTCTTACCATAAGAAGTGGGTGGTTGTTGTGGGTGCAGCAGTGTGTTATATTAGTATGTCTATCAACTACTCAACAGAACTCAGTACCTACCGTGTTATCTGTGAAAATTGTTATCAAATTTGATATGGTGGATATGATTTTGAAATCATTTCAACAAACCAGCTGTTGTTAAATACCTCAAACAAGATTTAATAGAGCAGTCGCTGTGCCATCGCGAATGTTACAGTTCAGTTAAGCCTTGTCAGAAAATAAATACAAATCTCAAGTGAGGTAATTTAACTTGGCAGCTTCATCTTTTTTTTTTTTACAGGAAAAGACCAAACAGCAGAGTAAGCATTTCTCAAGTATTCTAGTAAATTGTGCAATGATATCTCAGGGGTGAACCCACAACATAGGTAAAGCATGGAGTCAGCAGCAAGGAGGGGGCTTATGGGTAGGGGGTTGTCGTGGGTTGGTGAGGAGTCTTGCAGCGAACCTGTTCTCTAGCTGTGAGGAGACTCTCGCAGCGACCACTTTCGAAACATCCAAGAGTTTAAGTGAAGCACGATGGACATTTTATGGCCAGATGGGCAAAGCATTTTTACCATAGCCAATTTTAGACCTGTCTTTTTTATTTCCTCATGATTGATAGTATTCAACAGTAAAGGTTAAATTATGTAGCAGAAGGCAGTCAGAAATTGTTATCTTATTTTGTAACGTGGTGGTGGTAGAAGAAATCTTCTCTTTCTCCTAGAGTTCAATTAAATTAGATTAATTAAATCTTTATTGTCAACAGAGGGCAATTCTGCTGAAGAATAAAAACCTTAAAAGAAAAACACTGTTAAATACCATAAAAATACAATAAACAAGTAGAAGAACATCAAGTGTGGCCCTTGGATAGCAATGAAACAGACCAGAAAAAAGCTTGTGATTCAAATTAGAGACTTTAAAAACAAGACGGACTTCAATTTCAGGCACCTCTTGTAACCTGTAGGTTAACTAAATAGCATTTGGCCCTTTGATTAATTGGATAGGCGGTCACATTTGATCTGTAAAAATACCATTACACAGGATTAGATCCAGATATGTGCGTGCCTTCAAGAAATTAATTACTACCTTGTTTCGTTAGGGCATATGAATTTTTCATTAGGTCTGTGAATAATTAATAGTCATTGGATTAATGTCCAAATGCACTGGCCACCTATCTCTCATAGTTTGAGTTTCCAGTGGGATTTGAATACATTACTGGTCATTTAATTTATCTTTTTGAAAAAAGCATTAGGAATGAGTGCTGTGCAGCTATTCCAAATATGGTAAATATCAAGCCATGCTTCCTAATACTCATTTACCGTTAAAGTATTAACTTAGCAGAGAGACAGAGAGAAAGAGAGACAGAGAGACAGAGAGACAGAGAGACAGAGAGACAGAGAGACAGAGAGAGAATTATTGCATTGTTAATTTTGACTCGGTTGGTTTGTGTTTTTGAAGTGCGTATAGCCATAAGTGAAATGGCCTTTCTGAAAACCAGGGATGAGGATGAAACAGCCAACCTCATCTGGAATGACTCTGCTGTGCAGCATGAGAAGATCGCTGAACTCAGGAACTATCAGGTACAGCATGTGTAATACTAGTCTGATACTGGTATAATAATTAGAGCTGTCAAACGATGAAAATATTTAATCGCGATTAATCGCATTAATGTCATAGTTAACTCGCGATTAATCTCAATTAATCGCACATTTGTATCTATTTTAAATGTCCCTTGATTTCTTTTTCATCCATTCTTTTTTCAAATTGTAATGCTCTTATCGACATGGAAAAGTGGTTCGGATTGCTTCGTGCAAATGTTTTTTTTTAAATTGAAAACAACATTGCAATCGCCTGGCTTTGACGAGCAGGCGGAGAATTCGCATCAGCTGTGTGCTTGGCTGTGTGCCATCAAAATTATATTTTCGACTCCACGACGTGCTGCGATGATAGCTCATTCCCTCCGGCTCAGTTCACAACGACAGAACACACTGATCACTTTGGTCTTGTCAATGGAACCATTTGGTAACCTTTTAAAAGTAAACTTTCCATTCAGAATCTTATTGGCATCCATTTCGGCGTCTGGCGCTGGCAATCAACTCAAAACATAACGTTAGCCTACTACCAGAGAATGTCTAATATCCGTAAACGGGCTCTGCTTCGACTGTTTAGCCGGCTCGCAAGCCCAAACAAGTGGGTGCGGCGTGCCTGTTGTTTTGTTTCCGGTCTAGCTAGATCCGGTGTGGTATTGTAGTTTTTCTAACGTCAGTTGTTGTTGCAACAGAATGTGAAAAAAAACTACAAAGTTTGCTAGGTCAAAAAGAGCGTTAATCGCGCGATAAAAAAATTGACGCCATTAATTTGGCTTTGCGTTAACGCCGTTAATAACGCGTTAAACTGACAGCACTAATAATAATACATGGTCACAGGTGGTGTGGTTTAGGAATGATTACACTTTGATTGTTTTCTTTTCATATAGTAAATTCAATAAACATTCCAAAAGAATTCTTGTTATTTACATTTAGTCATTTAGCAGACGCTCTTATCCAGAGCGACTTACAGTAAGTACAGGGACATTTCCCCGAGGCAAGTAGGGTGAAGTGCGTTGCCCAAGGACACAACGTCATGTGGCTCGAACTCACAACCTTAAGAATATTATCCCGATTCCCTAACCGCTCAGCCATCTAACTCCATTATGTTATGATTCATTGCTATTTTGTGACCTGTTTCCAAGCATCTTGCTGTTTTTCAAGTTCTCCGATTTTAGGGGCGTAATTATGCAAAAACATGCGTATGCTTGCTTTCTCGCGTACAACATTTATGAAAAGCAGATGCTTCATCTCACCTCAATCCCAGGAGGCTTACATGGGTTTAAGACCTCTCCATGTATAAGTCCTCACAGGTCCCTGTGGTCTCTTAAAGTATCATGGCCCTTTAGTGATGTGTCATGTCAGGTCAGAGTGGCTACGGTCACTCAAGGTGAAAGTCTCAGCTGTAGCCAGACAGCCGGGGAGCTATTGGACCATGAGGGAAGCCCAATAAAGCCAGGACTTGTGTTTGACTGGATTGTCCTTGGCATCCCCTGGTGTCTAGTGTGTACTTACACACTGTTCTGTTTCTGCACCTGGAGAGGAGAGGAGAGAGGAGGGGTGAAAGGGAGAGGAGAGGAAAGGTATTTCATCATCCCCGGGATCTCTGACTCCTTTAAACATAACAGAGACATGAGGAGAAGAGAAGGGAGACAGAGGATTAAGCAAGGAGAGGGGAATGGAGAAAAGAGGAGAGGGATGTGGAAAGGAGAGATGAGAGAGGAATGGAGAAGAAAGTGGAGAGGAGAGATCAGGAGAGAGGAGATGGAAGTGGTGAGGAGAGATGAGGAGAGGTGAGTGGGAAAGAGAGGAGAGGGGAGTTGGGAAGAGAGGAGAGATAACAGCGGAGAGGAGAGAGTATTCCAGGGTCTCGGTGTCCCCTGACTCATAACACAACAGCCCTGTCAGCTCATATGAAGTTCTGTGGTCTGTTAGGATGTCAGTCATTTAAAAATAGCAGACACTTTTACTTTTTCTCTGCCTGTCCATCTCTGTTTACTTCTGTTGCTCTGTGGAGAGAGAGAAATGAGAGGGAGAAAGACAGAAAACTATCGAGTGAGAGGCAGAGTGAAATCGTTTGAGAGAGAAAGAGGTTAGGGTTAGGGTTAGGGTTAGAGGGTTAGGGTTAGGGTTAGGGTTAGAGGGAGGGATACCTGACTGCTGTATTGTTGACATGACTGAGAGAAAACAATGTAGGTTGACTGAGGTCTCTGTGCTGGATTGAAAGTGGCCCTACCTGCATTTACATTTAGTCATTTAGCAGACGCTCTTATCCAGAGCGACTTACAGTAAGTACAGGGACAGTCCCCCCGAGGCAAGTAGGGTGAAGTGCCTTGCCCAAGGACACAACATCATTTTTAACAGCGGGGAATCGATCCGGCAACCTTCTGATTACCAGCCCGACTCCCTCACCACTCAGCCATCTGACTCCCATATGACCTCTGTCTCTGCTGTGTGAACTTGGTCTTCTCATTCTGTCCCATATGTTCACCATTTATCGTGTCAAGCTGCTATTTGATTACATTGGACAGTAATGATCGATCCAATCACTGGCCAGTCAGGGGCAATATCGCCTGGGTGGAAACAGGAAATATAGACTAAACTAAATAGGTTAGACAACCCAGATTCCGCAAGCCAATGGGGAAAGGACTTGCTTGCAAGTACAATTCAAGTTATTTTCCTTTCACAGCAAAGATAAAATATTTAACCTTGGAGCAGAAAAGCCAATCTCTCTGCCACTTTAAAGTATTTATTCAGGTAGTTTATTTACAGATTATTGGATTTTAGTTGCATAGTCTCTCTTCCCTGTAAAATGGAAGAAATCCTCAAAACAACTGGTTTCGATTTTCACCCATCATGCCTCTCACATGCCACAGCTCTTGACGTAATTGTGATTTTTTCAGAATCTCTGGTCCCCTAATTATGACAGTCTCGTACGGATAATCACGTATTCCTTTCATGCGAGTATTCATGTTCTTTCTTTCTTTTTTTCTTTTTCTCTCTCTCTCTCACTCTCTCTCAGTATCTCGTAATTTACTTGGAAAGTTTGCTGTCAAGTTTCAGTTCGTATACGAGTCTAATTAACGCCCTGTTCAGGCTCATTTGGTCTAAGAATACAAAAACTCAGTTTTTTTTTTCTTCCTCCGGTGCAGTCAAAGCAATTCATTCATCTGTCACTGACTACAATTGCTAGGGCCCCCGATGCAGAACCAATTACCTTGCCCCTCGGAGTTGAGATTGATCGTCTTTTCCACCCCCTCCCCCCTCCCTGCTTTTTAAAACTTCCCCTTTTTTAAATTAAAAAGGATGTGGTATACTAAATAAGGGTTAAGGAAGGTCCTGCAGTCACCTTTTGTTTTGAGTCCATAATTGGGCATAAATGTCAGAACTTTGCAAGCTCACTTCAGGGTTCTGCTTTTAATGTAATCTTTTATTTGAGCGGGGGGGTGGAGGTGAATGACGTTGTGGCTTTAACAGCACATTATGTCTGCTTGTTCTTCTGTAGAGAATTAACCATTTTCCCGGAATGGGCGAGATTTGCCGCAAAGACTGCTTGGCAAGGAACATGTCCAAGTAAGTGTAGCCTTAAATTAGAGAGTGTCTGTTTGTGTTTCAATCAATCTGTCAGTCTCTCTCTGTCTGTCAGTACCTCTGAATGAGTGAACGATTGAACGAAAACAAAGAAAACAAACAGCAGCAAACAAACATACAGTTAAGATATTCCTAAGTTCTGAACTTTCTTCATTTCCCATCATCAACTAGAATGATAAAGTGCCAGCCTCAGGAATACAGCTTTGTTCCCAAAACATGGATCTTCCCGGCGGAGTACACCCAGTTCCAGAACTACGTGAAGGAGCTGCGGAGGAAACGCAAGCAGAAAACGTTCATCGTGAAGCCCGCCAATGGAGCCATGGGTCACGGGTAGGTCACGGAGGCAAAGGACACCACCACCGACTCCTCTGACAGACAGATACACAGACAGGCCAACTGGGGCCGACAGACGGATCCAGGGACAGTATTAAAAAGAGGAGAGAAAGAGATAGAGAAAGTGCGAGAGAGGGAGAACTTTTTTTTTTTTTTTTTTTTTTTTTTTTTTTTTTTTGGCGGAGGGGTTGGTGGGGGGTTGTGTGTAGGAGGTGGAAAGAGGGGTTGGGGTGAGGGGTTGGAGGGTGGGGGGGCTCCGGGAAAGGAGTTTGAGAAACATTGACATGGGCAAGAGGTGGAGTGAGATGACCCTGACCCCAAAAAATGCCTCTGGTGATGCGAAGGAGCCGAGACTAAATGGTGTAAAGCCATTCTCCTTGCAAGCCTCATTTTATCCCCCCCATGATCGTAAATCTGTGGTTAGCGAGGACACAGTTCTAACCACCCAGCCAGCCAGTCTGTCAGTCTCATCCCCGAAGGTCTCTGCATGTGATTATTGAATAAGGTTATGAAAGGCCATCAGCAGAGTCGAAGAGCTTCAAGCAGCTCCAAGGTTGGCCCTCTCGCCCCTGGATGTCTCTCAGTCAAGAAACGATGACAGCCCCCCCTCCTCCCCTGATACACACACACTCTGAAACCAAGGTCAAGTTGATGTGGACTTCAAAGATTGGAGGGGGTGCTGGCACCGTTGCTGTCTGAATTCCAACAATGCCAAGCAAAACAATGAATTGCGTTCACTAGTACAGTTAGTGTAAAATATTTGATCCGCTCAATGCGTGTACCCTTATTTCACCACTGGATGGTTAAACATCTCTTGGGTTAACGCAGATGTCTTTGAAGGAAAGTTGTTATTATTTGAGTGGCTTATAATACCTTTGTTCACAACAGCCTGTGTTTATTTTGCACACCAATAGATGGGGGTATTGAAGTACAGATTGAGCGGCGGTATCTCTCTTTTGCTTTTTTTCTCTCTTTCTCTCTCCTTTTGGTATATGAGCATTACTTACAGTCCTGTGCGAAAGTACAGCCTTATTTATTAAAAAATAAACGCTGGCGACGGCTGAATTATTGCAAGGCAGTAAGAAAGTGAAAGATGATGAGTTTAGTTTGGCCACTTGGAGGAGGATGTGAAAGATTAGATTAGAGAAAAGCACGGCCTGACGCAGGAAATTAAGTTATATATCGGCCCCCTTAATTTATTTTGGGTCGGCAAACTAAATGAAGTTATTGTTTGTGTCTGAACTGGAGCTTGTTAAAAAAGTGTCAGGCTCAAACAGGAGATCCCCACTGGTGCCAAATTAAACAGCCGGAGAATGAAGGCTGTGATTACCCGACATGGATGCTCATCAATCATGCAATCTCATTTACCACTCCAGGGCTGTGGATACTTGACACTGTGTGTCTGTGTGCCTTTTTCTCTTTGTGTAATTGTGTGTCTCTCCAACTGTTAGCCTGTCTGTCCATCAATTAATGTGTGTGGCTGCTGGTCAGTTTTTCTGTCTGTCTGTCTGCCCCTTGTTTGACTGTCTCTGTTTTTGTCTATCAGCCCCCCCCCCCCCCCCCCCCCCCCCCCCCCCCCGATCTCTGCTATTTCTGTCATTATGTCCATACACCTTATGACCATGCCTTTGATCCAGTCATTCTCCAAAATGACCAGAGAGCCCTGAAACAAAACATTAAAGCCCAGTTTCCCCTCCAATGACTAAGTGCTGGTTGGGCAGCTTGTAGCCTGCATGTCCTCCATGACAGGGCCAAACACGAGGCAAAACAGTCTCGGTTCTCATGAAACACACAGGAAAGTTGGTGGATCGGGCCATGCCATGTGTGTAACCAATTTAGCCCCTTCAGAGCTAACTGTGAGTGGGCCCCAGCTTTGCTTAAAGGCTGACTGTTTGGAACAGCCCCTCTGTCCCCCTTCTACCAACCCCCTCCTTCACTGTCCTGTCCTACGTGCAGCTAAATACAGTCTGTGTACCATAAGACCTGAGTGCAAATGACAAGAGAACCAAGGAAATGAATTGGGTTGGTGGTTGAAATGGACCAGAATGTCTTCTCGTGTTAACCTGTTTAGAGTCAGCAAAGGTTGATCCTCATTTGATGGAGGCTAGCTGCTCGCTGCCCCCTACGGACTGTTTTCGCTAAATGGTTTGGTCTGAGGCCGCAAGATCAAATACTCCAATGATCTCCAGATGCTAGTTCTGTATATGTTGGGAAATCAGATATTACAACTGTCACTTGTAGTTGTACTAGTTTGTTCTTAGAATCACAGAATAATCATAGTAGTACTTACTAGTAGTATGTACAGTCCTATAGAAGTACTCATTTGTAATCAATCAATCACTTTATTTATAAAGCATAATTAAACACATCTTCCGTTGACCAATGTGCTATACAGAGTGCTAAAATAGGACCACAACATAAGACACAGAATAACTGCATCAACATTCATTTTTTATAAGAAAAAACAAATAAAAAGGTCTTTAACCTCACTTAAAAAATGGACAAGGTAGGAGCGGTTCTAACTTCCAGAGGAAGATTAGTAGTACACATTATCCCCATAGCCTTGCACTTGTAATATGTTGTTGTTTTTTTTATTAACTGATTTTATAAACACACAAATGTGTTTTCTGGTGTTTCATAGAATCTCACTGATTCGGAACTGTGAAAAGCTCCCTACCCAGGATCACTTCATTGTTCAGGAGTATTTGGACAAGCCCTTTCTAATGGAGGGTTACAAGTTTGACCTGAGGATCTACATCCTGGTTACTTCCTGCGACCCCCTGCGCATTTTCCTCTACAATGACGGCTTGGTGAGGATGGGCACCGAGAAGTACCACGCCCCCAGCGATGCCAACCTGGTGAGTAGGAGACTGGCATCTTGCATCCAGGGTGTTTGTGGCACATTTGCTAAACACACCCCCTGTGAACACGAGCGTTTGCATTCAAGCGCACACACACACTCTCACACACCAGATGTCTGCAAATCAAGCTTATGCTTTAGTCCGGCACCTGCTGAACTGAAGTCTGTTACCACAAGGAAATTGACACATGCACACACATTGCCGCACACACACACAAACACACACACCGAGACCACACCCTTTGAAATAAGTGGTTTAGTCTTACACCCCAACTGACATGTGAGATAGTGAGTCATGCCATTGAGAAGGACCTAGAATCCCACAGAGACTTACTGAGAGTGGCCGTAACATCACTGCCCTTTGCCTTGTTCAGGATGCATAACCCTCTCCTTCTGATGAGAGATTTAGTCCTATGACCAGAACAGCCTGCCACAAGCTGTACCACAAGTCTTTTGTCCATTAACTTTAATTGACATTTATTATTATTTTTTTTACTAACAGCTTGTTCTGTATGCATGTGAATCTCCCAGAATAGGAAATGTGTTGTGTGGCGATCTTTAAAATGGGGATATTTTCAGTTTCCTTACAACCAACTAATAGCTACTCCCTTGCCCCCTTAATAGAGTCAGCTGTACATGCACCTGACCAATTACTCTGTAAACAAACACAACGAGAATTTTGAGAGAGACGAGACGGCGGACAAAGGCAGTAAGAGGTCCATCGGCTGGTTTACAGAGTTCCTCCGCACCAACGACTATGATGTAGCCAAGTTCTGGGGGGATGTTTCCGTAAGTACCCACCCACAGACACACAAATGCAAAACACTCTTTATACACAGACGGTTTATGGGATAAACTTGGCCCGGATTGAGTTTTGAGTGCTTTTGTTATGACAGGGACTCCAGAGGTTGTTTTACTTTGGGGAGAGTGAAGGCAAACAACCTCTCGAAAGAGTCACTTCTTCCATCCTGCTCTGGGTTTGACCATCTAAACACCTTTCTCTGCTTTACTTGCTTTCATCTCGTAGGTTTTTAGGCAGTATTGCACGTTGCATTCGCTGTATTTCAAAAAACATATCTCTCCCTCCCTCCCTCTGTCTGGCTTTCTCTCTCTCTGCCTGTGATCATCTCGACTGTATTCTCCTTCACTTCTCTGTACAGTCCTCATCCCCCTTTATCCTGGTGTTTGTTATAGTCTGCCCCAGCCCTGAAACCACCACCACTGGTTTTGTTGTTCTATCCCTCCATTTCTTTCTTTGACTTCATGGTTGCCTTAAAAACCTTCTGTTTGACATCTTTCCTGCTCATCCCTCCTCTCCTCTCCTCTTCACCCCTCCCCTCACTGATCATAACCCCTGACATTAATACACGGCAGGCAAACTTCTGCATCTCAATACTTCCACCTGGACCCCTGTGCTGTACCACACTTCGCCTCTTCATCCTCATCCCTGCGGCCGCAACGGTAGACTTTAGCTGCCCTTCTTGCTGCTTCTTTAAATGTTCACTTTGTGTTCAGTCATAACGCTGTCTTGGTGCTCACGCTGTGCTTTCATAACTGCGTTTCTTCCCCCTCAACTTAGCTCACCTTGAACCAACTGTCAGGCTCTCTGGTGCCACTCTCCTGCTGGAGTGGTGACCTTTATTGGTTACCTTCTGCCAGCTGTTAGGAGATAGGACTGTTGTGAAAAGAAAGCCCACTGTAAACAATTGCAAGTTAAGACAGCCACTTCCTCTGTGGGATTGAAAAACAGATGTCCGGGTTGTTACCTTGTGCCACTTAAAAAACTGAGATGCTCAGGAAATCTGTTGCCAAAAAATTAAATAGCTTTCTTTCTTCACAAAATAGGTTGGAGCGACAGTGTATGACTTAAGTATGTGCACATGCACCTGCATATAGGTGTTGTGCAGAGAGCTGTGGCTCATAATGTGGCACTGTTACCGGTGGAGGCAGGGAGGGGTAGACCTGAAAAGCCCAAGCCCTGTTCTCTTATCAGGAACAGACCCGGCCAAGCCCCCCTTCCCCCCGATCCAGACGAGTGTGTACCAGAAGTCGACAGCTGTGTGTGTGGGTCACAGATGGATGTTGTGGTGTGGTGCGGAGGGGGTTGGGGAGCTCAGAGACATAGGCAAGTACCCTGCAGAGCCATACCCAGCCAAGCCACGCTGGTCTGGTTTCTGTCCGTAGAGCCGAATGATGCCTTCAACCCACAGGTGTGCACAGCAGGTGAGCGTGTGTATATTTGTGTATGTGTGTGTTTATGTACTGTGCTAGAGACTCTGTTGGGTCTGCGCAGACACAAGGCAGCCTGCTCTCTCAAATAGGCCGTGTGGAGTAGTGTGTAGTCTTCAATCCTGACTGATTTCAGGCTATGTGGTACAGCACAGCTATCCAGCTCCCTAGGTCCACATCCTGGAGATTAGATGTGTTGGATTTATTCATACATTTTTTACAGTACATATTGTGTTTGTCAGTGTTGTAGTTATAATGTACTTTATGCTTGTTTTTAGACTTTAAAACCTGCAGTGCTGTAATAAAAGAAAAATGTTCTACGGTCAAGAAATGTTGCTCTGCATTTTCAAGGGATATTTAACAATTAGCAGAACCCTTTGTTGTTGTCAAATTAGTTTATTTCTAACTTCCTTTTGTGGCTGTGCACTGAATTTGCTAAACATCTTAACCGAGCGTGTTTGAATTTTTTTTTATTCACTCTGCCATTTACCAATCCTGGTTTCTTTTTTGCCTAGGAATTGGTGGTGAAGACTCTGATCGTGGCTGAGCCTCACGTCTTGCACGCTTATCGCATGTGTCGCCCCGGGCAACCACCAGGGAGCGACAGTGTCTGCTTCGAGGTGCTGGGCTTTGACATCATCCTGGACCGCAAACTCAAACCATGGCTCCTAGAGGTACACACGCACACCCACAATACAACAACAACAAAGCCAAATTGTGTGCGATGGATTCCATTTTGGCTGTGTATAGCTTGGAAGTTTCAGTAACAAACTACGTGTTTTGATCATTTGCATTTTGTTCTTTTTGGAAGGTCAAGAAAAATGTGCAAATGAATGTGCCAATAATTTGGGTTTGCTGAAAAGCCCATTTTCATTTATTGTAAATTTGTTATAAACAGATGTGTCCGAAACATTCACACTGCAGTATAAATCTGTCTCTGTCTCTGTCTCTGTCTCTGTCTCTGTCTCTCTCTCTCTCTGTCTCTCTCTCTGTCTCTCTCTCTCGCTCTCTCTCTCTCTCTCTCTCTCTCTCTCTCTCTCTCTCTCTCTCTCTCTCTCTCTCTCTCTCATATTCATATATATATATATATATATATATATATATATATATATATATATTTGTGTGTGTGTCTAAGCCAGAGAAAGACAGGGCGGGAACCCCAGTCTGTAGAGTTTCAGATGTCTGACACAGTGATGATGTGACAGCGACCATAAACTGCAATAATGTGGCATACAAGGAATGGAGAGAGATGCTGCCTTAAACTGACTTGTGTCATAAACACACTGATTTTGCTTACACTCCGCATGAGTAAGAGAGCATACACATGTACACACCCACACATACACTGCAGTATATAGGTCAGAACTGCAGGTTGACCAGCGGCAGTCATGGTATGTTTCTCGAGTGTCACTCAGGATTGAAGGAGCGGAGCAAAATTCCATTCCAGGATTTCCATCTCACCACGAGCTGATGTCAGCCAGTTAAAGCATGACCTAAATCCTTTAACCCAAAGTGCTGTGCGCTTTTTTTTTCTTTTTTTACTCCCCATAAATTGACTCTGGGATGTGATATGCCTTTGGGATAATTGTTAGTTTTCTCCATTGCGTGAACCCCAAATAAACCTGCTTTCTAAAATCCTTTAATTGGAAAATGCATCATTTGGAACTTTGTGTGACTTTTAGCAGAGTCATCGTAGGAACCCATGTGGCGTCACACTCTCTCAAAGGATTTTTTTTGCGTGCGTGTGTGCTTGACAAAAGGACAAAGAGAAAAAGAGGAGTTTTTGCTGATGTGAATTTGGAATCCTGCGTGTGTGTGCATGGGAGTAAGGGCATGCATGAGTTTGTTCACGAGTGCGTAGACAAGTGTGTTGCATACTTTTTTGCTCTGCCTGCTTGCGTGCGTGTGTGTTTGAGGTGACTAACAGCCGTGGATGCAGTTGTTACACTCCACCAGTAATGATCCCCAGTGCTACTACCAGCCCTCCATAACTCTCATCAATTAACATCCTCTGCAGAGTTCCACATGGGGGAGAAAGAACGCCGCTTCTCTTTCATGCTACATTTACCCTAACAATCATTTATTTCCAAAATTCAAGAGATTAGTCAGGGGATATTTACAGGCCCTGGTTCTCACTGCATACAGACAGAAAAAAACTTTTACTTCACCACAGCTACACTGTTCTGTAGTGGTGGTTTGTGCATTCAGTATACAGTGTAGGACTTCTGACTAAAATCTCTCAAAGTATAGCAATGCCTAAGAGAGAACTCATGGCACACCCCTAGACACAAATTACTTTTCATAAATGTATTAGATTTTTTTTGGACAAATTGAATAGTGTCCCAGGAATTCCAGAAAGAGGAACAAATATTGCCAGAAAGTTCCACATGGCCTATGCAAGTTCAGATTGTTCAACTTTGTAGACTGTAGCTCAAGTTACCGTGCTTGTGTCACCATAGATTACATAGAGTCCTCTGCTTTTGGCTGTGCCTCCGTTGGTGTGGCTACGACTATTCCCTGCTTCCTGGAAGATGGCCAGACTGGGCAAACAACCGGCAAATTTCAGCCGTCAGTGAAACTTCCGAGAGCAATAGTGCTACCTGAAAGGTACATGGTATCATTTGAAGACGAAAATGTCAAATACGATTGCTCTACCGTGTGTGTGTTTGTGCACTTGTGTGTGTGTCTGTCCGTGTGTGTTTATGTTTGTGTGTATGTTTCATTGGACTATAAAAAAAGCTCAAGTCTCACATCCTGTAATTACACTGTGAAAGTAGCCACAAGGTTTGACAAGGCATTCAGCATTGTGTGCTGCTGCAAACACTCCTGATTAGACAGCACACTTGCTACGTCGCCAAACGCAACTGCCACTGACTAGCTACCTCCGGACATTTTTCAGACGAACAAGCACAAAAGAGAAATCAACTGATGTGGAAAAAGGTATTGGCAAAGTGCTTATATAATATATAATATATATATATATTTTTTTTTTACAATTATTACATGCTGGATAGCACACCCTCTCACTTCTCTGTGGCTTGTGTCGTATGAAATTCCTGGCCAACAGAAGCTGGTCATCAGACATGGGGCTTTGTACTGAATGGGGGAGAAAGAGACAGCCTTTTGTGCGATCCTTATCTCCATTTGTGGTGTTTTCAACACTGGTTCTCCTTCCATTTGACATTCAAAACATCAGTGTTACACAATGAGAGCCACAAACTGTGTAACTCTAGATTGCTCACTTTCATTGCAAAGCCTGGCATCTGTATCTCGTATGGAGGTTTTTATTCAGTCCATCTCCGTGGCACACACACACTCACACACACACACACACACACACGCACACACACACACATAGACAGACAGATAGATAGACACATTGTCTGGTTGGAGTTTTTCCTTATCATTGTGTTTACTCGTGAATACAAATGTAGACCCTTATTTTGTGTGAAAAATTAGGAAAAGGTAAAGAAATGCATCAATGAAAACTTGCATACAGAACATGTTGAGTTTAAAAGGAACACACTGCTAATTGATACAAAGCCAACCTCCGACCAGCGCAAGCTTGTACCTTATGTTACGGGTTTGCCAAAGACAAAAGGGGTCAGAAAGTGTCGCAGGGGGATGCTTTCGCTCATTAGTGAAAATATAGCGGTGTGATGGTAATATCACTCCCCCTTGGGGCCCTTCACAAGATCCTTTTTTCTCAAGTCTTTCCAGGTCTAGTCACACTGGAGATGTTAAGCCAGCATGACAAATAATGTAAAAAAAACAGACGACAGGCGAATATTCAGGGCACACAGTGAGCAAGCAAGGGGGAGAATGCACATGCAGACTGCCCCTTTAAATGATTCGCTGTGTCTATTTGGCCGAAGTCTAACTGGGAGGATATTTATTGTTTTTGCAAAGTCCTGGTGGGTTTCTGTGGCCCCAAACCCTGGCCTGTATGACCACTCGCAGAGCAGGAACCTCATTAAAAGGTAGTTTAATTCGTACTTGTATGATTTGGTTTCAACCCACAAAATTACAGCTGGATTTTGAAAGAAAAAGTGTTTGTAGCGGATGGAATAATTAGAGTCCTGCCGCATGGGTCTCTCGTGAGCCGGGCTCCATGCTCCAAAACAGACTGGTTCTTTGTGTGGGTGGGTGTGAATGAGTGTGTTTATTGTGCTCGCAAGGTTACTCTATCTCTGCACTTAGGCACATGTGCGGCCTATCATTGGCGCGGTATTAAACCCCATCATTCAGCTGGAGGGACAGTACAGGGGATGGACTTCGCTTTGAAGACACAAAGGGTCAGACAAAAGAAGCATTTTGCTTTTATTGTTCGTTGCGCAGTAGAGAGCTGTGGAAAGTCAAATGAACGCCACACAGACAGACACACCCAGACTGGTTATTTCGGCTGTGGTTTCTTTTTGTCTTTGATGTAGAGCTTATATGAGCGGGCTTGAATAGTTTAGTTCTTTGTTTCCAGCTAGATTCAAGAAATGGAAGTACATTTTTAATTTGTTCTGGTGCACAACAAAAAGAATGAGGAAAAATACGTACGATATGTGTGACTTGTAATAGAGTTTGTTCATTTGCAGCCTGAAGTCTGCAGTAATTATCCCATTTACCCCCCCCCCCCCCCTCCCCGTGCTTCATTCCAACATCTCTGCATCTCTCCAGTCTGTCCTCTCTCTGGGGGGGCGGGTTGTGAGGAGTGATTGGCAGCTAATGAGGTGGGTTGGGCTCGGGTCAAGCGTGCCGCTGGTATTTGTTGGGACGGCAACAGCCACCTCCTGCACACCCCCCCAACCAACCCCCCTTCCCCACAGTTGCCCGAAAACCCGCCACCCAACCCCCCTTGCCCCTGCGGCCCCCTTCCCCGATTGTTTCAAGATGAGTTTGATTTGCTTGTCCCTTTCCTGAGCGCCAACACAAGCCAGACTTCCTTTCTTCTACTAGCGGGGGAATGAATGGAAATGATCTGCACCGGAGAACATAAACAAACGTTTTTTTTTTTCTTGTCTCAGCGCTGTTCAGACACATGGACACGCATATACACACACACACACATGCTTCATCTCGCGTTTTTTCCCGCCCAGTGTGACGGCTGTTTTCCTCCTCTGGCAGCCTGATCTGCACAACCTGAAATCCCTCTTAACCTACGGAATAGTCTCACAGAGCCAGAAACATAACTCGCTCCAAAACTGTTCCTTGTCCCTGAAATGCCCCTAAAATAAAATGATAACATTGAAAAAATGTCCTGCTGAAGGATTTAGTAGGTCACATTATTTAAGCTTTAAGTGTTTTATCTGTTTTATTAGACATGTGAATTCATGTTTGGTGTTTTAAGGATTAGATGGTGTGCAGGGGTTTGGAAATAAGGTCTGTAAATTTGAAATACTCGTTTGAGATATTTCTATGTCTTTGCCAACTTTCACTCAAGCCTCAGTTTAAAAACAAAACATTTTCAGCATTTCTGCTTTATTGAAAAATAGTGACAGTATTTAGAGGGACATGATATGTATGGAAGAGAAAATGCAGTGGGCATGCAGGAATATGTCCAGGCCAGAATCTAACCCAGGCCCCTGCAGTAAGGCCATAGCCTATAAGGTACTGGCTCTTACCCGGTGAGCCCATTCCACTGTACACGCCTTTGTAATATAGCTTTCTCAGAGATTCTCCAAAAGCATTAGGGGTGATTAAGAATGAATTGCCAGGATCTTTTAGTTCTCTAAATAATATTCCATCCCCTTGATTAGATTTTCAAGGGTGAGAAATGAGAAGATAAATACATATAGTTGGATATACTAAATTATATAAGTGTCTTTTTTCCCCTTAATGCTTTGATTAAGCTGTTGCATTTTTTATGGGCCTGTTCTTAAAAAAATTATCTAGTAATATCATACAGCGTTTAAGAATATTATCTTTTCTCTATGCCTCTGCTGATTATTGGGGCTTCTATGGTGCTCTAGGTGGCAGTGTTTTCCTTCCAGCCGCTGGATTTATAAGAGGTGTATTAAAGAATCATTTAAATGATGTATGGGATCTGCCAGTCCCCATCCACATCCATGCAAAACTGAGTTATGTGACTCCTTCTATTTTTTTCAAACATGACTATTTCATGGAATAAGTATCAAATTAGGAATGTACAGGACGGGAATGTGGGCCAGTTGAAAAGGCACTCCAGCAGTTAGTCATTTATCATCAGAGTGGGATGGCAGTTGTGTGTGTGTGTGTCTGTCAATGTGTGTGCTGTATGTATGTGTGATTGACTAGGTATCTGTAGTGTGTGTATGTGTGTTCAAAAACAACTCAAAGCATTCAACTGTCTAACCGGCCAGTCTGCCCACCAGCTAAGGGCAGGTGACTTCTCCAAGTGTTGGTCTGGTAACTCCCAGGACCTTTAGCGCAGCTCAACAACTCGGATAGAGTTTCTCTGTCGGAATGAGCCTCTACAAACTTGACAAAAGAACAAAACAGTGATTGATAAGATGTCGAAACCCAAACTGGACTTGAACAGGGCGACCAGCTGGATCAACGCTCTCTCTCTCTCTCTCTCTCTCTCTCTCTCTCTCTCTCTCTCTCTCTCTCTCTCTCTCTCTCTCTCTCTCTCTCTCTCGCTCTCTCTCTCGCTCTCTCTCTCTCGCTCTCTCTCTCTCTCTCTCTCTCTCTCTCTCTCTCTCTCTCTCTCTCTCTCTCTCAGAGCTTTTGTGTAGCAACAACAGTCCAGTCTGACAGTGCTTGAACAATGTGGGTACCCCTGAGTGTTTGAGATTAGTCTTACAGATTATATTTATCGTAACCAATGTTTTTGTCTGTAAAGTGTCAAACATGAAATCTTTGATTCAGACTTACGGCTATATTGTACTTCTTCACAACAACGTGGTCATTAATAAACTGAATTTTCTGTATTCAATGACGCACAACAGGGGGTATAATCAAGCGGTGATTCAAATGCTCTTTGTGGGAATGCATGCTTTTTTCTTGGTATTTCTTTGAATGCGTACGTTCCATCAATCATATCAAATCATCAGTTCCTTCGTCCATTCTGTTTATTTCTTTAAGGGCAATAATCAAGATCATTATAGCACCAGAACTTCAAAGTCAAATCAAGCCAAACGAACAATTCACATGAGGCTAATCGTACGCAGAAAACATCTCCACAACCCTGCATTGCTTCATTTTGAAGGTGCCCATAGAAATATGGACCGGTTATTTCTGCATCAAAGACTGAGATATTGAGGTAATAAATAAAATAATTGTATAGTCCTACGGTATGATATTTTGATTTTACTACATGTAGCTTCAAATGTTTCTCTGATCCTTATTTTAATTAGCGAAGGAGGACATGGACAATGTGTTTGATTTGTTGTTTGTTGTTTATTTTTTTTCTAGTGTTTTTCGCGCATGTTGATTCATATATTACTGAGACGTGTACGTTGGCCTCAGTGAAAGTGACAAATCGGGAATAATTTAATCTGCGTTTTTTTATTGGATACCTCTCAAAGCAGGACCTTTTTAAGGCCCTGCCAGAGAAAGTTAGGTAAATCAGTGTGGGTTTAGAGACGGATCGTTATGCCTAGACTGGCCTAACTTCCTCAAACAGGGAGAGGGAGGGAGGGAATGGCAAGAGCGAAGGGGGTAGGGTGATGGTTAGGAGTATGATAAAGTGAGAGTGAAAAACTCTTGAAAGAGAAAAGTGAAAGTGAAAGAGTCAAAGAAAGGGAGAGAAAGAGATAGCCCCGTTATGCTGTCAGTCAGTGACAGATGGGCAAAAAAATAAAAATTCACACCGGGAAATGAGACATGCGGGCAGGATTACCAACAGCCCGGTATTACCCGCGTACAGTAAGAGTGCCCATACTCTTAATGAAATGAAATAAATGAAAACAGTACTTTTCTTCCCTCCTCTTTTGAAATCAATCTTCCTATTACGGTGGGGAGAAGTGGAGTTTCAATCCACACACACACACAAGTGGAGGGTTATATTTTTTGCTCCTACACCTAGAAATGGCTGACACACTGGAACCACGGGACTTTTGAACAGTTAGGCTTGATGAGCTTCTCTTTGTGTATTTCGAGCTTGACCATCTGCAAAACCAACTCCTGGCGTGGGCACTGTTGCCAAACGCCTTAGAGTTTCCCCAGGGGGTAAGGTGGGCACTGCCAGGGTCGCTAGAGCTACAATTAAATCATTGATTTAGTGGCTTTCGTGGCTAGCCAGCCTTAGTTGCCTAGCCTGAATGATTAGTGGGGCTGGGTTGTGATGTAAATATTACCTTACACTAGAACCGCTAAGCCCCGCTACACATCAGTAAACACCTTTTGTGTTGAGGATTAGTGACGGCTCGACCATTCGTGATTATTTATTTTTTTGAAGAGTGGAGAGAGTGAGTCCCGTGTCCCCCCACCCCAGAGCCCTTGAAGAGGATTTATCCCCTCTCTCTTTTCTTTCACTATCGCTTCAGTGAGGATCAGGAGCCACGTTGCTCATTTTCCAACTGCTGGGCACTTTGCTAGCTTTAATGACATGGCGTCATACACTAAGCTGCTCCCTCATAGGCTCTTGGCTGTTAGGTGGCCTGTTATCAGGCCTCTGATTGGACTTCTTGCTGTTTCATGACCTATAACGAGTCCCTTGGTAGGCTCTGTGTTGGTCTGCGACTTGCTAAAAGCCCTCTGATTGGTTGGTGTGTCGCTTTTAAGTTACAGCTTGTATCCAGCAGCTGTCAACGGCGCAGGATAGGGTGAAAAAGTAGAGTCTTCCTGACATAGATAGAGCCAACAGATTAAGGTTTCCACAGGAAAAAAGATTTGAACTTACTGATCCAGTGTGCACCTTATAGCTTGATATCTTATTCTGTGAGGGTAAAAGGACCGATTTAGTGTAACAAAATAAAATGTGTGTGTTTGCAGACCCCCCCCCCCCCCACACACACACACACACACACATACATACATACACACACACCATGTCTTTCTATCTTAATTCTAACTCAATTACACAACACAGACTTCTGTCTGCACCGGTGTCTACCTGAAAAGAAAGCTAGAGTTTGTGTGTGCGTGTGTGTGACACCGGGCGGGGAGTGTTGTGTTTCCAGGTCTGCAATCCGATCTATTCGACAGCGGCGGCTGTGTCGTCGTAATTTGAACCACCCCCCCCCCCTTTTGTGGGGGGGGGGGCACAAAAAGCAATTCTATCACGGGTTCCTTGATACGCTGACCCTTTTGTTACCTCACGCAATCCCACCCCCACCTGGAAAGAGAAAGCGAGGGCAAAGAAAAGAGAGACAAGTAATTTTGTCATGTCAGCTGTATCACTGAAAAGCACTGGGGGAATTTTTTTTATAGAGAAGCGGTCACACTTATACGTTGACAAGGATGACAGGGCTTTTTAAAAGTTATCAATTCACAAAGTAGGTGCTGTTGGTGTTCCACAGTATCTAGTCCTTTACTGAAAGCATGCAGCCCTTGCCAGAACACTGTCAATCACACAGAGTTCGGCTAGGTGCTTGCCCTGCTGGCATAGGTTGGCATTGTCAATACAGGACAGAGGGGGCAGTAGCATGCCAGACATGAGCCTGCAAATCTCCTAGTCTCCCCACTCCCCTTTACCACCCAACCCACCCACCCACACCCGAAGGTGATGCAATGCCTAACCTTGATTTTCGTTGCTTGTTTGGGAAAGCCTTAAAAAGCAGGGGGTTCTGGGATCGTATGTGGTATCCATGTTGATAGGGACACGAGAGACAGACATGTCCTTCCATCATCAACCTGTAGCCAGTGTGGGAGGGTCCTCGTTTTTGATGGATCCAAATCCTCCTTTCATCATCCCCCATGTTCTACTGAGGTACCGGATCACGCAGGCAGCGTTGGGAAGTGCATGTTAGAACACCCAACACACAAACCATTGGGTATTATGAAATGAAACTGTTAAGTAATGAAAGTCCATGGTAGGCGTTGCATTGCCGGTAAAAAAAAAAAAAATGCTAAAGAATGGAGTACAACAGAGAAATATGTTTTTCAAGTCAGCAACAGTGAGAAATATTCTCGGTGATAGCGTTTAAATAATAAAATGATCACTCAAAGAATAAGCTCGTGAATACCAACTTAACTTTTTAATGTTTTCAGTAGACTCGTATTTGAGTGTAGGCAGAGAATTTTCATGATGTCAGGCTGACTCTTATGCAGCTTCCCCCAGCCTTTATAACCTTTTGCCAAACAGGATGAGAAGGCTGGAGGCAAGAGGACAAGACTCTAATATGATCACTCCATGCATAACATGCACCCCCCCCCCCCCCCCCCCTTAATCCTCAGGTGTGAAAATAGCACCTTTTTTTTGCCTCGTCCATCCAGAAATGGTATGTCTCGCTGTAAAAAAAAAAAAAAAACGCAGACAGAATAAATCTTTGACTCAACTGTGTTTCTTTTCTTCTGGCAGATCAATCGAGCTCCGAGTTTTGGGACTGATCAGAAGATTGATTACGATGTGAAGAAAGGAGTTCTGCTCAATGCTTTGAAACTGCTTAATATCAGGTAAGGGTTTGGTACGGTCTATGCTCTAGACAGCACTTCTCTGGTATTATCCCGCACCGCTCCTCAAGAAACTCATTAGAGTTTACGCAAAAGGAATCGGACAAAAAGCACACAATGAACTTTCTTAGACTGATTTGCGATTTTATTGATCAGCTTTTGTTCCCCCCCCCCCCCCCCCACACACACACACACACACACACACTTAACAGAAAGTTTGAATCATTTTATGTCTATAGTATGTTGGCCACTTGTTATCATTTCAGAATGATGTGTCACATCAATATGACATGATGTGTCACATGATAATGAATTTGTTTACCAGATGGGGTTTATGAACAATAGAAAACTTGCCTGCCCTTGTTAATGTTGGTCTATGCACTGCTGGGTTGCAGTTAGGAGAGAAGTCAGTTAGTTGCAAAGTTAGTTGTTTTTTTTCTTTTGTGTTTACGTGTGACCCTTTATGTGGTACAGCTTCTGTGTGCTGTTCGTGGCCGTTTGTTTGTGTATACAGTGTGCATTCATGTTTGCTTGAGTGTATGTGCGTGTGTGCATGTCTGTGTGTGTTCAATCTGGCTGCGAACACACTCTCCCCAGACTACCGCAGTAAGTCTTCACTGACTGATCATCTTAAACCTAACCTCTGTCTGCTCTATCTGCTCTCTGTTTGCATGTCCTTTCACTACAGCTAAATAGTCTACACACACTGCATTACATTTGAACTACAAACAAACACACACGTTCACTCACACACATATATATATACATACACACATTATTTACACACGCACACAGTGTACACATACTTCTGTAGATCTGTTTGGAAAGCTTTGTGCGCTGTGATCCACTAAATTCGAATTGCTATTGCAGACCCGCAACACAAATCAAATCCCTTATCAGAATGATTTGTTTCATGACTAATGTTTGTTGTGTTTCCAGAGATTAAAAAGGAAGATTTGATTATTTCCTGACTAAATAAATCAGAGAAAAAATTAAATCACCAGTGAAAAACAACTGATGTTTACAGTGTTCTTGTTCCCTTATATAGCATTGCATTGGTCTTCCCTGAGGAGAAGGCTTGGTGGTGAGGTGTATTTTGCTGGGTGGGCTCTTTCTGGGAAGGTGGTTAAAACACAACCCTGTATTGCTGGGCCCAAAGGAGGGGTAGAGGAGGTCATGGAAATCCAGGACACAGAGGAACTGTGTGTGCCCAGAGCCCAGTATCAAATTTTAAGGGCCAGTGCGTTGAAATTAACAGCTCCACAAACCGTACATACCCACCTCTCTTGCAGCTCACAACCAGCTTAGCAAGAATCACCATCCATCTTGCTGTTGGAAATTTGTGATTGATGGAGGTTTTTTTTCTGAGGAGTTTTGTGACACGTTGCTGTCATCCTCCAGAGCCAGCGATAAGAAGCGTAACTTGGCCCAGCAAAAGGCAGAGGCCCAGAGACGCCTCTACGGCAAGGGCTCCATGAAGAAGCTGTCTGCCGCCTCCTCCGACTGGGAGAAACAGCGGCACACGCTGGAAAGGAGGAAAGAGGAACTGGTAGGACTAGCTTGTCAAACAAGACGACGCCCACTGCGTCCTGCTCGTGTCAGAAGTCGAAAAGTTTCTTTTTTGACAGTGTGTAATGTTTAATTGCCAGCCCTTTGAAGTAGGTGGGTCGAAAGTTGCCTGTGTGTGTGGGGGGGGGGGGGAAGTGACGGCTTTAAGTGGGTACTGTAACACCTTGATTAGTCTTTTGATCAACCTTTGTGCTAGTCAGCGCCGAGGAGAAAGTGAGGGGGCAGAGCCTGGGGGGGCGGCTTTTTAAAAAGGGCACTCAGTCAGTTCCAAGAGCCTTTCGAGGCAATGCCATGGCTACCAGGGGGTGAGCGTGTACGAACACGGGTGAGCGTTTAGCATAGATCAGTGACTGTAATTGGAGGGACCCCCTGCTGCTCTCTCAGCAAATTGACCAACTGACCTTTACACAATTATACCTTTTGATGTATAGAAAAAAGGTTGGGGGAGTGGGGGTCTATATGAATTAAGAATTGGCAGCCAATATTAACAAGCGGAGGGGAGGGACTCTTTTAGCGGTACAACGGGTTCTTTTTGTGCTTCGCTGTCCATTCCTGACTTCATGGCTCAGACCTTTCCTAACAGAAAAGTATGTCCTTTCTCTCATTGTTAGTTGGATTTGAAGGGGCTGATTAATTTCGCCTGCTTTGCATAGGGCTCTTACTTCTGTTCTGCCTCTTCCACAATCCCCCCCCCCACTAACTCTCGCTCTTTCTTTATCAGAAGGAGAGACTGTCCCAGGTCCGTAAGCAGATCTCGAGGGAGGAGCACGAGAAGCGACATCTGGGGAACTACAGGTAGCGAGGAGGGACTTAAGAAACCGGCTTCCCCACAGGCCCTGGAGACCAGCTTCGCTTACATTAACGGTCATTTGTGGAACGCTTTGCTCTCAGGAGGATAAATAACATTGGAGAGTGGGTGGGGAAAAAAAAGAATGCACATGGTTTTAAGAGAGATATTGAGAGTGGGGAAGGAGAACGGAGTTGAAAGTGATGGAAAGGGAGATAAAGAGAAATAGAAAACAGAAAAGGCGTGCTTGTGAGGGAGAGAGGCATCGTGACTCCCAGGAGTAAACACCAACTCCACCGAACAACACAAAGGGAGCCACAATCTCACCTCCTCCTCCACTCCCTCTGCCTCCAACCGCTCTTTCAACTCCCTTAGTCTCTGATCAGGGCCTGGGAAGGATGGAGGACGTCTGTTTATCATAGTGACCTGCCACTGAGAGCACCTCTTCAGTATGACTCACCCCCGTTGACATCTGTGATTCCACGCTTGTCCTTCGTTTATTGTTAATACCCTCGCTTAGTCTCTTTCTCAGATTTTCTTAGATGCAAGATATTGACCTCTCTCTTTCTGTTTCTCTCTCACTCCTCTCACTTTATATCACAGACAGACAGGCAGGGACTTAGTCAGCCAAGTCTATTAGCCTGCCGGTCTATCAGCCAGACCGTCTTTTGACCAGCGAGTCAATCAGCAGACATTGTCTGGGCAGGCTAATAAAGAACCCATGATTCAGACACCACCATCCGGATCTGATTAAGACACCATCGTTAGAAGAGTCCCTTAACGAACTTAGCCTACTATTAGATTAAATGCACTTCAGATACCCAGGCCCAGCTTCAAAAGAAGACCCCAGCCTAGCCTGTCACTCGATCTCATTTATCAAACATCTCTGAAGTCCCCACACCAATTTTAGTGGCATTGTGAAAGTTTGTATGTGTTTGTGGACGTGTATACACAAAGGCAAACTACTGAAGTAGGTCAAGTTTATATCCAATGTAATTGCGAATTCTTATTAAAAAAAGAACAAGTCAAAAATACTGGAACATGAGCAACTCCTTTGCAAAAATATGTGGGTCACGCATAGATTATCTGACCGTAAAAAGAGGCCCAAGACACGAGTGATCAAATACGCAACTAAAACGGCTGCTCTTCCTGCAGACCGGGGGCTGTAACTCACGCGTATAGCTCTTTTAGGATTGACAGCTTTATCCGCACTGATCTCAACATTTATGTTTCCTTTATCCCCTGATTACAAGGGTGAAGGGGCTGTCGCAACTCTGAAGTCCAAATGATTCGTCCATATGTGCATTAGGCGGATTCTTGCCATCAAATCAAACGGCAAATCTTTTAACACCAAGTGCGGCCCCATTTATATAAATAGAAAGGTACTGGTTGACTTTGCCTCTGTGGTTGCTGTTTATTTTGATTAATTCGCCGTCACTGTTTTTGTTCGTTGATAAGCCCAGAGTGCTGAGGTCATTTGGAGATGTATTGGAGAGATAAAGAGTGAAGGTTTATATGTTTCTTACTCCCTCAGGTCCTAAGATAAACAGTTTGGCTATTAGTTTAGTCTTGGGGTGCAGAATCATGTGGGACGTGTGAACTAGCACATTACCCAGCTTGAAATGAATGGAAGAGGATGTGTCAACAAAAGGCCTGGCATGTAAGACATGCAGGGTTCGGTACAGTGTGTGTGGAAAGACCGATTCGGGACTTCGGGCCCTAAAGGCGGATATATAAATATATATTATTTTGTCCAGGATAATCCTTTTCCCTCTTTCTTTAATGTTCCCTTCCACCATCCTTCCCTCTCCCTCCTTCTGCTCATAACCTACCTTCCCCATCTTGTCACTCTACATGCTGATCGCTCTTTCCCTCCATCTCTCTCCTTTTTTGTTTTCCTTCCCCGACTATCTCATCCTCCCTCTGGTTTCCTCTATCTTTCTATCTCTCTTACCATCCCTCTCTCTACTTCTCTCTCTCACCATCTCTCTGTCTCTCCACAGACGTATTTACCCCCCAGATGACAAGCTGCTGTTGGAGAAGTATGAAAGCCTGCTCTCAGCTGCTTTTCAGACCTTCCTTGCTGGCCGAGCAGCCTCACTTCAAAAGGAAATGAATAATCCTCTGAAACGAATGAAGGCATGTACCTGAGACTCGGTGTTCAGCTGCACACACACGCACACACACACACACTCCCTCTCTCCATCTCCTATTTAGATTGTCTCCTCAACCGGAGAGAGCAAGTGTTGCAGTGGTCTTGTCCCCTTTGTCACCATGTCCTTGCATCCACAAGCCTCTCGGAAAGCATTCATCGGGCCGTTGAAACGTGCTAAAAGCAGATTGAAGCTGTACGACCTCTTTTTGTATCCCATTTGTTTGCCCGCTTAGGCCTCACCTTGTAGCCTTGTTTCTACTCTCACAGTTAGTTGTTCTTTGAATTTATTCCCAGTGTTGATTTGAAGAGGCTCCTTCAAGGATGATGGTTGAAGTGAGCCCTGCATTTGAATGTGTCCGCAGACCGCAGATACATTTTTCATGGCGCACATAGAGTGGTTTTGAAGGTGCGAAGCGTTTGTTTGGATGGAGAAGGCCATTGTTTGGCCGCAAATCGGTGGGGCTATTTCGGTGCCGGGGGGGAAACCTCGGAATCGTGAAGTTTCATTCCGCAGTAGTTTCAGATGAAGCACTCGCCAGGCTTCCTTTTTCTTCTTTGTTTTTTTAGTGTGCCTTGCTATACATCGCTGCAGGAGAGAGAGAGCTAAGGCTGGATATGAGTGAGGCAGGAAGGGAGGCGGCGGAATGGCTAACTTGAGGGCAGGTGAGTATATGAGATGAGAGGGAGATGGGGAAGGTCAGTGAGTCCAAGTTAAACAAGTTTGCAGGGTATTAAGTTAGAGGAAGAGAGAGTCGAATTGTTGAGGAGGAGAAGGGAGGAGTGGGATTAGGGAGTGAGCTGTGCAAAGACTAGTAGCCAAGGTATGGAGAGAGAGAGGAAGGAGTGGGGAGTGAAGGAATGGAAATAAAGACAGAGAGAAGGATGGAGCGAGTGAGAGGGGAGAGCGAGAGAGGGATTTAGGAGGATGTGCCATATGTACATGTGGCTCTGGGTCTATCCCAGCACAAGCCCCCTGCAGAGGAGCTGGCTGGTCACTCCCGGGCCTGACCAATGCCAGGCCTGCTTTGGCCCCTGACCTGCTCCCGAGCAGTACCCACCCACACATACACACACACGCACAAACCAAACGCCACATTTACAGCAAAAAGTGACCTTTTTAGTCATCCAAAGCTGCTTGATTGCGGATATGAAAGAAACAATTGGGCTTAATCTATATTTCAGCAACAATGAGAGGGTGCTGTGCACAGTAACAAAGAGGCATTAATCACCTCTTCCTTGTATTCAGACTGGGCCAGAAAGGACAGGAGGCACAGTGTATTCACTGTGGTCACACAGGTCCACAAATTCCCTATCTGTACTTAGGCAGCCAAAGAGCCACCCCGCTTTCTGTCAGGATATTTCTGTTTCTTTAGTATAAGACCCCAAATTCATTTTTTAAAGTGGAAATATCCATATCAATTATAAATTAGTCGATTCAGATTTTCTTTATATATATATATATATATATATATATATAATATATATATTAGGGCTGTCAAGCGATTAAAATATTTAATCGCGATTAATCGCATTATTTCACATGATTAATCTATTGAATCTGTTAAGATTTTACCCCAATAAATGATTTAAAAAAACTAAACATTAAAAGGGTGTACTTAAAAACTTCAAATAGGCCTAACTGGATGATCATGTCCATATAAGAAGTTCAGATGGAACACAACTTAAATTGTGGGGAGTTTTATTCACTTCCAAACTATTCTGCAGCAGCTATAATAAACATCTACAAAATTTGACTTTTGGAAAATTTAAGACATGTCTCATAGCCTACTACGATATCCTGCTCCATAATATTCAAATCTTCAGAATATCTGAAACATACTTCAGATACTTAAGCAACCACAGATTGACCTTAATATTGAACAAGACTGTTTCTATTTTGTTGAACTCAGTCAGCTGCTCGCTCCTTTTGCGAGTGTTGTCTGCCATTTGTTACAGGAGCGAACGCTGCTGCTGCTACTGCTACAGTGCCAACGCTGTTGCTACTAGCTGTGTGCTTTGCTTGCATGCGATAGTTTAGGCTGGAAGTACTCCGGTGATAACTAATCTCAGCCTGACAATCAGTACACACAGCCTTAGTTTTGTCAACCGAGCCGTCTCGCAACTTCTTGAAATTGAACTTCCCATCTAAAAGCCCTCTCTCCATCATTCAGCTACTGTCGGCAGTCGAAGTCATGTGACGACAGGCGGTTCCCAGGGTCAAAAAGAAATCTGCGTTAACGGCACAATTTTTTTTTGTTGCGTTAAAGTGAGATTGCGTTAACGCGTTATTAACTTTGACTGCCCTAATAATAAATATATATATTTAGTTCTACAGACTCAAAGTGTAAAACAAAGTAGCGCTGATGAGTATTTCTCATTATTTGACAGTATAAGTCAGCACCCATGATAGTTGCACCAGTGTTTTTTGATACCACCACAAGACCTGTCTTATATCTACACAAATGACTTATGTTAACTACATAGCAGTTAAAACTGTTGGTAACAACAGTAACTGTTAACGGTAACTTGGGTACGTGGTGTTACTGTTTAGCTGTGTGGGTTATTACACTTGGAAACACAGCATTACCCATTTTTGAGTGTAACCACTGCCAAGGATGACGAGATTCATGTACTGGCGACTGCCTAAAATAAATATCCGTCAGTGTGATTTAAAACATCCGGTCCACCGTGTGCCTTGTGTGTGCAGGAGGAGGACATATTGGATCTCCTGGAGCAGTGTGAGCTGGACGACGAGAAGCTGACGGGCAAATCCTCCAGGCAAAGAGGCCCTAAGGTGAGAGACGAGAGAAATAAAAGAAGGGAGCAATGAAGGAGAGGAGGAAAGGAGGGGGGGGGGGGATTTGCCTTCAGGGAATATAGAGGAGACGGAGGAAGAATGTCAGAGGAAGAGAAAGGACAGACAGAGAGAGGGACGGAGAGAAGGAAAGACGTCTCAAGGTAGTACAGCTCATAGAACACAATTCAGAGAAAGAGAAGCAAAGAACAGAAATAGTGAAAGTGTGAAAGAGGCACTAAGGTAAAAGTCCTATCCCCATAGAAGCTACCTGTCAACTCCCCCTTCCCCCTCTCTCTCTTTCCCTCTCTCTCTCTCCCTCCCTCTCTCTCTCTTTCAGTCCATTCCCCCCCCCCCCCGATCCTCAACAGCACATTACTCTCTATTGCCTAACCCCCCCCAATCTCCTCCTCCCTTCTTTATCTTTGTCCCTCACATCTAAATCCATAACTCAGTCCCCTTGATTGGGTCAAATACACTCTTCAGGTGAAAATCACAGTGGTCGGGTGCAGACTGGCATGTCTTTGTCTTATTATAGAGCCAGTGTGTGTCGTTCCATCACAAAAGTATTAGTCCACCCTTTTTGCTCACTGCAAACTGCTGCAGGTTCGTCCTCTGATGGACGGACAGTCTCCGGGGTGTGTTCACAGGGGACGGAAGGGGAGGATGAGGGAACGAGAGCGTGTGGGAATGCCGGGAAGTCTGAATGCTGTGTGTTCATAGTTTAAGGAGTACTGCTTAATAAGACGATGAGGGTCAAGTTGAGACCAAAAGAAAAGAGACGTTTTCTCCTTTCTCTGTTTAATAGAGACAGATTTTATATTCACACCTGTTGTCTCCCGGTCACAATAACTGGATCTCCCTTTCCTTAGCAGTCACTTTCTCTGTCTCTCCTTCTCTCACACACATACACTACTCTTTGCTTCTTGCTGTCCCAGTTGATGATTGTGTATAAGCGCTATGCCTATGATCAAATCCTACACATTCATTTTACAAAGCAGGGCTAAATTATCTGATGTATAACATACGCTAATGCTTTATTAATGCTAACAATGTGTTCTTTCCAGGGTGTGAAAAATACATCCAATTTAATAAACTTTTTTTTCTGTTTGGGTTGTTGGGGAGGGGGGGGGTTATGAATTATACATTTGTGCTACAAAGGCCAAGGAGAAGGATTGAGTGGCCGTTTGGATTGAATTAACATGTCTCTACCGTGGTTTTAATCAAAGCACCTGAATCAACACACTGCTCATGTGCTAAGCACACATTCACATACCTAAAATAAGCGTGTGTGCACATACACACACAAACACACACACACACACCCTCTATGTCACCTCTGCTTCTCGAAGTGACAGATGGTAATTGGCCGAGGTTGAAAGGTGGATCTGTGGGTGCTGACATCATCTCCCCTATGTCTCTCTGTGTGTGTGTGCGCTCGTGTGTCTTTTCCTATCTGTGTCTGTCTCCCTTTGTGCGTTTCATGTGAGCGTTTGCTCTTCCCCAGCCCCTCTCCTCCATGCCCGAGAGCGCCCTGACACCCAGGAAACAGCACGGCGGAGGAGACAGCGACAGCAACTCCAGCGCCAACAACAACAGCTCCTCTGGCTCCGAAGACGAGGAGGAGAGGAGGGAAGGGGAGAAGAGGGAGAAGAAGGTTTTGTACGACCTGGGAGACAACAAGGATAAATTGTCGTCAGAGCGCTCGGGTAAGGCTCCTCGTAAATGAGGAGGAGGAACGTCTGGGAAACTCTTTACTACCAATCAGGGCCTTGCTTTCAAGAAGGATGGCGCAATGGTTCCAGGGCCTTCTTCGGTTTCACCCCCAGGCTTCCCACCGGAGAGAAGGTTACTGTCTGTCCCTCTAAGTTGATGTCTTCCAGAAGACTACAAACTTCTGCTTAATTACTAAAATAATCTTGTCGCACATACGTGACCATGGGGGCATGGTGTGTGTGCTAGCATGTTTAGGATGCACATCTTAGTAGATAAACATACAACATGGATGTTGGATAGGGGTTATATATCCATATTAAATAATGTTCATTTTTCGTGCTGCGTTTATTCGAGGGCGGCTTTTATTCGAAGAAATACGGTAATTCAGACAAAGAAATTACAATCAGGAGCACGTTTATAGGCCATCTGCATATTAATTTATGGAAGGAGGCAAGGCGGGGTCAGTGGCTCGTTCACCTGCGGTCAATCTCACGTTGATTGCGATTTATAATGGGAAGATGCCCAGGACCTGGCGTATGAACGGTTTTATACATGTAAATATTTCTGTGTGTAGGCATTTTTTGAGTTTTGGCCGTACGCCATCTTCTGGTATGAAAACTGCGCAATCCTTTATACATGAGGCCCCAGGAGTCTGGGGCCCAGGCTAAATTACAGATGTAAATCAGACTACAAATTTTTTTAGCTGATTAATATGCCCCAAATCCATCTTTTTTAATTAGGGTCACCAAAAGCTGAGGATGTTTCAACGGGGAAGAAGTCTTCCGGTTTCTCAGTTCTCTGTAGCCTGAGTGTAAGACAGACACATAGAGGCCCTTCTGGGTTGATCAGTGTGTCCCTTTAATGAGCTTCCTCACGTCTTCTGAGCCCGTAATCTGAAAGGGGACTCAGAGTCCAGACTCCTGGAGAAAAAGAGAACACTTCTAAAAGGACAGAAGAAGAGAAGGGACAAGGGAAGGGAGGAGAGAAACGACTTGCAGTTTACCTTGAAAACTCCTTCAACAAATTGGGCCTGAAAAGGGCTTTTTTTATATACATTATTTTTTTAATTATAATTGTGAAAAAAAGAAGAAAAAAAAAGATTTATCTGCTCAGTGTTCCTCTCGGGTTTAGAAAGTCTCTCACCCTCCCGTTTCAATCCTGGAAACTCTATAGACCAAAAGAGCGGCAATTCTTCCAGTATGTGGCGCGCTTCTCTGGGTTGGGGACAAAAATGTATTTACGAGTCGCATTGTGGAGTGAGGAGTGACCTTTTTTGCTTGAACAAGAGGACTCTAGCATTATATTTTCCTGCAGAGTGAAGGACAGAGCAGTGATTTGGCTGGATTTGAGGGGGCTGTTCTGGAGTGACTTTGCCTCGGCGGCTGACTCCATAAGCGCCCATCTGGGGGCGGCCTAAACTAAGCCCCATAATACACTCCATTTGGCAACTTCCTCCCCCTCGGAAGGTTCAGCGATGGAGCAGCATTACATTTTCACAAACATACACACACACATTTTACTGCACCGCAGAGTGGCTCAGTACAAACACATACGCGAACACACACACACACCCTGGCTACTAGTGGGCAACCTGGAGGTGGTTTAATTTCAAGAGTCTTGTGGATGGTGTGTGTGTGTGGATGAGCATGTTGATGTGCATTTCTGAGTATGTATATGAACTGTATATGTGTGGTGCTGGAGTCAGAGGGCCTGCTCTCTAATCCATTCGGAGGAGAGAGCAAGCAAGCCCAGCTCCAGAAACACATGCTGCTGCCATTAATGAAAAAACACGTTCAAATAAGCCAGCACCACAGACAAGCTTGGACCTGGACTGGGCAGGCCTAATGCCACAGTTCATCTCTGCTGTCCCGAGACCACGGCAGCAGCCAACCAATGATGAGGAGAGTGAAAAGGAAGGAGGGTGGGGGGAGGGGGATGGAGAGAGAAGGAGAGAGCACGAGAGAGCGTGATAAGAGGACAGTGAGAAAGTTGATGAGGAAAAAGGGAGTTGAAGTTGTGAGTAGATCCTCTCTTCTGCCTAAGTTATTTAGGTCACCATTTAATTCCTTCACCCACTTTTTTTTCCAGGTCGGGTACACTGGAAGTCTCCAATGAAACCCCTCAAACCGGGTCCCTCCGCCTCCCCAACACTCTCTGGACCAATCAGACGCTCCATCTCATGCCCGCGTTCTATCTCCTCCCTCACTACCCAGTCGCCCACCAATGAGGCACGGATCTCCCTGGCCAAACACTCAGTTCCTTCGGCCACGCCCCTGGTGAGGCCAAACTCCGCCTCCCTACGCTCTCATTCGCTCAGCCGCAGTGGCTCCGCCCACAGAGTGCCACACAGCAGCAGCCTGGGCACAATCCACTCTAACATGGTAAGAAAACACACACACGCAGTACACACAGACACACACACAAACGCTTCCCTTTCAACCGTAGCATTCATTTTCCGTCTTTCCTTTTTAATGTTGACCTCTGTCTACATCCCAGAGGCAGTATATGTGTCAAAAGCACGGAACTTCACATAATTAAATCTACTTCTTCCCCCCTTGCTAGAGTTAAATGTGTCTGTCTCTTCACTTAAAACTCTGTCTGAACGAAGATTCAATAGCTCCTGTTGGCCGTTTTTTCATTTACTCGCTATTGAGCCGGTGGACTTTTCTTAATTTATCACTGCCACTTGCGTCTGTCTCTGTCAGAGCCTGGTGCTCTCACACCCGTTAGAACAAAAGAAAGGACGCCGGCCTGCTTCACGGTCCCATTCGTCTTCATTCCTCTACCTTTTCTGTCCCCCACATGTGTTTGCATGTCTGCTTGATGTGTTTGTGTGTGTAGAGCGAGCCCATGCTGAACCTGAGGACTAAGGAGCAGGACACTGAGCTGACAAGGCAGAGTTTGGCTGCCCTCAACACAATGAGAATACGCTTCCCCGGGAAGACAGAGGAGGAGGCCGATGCCGTTCTGGACGAGGTGTGTGCGTGTGGTGTGTGTGCGTGTTATTGGGTTTGTAGAAGAGGAAGTGTGTTATCCCCAGAGCCGACGTGGAGATGGTTGTTGCTGACCATAACTAACCTCTTAACAATAGCCACCTGTCTGGCCTGACTCCTATTGTCTTTGAAACAACCCTAGTGACCATTGCTTGGGCTGTATCACGCCACGCCATATTTCCTACTGCACCTGCGTATTCATCATGGTCTCCTTCCCCTGATGGGTAGCGGGGGGGTGTGTGTCAGGGTTGTAAGAGACAATTAGCGACACACCTGTCCTGTTAATCAGCCCTAATTAGGGGCACCATGGAAATGCAGATGAACGCATGCACCTATAGCCCTTGTCAGTTCACTCAGGAGACGAGAAGTAATCTCTGAGAACTATCAATTTGTAAAGGTAAAATTTGAGGGGTTGGCTCATTGTTGTGCATTTGCATTCGCGTAAAAGTTGTTGGTGGAACGCTGTAAATGGTCAATATTCACAGGGAAAGCACAATTCATATACAGTAGGAAAGATAACAGGCCCTATTTCCCCAGTAATATGCAACAGTCTACATTTCACCCCAGGGGATTTCTAGTTGTTAATATTCACACATCCTCAATTATGAAATCATAATGCATCTTGCACTGCAACTGGAACATTTGTCTAGAAACTACGCATTATTGAATGTTGCTACTCTAGTAAACCATGTCGATCTAAGTATATATAAAGGAAACAAAAGTGAATCCAATAATAGTTGTTATGTTTTTCCCATTCTTGTGAAGTACAGAAACAATCTGAAACCGCGTTTCTAAACAGAGGCTCTATTCACCATATTGAAATTGTGAGTTGATGGGTCCGTTGAATACATTTCCTTTGAATCCGTCTGTCTCTTTGAATGCGTGAGACCGACGAGCCTCACAATTTAACATTTGTATTTATTCAGTATTTACAGACCTCATTTCACATGCTCACGGTAGGCATATTCGCATTTCTGTTCATTCTCCCTCTGTTGATTCTCCAAGGACAGAGGCAGGGCCTTCAAGTAGAGACTTTTATACACGAGTGGAGAGGTCTGTTTACTTATGTACCACTGTGGCCCTGTGTGATTCACTGTGTGTGCTTATACAGTGTACAATATGCAGGCTCTCCTGTGGGAACTGTCTTTGTCAGGGATCTCTATTGCTGCAAGATAAGTGGATGTTAGGGAGGTAGGGTCTAAGTCAACAAAGCAACAACAGCAACAATGCTCAAACAACAACGTAAATGAGCGTTGGAAATCAAAACATGGGAATTAAATAGCATGGAACCTTTCACGAAGATGGACCTATAGATGCCAATATAGTCAATGATTCATCATTGTGTTTGTCATCTCTACCGCGCACTATTAATCGCACCAAATACAAAAGCAGAGCACTTTTTACGACTGAAATAAAGTGTCAAGCTCAACTTGAAGTTTTGGACGGATTCTTTTTTTTTTACACTCCCATAACCTGATCCTCGCATCCACAGCTGCAAAATAAAGAAATAAAAGAGAGCACTTCAGGTCAATTATATCCGTGTCTGAATGCAGAGTTGACAGATTGACAGATGGCCATAGAGTTCCATGAAGGTGCGGTGGCGGGGTCTATAGAACACGCTTTCTCCAGCCCCTTGCTAAATGAAAAGGCCTATTGAGTTGCAGCGAGGCTTGTCCGTGGTTTTTCTTGCCATCTCTCCTTCTCCGCCGCCATTGATTTTGTCTCACAGGCAAACCGAAGCAAACGCAGAAAGCGTGATCGGTTTGCATACTAAAGTAACAATACCCCCAGGCTGTATACGATGATTGTGAGGAACGAGGGATGATGTATGAGAGTGAGAGAGAGAAAAGGGGGGGAGAGAGAGGGAGAGGCACAAAGGAGCAAGAAGAAGAGAGCTCGGCCATGTGTTGTGTGGTATACACGCTGGTCTAAAATACATTTAAAAAATGTTTTGGGGCGATTTCTTTTCACTTTTGTTGCTGTTAGACTTATTTTGAGTCTTATTCAGGTATGCCCATAGTAATATTGAGCAGAGAAGTTTATTTAAAGTTACTTGATTTTGTACTCCGCCTTCTCCTGCTTAGATACTAGACAACTGGAAATACCACAAACCAAAGGTGGCCTCCTATTGGCTGGTAAAGTTGGACTCTACCAAACAAAGTAAGGTGAGCACAAATCTTAATAAAATGTTATATTTGTCTAGCATCATTTTAGGTCAGCATTTTGTGTATTAAAGGTATTGTTTTACGCAGATTCCTATCTGACAAGTCAGTAAAAAAAAAAAGCGAAGGCACAGCCAGATGGAAAAATACATGAATGTCAAGATGGATTTGATGTTCTAGTCAGATGGTGTTTGTATATCAGTGTTTGTTAATTGTAGGTTACAGGCTTGTGATAGATGTATGAAGGGTTTATGTTGCACTCTGCCTTCATATTACCATAGTGGGCTGCTGGGTAAGAGTCAAAGAAAATGTGCATGGCTGTGTGTGTCAGTGCCTGTGCCTGTGCCTGTGCCCCATGCCTGCCTATTAAAACTGGCATGCCTACCCAGACATCATCCTAGTCATAGACATCACTAATGAGATAGGAGGAATCAAAGACTCTGCAGCTAAGAACAACAGAGAAAAAATTGAGAGAGAGATGGGGAAGGGGGGGGTCGGTAGGAGAGAAGGAAGGCAGGATTCTTTAGAGCGCCCTGGTCGCATCGGTTCTCCAGCCATACTGACGTTCTCGACTAATTACCTTCTCTCCTCAGCTCCCCTTCGCCACGGCCCATGCTCCGGTTTCCCGCGCTGCGTCACGCTTGTACAAACTCCACACTTGCTGCGTGATCAGTGTGTGTGTGAACGTCTGTGTTGAACATGATGTGTGAGAGACAGAATGTGTGTGCTCCTGTCCGTGTTGTAAATGGTGTGTGAAAGAAACAATGGTGTGTGTGTCTACATCTATGCATGTGTATGTTTTGTACATGAAGTGTGAGAGACAGAATGTGTGTGTGTGTCCGTTTGTGTACACAATGTGTGTGAGAGAAACAATGTGTTTGTTCTTGAACACATGTGCGTACGCACGTTTGCATGCATGTCTGTGATGGCGTGTACCAGACTCAACATTTACCCCCTGAAGTTGAGAGTGTTCGATAAGACGCCTTAAAACCTCACGTTGAATCAACCCCCCCCCCCCCCCCCCCCCCCCCCCCCGGTCTGCTAATTGATTTCCATGCGTCTCCCTGCAACTCTCTCAAAACGGACTCCCTTGCTCAAACCTCGTTTTAAACCCTGATTCGTTTATCCATCTCTTTCTTTTTCTCTCCCATCTATATGTGTTTGCGTGCCGAATGGTCGATGTGTAGGTTCTGGACATTGTACGTACCAACGTGCGCTGTGCGCTGCAGAGGATCTGGAGAGAGCCAGATGTTGAGAGTTTACACCTGTACCGTCTCTTCAACCGCGTCTTCAACAGGCTGCTGTGGAGTCACGGCCAAGGCCTGTGGAACTGCTTTTCCAACACTGGGTAGGGTTACAGCGTACCGTACCACTCTCTCTCCAGCACTCATGGGTTTGACACGGGAGAGACCAGTTTATGGCAATGAATGTGGCAGAGAAGTTAGCCCTCACAAACAGATGGAAATCCTGGGTACATATTTTCAATTCAAATGAACTTTATTCAACCCTGAGGGACAATTCCTTGACGCCGGCACAATAAAGACACACAAATAGACATATTTGACAGTACAGGATAAACAGTGGCCACATGGCAGCACAGTACAGTACACAGTACATGACAGTGGCAGTGACTGTGTAGCAGACATAAAGAGTAAATTAGAGTCTTAAAGAGCGAGAGAGTGTTGGCTGGCACTCCAGGAGCAGGGATGGTGGATGCTGAGACTGGGTCAGACCAGTAGATGTGGGGATCCGTCCCAGGCGACAGAGGAAGAAGGGGGGCAGTTTGCAGACCCCCCTCCAGAAGGCAGCCATTCAGTTCATCATGCAGTGCGGTCGAAGGCCCGAAGGGGTGGCTTATAATTTTGGTCTCTGGAGGTCGCGTCTTGTTTTGGATAGTGAGAGAGAAGAACCAGCAAATGAATGAGAAGGTTATTATGCTTTCAATGCATTATTTTGCTGATTCTACTCTCTCACTATTGGCCTTTCAAAGGCATTTGGTGACATGTGTGATGGTTGATGTATGGAAGTACCGCAAACCAAAGGTGTCCTCCTATTGGATGGCGAAGTTGGATATTGAATGAAAGACTGGTGTGGGTGTTTTTTGGTGAGTGACATTTCTACTTGCCCAGAATCGGTTAAGGGCAGAATGTTGTTAGATTTTCTTTAGTACATTTTTTTTTTAACTGTAATAAAGTGAAGTCAGCAAATAATTGTTATGATTGCAATTTCAGTAGAATTCAAAATTATTAAGAACATTCATCCTTTTACCTTTACCATTTCAATTTTGGTGACAATCCTGTAGATTTAACTGACATATTCACTTTGACCTTTCTAACAAAAGTATTTTAGTTTTAGTTTTAGTCCACTTTTTCTTTAATGTGGTAACATTAGAGATATGTAAAAAAAAATATATATATATACTGTATATAAATCTGTTTGAGCTTGAGACCATGTTGACGGCCGAGTACAATGGTACCCACTGGTCTAAAACATCTGTCTTACACAATAACATTCTTTATTTATTTATTAGATAGCAGGCTATTGCAGGGAGGCCTACAGGTTAACTGTAAATCATATGTGTTATTCAACAGTGCTATTCATTTATTAATACTTTTGGTCACAAGTCTTAAAACTTAAATCATTACTACTCAACTCCCCATTGATAAAAGCCCCTTTGGTTTTCAATGCACCAAGCATCCATAAACCTAATTTAATATTTGAATGTGATTGTGATAACTAGCTCTATAACTATGTCTCATAGAAAATGAACTGCCATAGACAAGATATACTGTGTATAAAGAAATTCTACACACATTTTTGGAGTGTCAGCTCTTGGCAGACATTCAAAAGACAAAAAAAACATAAGAAAAAGCTACTGTTCAATAATTAGGTTAGAATTCTTTATTACATTTGTTTGACTAAAGTGCCCTTTTTATCGACTCCCTCAAACTAAATCCCTTATTAGCAAGTAATGTTTTTGAAAAACCTGTCTTCCAACTGAATTGTTGTTCCAATAGTAGAATGCAGTATAGCATTGACAAAGTGTGGTGAAAGCACTGATGAAGTATCCTTTATCCCAGAACTCTATACCACAGAAAAATGACAAGCAATATATCTTATTGACCACCACTCTCTCTTATACCTGATTGATTGACAGTTTAAGTATTTGATTGTTGATATGCCCCAGGGAAATGACACAGACCGTCTGCTCTTCTCATCCTTCTGAGAGCTCCAAGGATGAAAGCAACATGTGTTTCTCTGTTCACATAATAAGGCCATAGATCTTCTTGTTTATGATGGCTTTTTAGAACTGGGGGTGTGAGGCAGAGGGGAGGACAGAGGAGCGGGGAAAGGCTAAAGTAGATCCTGTATTTCTCTATTCCCTACTTCTGTTTGTTATGAAATCCTTTGATATTTCGCAACTTTTATTATAATTTTTCCCCCTACTCATTCTTGAGCCAGCGGTAAGTGGCTTTTTATAGATCGACTCATTCCCCTCGATCGTGTCCCTATAGAAATTAGGCATTCTCACAAAGGCTCGCATACACACATGCAGATTGTAATATGACGACCTAATTATATAAAATCTCTGTACTTGCCTGGGTGTCTCACCCTTATGGGGGCCTTTATATAGACATCACTGATGCAAAAAGAAAGATGAAGAAATAAAGCGTCAGATAGTCAGGGGAGAGAGTGAACCTAACAAAAGTGTTGTGGAAGATGGGGAACGAGAGATCGGGGAAAGAGTTGCGAGCACCTGAGCAAAGCAGACCGGCTCAGAGTCCTAGAGATGGGGGGGGGGGGGGGGGGGGGGATTAGCCGTAGTCACCACTGGCCCCCTTGAGTGGCTCGCCACATGCTGGTTCCGTCTGATCAGGACACGCCACCCCCCTCATCCCCAACCCACGCCATTGCCGCTGGCCGCAGCCTACGAGATCAACGCCACAGGGGGTCGGCAGCCATGCGGCGAGAGACGGCGCCTACTTCTCCCTTCCCGGCTAAGATCAGCGCCGGTAAACGTACACTCAGCCACCCCCACCCCTCCACCCCTCCCATTTGATATTTTATCTGCCCGACACGGCTGTGACTATTGTGGGAGCATTGAACGGAGCTTTGAAAGGAGACTTAGAGAGTGGGGAAGAGAATAAGAAACACGTTTGTGAACCCTTTTCTGAAGCCCCCCCAAGAACTGAGAACGGCAAGACATCAAACAGGCCCTTGGTTCTCTTTCAGCTGTGAGCCTCTCACAGTCAGGGGGATGTCCACTGTTGTAAAGAGGGTTAAATGTACAGGATTTGTTTTATCCTCCTCTTTATGTCTTTGTCTTTGTGTGTGTGTCTGTGCGACTGTCTCCATGGGTGTGAGTGACCCTGTGTGTGGGGCTATGCCTGTGCGTGTGTGTGTGCACGCCTGCCTCTCACAGGTCTTCGTGGGAGACCATCTTCAGTAAGAGCAGTGAGATGGTGACCCCCCAGCAGCTGCAGTGCTGTAAGAGGCTGGTGCAGCTCTGCCGACACTGTTTACTGGTCGTCTACAAGTTTGTTTCAGAGTCCAGGGGCTCCCTCACAGGCCTGAGTCCCGAATGGGACGACACCAGGTGAGGCCACACAAAGCATGCAAGGCCATGTAAAGTGACACACACAAATGGCACACACACGCATAAACTCTTATTTGACACCGTCTGGGTCATCAGTGCCCTCTTCTCCGGAACCTTGCATGCTTCTTTTATATAAAAAATGTTATCTCATCCTTCCAGGTACCTAACCCTTAAAATCAGACCTATGCTATTTTTACATCCCTCCAAGGAGTCCACGTTTGGCTTTGAGCGAGTGAACTTTGAAAGCTTGTGGGAAAGGAGGGTAGACGGTGGTGGGGGTTGGCAGAAGGGGGGGTGGGTTGGTGCTGTTAACAGAAAATAATGACCCTCAGATTAGTGTGCAGGTTAGTGAAGCCCTCCCGAGGCTAGCTTAATTCAATTAGAACCCAGATGAGCCTAGCCACAAATGACCTTAGGAGGACCTCTTTTTCTGGAGCAAAGCTTTGGTTGATTCATAACCCAATATCGTTTTGCACCGTTAGAAACTTAAGTAATATACTTTTTTCCTTTACACACAACAAGGGACTTTTTAAAAGGATGCAACGTGTTGTTTTGTCTTGGAATAAACCTACACCTCTTCCAATGATACAAGAGTTGAAGGGTGGGTAGCTGGAGATATATTTCAGGTAGAGATAGAGATGTACTATAATCTGTTTTAATCCAGTCGTCAACATGAATTAATTTGAAATATAGTACCCTGGTACGCAGTTGCCCTCAAAAATGGATGTGGGTGTGGTTCAGTTTCTGTCTATTAAAGCGTGCATTGGTCTGTCTCTCCGTGCGTGTGTGTGTGCTTGTGTGTGGTCATATGCGTGGACTGTGACGAAGCTCTCCATTGGCCTCTTGCCATGGCCCCACCTCTGCTGCTTCTTCCTGCTCCGCCTACTCACCCCTTGACGCAGGTTTTTGCTTGCTTTCACTGGCCCCTCCCACTTTCCCATCCACCCTCTTTCGACTCCACCCAACCCCCTCATCCCTCTGCTCCCGGCTGCACACCAGCAGTACGGCTTTGTCCCAACAGCCTACCACTGTCTTCTCTCCATTCTCTCAGTGACTCTCAGCGTAGCAACTGGTATAGAATCGATTGTTTGGTGCATAGATGCGTATCAAGCAAATCAGTTTCATACATTTATTTCGTACAGATGAGTATATCAGGGAAAGGAGACAAGGGAAAGGAGACGTAATGAGACTGTTGGGCAACAGCCTTGTATCATGCCACCGTGAGGGAATCCTAACTGCCTGAGCATTTCACAGCCAGTAACGTCACCTTCTTCCCTGTCACTGACACAAAATGGCTCCCTTAGCAGCCGGTCGCTCCCTTTCGCAGCATTGAGCTATCTCTGCCTCAGCTTGTCAAACCAGCAGGGAATGCCCCCATTGCCTCTACCCACCCACTCCTCATAGGAGAGGCTATTATGGTTAATTTGCCATTAGCCTGCATATGCTTTGTCTCGATGGGAGAATTATGTTTGTGTACGACAAGAGGACCATCTTGCACCTGTCACCTCTGTCTACACAGAAATCGACTCGCCCACCTCCAATTGAGCTCTCTGGCTGACCCCACTCATTGCTCTGCACCTGAACCCACCTCTGTTCTGCGCTTCCTACACACTCTTTCCTTTTCTCTCTCTCTGCGGGCTTTGCACACACTGGATAGGGCGAGTGAGAAGGGCCTGGGGTTTCTATTAAGCACACATACTGAACCCACTTCCGCAAGTACTGCAATCCGTTAACCTAGTTGAGATGTGTCAGCAGTCACTCAGGCTTTGGTTTAGCCAAGCTTAGTTCTAACTACACCATGACAACCATATGACTGACTGTCTCCATAGAATTTTGTTCAAGTCTAATGACATCCTTGCAGGCTCTTCCAAGAAAAATCACGCGAAACTTTTCTGACCTTGTTTATTAAGTTGTTGGCGGCGTAATAGCGTAGCGTACTAATCAGGGTTAATTGAGGTGTAGTCGCTGACTTGGTCGACAGTAACCTTCAAACCCCTCCCCGTGCAGCGTGGCATCTGATTGCGTCAGTTTGCTAACAACCTCTCCCGGTCTCTGGCGGCGGTGTTAGCGTCCTTCGCGTGCCTTGCTAATTCACCGCGGCAGCTGCGTCTCCGGCAGAGACCTTGAGAAGCGCGCGTCCGTAAGAGGATGGAGGCGCACAGGGGTGAGTTTTGCATGTAATGAGTGGTGCGTCTCATCCCCCATTGATGGATTGGACTGAAGTAGGGCTTCGGCACAAGCAAGCCCCTTCTCTTGGGTTTCAAGCAGGCAGGTCATTCCAAGAATTCCTGTATGATCAAACGCGGAAGAGCTAGATGATTTTACACGCGGCCAATTAAACATACCCCGCAGAGGGAAGGAGCGAGGGAAGGAAAAAGAGAGAGAGAGCACTTGGACGTGAGGAAGTCTTTTCACGTGTTATATACCATGAACAGTGTTTTCAAAGTGAATACCTGAGCACAAAGAATTTACAGTTGCCATATATTTGACTTTAATTCCTCCCATGACGGGAGGAAATACACTGCCCCAAAAGCCTGATCCCTCAGAATAACCATGCCGTTTCCAAAAATGAAAAATGAGAATGGTTAAATATGAGCAAAATGCTGTAACTAACAAATAAAGGTAATAAGAAACCCAGAGGGAAGAAATTAGGTGACACAGACTTGAGTCGAAATGTCACTCCAGAAACAAAGCATTGTAATTTTGCAAGCAGTGCGACGGATATTAGAAGCTACCGGGGAAATAACTGTCCTCCGCTCAGCTGCTTGGCCTTACACAGGGGCTGAGTGGTACAAAAGCCTGTGAGTGGACTGTGGGAAAAAAATATGTGCTTGACAAGTACCTACGGCCCACTTGGGTGATTTCAAGGACATTCTTCTTGAACTAAATGAAGTTAATTTGAATCCCTCCAACTCTCCTGGGTCGGGCTCTGTTGCTGCAGATGCCCCCGGCTCCAGCGGAAGGCTTTTTCTGGTCGGCTCTAAGAGCTAATTTGTCCAGGAGCTATTTTACAGGAAAAGCCTGTCAGACTGAACCCTTGTTATCTGCTAGCTAACAGAAGATTGTATTTCACACTCTGTAATTGATACAGATGTCCGTTTTGTGAATTTGTCGTTAGAAATCAAGAACTCTCTGTCAGTTTAGCATATTGGGCTATTGTTTTTATACCATGAAAAGTGTTTTTGTAATGGTTTGCATTACAGCTAAAGATTTTGAATAGCCTTATGGTCAGTAAAAAAAAATCACCAGAGAAGGCTTTATATTAGGAAAGTAATTGTTTAAAACTACTCACAGCACATTAATGTAAAAACCTATTGCCTGCTGAACATACACCCTGGATTTGATGCCCTGTCTCACAGTATGTAGGTCAGCTGCCCACACTAATACAATGAACCCATTTCACCATATGCAAGATTTAATGATCGAACTGAGCATTGTCTGACCGGTCTTGATCTTGTTACTGAGGAGCAGATGTATTCAAGTTGCTCTAGAGACTCCACCAGGCTCCTCACTCCACCTCATCCTGCTACCCATCTCATTCTCACATAGTGGACCTCTGTTAGAGAGGTCTGGCTCTCTACGGCAGACCAAGTCATACGTTATCAGACAGAGCCTACGAATGGCGCTTTAGTTGTGGAAGAAGAAAAATAATGGGCAGCAAGTACTGTATAGGCTTGGTGGTATTGTAATCCTCTAAAGTAGGGATTCTCTGCTGTGGTGAGCAGGAAGGGTAGAGGTTAATACGCCTTGATCTCTTGATGATGACCTTTGTCTAATCCGATCATTATGCTCTCTCTCCAATCCCTCCTCCTCCCCCTCCATCCTCCTCTCTTACCCGTCTGTCCAGGTATCTGCTGCCAGTGACCTCCCAGTTCGTCATGAAGTGGCCTTCGTCCAGCTTTGGTCGAGTGTCCTCGGCAGCCATGCCCCGCTCGCGTAGCCTCTTCACCACCAGGATGGGGCAGTTCTGAGGTGGTCACGCATCTTGGACTGCACCTGACCCCTTACCATACCCCCCACCCATACCCCCCCCCCCCCCTCCCACGCGCCCCCACCAACCATCCAACCAGCAGCAAACCAAGCACCACCCTCAACCCAGATCCCTGCTGAGGTGAGAGGGCTGAACTTTGGACTCTGGACCTTGACCAAGGCCCTGGGGGCAGCCGAACAAGACCAGAGCATATGGGGGAGATTAACATCCGCGTCGAACTCCAGTCCAGTTTGGCTTTGACAAGCCCACTTTATCTCAGAGAGTCCTGGCCCGGCCCAGCCCAGCTCAGTCCAGCCATCCTACTTTACCCATGATTTGGGCCCCGCTCCTATCAGTGTCAGACAGTAGGTCAGTTCCACTTGTAGGTTGACCTGCCGGCTCCTGATTTTCTTATTCCTCTCTATCTTTTCCCCTGTGACCTGTTTTTCTCTCTTTCCTCTCTCTGCTTCTCTACATATCTTTTATCCCCAATCCCTTGTACCTGCTGTTGAATACCTGCTCACTAAACAGTTAAATGTCATGGTACTGTAAAGGGGAAGAAACAAATTACTTTACTCTACCAGGATTGTTTTAATTTATTTTGTAATATATTCCATGAATGCAGTGAATGCAGTCCGCCAAATGCAGATGGAATGAGATTAACAAACTCCCTTCGCGAAAGTGGAAAAAAATCTTAAAAAAACAACCATAACAAAGCTTATTTTTTCTGGTTATCGCAAATGCTAAATATTTTATGGTGCTGTCGGTTATTTATTTATTTATGTATTTAACTTATTTCAGATGCTTTATTTTTTGTTTCAACAACCACCCTATGTTTAAATCAATTTAGTCCAATGTGCAGAGAAGTGCCGAGAGAAGCTTACTTAAATAAACATTAGCTGACTTTTTTTGTGTTGAACATGAGCACACATAGATACCCATGGATACTCAAACTTTAACCTAAACCACCCTAAAATTTCACACCTGGTGAATTTGTTGACTTTGCACATATGAAGGTAATTGAAATTAGGCAGGCAGTTTAGAAGGTAAGATACTTTTGCATGCTTAAATTATAGTCCCTCACCCAGAAACAGTTTATAGACAACTGAATACAGGTAATACTTGAATTTTTTGTTATTGTGTCATATATTTCTTTAAAAAAAAAAAAATGTTTTTATAGATACACTCACACAAGTCTGAAGTCTTAATTACATGTTTTGTATCATAAAACACATGGCTTGTACAGCAAATGATTGATGGTGGTGTTTACCTGAGGTGGAGGTTGAAGATAACGTGGTTGAAATGTAACCCAGTTGTAGCATACCGCACTGCTAACTGCAGGGCTTTACCTCTCAGACATGGAGCTAGCACAGTGTTTTAGCAGCTGTCGTTTATTTCCCCAACGCCAGCCCAGAGAACAGCTATGTGCCAAGGCTCCAGCATATCCACTAATGTCTTCAACTGGTCCTTTAATTAAGGTGCAAATGTGATCAAGTATGGTAAAACCTCGATAAGTAGGTATTTCAATGTTAAATAGGGAGAGACAGTCAGTGTTAGGATGTTTTAGGATAGACTCGGCTCGCATGTAATTTATTGGTTTCAGTTTTCAAGGTGATAGTTTACATATAACTATGACACAGTAAACCAATTACAATTATAAAACTGATTTAATAGCTAAAAATGCTGTGTTAAAATGCTGATGTACTGTTCCCTATACTGATCATCATTTCACCATGCCAAATATCATTTGCCAGAATTTATTTGCATTAGTTCAGAGTAATACTTTTTTTGCTATTTGAGGTAGGGATCTTTGTTTCCATAGCAATAAAATCCTTAAAAGTTATATTTCACTCTCTTATTTTTCTCTTAGTGTTGTATATTGCTTAACTAGTTCCTAGGTGAACTTCTGTCCCAATGAAAGACCACACAAATAAAGTGCAGGAATGAGGCTGTTAGAGGTGTGGACACAGAAGTCTTGGCAGCATGGTTGGGGGAGGCAAACCTAACATAGAGTTGTGGACAGGTGAAAGTTACCTGAAGACAAGCTGGTACTCACCTCAAGAATGTGACAAGTGTGTGCGGCACTATCACAGCCGTGCCTTGTCTTGTCCTGACCTGAGAGGCCCTGGGGTACATAGGTGGACATGTCTTCATTCACACGCTAACACACACTGTTACACACACATTCTCAGACACACCTGGTTTGTGTCCTGCTTCCTCTGGACTGACTCCCATGTATCTAATCTCTCTCTCTCTCTCTCTCTGTCTCTCTCTCTCCCTCCCTCCGTTTCTCCCTCTCTCTCGATCTCTTTGTTTGGAAGAAAGGTGAAGGGTGAAACATTGAGTCCCTCCAGCATCGGCCATGGCCTCCACACAAGAAACGAGCAAACAGTGACAGCCCAGTGTTTCCGACCCATTGCGCTGTCCAAAAATATCCCCCTGTGCTACATCGCTGGACCATTCTGTCCTGACCTTTCCCACCCCTACTCCATCCCTCCACTGTCCCCAGTCCAGGCAGCATTACAGAGCTGTCCATTTTTTGGTGTCCCTTCAAGTCCCCGTGGATGACCCAGTTCCAGAGCCTTTAAGCCCCCTCTTCTCTCTGGCCATGTGCTCGGGTGAAAATAGGGTTTGGAAGCAGCATGAGAGGTGAATGGTTCAGATGTGATAAAGCGCAACACTCTTAACCAAAGTGAAAAGGCTGAAAAAGGCAGCCGTTCAGAAAATTCAGACTTGGTCCTAATCCACTCTAAACTAAGGAGAATGGGATACACGATTGGGATCATACTGACATTTGCGATATGGCAGTCAGATGGAAGAGGCTTCCAATAGATGTACTGCAGAGTAAAATGCCTTTTAAATGTCGATTTTATGTGGTGCAGCTCGAGGCAGATTGAATGATGTTCATCTACAGATTTAACACTACAGTATAGTAGCCACATAGTCAAATGTGGTCAAACATGTATTATCACACAGAAAATAACTTTAAATTGTCTTTTGTGTGTGTGCACAATTTTGTAGGATTGTCCCGAATGTTTGTGATCTAAAATCAGTATGTGTTCCCATAGCTCACTATGTGTCACAATGTCACAATGTGTGTTTTTTAGGTTTTTGGGGTTATATTCCTGGGGTGTTTCTGCATGACTGTGTGTGTCTACAGGTATCCAAATCTGAGATGTACTGTGTCTCTTTCTGCAAGGGAACCTGACTATGACTGACAGATACCAAGAAAACACAGATGCACATCACCTCACCAGTGATAACCATATCCCCCCCCCCCCCACCCACCAATCTTTTTTTGTTCTCCCAACAGCCCTCCTGTCTTCCTCCTCAGTGTGCTGCTCAGCTTATTCAAGGTGATTTTGGCGTATTCATCTCAAAGGTCATTCCTTTCACTGTTTTCCCCATGTGTACAAAAGGCAACATTCATCAACAAACCAATTAAGGAACAACGGTGCATCCTGTAATGAAAAGGACTCCTGTGATCTGGAATGTGTGTTTTCGCTTCCCCCCCCGAAACACCTCCTCACAACGCTATATACTTTATCCACCCCGGCAGACTCAATCATAGCCGTATTAGTTATTATGCCTCAGATTAGTCTGACCGTCTCTTTAACAGCTTTATTTCAATTGAAGTCATTCCGTAGGTTTTCTTATTCCTTGAGCTGCTAATTTGGATGTGTTCGCTCCAACCAGTCGGCATCTGTCTGAGAGGCCAGGGCACTCTCTCCCTACACCCTGAGTCCATCTCTAAATGGGATGAACAAGTACACTTATTTTTTCCTAACCAAAGAGGTGACATCAAACCTGAGCCCACAGTCTCCATTCAGAGTCCTCCACAGATGGAGGACTATCAAAGCCACCTGCAGAGTAAGTCTGGGGAGTAGAGTATAGGCCTGGTCATGATGGCAAAAATTTAATGGAGCTCTATATGAAAGTGTGTCTGGAGTAACACTCTCTTGCTAACAAGTTGGAGAGAGAGGTGAGAGGAAATTCCACTTCTGGTGTCTGGATTATCACTTCTGAGGAAGACTCAATCTCCATCCCCCGCCATCTTTTCGTTCATCCAGCTCTCCATCTCCAATACTCTCTCACACTCTTTTCCCACAGAGCCTCTTTTCTCAGATTCTCTTTTTTTGTCGTATTTCTTACACACTTTTACATTGCTCTCTCTCTCTCACTCTTTTGTTCATGTCATCTCTCTCATGAGAGAGAGAGAGAGAGAGAGAGAGAGAGAGAGAGAGAGAGAGAGAGAGGAAGGGGTGAGCAAGAGAAAGCAAGAGAGAGTGAGAGAGTGGGAGAGGGACAGAATGATAGAGGGGTGAGAGAGAAAGAGAAGGTGTTGAGAGTCAAACAGCTGCCCAGGGACTCCATATACTCTTCCTGGTTGGTGCCTCAGGGGGAGGGATTGAGACATACGGGTGGATATTATCAATATATTCCCTCTAGCCACACTGCAAGACATGAGACGGTGCAACGCTGCCTATTAGTCCACCGCTGAGCTGGGGGACGAAGGGAGCAGCTGTTGGATGGTTTCTCTGCCAGCAAGCCAGCGAACCACCCTCCCTCCGTCCGTCCCTTCTCTCGATTTTCTCTCAAGTCTCTCCTTTCCAACCAGCTTTCTTCAGTCGTTCTATCACTGGCATTATTTCTTTTCGGCGTCCCTCCGTCACTCGGTCACTGCCGCTGTCAATCTATTTCTCCTTCCCGCCTTTGTTCCCCTTTTTCTTACCTGTCTTGTCACTCCATCCTTCTTTCTCTGTTCTCACATCTCTTCCTGTCTGCTATCCTCACTCCCTCCTTTCTCCCCTCCATGCCGCCATCACTCTCTCACACACTCCCCACCTAACCCATTCCTCTCCCTCTATCCCTCCCCCGCTTACTGAAGTGTCGAGGAACGCAGCTATGTTCAGTCAGTGGACATCAACCTCAGTTGTTTGGAGCGTTGGTATCTAAGTGTTTTCTAGCCTTGACTCATAGACTGACTCTGAAGGAAGCTCTTCCGAAGCTCTACCGTAAACATTTTACAAATTCAATTTCTGATTCTGGCCCATTCCCTCTTTCACGCCCACTTTCTCTTTCTCTCATTCTCTTTGTCTGTTTTTAAACCCGAGGCTGTCTGTGCGTGTCTCTGTCTGTTGCCTGGCTGTCCATTCATCCATCTGTCATCTGTCTGCTTGTTTGTCTGTGATGAGTATGACAGCATACTAATCCCCAACCAATATCAGCTGCATTTATTTTAGGATCGACCTATCATTCCCTTCCGGTCTGTGCTTGGTGTTGGCCAGTCTGAGTGTTTCTCTCCATCCGTCCTCAACTCAGCTCCTTTCAAATTTGACCTGGCTGGAGTAGAGAACCAGGGATGGGGGTTAATCTGAGCTCAGAAGCTTTCACTGTTGAAGGCTTTGTAAGATCTCGCTTATCTTGACAAACACTCGTCAAAGTCAGTTCTTCTGAAGCTCTGGATTGTATCAACAGGTGTGGACTTATCAATGACCTCATCCACTCCAACTGGAAGCAGAGAACCTTAAAAATGTTGACCCCAGTGAACTCTACTTCAGCACAAAATACTCTCTTTGAGTTTGAGTTGCCTCATTCTCCCATTATTTCTGTGGCTCCAGGTAGTGCAGTGGCTGTCATCAATGGGGCTTAGTCTGTTGAACAGTTTTTCTGAACAATAAGATGGACAGTGGTTACTACTTGCTATGATCTGTCTGAAGTTTTAAGGCTCTGTTTTTAGGGATCAACTGAAAGAAATGTTCTTGCTGTTGGTCATCTTGATGTAGACATTTATTATTTGGTTCATCCTTTGTTGCATATTTATAGGCTGAAGAGCACTGACCTAAAAAATTAAGAAATGTGTATGCTTTACTTGGTTTACACAAATAGAAACAATCATTGCCATTCCTTTTCCAAATTTTGAGAGAGCAGTAAATAAATTATAAATATAATTGCTGTAGCTAGGCTGTCTTTGCAAGGATCTAGAATTGTTTGGATTTCAGTCTGTTACTCACAAATGTTCCAAGTTAGACAGAGATCAAGATTTTCCTTTTTATATGTAATAACTTCAAATGTATAATTTTGTTCAAGTGTGTATGTATGTGTGTTTTGAATGAGTGGGGGAAGAGAAAGGGGCTGAGATTGTTTTGTGTCTTCATAAGTGAAGCAAAGCCGCTGAAAGCTAGTGTTTGTGATGCACTAGATGTGTGGTAATTTTGCATGAAATCACTTTAGTAAATATAGCTGTTATCTTCCTGCCATTATGAGTCAGAAGACAGTCTTTTGAAGCTTTCATCTTGTTGCCGACAGGCCTTAGGAAGCATACATACTGCTTAAGGTCCTTCATAACTTCTGTGAACTTTTCTTCACTTTAAACTTTTTCTTCAGGTTGTAAGCAGATCATGTTGTTGCTGGACTGAAGGGGAGAATTTAAAAAAGGTGATAGGACAGGTCAGACACTGTTCCTAGTACTTATAATACCTCAGGGGAGTTGTAGAACCAATTCAAAAGTTGGATAGTCTAACAGAAGTCAATTAGCCTGGGGACTTAATATGACTCACTTGTTACTGTATCCTCAAAGGCTTTTAGAAGACCCAAGCAACTCCAGTTTCAATAATTACCGTAATGTTCATCCTCCCCCTCCAACTTAAACTAATTGGCATCTTTCTTGACACTATCTGAGTATCTTCCAGATCAGGCGAGGCTGTATCCTTGAATTAAACATGGAGTGTGTTGGCTGTGTTATTGCAATAATGATTAACTTGGTCTTCTTTCAATCAGAGGGATTTTTTGTGAGAGTGTGTTTTTGTGAAAGTTCCGATTAGACGAGAGATAATATCCACATAACAGTTAGTATTAAGTTGAAAGACAATATTCTTCATTCATACATTGTTGTTAGTTATTAGTTTATTTGTTAGTTCGTATTAGTTATTGTTTAGAACTATGTTGTATGACATATGTAATATTAATCTTTGACTCTGATCTCTTGGACACCCAAATGTATGACATCATAAACATAAATACACCAATAAGCCATGAAAAGTACTTAAAGATGATTTACCAAACATTAATAAATGGTTTGCAACATGCTTCATAAAGTTTAATACTTGTTTTAATCTAGTCCATTGATGAAAGAGCAGATGCCCAATAGTAATGTTCATCAAGAATGAAATTAAATCAAGAATTATGAAACAATCAGTTTGGAAATGTTTTAAACTCTAAAGTCTGATGCAATTCTATATTAATGTCCCACTTATGCCTGCTACGCTTTCACCCACACATAAAAAAATGTGTGGGTGAAACGTTACTGTTGTGCACAGGTCTCTGACTCTCTTTTCGGGTCTGTTTTAGTGATTGAACTTGCTGAATTACCCCCAGAGAAGTGGGCGCCAGGCCAGTTCTGGAAGAGCACCAGAACAATTGCCTTGAGCTATTGGCTCCTATTGACTCTAGGTGATGATTGTATTTGACAACCTGTCACACTGAGATAAATAACAGGATTAATGCCCTATTTCTGTTTCTCCTTTCCACATCCACATATATTTGCACTAGTTATTGGTTAGATTCCGCTGTACTCTTTGAGCCATCTCCTGGCTTTCAACGTGGACTTTGTGGCGGCGTATCATCAGAGAGTATGTGATAAGAAGGTTTTCAAGTTGAAAACACTGAAAACTTCAAATGGCGTACAGATGAGTGCGGCAGAGGTGAAGAGGAAAGGGGGGGAAAAAAGAGGACTGAAATGATATCAACTGAGCTTTAAAATGCCAGACTCTCCTAAAAAAGTATTTTCCTGTTGCTTGGTAATTATTTCAATTGCTGCACACACTGACTTGAGAAGTCAGATGATCTGAGACGTTTTATGTCACTGTGACGGAAGGGAAGAGAAAACTTGCCTTGAACTGAGGCTACCATTATTAAGTCTCATCCCATAATGTTTAATTGATCATATCCTTCCTTCTTGCTCTAAGAAAAATCCTATCAGGGGACAAATACTCCTAAGTGGAGAGACAGAGAAGAGAAACACATTCACCCACCGACAAACACACACATGCACACACACACATCATGGCGGACTAATATTCAACATGCCGACTACACTGAGTACGAAACCGTGGGAGTGTTATGCTTAGACCGAGCCATCAAACAGAATCCCCCTGTCTGCGTCTGTGCCTTAACCTCCCCTGCCACTCACACTCACTCCTGTCCGTGTGTCTGAGCTCTTCATTCCCTAAGAGAGCTTTAGTCTGTCTGTATCTGAGGAGAATGGGAAAGCTGCAGACGGTCAGCCATTCACCAGATCGGGGGTAGGACTAAATCAGGGCTTTGCTCAGACACAACAGAGATGGAGTTAGGGAGAGGTGAGTGGCAGAACCGCAGCCACTTTCCCCTGTCTGGATGAAAGTATTATTATCTCTCCCCATCCAGAATGGCTCTCTCTCCCAATTGTGGGAGCAACATATAGCATGTTGTAAACCAGTTTTGATCTTTCTCAATCCAATTCAATAATGCTTTGTTGGCATGAATGAGTGAGTATAAGATTGAACAAATACATGAACTATGATACACTTACATTTGTAAAAATAAATAATAATAACAACAACAACAACAGTAGATTAATCTCTTAATCAAATTTTCTCCTGTTGTGCACTGTCGTGATTGTATCATGACTATTACAAAGTGTTAATCTGATGTAACAGCACTGCCTCCTGACATTTGTGTCTGTCTTGACTAACTATTACTCTGGACAGAAAAGTTATAAACGTATCATTTCATTCATCTGTTTAAAATAAAGTCATATTTTGAAATTCTTTAAAAAAAGACAAAGAAGTGCCATAATTCTTCCGATTCCTAGAAAGACACCAAGGTGAAGGACGGTGACTATTGTTTTTATGTGTGTGCGGTATATGACTTTTGGCTGGACATTAAATCCTTTTTGTGTAAATATGGGTGTCTGTGCATGCGCATGTGTGAGGATGCGCACACTTTATGTGTGTGTAAGCAAGCATACATTTTTGCTGGAGAGGCTCACCTACTCAGATTACTCAAAGTAACAGAGCTTGAGCAGCCCAAGGGGTTGGTAAAAATAGCCCTGAGGCTGATTAGGAGAGAGGCGACAGGGTTTTTTTAAAACTCCTGATTACGGCACCTGTAAGGCCTCCTTAAGTAGACCCTCTCAAGTGCACAGCTGCTAACATCTGCCAAAGCTGTTCACCGTGCCAGCAAACTTCTCCCGTAGATTCTCCAGGGGCAGAGAGAGGGAAATCAGGATGCAAGAGGACAACGTTTTAACGCTACGTCGTCTTCCCCCCCCTCCCCCCATCCTAAAACTATCTGTGTCTATTCTGTAAGTGCTGGTTATTTTTTTTTATATATTCCTTAGCATCCTGATTAGGTCTTCCTCGCTATGTTAGTATGTGTGGCATGCCTGTGGTTGCCCTCGATTTGAAAGTTTGTGGAGACTGGTCTGAAGTTTGCCACAGTCCCTGTCCAAAGCCATTTGTTATATATGCTTTTCCAAGTAACATAAACGCAAGGGAAATCCAACTGCATGCATCGGTTTCAAATGACTGGAATTCACTTGTTTCCAAACTTTCGCTTTTATAATCTGCACTTTAAAAATCTGAATCAGAATGGGTTTTATTCGCCATGAAAGTTTGCACAGACAAGGAATTTGCTTTGGTAGGAAGGTGCATACATTAAACATATAGATATCTTAAATTTAGATATGAGGACTAACTATTTCTAAGGGTACATAACTAGCAGTAACTAAGTGGAATTAGAATTAAGTAAAATGTACACTAAAATATAAAATAAAATATACGTTTTTGCAATATAGAAAATGTATGTGTTTTTATATACAAAAAAAAAAAAATACCAAAAATACAAATGGTGCAAGATTCACTTGGGAACATGGGAAGGTTATTCTTGGCTCTTAACGCAAACCCAGTGTGGTCCTTCGCATTCGAGGTGACATGACATGGGATGAGTCCAGATGTCTATGAGATTGTCTGTGTGGCAGAAGCTTTAACATCACATACTTCTGCTGCTGGCAATGTTCGGTTTAAGAGCTAATATGGGCCTCTGAATCGCCCACTCCTTGTCAAAGTGCTGCAATGAATCCCCAGTCTGCCCTGACCCCAGTCCACTGTTGTTGGGCCACCTACAATGCTATTAAAACAAACTAACTCTCCCATATAGAGAGAGATTGAACAAACCCTAACCCACTTCAAGCTCAAGTTGGAGAAAAAACCTGTTTGTGTAAAGTCAGAGACTCGTACATGTACCAACCGCAGCTGCGTGTTCTCAAATGATCTCTTTCCCTCGTGTCTCATCTTAGCTGTGAGACCCTCTGGAGAGTGTCTTGCCTACACTTTGTTTTCACATGGCTCAGCATCTGGGCCTTGCGGTATATGTGCATTTCAGTTTCATTTTTAGGATGAGAATGGAAGCTCGCTGGTACTGTATTCTTTGCTGTTTGCAAGGTATAAAATGAGAGCTGGTAGGCAACCTCTCTTTTCATCCTCTCTCGCTCTCACCTCCCCCTTGTTCTCGCCCCTCTCTCCCTGTCGCTGTCTCTCTTTTTCCTATTCCTGTCCTTCTCTCACTTTCTGTCTCTCTGACGAGCCATTAGACATGCTTGAGGAAACATGGCATATTTTCCTTGCATCCGCCAACAGCAAGGGCCAGTTCAGCACTCGAAGTGGGCCCGCGACACACCGCACTGCCATGCGGCTGACCATCCAATCAAACAGATGGTTCCATATTGTGGCCAGGCGTTCTCGTGGTCACCTGAGCAGCATGGGGCCAGTTCTCTGGCTCTTCCTGCCTAGCCAGAGGGTCCTGAGAAGGGTCAATGTGACGCACTGTGCTAGTGGGAACCATACAGAGATATTTATTATTTCATTAAAGCCCTGCTTCGACTCCAATGAGAACAGGGCCACCAACATCTCTTGGAGGATGAGAAATAGTTCTCAAGGTGACCCATCTGAACTGCTGAACCTCAAGCACATATCATGTATGTGTACACCCAGCCCCTGTTTTTGTGTGTGGATGTGTTTTTTTAGCTGGCTTGAAAGGCCCCCAGAAGAGCTCAACAGCCACGTGTTTAGTCGGTATGAAAATTCAGGAGAACACACTCATCGCAGCACCAGTCTTTGATACACACACCAAAAACGTTCCCTACCCACACACAACACCTCACACTTACGAAGACAGCTCTGCTCTTTTAGAAAAGGATGTTTACTGTTCGTCAACCAGCCGGCTTTTAGGTAATTGCATCATTTGTTTGATGCTGCTCGACAGGCAGGGACAACCACTAAACTGCCCCAGTCTGCAAAGGACGCTATGTTATTACCTCAAGACAGACCCGCCCCCCCCTTTTTGGGGGTTTTGGGAAAATTTGGTGTTGGGCTGATAGGCTTGTTAAGGAGCCTCGTGAAAATAAGGTTTAAATTATTAAGGGACATATTTGCGAAGTCGGGGCAATATCATTGGCTTCCCTGCAGCCAAGCTTAGGTTCACCAGGGAGACATAGAGTGCCGAAGAAGACAGACCAAGAGGTAGGGCCTAACTTCATTACGCTTACAACTGGTAATAAAACTATCTCTAGTGAGATTACATCCGCCCAATGTTTTACGTATGTGCATCTAATCACCCATCTCTGTTGCTAAACCTACATTTACATTTAGTAGACGCTCTTATCCAGAGCAACTAACAGTAAGTACAGGGACATTCTCCCTGTGCAAGTAGGGTGAAGTGCCTTGCCCAAGGACACAACGTAATTTGGCATGGCTAGGAATCGAACCAACAACCTTCTGATAAACAGCCCGACTTCCTAACCGCTCAGCCATCTGACCCCCAGCCATCTGACCCGCACACCTAGACACAAAACCTAACCCGATGTTTGTTGTCGAGTGTTGAATATCAATTCAAGTTCAAGTTCAAGTCTTTTATTGTCAGGTACACAGAACAACACAAGGTTAGACTGGGCACTGAAATTCTTAAGACAAGACAACGCAAGCACCTGGCATAACATAACATATAAGTACACGGAACACAATTTACATCAATGCTGAGCTTAAATAAGCGAAACTTCCTACATATACAGATAGCAATAAATATCGACTATACTAACCCTAATACTAAAACTTCCTAAATTACAGATAACAATAGATAGTCCACTATACTAACCCTAAATGCACAAGAAACCTGTTCCAACCCTATAACCTATCCTAAGTGGAGTACAGTACAATAGTGCAATGTCAATGACCATACAGGAGCCTGTTGGTGAGGTACAGTGAAGTACAGTAGTGCAAGTTCCTGATAGAGCAACCAGTAGCTGAAAGTGACAGTGTATAAGTGACTAGTGTGCAGAAAAACAATTGTTGGTTATGCAACTAAACCTAATGAAAATCAAGGCCTGTTGGTGGTTTAACTTCTGGTTTTCATGTTGTCGTGATGACACAGACGTATGCCAACTCGATAATAAGGCAAGATGGATCGGGGCTTATGTTAACCCACAGATCTGGTAGCATATGGGACGTTCAGGGACCGAATAGATCCCGTCGGAGTACCCCTGAAACAGTTGTTCGCGGTTCAGTGAGATGAATGGATTGATAGGCATGATGAATGCCTCTGATTGGTGATGACAGCCTTTGAGTGACATGTTACAGGTGTAGGCCCCCCTTTTCTGCTCCTCCTGCAACCCCCCTTCCCCCTTGAGAAAGCAGGCAAAAAAGCCACTCTCTTCAGCACCACTGTACCCTCTCATTCAGCCTGAATGAACTACCCTGCCTCGCATTATTGGAATACTTAGGACCTTTGACCATGATAATAAACACTAGCCAACCAAGTCTATGACGTTTTTTTGACAGTAGTCCCTATCTCAAATCCCCTGGACTTATCTGCTTGTTTGGTGTCTCAAAGGTTTGACCGAGCCAAAGAGATGGTTAAGCTGTCACCCGTGTGAGTAAACACATAACTGGCTCCCCAGTGCCAGACTACCAGTTGGTGACTGTTGAAAAGAAAAAATATCAAAGGTCTCTAAAACAGCTGCTAATAGGTTTAGAGTTACAAAATAAAGTTGACTTTACGCACATACCAGGCAACGGAAATATGACAGAAAGTGGCCGCCCGCTGAATACCTGCAGTGCAGAACGAAAATACCCATGTTCATACACAGACAGTACTGAAATCCAACTATAACTTCTTAAATTGAAATATTTTTAGCATGAATGATGTTCAATAAATGAATATATGTTTAAGAACTTAATTAGTATCTCACATAATCGACACAAAGACTGTAAATCGAGGGCATGGCAAATAATATTTAATAAAACAATAAACAATACATTGAATACATTTTAATTGAAGTTTAAATAACCGTTTTATCTTAAATATGATTCCAAAGTTATACCTCACCAGTGTGCCTCACATTAGTGAGGCTTTTCTCTTTCAACACAATTGTGGACTCAGATCAATGGACTTTGTCTTCCTCTCTTGCGCACACACACACTCAACACACACACAATGAATAGCTGTCAGAGGCAGAAGAGAGGTCTAGGGACTCCAGTGGATGGATGAAGGGAATCAGGGAACGAGGCTAAAGCTTTTTTCTGCCCCCTCCACTGACATTGCCTTCTCCACAGACTCTACCTTTAGCTCTGTGAGCTGAAATGAAAGGCAGTATTCAAGCTGGAATCCTGTTTGCTAAACGGACTTGACAACTTCTGATATTGCATCCTCCACCCCAACCCCCCAAAAGACATACGCAGCTCTTTTCAGTTGCCCTGAAAGGCACGTTGAGTCTGCCTGGGAGTCTCTCCCTCAGACCTCCTCACCCGGACAGCATCATCTGTGAGGTACAGTAGCATCTGCGGCAACATGCTGTGGCCCCAAGGTTGATGTGGATGAGGCCCAGAAACTACAAGCAGCTAGCAGTTTAACATCGCACATTTATAAAGACAGTGAGACAGTGAATAATATTTTGGGGAATTTCTCCTATACATGACAGTAGATAAAACTTGCAGAAACTAGGACGCTCGAAATTGGAAAATAACCGCACCCAACTCAACTCAAAGTGAAGGACATGATTTGAGGTCACCTTGGATACAGCAACTAACTAACACCCCCCCCCCCCCCCCCCCCCCCCCCCCCCCCCCCCCCCAGGGTCGGACTGGCCATCGACAGACTCAGGAGATTTCCCGAACGGCCAGTCAAACAAACGGCCGCTACGGCCACGGCAGTATTCAAGAAAAAAAATCCTAACGGTGCGTTCACACTGCAGCGGGGCGGGCAGAGCGGGGCGTCGGCTTCCAATTCATTTTCAATGTAACCAGGCGTTGACGCCCGCGTAGGGTATTGTGGGAAGGCGAGCGGGGCGGCGAAAGTTGGATTTTTCACAACTTTATGTAAATGAGGAGCATGAAAACGCCAGCGATGGCCAATCGGGTTGGTTTCTTGTTTCTTGTAACGTAGCAACTGTTGGTCATGGTAAACATTTCTAGGTTTGACAATTTCAAGATGGAAGAGCAACTCATCGTATGTGTGTCTTCATACCCAGTATTGTATGATACGTCTATGTTCGATTACAGAGACATAAACAAAAGAAATCATGCCTGGCGCAGGGTTGCTGAGGTTGTCGGCGTCCCTGGTGTGTTGTATTTTGTACTTTAATTTAGTTTCTTCACATGACATATATTTCTTCTGTGCTAGCTGCATAGTCTAGCTAGCTCACCCGGCACACGATTGACATTCAACGCTGAAATGCTGGCTGGCAGCCACTCGCTATCCATACAGTGAATGTGTAGTGGCAAGTCATAATCTAACGATTGATTTGCAGAGATTTCAAGTAATATAATAAAAGGTTACAGATGTCAACGTTTATGTCTGATGCATCTTTTTTTCCAGCCGGAACAAGACCCGTTCCATAGAGTGCGGGTTGCATTTAATCTTTCATTCGGCCTAAAAAAAGTGTGGAAAAAGATGATCTAGAATGTGTGTCGGATTTTTGCTTAATGTGTGTAAAAGTTGCATTTTGTCTGCACGTTTGCCATGACATTATACGAACTACAACAGTGATTTAAGAGAACTACAGCTCTGCAGTGTGAACGCACCGTAATAGTTTACGCTCACACTTACCCCTTTTCCACCAACGCATTTTGGGTGCCGGTTCGGAGCCGGTGCCTAATCGCGAACCAGTTCTTCCTCTTTCGACAGACTGGGAACCGGAAAAGTGGTTCTTCAAACCACGTACGTTGTTCGTACGTTGTTTGCAACGAGCACCACTTCGGAGCTGGTCTAGTTTACGAACCAACAAAGAACCGCTTGGGGCGGGGTTAACGTGACCAACAAAACGCTTTGGCCGCCATTGCTCTAAGTTTTTACAATTCATATTTCAGCTAAACGGTACTTGTAAATCAGAATCTGAATGAAAATGTATCGAGAAGTGGGCAGTGTAGTTGCTGAAAATGTGCTTATTTTATTGATGAAACTGCTAATTTGTAAATTTGCTCCGACTTACTACGACTCCAACGAAACGTCCGCCATTGTTGATGTTGTGTTTGTGTTTGGCGCTACCGCGCTAGCGTTGCTGGGAAATATGAGACGTATACAGTGACGTAATGACGTGGCTCTGTGGTGGCTCTCACCCGTGGAAAAGCAAACCGGTTCTTAGTAAGCTCTGTTCTTGAACCAGCTCCGAACTGTCATTATTGAATGTAGTTAACTGAGGGGGGGGGGGGGGGGGGGGGGGGGGGGGGGTGGGGCGGGCCGGTCTGTGTTTCTAAGTCCCGGGCTGTTTTTCGGTCCCAGTCCGACCCTGCTCCCCCCCCACCCGAATAACCCCAACTCAACCCAACACTCCACACCCACCCCTCAACTCTCACATACTCATAGGGAGTACATACACATAGGGATGAGGCATGAACGCATGTCCAACCACCCCATTTGAGCTGGTGAAATCAGCTGTCATGTGTCTGACAAGTTTCCTTCACAAAGGGAATCCAATCTGTATGCGTCGCAGCAGCCGAGAGACCTTGTCAGATGCTAATGCCATATCCACGGTGCAGCTTGCCCTCCCCAACTATTTTTATGTTCATCAGCCCAGGGATGGAGGTGGGAGCAGGAGGGGTGATGTAGTACTGGAGGAGGCCAGGTGGTGGTGGTCTCAGCACTACCTTCATAAATCATGCTCTCGCTCCCTCTCTTCTTCTCCTTTCCTCTTGTTATTCATTAAAGCCTCTAAGAATAATAAGTCCCCAAGAAACAGGAGGAACATGTGATAAAGCTATACTTAATAATGTATACAGCCCTCTCCCCCCACCCTCTCTTTTTTCCCTGCTTATCCCCCCTTTCTCTTCAGCCCCGAAAAGCTGCAGTGCTTCACCAAGCCCTACTCTCAGAGTCTTCCCATGCCCTCAGTGGTGAATGGGGTAAACACACATTAACATATTTATACTTTGCTTCCCAAATGGTGATAACACACAGATGTAAATGTGTTTCAATTGAGCACACAAACTTTTTTCACACCCCATTTCGGCTCTGTAATTATGCCACTTAATGTGTTGAAGGGGAGGACAGACAGGATTAGTTGTGTGACACCGACATACACATGCCGGAAGAACACCTTTCTGATTCTGTGTGTTAGCATATGAGACAATAAACACAGGAAGATTGGGTCAGAGTACATGAATCTGAGGAGATGCCCGATTTCGTGGAGGAGATCACGATATCAGGGCTTTTTGTGACATCCTCTGATATTGCTGCCTGATTGAGATAGTCATTTAATTTTACATCTCTGGTAGGATGAACATAGTGTACAGTCTCATGCGTATGCAGATATGCAAATCACAAGCGCTGCATGGATTCATACCACTAAAAAATAAAAAAAATGGCTTCACTGTTTATATCGACAGCAGTTTGTGATATACATTGAGGATATCACATACATATCATAATCATTTAAAAGACCTTAATAATTCTTGCATTTATCAAATTGCCATAAGAAATTTGTTGTGAAAATTAGTTTGGGTAAGATTCAATCTAGCTTAACTTTATTGGGTAAAATGTGATTCCAAAGTATTTTCACTATTTGGGTACAGATCTCTGTAAGTAAGAACTTTTTTAGTTGAGAAAAAAAAGAATTCTCAAGACTAAATAATTTATTTATGAAATTTACTGTATCCACATGTCTCCCTCATAAGTGTCGAATGTGAATCGGAGAGAGTAAATAAGCAACACTAGAGGATGTTTTCTTAGAGACAGACACAGCTACACACATTGTAATAACACAACACTAGGATCACATTGGGGTAGGTAGAATACTCAACGTTTTGGAAAAATTCTAGAAATGCCCCAAAAATCCAACAAAAAGAAAACAATTTCAAAGGATCCTGTCTCCATTCAGCACAGAGCTAATGTCTGATTGGATGGTTCTTTATGACACTCAGCTTTGATATGTGGAATCATGGCCCAGTTTGTATGCCTCCTACTTTCATTAGCTATAGTAGACAAAATAAACCTCAACACCCCAGTACACTACGGCCATTATTTATGTTTAAAAACAATCCAGCTAAATTGTCTTAAGATATTGCGTGATTTTTTTTATTTCTTACTTAGTTACATTTAGATTTTCTCCTTGCCGTCCATGCAGGAATGCAAATTCAATTATTCAGTGGTTTATGAAACGTAATATATATAAAAATTCAAGCTAGAGGGACAAACAAGAATATCTTATCAAATAAGTGGGTTTAGCAATTCTCTGGAACATCACTTGACCATCTCTTCATCTTTTTCCCTCTTGCACAAACAGTACGTATGCTCTCTCTCTCTCTCTCTCTCTTTCTCTCTCTCACTCCCCCTCTCTTCTCTCTTTCTCCCTCATGTTAGGCTTTCATTTCCTTGTTTTTCCTTCCCACCGTCATGCAGTCATGCTAACTCTCTCTCTCTATCACAGACACACACACAAAAAAAAACCTTTGCTCTGAAGTAATGCTCTCATTACTGCAGTGGGATTGTTTCCCCACTGATTGTGAGGACACTGTAGTCTGTTGTTGATGAAGTCTTTATTTCCATCAGGCCAACTAATTAATTTGTACTTGTTACCCTTTCATAATAGCCTGATACCTCTCAAAACAGCGACCAAATACGCACAGAAATATTTCCATATGAGTGCGACACTGGGGTATCACGTATCAAACAAAGCATGCTTGATACAATAACAAACTTTTTTATTGTTTTGTAAGGTAATAGAGGAGCATTTTCATTTTCCTTATCTGAGTTTGGAAATACAAATGAGAATGAAATGAAAAAACAAATGAAAAGTGGGGTAAGAAAATCCTTTTCACTTATTCAACATGTTACTTTTTATATTGTACATGTATTTCGTCAGAGGAGGCATGTAGGATTGTATTAATTCATTCAAATACTGCCTTTCAACCTTTACAGGCCCCTTGCATTCAACAACATCGAGAAAAAAAAGCCTACTTATTTGATTGTATGTGGGGACAACCTGGACACTCAAACAACCCAGGGTCACATACTTTTGGAATAATTCAGTAAAATAACTGCAAACATTATTCACAAAGAATCAGAGTCTATGGGTCTGTAATACTGTGGTTTGACATGTTTAATTTCTCGAAATCTCTCTCACTCACTCTCTCTCTCTTTCTCTCTCTCTCTTTCTCTCTCTCTCTCTCTCTCTCTCTCTCTCTCTCTCTCTCTCTCTCTCTCTCTCTCTCTCTCTCTCTCTATCGCTCTCTCTCTTGTATAGCACAAAACAGACATGAGACAGATGTCACCATGGAGTTTACAAACAGAGGCCCTATAATCCAGTGGCATTTTTTCCCATTGGATATGAGATGGGGGCAGTGGAGTGCACACAAGTTTAGATTTTAGGGGCGTTTTTTTATAGGTAACATGCTTACACACCCAATTTTGCATGATGTTGTATATTTCAACAAAGGTTGAAGTAAAAAAAAACAGAATTCTCCATGCAATATTATAAAGGGTAAATGTACAAAAGTAGATTACTGTAATAGCCATTGCATTGAAATGATTTCACCGGGTAAGGATAACGCACAAAATTGTTCAAATCACACAATAAAAAATTCATAAGAATGAAAATACTGTACAAATGTACTGTGCAAACAAGCACACTGATAGCAACAGTATGTACTTAAAATGCATAGGCATAGTTGATGATTCCGTGTAAATATGTAATTGTCATAATTCGACACACTGAAAAATTATTATTAACAAACATCAAAATCATAACAAATGCATAAACAAATGCATAAATGTAAATGTTAAATCAGAACGACTAATTTAACACATCATCATGTTTCTTTCTTGTAAATAAATACATAACAGTTATTTGTATACAATGAATGTCTGCGTCTACAACATTGACTGGTAAACGTGTACAGTGTAAACATAAAACATCTATTAATACTAAGCTACATTCCAGCTATAGGGCCACGTCAGTGAAGTCCATTAGCACACTTAGCTATTCGACTGGACAATAAGCAAAAGCCCTACACTCTCCAGAGACTTTTAATGACAGGCCTGCAGAAAGCTCTTTGAAATGACTGATTGCCCATTTGTGTGCAAAAAAAAATCCAGAAAATAATTCCATTGTAATTGTGTATAGTTATCAAAACGGATGAAATTTCCTTATTAGCTTTCTGCCATATTTTGAAGTGATGAAATGAAAGACTGAATTCAAAGGGATATTTCAAGACGGCGATGTATATCTCTAAAGCTGTTTACTTTTTTTCACCGCTGTGGATAGGAACAGTAATCACATTTTTTGTGTCGCGGTAATCCTAGTGATTAAGACCTGCTGACAGTCCAGGCTAAGTTTATTGTTTCACTAGAACCCACAGTCTTTTGTCATATTAAAACTGGGTCTGCATGCAGGCTTGGCTGTGAAAGCAAACACAAGAGAGGATAAGATCAAAGGCTTGTCCATCCTAGGATAGCGAGACTACAGTTGTACCGTATTGGTAAACACACACAGACACTTGCACACACACACATTGGCCCAAATCTGAAACCAGGTTAAAATGATTTTGGGAACTGTGAACTACAATTCTGCCATAGATACAGCTGAGTTTCACCAACACAGTGAAAAAAAAACATCATTCGCATTTTTCCCCTCTCCAAACACCCAATCAGATTCTCAAGTTCTTAGATGAAAATGCCACTTTCCTGCAGGCAGCCTGAGGCGTGTCATTAGGAGAAGAATTTGATGCCCTGTACAAGTGCTTGGAACTATCAAGTGCAGTAAAAAGTGAAAACTCATCACTTTCACCCAAATTTCAGCATGTCCTTGAGTAAGTCGCTCATACCCATTGTCAGTTCGGGCAGAGGATTAGCCTTTAGGTGTCACTGTACTTTCAATAATCCATCCTACCCCTCTCACACACACACACACTAACAAAATGGTGTCTCACTGGGACATCTATTGTTCCTCTCAGTTCGGTTCAGCTTTCAGGAGCATGGCAACAGAAACAGAAATGTGCTCCATTGGCTCCTGCTCTCCAGAGACCCCGGATGATTAATGGGTAAAGAAACTATTTTTGAGTCGTTTCACAAAATCAAATTTATCTGGGAAATGTCAATCTGTACCAAACCCTAAATAACAATGAGTTTCACTGTCCCGCCACACATTAATTTAGCCTTTTCATTTGCACATAAACTTTTTTTTGTTCAACTGTTTCTTTCAACCGCAAGTAAATTGCTGAAGTTTTGGACAAAACAAGTGAACATGTTAAGGTTTATAAGGTGTAATTGTGACAAATTATAACATTCCCCCCCTGTAATATAACTTGTAATACCATCCACGTAGTCTGCAAAGAATTCCTTACTGAAAACAGTAAAAAATTAGAGAAAAACATACATGAAAAGATACTTTTAAGACGTGACATTACAGATTCAACACTGCAAGAACAAAGCCTTGCCATAAATACTTCCATATGCTTTCTGTTTGTGGCCGTGCATATTTCTGTACGAGGAAAAACATGTGGTCTATACAAAAATACTTACTATTCAGAAAATAATCTTTGTAGATGAGAAGATTTGAAGGAAAGGGTTCTAGCATACCCTCCCCACCACCCATCCCACCCTCTCAGCATGACTTTAAACTGCTGTATCACCAAGATAGCATCGTCTGTTTCTGATAAGGTTCAGACCAATCAGCCACAAGCATTGTTGTGCTGTTTATTTTCGGAGCTTAAACTGCTAAAAAGGACAGACAAAATCAAAGGCCTCAACAACAACAACACACATAGTTAGAGCTCAGGCAAGCGACTCAGCTCGAGAAACATAAATGCATAAATTCATGCTAATAAACATAATTGTGTCAGGCTAACGGTACTAGTGACTTACTGATGTGAGAAAAAGCAGAAAGTTCTCGTTTTTTCAGGGGCCTCCACAGAATTTGTGTATTTATTTGGTTGTGTCGAGGTAGTGTCACGTTAGGAGGTCTGCTGTTGTTGGGGTATCAGTCTCAGCTCGTTAGTGTGCTTATGGTCCACTTTTTGTGTGACGGAGAAGGGCTTGTGTGAGCTGCAAATGAATCTAAGCACCCAGCTAACTCTCCCAGGGGTACATAAAAAATATACAATGGGTTTCCGGTGTTGGCAATGCAGCTGTCGGTTTGTGGACATGCTTTGCACACTACGCCGGAGTCTCCTGACACAAAACGAACAGAAGAAACTGGATATGCAGCAGTCGTGCACCGTAAGACACCTCAATATAAAAATATTACAAAGGAAAAAAAAGACGTTTACCATTTTGATATTTTCTTTTTTAGTGGGTGCAATTGTGTTCCTTGAAAAGCTGACATCCCTAGTGTCTCATGAATTTAAACAGAAGAAGAATGAGGCAAGCAGCAGTGCTCCTCAGGTATACAATAAAACCCTAAAAACATTCCTGAGATCCAGCAGAGTGGACCAGCATCCAACAACAGTAGCTCTCACTCTTCTTTTCCCTTTCTCTATCCCTTTCTCTGCCTTCCCTCTACACTCTTCTCATTTTTGGAAATTAACCGAGAGACAAAAAGAGACATGTTGACACATGGCAAATCGACTGACCTAGGGAGGCCGGTTGCTCTGCTCCACCTCCTAGGCATGGCCGTAAAGGTAATTAAAGCTAGTTTGAATTCCTTTTTCCTTAATCTATGCTTCTCATGGGCTTGTTTGGAGCTATACTTTAGGAAACGAAAGCATCCAGACACCTTTGGGGGGAATTGGCAGGATGTAGCTCTATGATTGTGTGTGTGTGTGTGTTGAAAAAGAAAATACAAGCCAGTACAGTCTAAAGGGCAGTGTGTTTAAGAAGAGATAGGCAGGCTTTGTGACCTAGATTGAGTGAGAGGTAAAAGCAGAAAGAGAGAGAGAGAGAGAGAGAGAGAGAGAGAGAGAGAGAGAGAGAGAGAGAGAGAGAGAGAGAGAGAGAGAGGAGAGTAAGCATGACTGCATGACGGTGGGAAGGAAAAACAAGGAAATGAAAGCCTAACATGAGGGAGAAAGAGAGAAGAGAGGGGGTGAGAGAGATACAGAGAGAGAGAGAGAGAGAGAGAGAGAGAGAGAGAGAGAGAGAGAGAGAGAGAGAGAGAGAGAGAAAGAGAGACAGAGAGAGAGAGAGGAGAAGGTGGAGGGCGTCAGAGAAAGAGGCAAGAAGTGAAAAGGAAATAGAGAGAAAAAGCCAGGGAAAAAGTCAGCGAAAGACGGAGGACAGAAAGTGTTGGGTTTCAAATCCAGTGCTCAGACAGTGCTGTGCCAGATGACCTTGGGCATGTCATATTGCCATCTGCTGCTTCTGTCTCGGCTGTCAGCACACCTCGACCGGAGTGAAAACATGACATTCCCGTTTCCTGACACAGAGAGGGCCAACTCATCATCATCGTAAGAGAAAGGGGGAAAGGGATTGGAAGAGAAAGGAAGGTATGGCTGCCGGTGGCAAAGGAGAGTGCAAAGGTAGGAGAAAGGTAGAGGGAGGTAGATGGACGATGAAGAGAAGATACAACAAGAAGAGAGAAGAAAGACATTGAAAGGAAAGAGGGATAGAGAAGAGATCGTACTGAGTGTGTGTGAATGTATGAACAGGGAGGAGACTGTAACTATGAGAAAAAGGAAGCAGAAAGAGAGAGTGACCTTTAGCGGTACGGGCTGTCTTCATGGACTGATACTGTTATCAATGTATTACTCCCTTGGCTCTACTATAGCTGCAATAAGGTCATTATATGGACAGTCTGTCATCAAAGGACAAAGAGAGGCGCTAACTGTGACATCCTATCGGGTTTTTGGTTGCACTGATTGCTCTCATAAATGAGTGTTCCTCTCATAAAATCATGTGGTAACTGCTTAGCGGTGCAGGATGCCATAGCTTGATGTTATCTAGCCTAACTATCTAGCTTGCCTTACCTGCCTCATCCTTTAGGTCATCTCTTGCAATCTCCATAACCGTATTATAGATGTACAGTAGTATCACTCATGTGCAACTGTATGTTGTTCGTAAAAAAATTGCAATAAATGATGGTCTACTAACAATAATGTGCCAAAATGAGATGAGAATAAGAAGAGTACATATGACAGCCCAGGTAAAACCTTTAAGCTTTAGCGTTTTTCATCAGTGCACAGATGAGAAGCTCAATAAAGAAGTACTCCACTGTGCAGTTTAGGCCTCTCACTCTGACCAGCAGAAGGGGTTCAAAGCTTCAATGTCAGGAGCTTTCACGGTTCATAAACCCAACACTTTGGGGTCCCTAATTATTGTACCATTTGATGAACCAATATGACCAGTACGTTGCCTGCAAGCAGAGTTTGGACTCCAGGGTTCTTTCAGTGTTGACCGAGAAGGAGGGTGGATTCATCCCATTTTTATCTATTAATCATAGCCTCAACTGGCTGCATAATATGTGTAGAGATAAAGCCTCCAAAAAAAATCTGCTTTTGGAGCGACAGTGAGGAACTTGGGGATCAAGGTGCTTATCATCTGTATTATTCTCTAAATTAAGTCCCCAGACATCCCCCATGGCTAGATTTATTAGGTGAGCACTGTGGATTTTCACATAGTTCACATGACTTTTCAGGAAAAAGCATGTTTAAAGTGACCACATGATAATGAATGCTCATTCCGTCATTTCTATTATTTGGCAGAAAGATAAATGTTTTATGTATTCTAATCATAAAGGTCAAATAGAAAAATGCTACAGCGGTTTCAGCTAAAAATACTTCCACCTTTCTACAATCTTCACGAATCCACCGCACTACCCTGACAGTGCATTAATTCTCACTTTTTTTCTGTAACTTAAATCATGGTTTTACTAATTTGGGAATTGTTACGGAAAATGTCTGAATTTTCAGTCCGCAATACAATACATTCACCTTTCTAGTTTTTCTGAAATGAAGAAAATTATTGCTATGCCTACCCATTTCTATGCTGTAGAATTCTACAATGTTAAGGACTTAATCCTTCACTCTTTTCGAATGCATTCCTTCAAAAAAAACATCACCCCAAAAACAGGAGGCATGTACTTCTCCCCTCACCAAACCACTTTGTGGACTTGCCAGTAATTCTACAATGACCAGGTCTCGCTCTCCAATCCTTCAGTCACTGATATGAAAGGGAAGTGAGACACTGACCCTGTTCTGACTTGGGGAAATTGCTCTGACCTTGTGGCACTTGTGGGAAGAAGCAACCTGGCACAGACCAAGCTTCATGGCAGCTAGCACTGACCCCATGGACCCTTAAGATCTTAGACAAGCCCCCACCCCCAACCATGTGCATAACTCTTTGTACATACACACGCAGCCATGCCTGTGAGATCAAGTTACCCCCACCAACAGCATTCACAGTCTAACTTTTGCGTTCTCCCAACAGCACCCTGCATTTTTGTTCTGGGGGCTGAGGCATGCCCCTTCATTAACACTGACAGCTGCCCTGTAGCTGGGGAGCTAAAAAGTCTACATTCATGGGAGCTGTACTGCGCACCAGATGTGTATGTGTGTGCGTTTGTGTCCATAGAGAATATTGGGATAGTGAAAGTACAAGAGAACAGTAGCGCAAGCCCAGTGTGTGTACGCGTGCAGGCATGTTTGTGAGCCTGAGGTCCATGGGATTAACTGGTGCACAGGTCACAGGGAGTAACTCCAAAAAATGTGAGTCGAGCAGTCTTCGTCTACGTCCTGTGTATACAAAGATCACATAGTGAGGGAGGTTTTACTCCTTAGAATGCTGTAATTACTGTCTGAAAGATTGAATGTCTCCAATTAACCTCAAGTTAAAATTGCCTTTACAAAATATAACAATGTACAGTTTTTGAGTAATTGAACACTGCATCAAAACAAACAATGCTAAGCACCTCCCTCTGCAAGTGGATCTTCCACTTCCTGACGGGGAAGCCACAGGTGGTGAGAATCGGTGACCGCACCTCATGGTGTGCTCAGCCCGCACCTGTTCTCCTTGTTCACTCATGACTGTGCGGCAACGCACAGCTCCAACCTCCTTCTTAAGTTTGCTGACGACACAACCATCATCATCTCTGACAGTGACGAGTCAGCCTACAGAGAGGAGGCATCATGACATCATGGTGTCAGGACAATAACCTCTCTCTCAATGTCAGCAAGACCAAGGAGATGATTGTGGACTATAGGAGGAGGCAGGAAGAGGAGCATGCACCCCTACTCATCAACGGATCTGAGGTGGAGAAGGTCAGCTGCTTCAAGTTCCTCGGGGTGAACGTCAGCAACGACCTCACCTGGTCTGTTCACACGGACAAGGTGGTCAAAACGGCCCGTAAACGCCTCTTCTTGAGGAGACTGAAGAAGTTTGGTATGGACTCAGTCATCCTCACTAATTTTTACAGATGCACCATAGAGAGCATTCTGACTGGTTGCATTACAGTGTGGTATGGGAGCTGCACAGACAGGGATCGCAAGGCCCTACGAAGTGTGGTCCGTTCTGCTGAGTTTATCATCGGCAGGAAGCTCCCAGCCCTACTGGACACCTACCACACACGTTGCCTCAGGAAAGCTGGCAGGATTCTAAGAGACTGTTACCACCCATCCTTCAGTCTCTTTACCCCGTTGCCTTCTGGTAGGCGTTACCACAGCATTCGGTCGCGCACACACAGACTGGACAACAGTTTCTACCCAAGGGCCATCAGGCTTCTGAATGGACATGATATGGACATTGATTCACTTCACAGTAGTCACTTTAAACACTGTCACTTTCAGCTACTGGTTGCACTATCAGTAACATTGCACTACTGTACTTCACTGTACTTCGCCATCAGGCTCCTGTATGGTCATTGACAAAGTCATTGATTGACCTCTTAATAGTTACTTACACACTGTCACTTTCAGCTGCTGGTTGCACTATCTGTAATGTTGCACTATTGCACTCACTGTATTCCACCTAGGTTAAAATAGGTTATAGGGTTGTTATAGGTTTTATGTGTATTTAGGGTTAGTATAGTGTATTATTTATTGTTATCTGTATATTTTGGAAGTTTTGGTATTTAGGGTTAGTATGGTGGTATTATTTATTGTTATCTGTATATTTAGGAAGTTTCACTTATTTAAGCTTAGCATAGATGTAAATTATGTTGAGTACTTATTTGTTATGTTATGTTATGCCAGGTGCATGCATTGTCTTGTCTTAAGATTTGTTGTGCCCAGTCTGATCTTGTGTTGTTCTGTGTACCTGACAATAAAAGACTTGAACTCTTCAAAGCAAGATATTGTATTTATGACAGTAATATGAGATTGTTAAATTACTTAATCATTTGTCCTCATTCAGACATGAACATGTATTTCCATAATTACATAATAGCCTACATATAGAAATACACTTATTTGTTATCACTTTAAAATATAAAGATACAAATCAACACTTTATACTTGGAATTAAATATAAGCATTCAAAATGAATGGGTGATTATTTGCACCCACAGCAAACAAACAAGGCTTCACAGAGGGCTAAAAAACTAATTTATAAAATAAAATAAAAAGTCAATTATTTCCTTTCAGTGAGACAGATTGCAAACACTGGGTGAATTTTTCCGTTTGGACTTGGCAATGCATTTAGCAGTAAGTCATGTCATGTGGCCTGTCGTGTTAAGTCTCTCTGAGGTAGCCATCCTGTTCTTCATATCGACAGCCTTTCTCTCACGCTGAGAAAGAAACTACATCTCCTTCTCATTTGGGAGGGAAATAACAGTGGACAGAACTGCTTTGGCAGGCAGAGTAAAACTGCACCCAAAACACTCATGACCAACAACAGGCACAACCTTTTGTTTTGATTTTTGCTGAAAAAGCCATGTAGTAATCCTACAATATTACAAGGGGTAATTTAAGTTTGGAGCCCCTTTCATGTGTTCCAAGGGACACCCATTTCTTCACAGCAAGCGTGCAGTCACCAATCAACCAAAACAACAATGAGTTTTGGGGGAGGAAATAGTAGACCCCTTAACCGTTACAGTTAGCCTTATTACAGGCTAACTGTTATCACTATTCACATTTTCATGACCTGTGCAAGGAAATCCATAGAGCAAAGCCAAATGTATTAAGATTCTTCTCACAGCTCAATGGCAGGATATTGTACCGAGGCATATAACAGCTGAGCATTTGGAGTTAGGCAGCTGGGAAAGCAGGTATTGTAATTTTAATTCCTAGATTCGCACAGACGTGTCCTGTACAATTTGCTTTTTCCCACAAAGGAGTTTAATATAAGGCTTTCAGGGGAAACACTGTCTGAGCAGCAAGTGATGAGAAAAAAAGCACTTTTTTGAGCGATAACCTGGATTGATTTCAAGAAAGACTTTTCAAAAGATACAACATCACTTGGTACAGTACTTTGGGTTTAGGATATATTTAGGATGTATGTAGACTATATAGCCCACAGTTCTGTCCAAGAAATCCACTGCAAATCTACTCTAAAGTTTCCCTTCTGTTGAAGAGGTAGCAAACTACAGTATTGTAGTATTATAGAGTAGACCACAGCAGTGGCCGAAGACGGGTTGAATATTGGCCTGGTTTTACATATTTAGTATGAAGGGCGTTGATAGGGTTGCATTTTATAGGGTTGCTAATTCAAATAGCACCAGCTCCAGTTTCCGTCTCAATGTTTCAGGAGAAGGCCTCCCTGTTATCCTGGATCTTAATGGCCATTAGCTGGACTAACCCAATCAACTGAACCAGATCTGACAGCCATTCTATTGTTTTCACATGACAGGAAACCCCGAAGGTTCGCAGCATTTCCATCATATGTATAGTGATTGATTACAACTTCAAGGCCATTCTGCTGGGTTGTTGGCTCTGATGCATTCTAGAGTACAGGTTAGGATTAGGTACATATGTATATTAGCTTATCGAGTAAGTGATTGACACATTGGCAAATAAATTGTCCAAAAGCGCCCTCACAAATCTGACTGCATATACGCAAATATTTTCGCAAATGAACACATGCGGAGAGATGGTGTCAAGCCCTTCTCTGTCATGTCGGAGTGTTTGTGACGAGCTGTGTCAGTGCATCTTGAATAACAACCGGCCCAAGATATTTAAAAGCTTCTAGGAAAATAATTTAAAGGTCATTTCAATTATACAGATGGGATGTTGAGCAGTCATGCTTGACGGGAAACCAAAACAAATGACGTCATCGAGAGTAAGCAGAGTGGTCCGGCTGTATCTCTGCGGGCGTGACCGCAGACATTGCTCAGAATAGGTGGCAATAGACAAACGACACAAAGTGCATGGGAAAGAAATTCAGCCCCGAAAGTGACCCACATTCATGGGAAGTATTTTTAAAACACTACCCAATGAGAAACATGGTTAACGTAGAGTTGTGGAGACATTTACTTGAATACGGTGTAGGCTACTTCTGTAGGTTCTCTGACATATCCATCAAATAAAGACAATATTCTCTATTAATTTAAATGCTTCTGGACTCCTGATAAGTTTGCTTATTTTACTGTTCTTATGTGTTTTAGCAAGGTTGCAATGTAAAAGTCGTATTCATACATGTAATGATTAAGAATACTGTCGTTTAAGTGTCCTGTTTGAAAGCAGCAATACATCACCTTAATGTCCAAGTAAAAAATGGCCCGGTAATGTAAGACTCTTTCTACCCCTGAAGTATTTTTTAATGATAGAGGCACAGTCTTTGGAGAACTCTGACATAATGATTTGAAACCAATGGTGTAATCCCTTTCAGACAAATGCAGAGCTGTAAAACCAATATGAAAAACGAATGAAACAAATGAGAAAAAAGTAGTGATAGGTGGAGAGAAAGAGAGAGAGAGAGAAAGAGAGAGAGATAGAATGGTATTCCTGAGTGGTACACTTTTAAATGTACTCTAAGAAAATTCTGGGTGATTATCAAAGCATAAATCTCTGGCAAGGAATTAAAAATAAACTTATCAGAGAAATAAACACACAGCAACATCATGCTGCTTTTAAATGTGTGCTTTTGCCCACCCTCACCGCAGGAGTTCAAAAACATAATAACTTTGCCCTCAGTCATCACCACCTAGAGAAGCATTTAGATTCCACAATATCTTTTCTTAATTACGAAAAATAATTTGATCATTAAGGGCAGCTTAAATCACAAAAGCTAACTGGTAATAATTGAAGCGACAGCAACTGCGTTGAATAAAAAAACACATCTGTAGGATATAAGTTTCCTGCCATCGCAACTGCATTACGTATGGTACACTTGAGAGCAAAACAGTGGGAGACAGAGATACGTAGAGAGAGAGAGAAAAAGATAGGAGACCGAGACACAGAAGGCAGCGATAGGCCTAGATATGGTATCTGGCATAAATAGAAGGGAATCACCCTCAAATTCAAAGCAGGGGAGTGGGGTGAGGACCACTGATTGGGAACAGATGGAGGAGGGCAGGAAAAGGCTGTGATTAGGTGCAGGTCCAGCCTTTCCCTGGTGGTGGTGACTGCATGGGACTCCTCTGTCCCTTACACATCACCCTGTAGGGACATCTCACATAGGTACATCATCAGATATCTCCAGTGACTGTAGCGCTTTTGACCGCTTTTATACCGCTTTTAGTCTGGTATAAACAAGACAACCCGTTGACTTAATACGTAAATGTCACAGCAGAAAAGCATTCCTGGATATTACATGGTTGCTTTTCATTGTTTTTGCATCTCTTTATATATGCATTCACAAGCTATATTTATTGGACCCAATATCATCAACCACCCTTTTGCCTTGTTTGCATGCAAGAGTTGAAAAACATTGTTATTTTGGACCTGATAAAATGGTGACCCTGTTACTTCTCCAATTTATCACTCAACGTGGCACAATTGCAGCCAAAGTCTTGGTCTGACGAATCAAGGAAACTTGAGACAGTCCAGATTGTAATCAAATAGAAAATAATGAGCGTAGGACAAAGAACAGTGTTATTACTCTGGATGGCTTTAAATTTCTCTTGTTAATTTTTTTGTCCACCACAAACAGCAGATACAGAAAGAGAGAGAGAGAGAGAGCGAAAGAGAGAGAAAAGACAGCAATCAGTGTTGTAAATGTGGCTTGCTTCCTAACATTAGCTCTTTACATACAAAGAAGGACAGAGAGCAGCAGGGCCCATGCCAGCTAACCTCATCCTAACCCACTACTGTTGCCGAGTCACTAATGAACTAATCACCTGAGGGGATTCTTTTCAGCTTACTTAAACAACCGGGGAGTTAAACATACATGCCTCAGAGCTGTCAAAATGTGTGTGTGAATATGTGTGAGCTTGTGTATGTGTGTGTAGGAGAGAGTGACCTGCTGCTTGGCCAACTGAGGCTTTAGGGGCGGGTAGTCAAAATAAGACAGCATCTGTTCAACTATACTGGCACGGGCAGATACAGTCAGTGATGAACGGGGATGTTTGTAATAAACAGTGGGTCTGCTTAAAGTTTCCTGATTGTTTTTCATTCAAATAATAAAGGGAAACTAAATGATATGTGACTGCAATTTGTTCCGAAAACATTGGGAAAACATTGGACAAATCAGGTATGCAGCTTCCATAACAGTCTCATGTAAAAACAAATGGGTTCACTTCAACATGGAACAAAAGGTAAAAATGTTCCCGAGACCCATAAATTGAATATACAGTATTTCATCTTGTTTGATTTTGTTGTTTGTCCGTGTTTGGCTTCTCCTCAATTCTGCTTGGTAATTGAAGAATAATAGTGTTTTCACAAATATAACATTTTTAAGAGATCTAAACCTATACAGATGCATGAGAGACAGAAAGATAATTAAGTGAGGAGTGTGTTATTTACATGCAAAATCAATGGATCTGGCCTTCTGGCCATTGTATCTGGATGGCTGGCAAGACTCACATCTGGACTCATCTTTCCTTCTTCTCCTACTTCTATCTAGTATACGACCATGCAAAGGCACAAACAGAGGCAGCTGCAGGACTAACTTGACAAGTTGTGTAAATTTCACACTCCGCTGCCTGACAAAAAAGCCTGGGCCTGGTTTTTCTGATCTAGGTCTGGCTATCAACTCCCCCTACAAGCTTTTTCCCAAACCCCCATATGAGGACCCCATCCCTGTTCGTATTCAGCTCCACAACATCTTGAAGTCACCATCTACGGGTCATTTGAAGCTTTCAAACAAATCAACACAAACTCAGATCACAGGACATCTGCAATCTGCATTATTTTCTGGGAATGCATGGGGAAACCGTTTATAGGACATGTAGCCGTAGAAAAATTTTAAAAGCACCATTGGATCGAGAGATGGTCCAGAGGAAGATTGCATTTTTGTAATGACAGGTTTTATCATAATATATGTACACAGGTGGAGGTTAGCTAGAGGGAGTTGGCTGCTCAACAAGATCTATTATACCACATGCCCCTATCTGCTAAAATGCTGCTTCTATTATTTTCACATGGCTGCTTGACGGCCTGTCGTCTGTTTTGCCATCCAGTAGCGTTTTTGTCTCATGCGATGACATCTAACAGAGAAATTGTGGAAACGGTCCCTGAAAGAATAATGGTGGACTTTGATTCCATTTACTTTAGAGATGAGTGATTGGTTGCTGACACTATCAGGGCATCCTTATGCATTTTAATGCTTAAAGACCCAAAGCTGTCGCAGAATTTGTTGGGTGGGGAAATGAGGGTCTGGAGTCAAGCAATTTGCAGGTTCCACTCTTCCAAATGTATGAAGGTGTGTAAAGAACTGTCAGTAATGAGAGGCACCATCGGTGTCTCATCAAGGTGTCCAACTACTGCTCTGCACAACCTCACCAGTTTTGGATTAAGTATTGGAGGGTGTACTAAAGCCAGGGGCAGATTTACCCATTAGGCAAAGTAGGCAACTGCCAGGGGGCCCCTTGAAAGACTCCATAAAAATACTATATGATCAATAATAACTATAATAAAAATACAAATCAATTAAAAGTCAAAACCTTCCCCAAAAGTATCAACAACGTACCAACAGAGCGTTTATTCCATTTGTGTCAACGCAGGCTTCCCCTCCCACCCCATTCTATTGTGGACTATTCCATCGATTGTAGCAACTACGCAGCAAAGCACGTCGTTTCAGTTGGTAAATACGAGACAGTAGAAGAGTGAAGTGAATGCAAAAAACAATTTTCTAAATGAAACGCAACTCCCCGAGTGGAGCACAAAAGAGAAAGACAAAATAGGAGAGTAAACAAGTAGTTGCCAAACTGAAACTACTGAAGGAAACGTCATTTTTCTCTCCACTGGTATCCAATGATGCGGTAGCCAGTCGCGCCCACAGACATTTTTCATAGGGCTGGCCAGATGGGGCAAGGGAAAATCTTGGCGTGGCACACCAAAATCAAAACACGTAGTCTAACAATAATTTTGAAAAGCGTCTGCCTCAAAAAAGCTTAGACTAAAAGCTCATATGTGTGGCAGTCTGCAAGAACCCGTCTGTCACGGCCGCTCATTGTTGGCTATAGGCCAAAAAAGATCGAAAATGTGTTTTCTGTCAAAATTGAGATTAGTTGTGTTTTGTAAAATTAACACCGTAAACGTAATTGTAATGTACAAAAAGTATATGATTACTTATGAAAAACAGTTAATTTCAAAGTTTTTTTGCTAGCAAGATTTCCAAGCGTCAAGTCAAATGCTCAGATTGCCTGCTCTTCTGAGTGCTGCAGCGCTAAACAACTTATGCTATCAATGAAGACAGGCTGTTAAACTTTAAAAAAAAGCTTGCTGAGAAGTTATGAACGTAGCCTAGTAGTTAAACTGACATTTACATTCACAACGTGATTATGAACAAAATGATTTACTTTCCTTATTCGCCCATGGTATTCACACATGGTATTTAACAGAGCTGTACAATAGCAAATAATGGGGTTTTAAGTGCTATGTTTGAAAAATACGCTCTCGGTGTGATCGGCCCGAATTGACTAAGTTAGCAATAGCTACTCTCTCTAGACTGAAGTAACCTTTGTCTAAACTAGCTAGCAAGGTAATACAGTCAGCCCTCCAAAAATACATAATTTAACTAGCTAATTAGACTACTGTAGCTAACCAACATAAGCTAGGTTGCCTACTGTAAATAGGTAATTCAAAATTCAAAAACGGTTTATTTAATATTTTTACTTAGCCTACTTTTTTTCTTTAACTTGGTATCTGCACTTAGCAGCGTCCAACTGGTCTAGCCTTCATCAACGATAAGCTCCCTCCCTTCTATGTAGCGTTAGGCTGTACTGCACTCTCACCTGGCCCAGTGCAACCTATTGTGGGGGAGGGGTGACACTGGGGTGTCAGGATCTGAGTGTGCAGGATTTCTATGACGAAATGTTGAAATGTAGACTGTGTTTTCTATAGGCCAAAATGAGTTTTAAAATTATTTTTTGAGGTTGATTTGTCCTACAGTGAAGTTGTAATCCCGTTTTCCATTCATGAAAAAAAGATAAAAAAGAACGGATGACGGACAATATGCGACTCACGATGGCCGCTGACGGCACCACTGGCGGTAGCTAGCACAAGTGCTGCTCAGTGAAGTTTGGCTAGCAACAGTAGCTACTGTAGGCTAGCTTGCTCGTTGTCATAGAGGTTAGCACCGTTTTACACCGGATTGCCCAATATTTTAGTTTCTTCCATTTTTTCTCCCGTTGGGAGTTCTTCTGGGAGTTTTTCCTTGTCTTCCTTGAGGGTTTAGATTGGTTGAGAGGCAGTTCTATGGGCGCATGTGAAGCCCTCTGTTACCCCTTTTCCACCAACTCATTTTGGGTGCCGGTTCGGAGCCGGTGCCTAATCGCGAACCAGTTCTTCCTCTTTCGACAGACTGGGAACCGGAAAAGTGGTTCGTACGTGGTTCACAACGAGCACCACTTCGGAGCTGGTCTAGTTTACGAACCAACAAAGAACCGCTTGGGGCGGGGTTACCGTGACCAACAAAACGCTTTGGCCGCCATTGCTCTAAGTTTTTACAATTCATATTTCAGCTAAACGGTACTTGTAAATCAGAATCTGAATGAAAATGTATCGAGAAGGGGGCAGTGTAGTTGCTGAAAATGTGCTTATTTTATTGATGAAACTGCTAATTTGTAAATTTGCTCCGACTTTTATTATTCTCGATTGTAATGTAAACATTCGGGATGCGCGCGCAATGTGGCTGCAGAAAACCGGGAAAGGATAGCATTTTTAATGGCAAAAGGACCACACGGATAATACAAATAGTTAGATTTAAAAAGACCAAAAAAGTCGAGGAGGACAGCCTTTAAAAGAGAAAGCGATTAACCATTGATCTGTCGCATCAGAATTTTGATTTGGGTCACGAAAGTCTTGAAATTTGAGTGAAAATGTTGCCCGGTACAGACCGCATAGTCGAGCGGCAACCATGTCTTCGTCATGTCACTAAGTTCATAATTTTACAGTCAATTTTACATTTTAAAAGAAGGACAGCTTTCAAGAGATATCGGAATTCTACTTTTAGCCAGCTGGTCCGATTGTTTTTCTGATTTGTTCAAACTGGCAATCTGAGTGAGACTGCGTCCCCGTTACACTGTTTTGACGTTAGCCTCAGTCAGACTCGCTCACTGGCAGTGTGCACAATGTTGTGATTCACTCAATTTTACACCAGAAACTTCGGGGAGGACTGCCTAATGTAGATTTGAGCCTGATGAAGATAGCCAGCATCTCGGATTTCTTTAAACAAGCCTGTTTAATTCGTCATTTGCCTGAGAAAGCGACCTCCGTTAGCCAGGCTAGTTTTGGCCGATCACTTGGTCAGGCTATTTAAGGGTATCGGGGTCAAGTGAATTTTGTGCATAGACAAGTGAAACGTAAATGTATTTGTCCAAAGGCCAAGAGCCTCAAAAAGTTAATATCAAGCCCTGCAATCCAGTGGCCAGAGATATATGATGACCTGATCGACACTCCTCGTGTAATAGACCGGGGAGAAGTTCGTCTTTTACAACCGACATGCGCAGTTGAGACTGCTTGACAGTTGTGTGACGTAGGGTGATAATTGGTCTATACAAATGGCGAGTTGAACAAACACGTCGGATGCGCCGTGTTTGGATGCCGATGTAGGTTCGCAAAACCATGAGCAGCAACGAAACGTCCGCCATTGTTGATGTTGTGTTTGGCGCTACCGCGCTAGCGTTGCTGGGAAATATGAGACGTATATAGTGACGTAATGACATGGCTCTGTGGTGGCTCTCACCCGTGGAAAAGCAAACCGGTTCTTAGTAAGCTCCGTTCTTGAACCAGCTCCGAACTGGCTCTAGCACCAGCTCCGAACTAGCTCCCGGTTCACTTTGGTGGAAAGGGGGTATCTGACATGCTTGCGTGTAAAAAGGGCTATACAAATAAATTTGATTTGATGTGATCCAACTTTTCAACTGAGGCTGCTGTAATTATCAATATTCCCTCTTGCAGGGGAAATGAGATCACAACCGTTTTATTCTATGCTTCACTTTTTGTATTTTGAATTGTAAATGAGCAGCAACAAATGTAGGCTATGCTTTTAAATCTATGCAATCTCCATAAATAGTAATGGCATATGCATTTTTATGTAAAATATACAGAAATATCAGTTGTAAAATTACAGTTAATAAACTGACCCTTCTACAACGGACGCTAGCAAGCACACCCTACAATTTCTCTAGAAATGTTACCCTTTAGTTATTATTATTGTTATATTAATAATAACGATTGAAACAAGTAAGAATAGGAGTTAAGGGGGCCCCATGCCTGTCTTCGCCACTGACTAAATCCGCCACTGACTAAAGCAGTGTATATGTAATTCTAGACATTTATTTAAACATCGCTATTTGTTTTTCAAGATTACAATTGTGAAGGTTCTAAACATACAATTGAACATTGTTCTTAGTTTTTTTATTGTAAGCAACATATAGGTTGGTTTACATCAACTCCTGATCCACACACTCTCTTTCTTAGAGCGATCAGTAGATGTCCCTTTCTATTGGTCAGTCTTTGGATCTCTTGCATGTTCCATTTGGATGTCATAGGCATGTTTGCCTTGCAAGCCAGTGAACACGAAGTAAGTGCTGTTGTTGGTTGTAGGTAGCTTCGTAATTAACTGATTGATCATTTCTGGGTTGATCACCCTTAATCGCGGTGCTGATCATAAAAATAAAACACGGTGGCAGAGTGACTTGGAAAGGGCTGACTCAGACTGCGGGTCTGTTCCAGATTGTTGGCATATCTGGTATACACTTCTATGGCGTTCTGTTGTGGCTGCTTAGATGGTGTTGGAAGGATTTTTTGCCCCCACATGCACTTAATCATTGCAGTTTTATGGTGGTTTTAACAAGACAACTTGCCATTTGTATCCCAAGAGGAATTAAAGATAAGACGAATAACACAAGTCCTAATGTCTATTTGACATTATTTTTTGTCCAGTAAATCCAGAAAAAGTGAGACAACTGTCTTGTGGTTTCTTGTTTTGAGAGTGTGAGAGCTATATTTAACATTTCACTTCATGTTAAAATTAAATACGCTTGCCATAATTATTTTCATAGAAAAAACACTCTCATACAAGTAAATGTGAAATGTGAGATAAGAAATTAAAGGAAGAGTTAATAAATTAGTATGCTTCATTAATTTCTCATTAGAAATCTAAACAACAATGTTTTCCACTGTTTCCTTAAAAGAGAACACAGCTTTAGATAATTGTTCATTCCTTTTTATGTGACACAAAAGCACATCTATTACCATTACTGCAGCACTCAGGCAAGTCCCTGTGGGGGACCTGCCTGGGTTCTATGTTTTACTTCTTTAGCACTAACATTAGTGGAAACTCGTTGTTTAAGGAATTGTGTGAACAGACATGTTGATGAAATGGTATAAGATGGAGGCATGAGTACCGTATGACCCAGACTGATGGAAGGGTGTTCAAGTGGGGAGCTGTCTTGGAGTGTTTTCCACCGTTGCAATCAAGGCCTTTATGACTGCCATCACTCCTGATTTATGGGAGAGCTGGACCTCATCATCATGCCTGCTCAGCTGGGATCAAGGACGATTGAACCTCCCTGACCTGTGAACAAGCCATGACCTGGGCGCTCACCTTCCTGTGACATTAGTAGGTGAAAAAAAGGGTGATTCTGTATGTATGCAACCACAGGAATCGGCCAAATGCGAGTCAAGTGAGTTTTGAATAGAAATAAAAAATTTGATTTATCAGCCATGCTACTGTACCAACAGAGGTATATAATACTCTAACTTTGATCCAATGTTATATTATATATTTTTTGTTGAAAGGTAGACAGCTAAAAGTAAACAACTTCTTGTCTTTCAAAGTACCAGATAAACTAGCTTTGAAAAGCATCTTTATATCAGATTTACTTGGAAATATGCAACCAAATATTTTGATAAACAACTTCAAAATAGAACCAGCAGTGTGTACAACAAGGCACATGTCTTAAATTCCTTGTTAAGTCTAGATAAAATCTTGTTTACTGTATCATCAACATTTAAGCATGTTTTGGCAGTGTTATTACAGTTACAGAGCAATCAGATAATTTGTTTCCATGTGAAAGCATTTTTGTCTGCGGAAGGAAATATCTCCAAATGAGTCTTAATGTATTGTCTGGATAAAATGAGAGAATAGCTGAGAGGGATTTTAAGGCAACTTTCTCTGCTTTAAAGATGCGATATCTGAGCCAAATGGACGAGATATGTTAGGGTTATAGGTAATGTGGTTTGGATCACAAAGTATCAAAATGCTAAGCACACTGGAATGTCTGAAGCTAAGCTACTAGCCACTCAGCATGGAATCTGAGAAATATATGAACACCAAAACTGTGCATCCTCACACTTTGGCTGAGGTCCTGTATGTCTTTTACCATTACATGAAAAACCAAAGTGCCATCGTTAACTATAATTACTATAAAAATGTAAGCCTAAAAAAGTTTTATACAATTAAAGAAATACTAAATAACCATTGAAAATATCTCAATATGATTTTTACCTAAATGGGAAATGTCATGTAAAATAACAATGTATGCTGATCTAGATGTTAACTAGGAAAATCACACAGTTTTTTCAGTTCTTACATACGCATGTAAAGACATTTCAAAACAGTAAATATTTGTTTTTGCATTTAATATCAGAAACGTATTTTATTATTTGAAACAGTACAATATGAAATAATTGAAGACTTGGAACATTTTAGATTCAGAACAGAATCCACACAGGTTATACCAAGGTTTAATTGCTTAGCTAAAGACAACAACTTGGATCAAGAACAAGCTTCCACATAAACTGACTACTTAGAGACCGCCCGACCTGTTGGTCAAGCAAAAATAAACAGATCAGAATCTCATGCTGCATTTTTCCTCACCCCCTCCACTCAAATAACAGTGCCCCCGACTGTGAGTATCCTGACTGTACATTCTGTAACAGACCCCAAACAATAGCTTGAGTTCTCAGCGTCCCTGTCAAGCACCAGAGAAAAGAAATAGTCGTTGAATAGCTATGCACCCAAATCCAACCCTGCGGACCCCTGACAATGGAAGTGGGAGTAATCCCCCTTCATGGGTTCTGCATCCCCTGTCAGGACTAGCGCCTGACCATGCTGAGACACAGCGTTGGGGAATGACACCTCCACAAAGGTTGCGTCCTGGGCCACTGTTGAGCTTTCCTGCTCTGCACCGCTGTGCGTGGAATCTGTTTTGGGAGGGATAATGGAGATGAGCAGCCTGTTGGACAATGAGCAGCCTGGGTGTTGTTGAAACCACGTCAGGGGGCGTCGGGGTGGCCACCCATCAAATTCCAGCCCCCATCCCCAGGCACCCTCGTCTGTATCAATACCCTTCCTTGCTTGCTCTAGTGAGGAGACTAGGCCCGACTAAGTTGGGCCTTGGTCTGGTGGATCTGACAGCTGTTGGGAGTTTATTCACCGAAACAGTGCATCTCCGACACACACAATGACCCCAAGCTGTCGAGCTGGCCCACTCTACAACCGACAAAGGTGAAGAAAAGGAGCTGACACTGTCACTCGTCCGCCATTCACATTTCACGCCAGAGACTTTTCTTTTCTGGAAGAAAGCTTATTTCTACGTAAAATGTGTGGGTTGAATGAAATAGTTGCACTATTCTTATGTTATAAACGTGTGAGGCCAAGAGAATGAAAATGGGTCGACAATGCTTTTTGTAGATTGAACAAAATGGCTGCCTTGGCTGTTGTGTACGCATTGGCAGAAAAAAAACTATCAATGTATCAGACATTTGCAAAGACAGGTGATGCTCTTACTGTTCAGTGTTGCCACTGAAAATAAGAGCTATACAACTCTTCAAGCTTGTTTTATCTCAATTCCAATAGTCCCAAAAATTTGCAAATTTGGTTAGAGCACAATATGTTATTGTCAAAATCAATGCACACGATGCTTACCACTATCACAACCTTTTTGAATGCACCAAAGGATCCATTTGAAATGCTTAGAAAAGAAAGACGGGGTGAACAACTATCTATTCATGTGATTCATGTGATTTCCAATAATTTCCAGGTTGTTTGTGATTCAAAAGAACTCATTTTCTAAATGTAAGACTTTGTTTGCTGGCTATTCAATTACTTTGATGTTGGAGTAAAAATAATGTATCCTTTTTTATCTGACTTGCAGAGGAAGATGGTGTCCATTCTGCTATTGCTCTTAAAAACTTTACTTAGTTGACCTATGATGTATTCCCATGCTGGGAATGTATATCCCCTGCTAATTCAGTAAAACACAGCTAACCTGGATACTTTGAGATAAGATAAGAAAATTGTGTAGGGTCAGATTCCCTCTGATAGTCATATTCCCTTTATCCTTTGAGAAATGAAATTAGTTTTATTTTCAGTGTTTCACATTTGATTTGCAATCCTCCAGTTAAACCTAAGATGCCCTCTGGATGGGCACCAGCAATTTTTTTTTGCTGTTTCGCACTATTTTCATTCTCTGAATTGTCAGAGCAGATCAGATTCTTGTTGAAGTGTTTCTTTTCACAACTTAGCATTTCCGATCATTTACTTTTATTGAAAATAAATTAATGTAATCTTACTTTCTTTCTTTTATTTATGGTATCCCAAATGGTTTTAATGAAATTTAATGTTTTTTTTTAAATAAATGGTCATAGACAATTTGACAATATAGAAGGTTCCTTTCATATACTAAAACTAGAAAAATGAACATGAAAGTTACAGCATAGTTTTGGGAAAAACTGTAGGACTTTTTCTACCTCTTTAGGCATTTTCCTCTTTATGGCTTGCATCCTTCTCAGGCGCACACACGCACACACAAATTAATGCTTTGCGTATTTAATTTTGAGTAGGCTTTTGTAAGTGTCCTTATACTTAGCACTACTATTACAACTACTTCGACATAAACTGCAAAAATCCTAATTGTTATCAATAATTAATTTCAACCTTTGACTTTTGATACAGTACAGCGGGAAACACTCTGCCCCACATGTCAGTACATACAACCTCAAGTGGCAGTTACTGTAGGAGCACACACATCATTTTCTCTCTCTCTGTCCCTTATGGACATAGCTGTACTATTGGTTTACCTTGCCCCAGGAAATCCAGGGGACGGACCATCCCTTCCCACTTCTGCAAAGACTTGTAGACCTGTTTATCTCGTAATTGATTCTCTCAGGATGGCAGAGATTGACACTGTCAGTCTGACATCAGTGAAGTCCTTTTTACTGGAGCATAGCTATTCGTTGCCTGTTAATAATACATAGCAGCGCTCCTTATTGATAAGCATGGCCTCGCCTATCACCGTAGTGAAATTCTGCCTGCAGGATTATTAAATCCTGATCACGTCTTGCGTGTAGCTTTTTGAAAGATGACTTTCTCTGTCACTTTTGAGTTCTTGCTGTTTGCGGTAACATGTTCTCCGTCTATGGGGTCTTGATATTACAAGAGGTATGAGCATAACCCACAGTAACAATCTCCAGTTGGTTGGGTTTTTGTTATCCCCTGCAATAGCCAAACTAAGAATCACAAGGATAAGAAGAAGCCTGCAAGTAGTACAGTAGTGGATTGCAATTAATGAAAACCAGTGCTGTCAATAATTAAAGTGTTGACAGAACTAAGATATGGGAGGTAGTATTTATCATGCAATGAGGAAAACAAGGAACAGATATAAAAACAAGGCTAAACAGAAAAGACTGGATTGATTGAGACTAATTGACAGTTAGCTTGGAAAAATCTAGGGAAAAAATGAGAGCGCTGTCTTGTTTTTTTCCCTCCTGCCACTTACTTGTCATTACCTGACAAGAAACAGCTTCTCTGCTGGGGGATATTACAGTGAGAGCCATGTGCTGCAGATTTGACGTTGCACATACAGTTAGGCCCCAGTATGTGTCATTGTGCATGTATGTGTGGGTGTGAAATAGACGCAAGGTGGCCCTTGTCCTCATCTGTCGGACATTATTTCCTTGGTTACGACTGGAGCACAGGACGTTTGTCACGCTCCGATTGCTGTGATGTCACAGAGGTCACCTTTGCAGATCTTTTAACAGCTGGGGGCTGTCAAAACGCCTTATCTTGTCTCAACTAAGTCGTCTGTGACTTTATGAAATCCCTCAGGATGAATATTCATGTAAAATTACCACTTTAAGATGACCAGCTGTCAAAGATATTACAATATGCTCTAATGGATGAAGAATTACTGTACAGTATGTATACAGGCTCTGGACAAATCAGCAGTGTGAACAGTTAGTCAAGAGTTAGTTGGAGTAGATAATATCTCAGTGATCGATTCTCTTTCTCTCTATTTAATTTCTTGGTTCATCCAGAGTGGTGTCTACCAAGTTTAATCCATCTTGCTTGTCACTTATTCTGATTCATTCAACGGTACTAACAGCACTTCAAACTCTCATCCCATCCTATGATGGTGTGTTTGTCAGAGACAAAGTAATCCTTCTATTATTGCTGGGGCTGCACCCTTTTTAGATGCATGGCTCACATGTCTCAGTGAATGCAGCTCAGATCTCCAGCAAGCGTTCTCATAATAGGAAGGATGTCTAACACAGGAGAACAATCACAATCTCTGAGACGTTGCAAAAGTGGTGCCGGAGCTTTGTTATTTCTCCAACCAAGCTCAGTTTGAGCTTTAACTTAAACTTCAAACGCGCATGCAGACAAGTTGATTCACCCAACTAGAAGAAAGTCAGTCTACAAGGGAGAGAGGAATCCAATTTTCCTTTCTCTAAAGTATGCACCAATCTACTCACTAGATTCTAGTGGATGCAGAGCAAACTATTCTTGCTATCTACAGTACTGTATGATGCTTCTACTCATTTCACAGGGGGAGAACGCATACAGGTGCTGTGCACCCACTTCAGCAGACACTTGCAGGCCTTTGCATTTCCACAGACAAGTCAAGTAATACAGTTGGCTAAATCTAGTATTATGCTCACTCAATCAACACAAAGACAGACAAAAGTATTTGCTTAATTACAAGGGTTCGGATTCCCATTTTTCCATGCAGGAAGCAATATATGGCACTGCAAGCATGTTATTAAAGCAGCAACAGAAAAGTGTATTTGCCTGACCTTGTAAGTTTTCTCCCACCGATTTTGTGCGCTTGTTCACTCTTTCTTCAACTTGTTACAATGGCACTTTCACTGTGGTATTTCAGCATGCTTTTGTCTGTTTGTGTTGTATGTGTGTGGTTCTGTGTCTGTCTGAGAGAGAGAGAGAGAGAGAGAGAGAGAGTTTGTGTAGGTGGGGGAGGAGGTAATCTCATTCCCTTTTGCAATCTGGTAATTAACTTGACAGTATGAAAAATGGACATGATCAACTGTCTTGTTCTATCAAATACAAATATGCTATGTTATATGTTTATATGTCGGATTCCACTCTGCAAAAACACATTAGAGGATAGCTACTCCAACAAAATCAGGTTGAAAGGTTTAGCGATATTCAGAGGTTGCGTTTTGTGTGTGTATGTATGTATGTGTGTGTGTGTGTAGGTCTGTGTTTGTGTGTCTGTCTCTGTGTACAAGAATATGTGAGCTACACTGAGCTGATTGTTAGTGGAAGATCGTCTGCCCATGTCGTGTGTCAGTGTGTGTGTAAGCTTGCATGTGGGTAAGGAAGTCAGGTGGTTGAGCAGTTAGGGAATCGGGCTAGTAATCTGAAGGTTACCAGTTAGATTCCCGGCTGTGCCAAATGACGTTCTGTCCTTGGGCAAGGCATTTCACCTTACTTGCCTCGGGGAATGTCCCTGTACTTACTGTAAGTCGCTCTGGATAAGAGTGTCTACTAAATGTATGTGTGTTTATTTAGCATACAATGTACATTTTAGATATGAAATAAGGATATTGAGTTTTTCTCTTTTGTCCAGTATTTTTCTTTCCCACTATTTGCTCTATTTGCTCCAAAGGCATAGGGAACTCTTGACTCACATCTTTCCCATCCATTTATCACCTCAACTTTACCCACCAATTCAGTCCTGAGAACTCTCGACACAAGAGGAGCCCTGTGCACCAGCAGATTACATATGAAGATCTCAAACAGTTTGACCAAAAATAATTAACTCAAGTCTCTTAAATCTATTACCTGAACCGACTTTCTATTTAAGTTTAAACATTAAACATATCCCAGCGATCTGATAATATCATTAAGCTGTGTATCTCATGTACTGAGGTTGTCCATTGTGTCTCAGAGAAACAGGACAGAGAAAGAATATTCAGATAGGGAATTCGATTTTGACATGATCCTGTGTACAGCAAGGCATTCAACTACAACTATATTAGTAGACAGACTGCATCTGGTGATAATGGAATATATTAAATTGCTATGGATGAAAGAGATCTTGTTGAGGCCATTAGAAAACAAAGATACAAAATCTCTTCCTGGAAAAAGAAAACAGGTGAGCTTGAGTTACTGATATTTATACTGTACAAATAATAACAAATAATGCTAATGTCAATATAAATACAATGATGTCCAAATTTGATTACTCACCCATGTGTATGGTGAGTTGAAAATGTAATTAGAAATCTGAGAACTTGTCTCTGACTGTAATGTATTACGGGGCTGGAAGGGCTGAATTTAATAAACCTCTGCTAAACTTTTAAAATGCATATTGCCCGAGATAAGGATGAGACTGTACCTTTTATAAAGTAATTATATGATTTTATTCATTTCCATCATTAGTCAAACTGACAGGTGCTCCCTTCAGGCACAGATCTGCTTGCTCCCTCCCCTGCTCACCTATCCGGTAGAATTCCACATAATGAATGTTTACAACACAACAGGTAATAGAGTAAATATTGGACTCATCAATTATGGAGGTCGGGGGAGCTGGCAATCAAATCCCACGATTATTGTTAGTTTCAGAGGCACAGAGGCAGCATGGGCTTTGACAGTGTGTAGTTTGGACATACAGCACCGAGCCCCCCCCCCCCCCCCCCCCCCCCCCCCCCCCCCCCCCCCAAATCCCACCTCAACATTTTGTAGAACCTCACCTATAACAGATAGCGAAGGGAAAAGTGTCTATTAACCTTTGAGTTTGGGGAGAAAAAGAAAGAAAGAAAAGCCCAGCAACATTTAAATTATGTCATGATCATCAATGGCGATGAAAAAAAATTGGGAACAATTTATAGTTCACATTTCCAAACAACAGAAGAAATATGTATTACCTTGCAGTACCCTAGTGGGTTATATTTGTTTAAAAAAATGAATGCCAAATAAAATAGTTTTGTTGCTCCAACAATTTGTCTTTGGTCCTCTGCTGAAAAAGTCAGTGAATCAGGGAGCAGGCGGAGAATAACCTGTTATTCTATTATCGTTTCTGACTCTGTGTTTGTGTCCTTTGCTGCATAGTCTAGAGACTTAATTTGTGGGCAGCTCAAAGGAAGTTTTATGGGAGTCAAATTCTAACATTGTGCTGATGTGTGCTACTATGTTGTTTTGACAGTTCTGCTTTGAGCTATTTTACATTTAATTTAATTTGGACAGAGGGACCCACAACAGCAGGAAAAAAAGCGGACACCTTTCCATAAGTTCCCAGACTCACTCATTGTGGATTGGTCTAACTGATGGGCTTTGAAAACAAGCATTTGTTTTAACTGTATGCTGCCACAGTTCCACTCTCCCCTGCTTTGCCTCACCAATTAAAATTTTTCAGCGGAGCTGGACCTGCAGGTGCTTACAGGGTCCAACAGTTGTGGTGCATTTTTAAACAAGATGAATGTGGCCCACAGATTGCATTTTTGCAGGCATAAGTGTCTCACAGCATCTGTTCTCCCTCTGAAGAACGCTAAGGGGAGTTGGGACAGGAAGTAAAGCCTACAGCTGGTCGGGGTGAAAAAACCTTGTTACCGTGGTACTGTACCTGCTTTGCTTCAGTGGCTTCGGCACTGGCTTGAACGGCTTGCACACATATTCAACACACGTCTGAATACAAGAGTTAGGTCCTTAAGCATATAATGACCAATATGTCATAGCAATACTTCATACAGTAAAGGTAATATGGCAGGTAATACATATTTTTGAAACATAGAAGGGCCTGTGGTTTTAGGATGAAAACCTGAACTACAGTACAATGAACAATAATACAGTATGTACCTCATTCAACCACATACCTAGCTAGACATGAGGTTCACAAACTGTTAAAACCCTGATCTCAAGATCTAACCTCATCTGCATTTTGAGACTATCACTGTTGTGCTCTAATTTGTAAATTGACCACAGGCCCACCAAGGATGCCCATAGTGACTCCATATTAGGAAGCTTGTACAGCTGTGCCTGGGCCAATGGGGTGTACAGACCTTCTGAGTGCAGGGCACACACACACACCAGCAGACATTTACACATACATTCCCTCACAGACACGCATGCACACTCACCATTCACCACAACTCACACCAAAGAACCCCATCCCCACACTGCAGGCTGCATGATTAATAAACGTTTCTTCTTCAATGAGCCCCAGTATAACTCCTAATTTAGCTGAGATAACAGTGTGTCACTGAACTCTCCTCCCCTGCAGACTCAATTTCCCAGTCTGCTTCTGAATGCGGCGGGGGGGGGGGGGTTCTTCCTGAGAAGCCATAGGTCTGCATGGATGATTCAACCTTTTGCTCTGTGGGCAGGGGCAATTTGCAGGAGATCCCACAGCTGGTGAGGGTAGAGAGGTGAAATTGGGGGATACATCCACATGTGAATGGTCAGGCTTCCTGGCTTGAGGCTAATGTTAAAGGCGTTTGCACACTGGGCACAACACGAATAACAACACAAAATTGTGTTAATACATTTAAATTATAACCTAATTAGCGCCACAGGAAAAAGGACTCGGCATCGAGCGATGATGTTGATAACCTGGTGCTCCTTTTTGTTAATAAAAAGAAACGGAAATGTTTGTTGTTAGTAGGCCTATCATTTGTTGTCAGAATGTAAAAATAAATTTCTAACGCCCTTTTGTCGTTATCTTGCTTATAGAGTTACATTAGCATGGTTGGAAGTTTAAACAACGTTTGGTGAATAATTTTGAAGCTTGATATATACACACACCATCATTGCACTGAAGCTTCGTTGCTATTCCTCTCCACACATAGTCATGGGCCTCATTCTCGATTACAGTTAAGAAGAATTTAAGAAGGAAATTCTTCTGAATTGGATTTAGGAAAACATTTGGCATTCATGAAAGTTTTCTCATTTGGGATTTGTTCAGAACTTCAGAAGACTTTCCGAACTCGAAATAGCAGTCTTAAATTGGCCAAAGTTGTGTCAAATGCGATTCCTTAAAAAACCACAAGGATCAAAGGAATCGCATTTAAGAAAGCTCACCGTGTTTTAAGTGTTAATGAAGTTATGAGAAATCGTTGGTGATTGCGTTCACATCAACTCTACAGACTATGGCAAGCCGTTTTATAATTTAACCAATGAATTCTTGATATCCAAAATTCGAATTCTGAATATCAAGAATTGCATTTTGGATATCAAGAATTCAAATTTGGGATATCAAGAATTCGATTCTGGATATCAACAATTCAAATTTGGGATATCAACATTTAATTGGTTAAATGATAAAACGGCTTGCCATAACAGACATCCTCGGATTTAAATAATTATAATAATTAATCTTGCTTAGTGTACACTGTTAGATCCAGTGGAGAACAATTCCACTGCTCATCTTACTAGTATGATGTTGCAACAATGCACCTGTGCACTGGTTGCTTTTCGCTTGAACATAACTTGCGTTCCTGTTGCTTTCCTAATTGTGTCGATTCTGACTGCATACGTCACTGCTGTTGCGTGCCTTTATAAGGAGCTGTCGGGCCGTGCATGTATGCAAATTCAGGAGCACGAGGACGCGCTTACAACTTAAGAAAACTCTTCCCGGGGAGCACAGCTCAGAAAACTTCTGCTGCGTAGGAACACATTTTCTAGCGTTCATGAATTTGGCGGATGTCTTTTTCTGAAGTTGTTTTTCCAAAGCCCGTAAGAAACAATTCAGAAGAAACTTAAGAAAATGTTTGAGAATGAGGCCCATTGTCCTTGTAGTTTCTTTCATTAAAACATGTGGGGCAGGGGCTCCTGAGGACTAGGATTGAGAAAGACTAATGCAGTGGTCTACTGACTGGCCTTTGCAAAAATACATACAAAACTGAGCACAGATATACTGTATCACACACTGTATCTCTCTGTAGTCCTATGCTGACTCCAAGTTATCTACATAATTTAAGTACTTTTTCTTATATACAAATCACTCAATTGCTTAGGAGGACCAAAATATATTTTAGACATAAGAATAGAATGGAAACAAAGCGGACTGCTTAGATCATCTGAGTTGGGCCAACTAGTATGGAGTCAAATTAAGGTCAATAATAATTTGCAGGAGCAGAAAAAGTGTTGTATTATGCGAATTATTTTTGACAAACACTTTTTTTACGTATGCAAATCTTTATCTGCTCCTGCAAATCTTGTTCTGCTCCTGCAAATCATTTTCTGCTCCTGCAAATCATTTTCTGCTTCTGCTAATCGTTTTCTGCTCCTGCTAATCGTTTTCTGCTCCTGCTAATCGTTTTCTGCTCCTGCTAATCGTTTTTTGCTCCTGGAATTTTTGCCGGGTCAAAATCGGGTCAAAAAGGTGTGGTATTAGCACGTTGCTTGTGGAGTAATCAATCAAAATGCTGCTCACCGACCATCCAATAAACAGTTTTCAGTCACGTGACATGACCTGGAGGGCAGAAAACTGCAGGCGATAGCGATCACGCCGTTGACACGCAGCAAAATCCGGCAAATTTACCTTCCAACCTTTCTTTGGATCACCTCAAAGCTAAAGAAAAGGAAAGATATGGACACAAACTGCAAGTGTTGGCGTCTAACACAACAAGCCAACTATTTAGCTAACTAGCTAACTTTATCTCACTAAGACTACTCCAGTTGGTCGCCTCCATACACAATAAACGATGTCAAACCCATTACATAAAGATGTATTATAATACGATAATTAATATACTTTTGTTTAACTTTACTTGTACTTAGCTTTGATGAAGTGTTCGCTGCAAATACGTGTATATTTGGCTGCAATTGTATTCCCTCCCCGGAGACAGAGGTAGCATTACGTTTAATGGCACACATCCACAATCTTTTCGTCTATATTTTCTATATCGGACGGATTTCTGTAGAAACAGCCCAGCTTGTCTCCTCATTAGTGCATCCGATAGCTCAAAGAACTAGCGTTATCCGGCATTATGCCTAAACAAAAGCAGCAGACTCAACGTAAATGTATGACTTATAATGGGTGGCGGGCAGCAGAAAGTCTTTTTTGCCATAGACTTAAAAAAGAATAGACGCCTCATGGAAAGGTAAAATTCCTAGTTGCCTAGCAGCAGAATAAACAAGATGCCAGACCACTGTGCAGCATATTCATGCTCTAATTGTCGAACTATCTCAAATAGGGCTCAGGGGATTACTTTTCACAAGTAATATTTAACATTACAGTACTATTTGTTGCATTTTGTGAATATGATTTTACCAGAGTTGAGAAATTAGGAGCAAGAATCTTTGATATTATTACTGTACTGAAATTGTAGCTAGAAAGCTAGCCTAGCCCTATGTTTACTGCACATTACTGGTATTACCAGAGAATGTCTAATAAAGAGAGAACTCCCACTCTCAGGAAACTTCCGGATTCTGAACTGGTTGCAGATCCACTCAAGTTCCATATGAGGGCGCTAACGGTCGAGTGCAGAATGAATGGAGGTCTATGGAGCTGTAGCCCTCAAAATCCACTTTTCTCAGGATATAATTTTTTGTCTAGAAATTTGAATTCTGAAATCGAAAGGGGAGGCAAAAAAAATACAAGTCGCCTTTCTGTTCTAAAAAGCCTTTGAAAATGGCATTGACGTCATACACAACGTACGACCAGAGCTACTGCTTGACGGCAAGCTCTGATTACTTCCACTTTTCTCTCGAGGCATCGACAACACAGCTGACAGGTTAGGCTCGCCCTGTCAATACACATGCTAGAAAGAGTTTTGGCTTGCTAATGTTGTTGCTAATGTTGCTAATGCAGAATGCTAGCGTGTTATGGGCCACAACGACTTACCATGTAAGAAATCGAAAGGACATAAGTACTCGTTCATTCAACTTTTGACCTGTAATCTATGTTGAACATGCAAAAACTACAATCTAATCTGAGATTTATCAACAACAATCAGGCGAAAGAGACAAAATTATCCGTTTAGCTCCATAAACTCCCATTCATTTTGCACTCGACCGCGATCACTCCCAGTGGAACTCTGGTGGAACTGCAACAAATTCGGTACGATGGGGCTTAATAGGGAGTGGGCAGGCTGTCCTTAAACAGGCTCTGGGTATAACATTGGCCAGCGAATTGTACACAAGTGGCACCGACTGTAGGTCCCTTACAAAAAATAAGTATATTAAAGTATACTATAAGTAGCTATACTAAAATATGGACAGTACACTTTTAGTTCACTTTTGATATACTTTTAAGAAGTATGCTTAGAAAATAGTTAACTTTTGATGTACTTTTAAGTATGCTTTGAAAATAGTTCACTTTTGTAAGAAGTATACTTAGAAAATAGTTCACTTTTGATTTATTTTAAGTATGCTTTGAAAATAGTTCACTTTTGATGTGCTTTTAAGAAGTATGCTTAGAAACAGAAAACGGTATACATTTCTTCTGGAGTAGGATGTACGTTTTCTATTATTATACAGCAAAAACAGTCCAAATAGTTTTTAAGTACATTACAGTTTACATTTTTTAGATCCATCTCATTCTTATTATTAATGTGTATGAAAATCTATTATGCATTGCACATTGAATCTTTTTTGGTATTGAAGCTGTAACCTTAATTACTGCCAAAACATTTTCAAGCCCTATAATCTTATACTAACAATTATCAATTGGAGTATTAATGGAAAAAAAAAGAAAAAGCTACTTGAGAAAGAAGCAGACGGAAGGGTTGCATTATGCATTTGAAGGTTATACTGTCAAACTGACTGAAGAACGAAATAACGACGTGAAATAATGGATATAGTGTGGCTCTTTGGCTAGTCAACTCCCATGATGCAAGGCGGTAAATAGTGTTAACATTTCCTGATATGCCATTTGTTCGAAATACAAATGTAACTTCATGAATTTCGTTTTTTAAATGTGTTTGCTTAGAATGTAGTGTTCTGTTGCGTGGTAATGGTCATTGTTGTGCTAGTTTACCATTGTAACCATGAGTTAAATGACTGTTACATTTCATTAGAAGAGCTGGATTCTTGCAATGTAATGCTGATGCAGTTAATAGCTTCTTTCGGCTGAGAATCTGCAGTGAAATGTTGCGAGGGCCCTGTTTTGCTAAGTGTCTTAGGATCTGAGGGACCCCCAAACATTTTAACACATTAGTATGTAATAGTAAAATTAAATTTAGAAGTTTACATCTTGAAGTATTTACATTAAATGAAAGTGCACTTGAAAGTATTGCAAAGTATACTTTGAGGCTCTTTAGGAAGTATACTTCATGAACTGAGAGTGCACTACACAGGTTACTTTAGAGTATTCAAAAGTAAACCTTGAAATACACTATAAGTGTACTTTAAAGTGTACTAAATGACTTAAAAAGTGGGCCAATTCAGTTTATTTAATCATCATGTTATAATTTAATCTGAAACTGATCCGCTTTGTTATCATTTTTAATGCATCACTTACTGATTATATTTGTTATCTAGAGAGCTGTGTTTGCGCTATCCTTTGTTGTATATAAGTTTAGATATCGCTGTGTAATCGTAGCCTGACGTTGTCATACTCATAATTCTGGTCAGAATAGGAGTCTGAGAACTCTCCGTTGGGCTTTGACTATAGGGCGTGTTTCAAACAAGTCTGGAAAACAAATGCCTCTTCGCTCAATTGGATGGATCTACAACCAATCAGAGCAACAGAGTATGTGACGTAGCCTATGTTAAGCACCGCATAGTTGTTGTCAACAGAACTAAACTACAAGCAGACTTGAAGTATGCTTGAAGAATGAATACAAACGATTTTTGCCGGTGTTGTAAAATTAATTTAAGGGTAGGGAGAGTACTTGTTCACACGGTCAACCTTTTTGAGCGAAACAATAAAGGGCAATGCATATACGAACAAGTTCTCCGTTTAGGATTACAACTCCATAGGGGCCAGCTGATAAATTAAACTTTTACCGAATCCCGTAGGAAGGACGGCAAAAACATATTTTCCATTGACAAATGCCTTGATTGCGTCTCTCTGTTCCTCTTTCAAAATTAATGCGCTGTCGATGTCTTCTAAAACAGACTCGATGGCAGAATCATAACATCCCAGATCTCCAGCGGTAGCCATGTTTGTTCAAAACAAATTAAACTTAAACGCTCTTTTGTGACGTGGGTGATTACGTTACTGTTGATCATCTGTCCATCATCCTATAAAGCCCGCCCGGCAATTTAATTGGTTCGCCCAGATTCTGGTTTTCTGTAGTTGGTCCCCAATACGAGACCCTCCAGACCCAACTTCCCGACCAAATTTTTTTTTGGGCGGGGAGAAGTTGGGCTGGCAGCCAGGCTAGTGTAATCGCTCACCTATGGACACTTTTCTAATTGGCCCTCTAGATGGCACTGTTATATCTTCTGGATATAGTTTTTCGTGTTGAAACATTTGCGAAATGTTATAGCTCTTGGCTAGTAGTGTGCATTCAATACGTTATGTTATGTACTTTGTATGTATTTTAAGAATGGTATGGTTACTAGTAAATGTTGTAATTCCGAGGGAAACTGTGGTGCAAAAGAAAAGAAAAAGGCAATTGTTCCCTTACGAAAAATAAGTATACTTCAAGTTTAATTTGCAAGTATACTATTATCATGATACTTAAAGTATACTAGCAGTGTACTTATTTATATACTATTTTTGTACAAAGTAAACTGAATTGGCCCACTTTTTAGCTCATTTAGTACACTTTAAAGTACACTTATAGTGTATTTGAGGTTAACTTTTGAATACTGTAAAGTAGCCTGTGTAGTGCACTCTTAGTTTATGAAGTATACTTCTTAAAGTACTTCAAAGTATACCTTTGAATACTCTAAAGTAACCTGTGAAGTGCACTTTCAGTTCATGAAGTATAGGCTACTTCCTTAAGTACCTCAAAGTAAACTTTGGAATACTTTCAAGTGTACTTTCAATTAATGCAAGCACTTCAAGAAGTAAAGTAATAAATGTCAATTTACTATGATTTACTAATATATTTAAATGTTTAGGGGCCCCTCAAATTCCGCCGATTTGCGTCACTTGACGAGAACGTAGGGACTCGCCAAGTGACACTGCAGATTATTAGCTGTAAGAAGCTAACTCCTGTGTATACACTCAAGTAATAAAAATCCATCTCTTCTGATCAAACGTAACACACATTTAATTTATCGTTACAATGGTAAACCAGCACAAGAATGACAATGACCACGCAACAATGTTGAACAATGTTTGGGACTACCTCATTGTTATGATCAGTGACCTATGATCTTTTGTAAAGCTCTCTCTTGGAAGTCGCTTTGGATAAAAGCGTCTGCTAAATACATAAATGTAAATGAAATGTAAACAAAACACTACATTTTAAGCAGACATGTTTAAAAAACGAAATTCATGAAGTTACATTTGTATTCCGAACAAACAGCAAACTTATCAGCAAATATTAACACTATTTACCGCCTTGCATCATGGGAATTGACCAGCCAATGAGCCACGAAATCTTAATTTCTTCACTGCATTTCAATGCATAATAACCCTTCTGCCTGCTTCTTTCTCAAGTAGCTTTTTTCCATAATTTTCAAATTGATAATTATTAGTATAAGAGTATAGGGCTTCAAAATGTTTTGGCAGTAATTAAGGTTTAAGCTTCAGTACCAAAAAAGATTCAATGTGCAATGCTTAATAATTTTCCTAGACATGAATAATTTGCATATACTAGATGGATCTACATTTTGTTTACCTGCAATGTACTTCAAAAGTATTTTGACAGTTTTTGCAGTATAATAATAGAAAACGTACATCCTACTCCAGAATAAATATATACAATTTTATGTTTTGAAGCATACTTCTTAAAAGTATATAAAAGTGAACTATTTTCAAAGCATACTTAAAAGTATATCAAAAGTGAACTATTTTCTAAGTATACTTCTTAAAAGTATATCAAAAGTTAACTATTTTCAAAGCATACTTAAAAGTATATCAAAAGTGAACTATTTTCTAAGTATACTTCTGACACCTTCAGTTTCGCCAATGCTCAACTCCGGACCAAACGGTTTAATTCAAGGCCATAGCCATAGAGTCAACATTGGGGGGGACAAATTACATTTTTTGATAATTTCGGACAGCGTCCGTGCGTGGTTGCCTGTAGCGTAGCACATTTATATTTTTATATCAATATATTGGGGGGGACATTTTGACCAGATTTGAATATTGGGGGGCATGTGTCCCCCTCAATATGTATTATGATTACGGCCTTAGTTCAATTAATTAAAAATGAATGGAAGAAAGGGTTTTACTACGCCTCTTCGCTAACGGAAATACTACATTTAATTATAAATAGAGTAAAGTAAGCAAACAGCGCTTAATCAGCCTTGACTGATGTCAGCGCAGCAAACCACGAGAAGCTGAAATGTCCGACTTCACAGAGCCGTTTTCAACTCCTCCCCGACTGCAAGCGGCTACTCTCGCCGGTCGTTTTATGCAGCCGCAGTCTATGTCGAGCGTACCTAGTGCTCTGTGCCTAGTGCCCCCCCCCCCCCCCCTTCGGGGATTATGTTCCGAGTTTTGATCTCCGACGTCACTTTATATCATAGCCTATATCAGAATATTATATTACTGTTAAGCCCACTATGAATATTAAAATATGCCGAAACATGTGGCCTGTATCATAGCTACATGAATGACCTTTGCAGCATTTTTTTTTTTTGAAATCCAGTTCGGTATTCAGTGCGGTATGATTAATTAAATGCGCTGACAACCCATGCCCCATCCAAACAGATTACACTGAGTGGAGCGAGTGACCTTTCCAAGGTGGTGGCCCCACGTATAGTCAGCGCCAGTAGCGTTCGATGCAGCGTCTATTCTTTATTATGTTTTTTGCCCTCCAGGATGGCGTGTCCCTTGGAACGTGACGTCACGTGAAAACTATGAATAATGGGGCAAAAGATTCTAGCGCGGCGCCAAGTTCTCTGGAGTCATTCAACATGGAGAAGCCTGAGGCGAATGCATCAGTGACACAGGTGGGTTAATTACAGGTTAATTATATCACGGAACATGCCAATAAAGTTTTATAGTTAGCTACATAAATGTAAGACACCTTTGCGTGCATTCCAGAGTTTTTTAAGTTCCATATTTGGATTATATGGTCGCTGGTAATGTCAACACTTAGCCTATGGGAAGAAAAAGGTAGGCTAGCTGAAAGTTGACGAGGTTCAGTTTCCAATCGGAATGGTTATAAGTGGTCACAAGTTAGAAAATAAGGTAACTTGGGCTACTTTATGCGATCATTAAATAAACTATCCTAGTAGAGTTTGGGCTCAAAAGCATAGCCTTTTTGAGCTTGGATTGGATTCGGATTTATGTGTGTTTGTCTGATATATTGCGGCCTTTCAAAATATTCTTGTTGCAATTGAATTTACTTTAAATGTAGCGGAAAACTGGTGGTGGCAATGCATACAGAGAGTAGGGCTGTCCCCACTCAGTCGACTAGTCGATTTTCTGGTCGATAGGATCTTGGTCAACTAAGATTTTTTTAGTCAAGCTGCCGTATGGCAGTGTGAGATCTGATTCCCGCTTGTGTCACCAATGCTGAATTAAATAAATATTCTACATTATTTAAAACAAAAACAGCAACTCAAAAATGTATATTTAAAGGGAAGGTGTTATTGTTTTCCCTTTCATTAATCTGTGCTTTATTTTGTTCGTTTTTTGCACACGGCACAAGGACAATTGTCTGCCGAACTACAAACTCTGCCATAGCCTACTTTGTCGGTGTTATTAGGCAAAATGGCAAAGAAATCTGTGGTATGGCAGCATTTCATTTACAGTACATTTACATTTACAAAGTACCGGGTGACTCAAACATTTTTGAATGCAAACTCCTGCCAATAACGGTTTATTTTTCATAGTTCGACGATGAATATGAAGCCTACCACCTGAAAACCAGAAGTTGGTCTACTTTGCTCATGCTAACACGCGCGGGGATAAAAAATGAATAGGCCTATGATAAGAGTCACATCCAAGACAACACAATCTTTCTCTGTTGCACCGTTCCCCACTCGGCTTCTACGTAAGTTCGCATGCTGCACTTTTCAGGCAGTGAATAGCGCGCTGATTTGCATGTTAAACAAACAATATTTTGTATTTGTAGTACATTGTAATAAATAATAAATAATAACCAATCAGGCAATTTGTATTACATTGGCATTCGGTAACAACAGGACTTGTGACATGAGGCTTATTATTAGTCATAGCTTATTTTATAGCGGCTGAATCTGGAATGTCCAGCAGCTACATTGAGTCAGATCGGGAAAATGTTTGTACATTTATGTTTGTCAAGTCGTCAATCTCCCTTCTTACGTATGTATTTCTTTCATATTATCTCTAAAAACAGTTAGGTAAAACATCACACAAAATGGTTTGATGAAAAACATTTTGACAGTTTTAGTAAAAAGAACTTCACTTTTCGATGAGTCGATTGTCAGAAGTGCTAGTCGAGTTTTGGTCAACCAAAGAGCTTTTAAGAGTTTATTTGCGGAGGATGTAGGCTAGGCTATTATACAGAAATTGTTCATGGTATAATTAAATTAGGGGAGTCAGATGGCTGAGCGGTGAGGGAGTCGGGCTAGTAATCAGAAGGTTACCGGATTGATTCCCTGCCGTGCCAAATGACATTGTGTCCTTGGGCAAGGCACTTCATCCTACTTGCCTCGGGGGAATGTACTTACTGTAAAGTCGCTCTGGATAAGAGCGTCTGCTAAATGACTAAATGAAAATGTATGTATTTTCTTTGCAACTTTGTCAGATGGGAAGTCATCTTCTCAACTGACTGCAGTCGAGATTGGAGCAGGCCTCTCAATGACAGCCCATGGATCTGGACTATTTGGAGTTCATTTGTTCTAGTGAAATTACTCTTTGCTCACATACACTTCCCCCAGGAGGTAGATTTCATGGTCTTTGTTCCATGTGGCTTGATATTACCATAGCATTGCAGATATAGACAACACTTTGAACTGAAACTGAAAACTTGGTTGTTTTGAACATGCACAAAAGTTCTCAGCGTTCCTCAACATTTAATTTTACGTTTGTGGAACGTTTGACTAACAATAGCCAAACGCGTGCAACGTTAGTCAAACGTTCCACAAACGTTCTTCAGTGTTAGCCTAGCGTTACTTGGTTGTTATTCATCGTTTACTTCGTTTTCATCGTTTGCTTTTGTCACACGTCGTTGCTACCCAGTGACACGTCATCACACGCTAATAGTTTTCAGGGGTCTCTTACTTGGTCGCTGTTACACGCTCCTCATGCATCAGTCCCACGCTAGTCATACGTTATAGTCACACGTTAGTCATATGCCAGATGTGTCCACCTCGCCCTAGAACCCTCCAAATTGAAGCATTAGAACTTTCAGAAAACGTTGACAAGAACGTTATGGTGTAACGGGGCCTTTAGTGTGAGGAAGATCTCGAAGCGTGTAGTCAACCTTTGTGTGTCCATATCTGCTATGGTTGGTGAGCAGGTTTCTACTCAACAAGCAATGTGCTGATAGGACACCTTTTTGACCTGATTTTGACACGGCAAAAGATTTGCAGGAGCAGAACACGAATAGCAGGAGCAGAAAAGGATTAGCAGTCGCAGAACAAGATTGGCAGGATCAGAAAACGATTTGCAGTCGCAGAACAAGATTTGAAGGAGCAGAAAAAGATTTCCATCCGTAAAAAAAGTGTTTGTCAAAAATAATTCACTTTTTTACGGATAAAAAACTATTTCTGCTCCTGCAAATCGTTTTCTGCTCCTGCAAATCGTTTTTTTCTCCTGCTAATCGTTTTCTGCGACTGCGAATCTTTTTTGCGACTGCAAATTAGTATTGACCCTAATTTGCCTCCATAAAGTAAAGCTGCTAACTAGGTCTAAACAGGTTGAAGCAGCTTTTAGCTACTATGCCACCCACTGCTGGAACCAGCTCCCAGAAACAATCATATAGTAACCCGTTCTCCCATGTCTGTTACTAACAAAGCATTGTACTTAACTTTCACCACTTGTTTATGCTTCTCTCATGTTCATTTAAATATATAAGATATTTAAAAAAAAAACTTTTATTGTCCAATGTGTTTTTTAAATTGTTGTATGTGCCTCTGTAAAGCACTTTGAATTGCTATTGTATGTACAATGTGCTATAGAAATAAACTTGATTTTCCAATATGAAGAGGATAAAAAAGACTGCACATAAACAGTGTTTCCATGTGTTTACACCCATCTTCTATACCCCCTGACGTCAGCCCATGTCCCTGGGGAATAAAAAGAAAGCCAAAGTAGAGGATGGAGTAGTATTAACTACCGGAGATATAAAACTAGAGTGGAACTGGGGCAACGAGGCTAAGCATGAGTTCTTCCTGATGTGTTGAACAAACGCCAACTGAATCCTGACTAGTTTAGGAGCTGTCTTTTTATGTCTCTCTTCTCTCTCTTTCCATCCATCTCTCTCTTCAGAGCTCCCTGAGCTGTTTAGTGTGGCTTCGATGGGTGACTGTGCTCAGGGGGGTGTTTTAACTAACTTGTAAATGGCATGTGAGCAGCTGTTGTGTTCAAATGGTTTGTGGGAAATTAGGTCACAGAATCATCCCTACTTTTTCAGTGCTGACAATCTGATGGGCAACTTACTGTATAGGACATGTTAATTCTTACAGTATTTCAACACACACATGCACACACACCTACACACTTTCTATAACTGTAGTTTTGGACTCATGTGAACTGACAGCTGGGTAAGTAACACTACCAGGAGCGCAGGCACTGGGATGAGTTCTCTGACCTCATGGGTACCATTATGTCTAATAAGTTTATCATTGATTGCAGCCTTTGGGGACATTCGTTCTTGAATTAATTTTTCCTCAGCAACTATCGGCAGTAACAAGAGAGAAAAAATACAATAAATGTCATGCAACACTTGTCTTGTTCTTATGGTTGCTGGAATCCCTCCTGTTTGATTAAATACTTTTTTTTTTCAGTTTACAAACTCTGTGTAGCTGCCATTGGTTGTTTTGTTTGGACAGGTGCATGTTTTGTATTGACATTCTAATATTGTTATTCAATTGAACTACACCAATGACATTCAAGAACATTTCTAACAATTACATTGTATGAAAATGCGTTTTGTTTCACCCTGGAAATTTGCCCTAGAACACAACACTATTATTCCTTTAGCCATACAATACAAATACAAGTGTACTTTATATACTTATACAATATGTATACAATTATCAAGTAATCCTAACAGAACTTCATAAAGCAGTCACAAGCACAACATACATTGTATCAATGTCTATATTATGCTTAGTCCATAAAGTAGATTTATGTGGATTTTTGACCAACCTGAGAACCTAAAAAGAAATGTCAATGGCAAAGCTGGTTGTTTATTAAACATCCTGCTGGATATACTTGTATAGATTGTAACTTAGGTCTATATGTCTTAACATTTAAAGAAAATACAATTAGCAACTGTCTGAGGAAAAAAATCACAAAACCACACGCATACAGGCACATATTCACCGCAACTCACATTACTTACAGACACAAATCATTCTCAGTGGTAATATGCATTTGACTTTCAGTGTTTCCCACAGATTAGAAATCTAATTGTGGCGGGGAGGGGGGGGGGGGGGGGGGGTTGTCAGACCGGGGGGGGGGGGGGGGAGGTCGTAATAATTCCTTCGTTAATAATTCGTTACACAGTTAATTTGTTAATAATTTGTTACATTAAATATTAATCCAAAATGATTCACACCTTCACAAATTAACAACAACTAACATATCATTTCTGCATTATGCATGTAGCAACGCTAGTGCTAAAGAACTATTTAACTGGTCGGCTCCATGACGCCGGGTAAGTAGCTAGCTCTTGAGACTTCTCACCAAAAGAACGAAGGGGAAACTTCGAGTACTGTAAGTCGCTCTGGATAAGAGCGTCTGCTAAATGACTAAATTTAGGTACCAGGTACCTAGCGAAAAGTATTCTCAACTTTCCTCGACTTTTAGCTACGGCACTAATGCTGAAGGCTCGCTGATATAGCTGTCGTCTTACTAGAACGGCATATGTATGCATTGTTGCTAACGTGTGCTGACGTTGTGACTGTGTGCATATGTGAGAAAGACGCATGAGTGACAGAGAGACGGAGGGAGAGCAGGGGAAAGGAAATGCAGCTGAACGAATACGCTGCGTGTTTTAACGTAAATAGCGATAAAAAAAAAAGTTTTACGAAACGCAATGTGTGGCGGCCGGTGTTGATTCTGTGGCGCACTGCCACAAATTAGTCTGTGTGGGAAACACTGACTTTGGCTCAATTCTGGCAACTCAACGTCCTCATCTCCTGTAGCATCTTGCTGCAACTGTGGACACCATGAAGCGATAGTGTGGGAAAATAGTAGTTTATCAAGGCTAACTCATTGGCAAAACACAGCACACTCAAGCTGAAATAGCCTCCAGTATCATTTTAAGGTAATTAATTTGTCTGGGATTTGTGCTCTTATTTTACCTGGACTTACTTTGTTCTCCTGGAACACAACAGCTGCCGTGATACAGTTCTCTCTACTAAAAGAATGTCAAGGAGCAGTTTAAACCAGAGCCCTTCAGCATTCAATATCGTTTTTCAACACAATCCTAACTGCTCTCTACAGCAAACCAACAGAAACCCAGGGCTTAATTATGCAAGTATAAATTAAATGCAGAGAGAAATTCTGAGTTCAGAAATAAAGACAACTTTTAAGTTCTGACTGAACATTCAACTGCCTATAATAGTGACCTCATGTGGGTTATAATAGCTACCATTAAAACGTATAATGGGTGCAATGGTTGTTGTTCTTTTGTCCCTGAAAAATAAGTAAGAATGACTTAGAAAAGGGAAATTGGTCCAATTGCAGGTTCAGTCAATTACAGCAACTGCTAAGTGTTTTGGAGGCCCTGGTCTATGGGTCTGCCTGGGAGTCATACCACAGGTAAGGCAGTAATTGTAGTCTTAGAGTGGGAAGGGTGTCAGTCAAGGCTAGATGACGCGATCATCTTTCTCTCTGACATCTCTATTGGCTTCAAACACAAACATGTTGTTAACACTGTCAACTGACCACGGTCAAAAACATTTTACTGGCCAGAGAGAGGAAAAATGACAGAGGACACAAAAAACAAGACAACATTTAACACCATATGAAAAATGCTTTACAAATCACCTCTGCAAAGGGAAGCACAAATGAAAAATAATAAAAGCTGGAAAGTCAAGCAAGTTGTATGTGAAAGTTTCTTCCTCATCTCCTCTGCGTAATGCGACCTCTTGGGGCGATAGCCCGCTGAAGTCATGCTTGACCGACTTTGGATCGGCAGTCACGTCCGTCCTTTAAACCAGCATGCCAAACATGGCTATCAGCTTTCCTTCAGCCCCTGTCTATCAATGTCATTCTGGATCAACAATGCAGAAACCTTACTGACTTTCTGTTCCCCTGCTGCTCTACAGCAACACCCTACAATACACGCATACTCACAAACACCCCCACCACCCACCCACTCACACATACAATATATTGTCAGAGGTCTGTACCTAAATGGTCTGTCAAGTTATTTATTTATTTGTGTAACCCATGTGCAGATCAATATGAGCACTCTACAGTGGAATAGGGGCTGGTTGTCAGGAGACTGCTTGGTTTGGGGGGAAACACCCCAACCAGCCCCTCCTTCTCACACAGCTCCTGCTGTGGAGCTGTGACACACAAAACATGTATAGTGATTAAACAACAGCACCCAGGAATGTTTCAGAGGGGAAAGAACAGTATGACAAACATACATGCATGCACTCTGTGCATGTGCACAGTGATGATACCTCAGACAAAAGCAATCATAACAATAGAATAAAGGTGTACCTGCATCTGATTAAATGGGGACTCGTACATTAATTAAATTAATGTATTAATCATTCATTTATCAGATGTTTTTATCCAAAGCAACGTACTAGGGGATTTAAACCTGCAACCACTGTGCTATACTCACCATTTTAGAATACTGTATCGTGCTGCTTAGGAGACAGCAGAGTACACTGATATATATTGTATATATAGATTGCTAACTCTGCATGCAGATCTATCAGCCAAAAAAACAAAGACATGAAAAATACAAAACTCAGAAACCATATGCATGGAGACAGATGACACTTGAAAACAAACCAAATTCTATTATTTTTGCCCACAGAAAATAAATATTTGTCTTTTCGATAGGTTCCCCCTCCATCCCCTAAATGTGTTTTTCAAAATCTTCATGCCTCTCCTACCCTTTTGATACGAGAATGTAATTAATTTGTTTTCTGACATTGACCCTTCTCTGTTGCTGGCTTTTGTGCTACTATAAAATGTGAACAAATTAATTAAAAGATAATAGGTAACATTTATTTTTCATACAGTACAGACTTTTAAATCTTAAAATGAGTGTTTCACCCTTGAATATAAAATACAATTTTCTTTTTCGATCTGTCTTTTATTGTGCATATTTTCAAAAATACCTAGAATTTTATGCTGCAGGTTGCCACTACTGTTTTTCAGATTTGTGAACAGCACAGAACTGTAGGTAAAGAATTTATTTAATGTACACTATTGTGAATTGTTGAACAAAGTACAGCTGGCAACATTAATTATGGCCACTCAAATCTTGCATATATGGTACAATATTCATACCTTTTAGTGTCTCTGCCTTTTGGGGAAAACACTTTTGTAGATTCACTATTCTAATGGCATTACAGGACATTTTGTATACAGTAAAATAATACAAAAGTGTTTGTATTATTGAAACATCTACAACTGTCAAGTTTAAGGTTATTCAGTGTTATTATTAGTTACATGTTTCCTTATTTAACTTTACAGGCTGTTGATTAAAGCTTTCTCAGAGGATCAAGGTTGAAACTCTGACCCAGAGGTCATAAAATGTTTAAAGGAGATATAGAACTCTGTTGGAGCCAGATTATATCCAGTACCAAGCCACAAGGTTTGAGTAGACTGGTGTCTACAATGCAATAATTTTTGCTCTCCTTGAGAATCTGAGAGCCCAAACACTCACAGAGGGATGGCATTGGCAGTTGGAGTCAAGGGGCTCCATTCTCGTTATTCAGCAACAACACATCTCAGGTCTAGCATGAAACATACTCACATCAAATATTGGTTCCATCATGACCAAGGACAGGCTAATATTCTAGAGATTCTCACAGGAGTAGGGGCTCTGGCACCCCAACAACCCATAACAATACCCTCCAAAACATTGAATTCAGATGGGACGCCATTTTGGAGAGAACTGTCTCTCTTCAAAGCCCTTATTACACTTTAGCGTTAAATTGCTGCTCGGTGTCAGATGAGTTTCTGTCCCTTTCCAGACATGGTAACAGAGCCGGAGACTAGCGGTATTCAGACAAGTGTTGGGGGAAAAAGGTGAAGAAACTAAAAGGTAACCATCTCCATCTTGGTTCTAACGTTTGACACTACTACCGTCTCTATAAGATAGTTTTTTGGAATTGTGGCATGTTTACATTATAGAGAGGGGTTATTCCAGACACCCTTGGGTGACGGTATTCTGTCGAGCCCTTTGCTTGAAGTGGAGGGAGCAGCACGTTATTTTGCAACTAATTGCAACTGTCAGTTAGTAAGAACTGAGAGTCCTGCAATGTGACATGACTACAAAATAATCTATTTTCTTTGGAGGACATCTGTGTGCTCCATTAACATACTGTAACTCAATGGAGCAGAGGGGCCCAGCTACAGTAGCTTGGGGTAGTACAGTGTAGGAGCAGTGCTGCCTTTGAAAAGACAAACAAAATGTATTGCCTGCGCTGACTAGGGATGGTAGGTGCAGAGAGAAGTATGTGTAGTAGTTAATGGCATGTCACCAGCAGGGATGAAAGGTCGGTCTGTACAACTACATACGGGGCTGCCTACTGCATCACAACTAACACACTCACACAACATAGTCTATAATGGGGGTATATGTGAAAATATGTCACTTTACAGTATGTGAAATAAATTCACTGGTGGCCAGTGCCCAGAGCCAATCCTTGGTCAGAGAAAGATGAGCCCCTGGTATCCATAAATAGAAACCCTTTGGTTTGTCTTTTTCTTTCATCAACTTCTGTGGTATTGCACATCTTACCAGGAATAAAACAATGGAAACAAGGAAGAGATGAAAATAAGAAAATGAGGATGCAGAAGTAATTCTTGCCTCTGTGTCAATAGCTGGTCAGGACAAAAGGAAACAAGGATGTTGGGCGATGTCTATTTTTGGTATAAACAGAAATGTACCTGTCCATAAATAAATGGCAATCTACATATTTTTCATGTCTGTGTAACTTTCATCAGATTAAGGTTTTTTTCCAAAAAATCTTTGTCTGGGTTGTGATAGTAAAATTGTGTTTTCAAGTGAGGAAAACCAGGAGATACAATTATCAATATTTTACCACACAATCCAAGCCTGACTTGGCTGTGACAATATATGCATGGCGTTAGGGCTGGGTAATGAGGGTACGAGGCATGCGTACAGTATCGTTTTCAAAAATGCCAAAATACATTTCTGTCATTCTCCTTACCTAGGTGAATGTCATTTTTTGTTTGCTTCTCCTCTGCTTCATAATTAGCTGCATTATTTGCTGCATTATTATGCCACTCAATATAGGCTATGAAATCTCAATTGCAGCTCATCGTATCCTAGGATTCTGTGCTAGCCTAATGATAAAGCATGTGACGGAAAGGATAGTGTTTGAATATATATATTAGTGCTGTCAGTTTAATGCGTTATTAACGGCGTTAACGCAAACCCAAATTAACGGCGTCAATTTTTTTATCGCGCGATTGACGCTCTTTTTGGCCTAGCAAACTTTGTAGTTTTTTTCACATGCTGTTGCAACAATTACCGACGTTAGATAGACTACAACACCACACCGGATCTAGCTAGACCGGAAATAAAACAACAGGCACGCCACACACACACTTGTTTGGCTTGCGAGCCGGCTAAAGAGTAGTAGCAGAGCCCGTTTACGGGGGTGCACCGGATATTAGACATTCTCTGGTAGTAGGCTAACGTTACGTTTGAGTGGATGGCGAGCGCGAGACGCCGAAATGGATGCCAATAAGATTCTGAATGGAAAGTTTACTTTTAAAAAGTTGCCAAATGGTTCCATTGACAAGACCAAAGTGATCTGTGTGTTTTGTCGTTGTAAACTGAGTTATCATCGCAGCACGTCCAGTCTGAAATACCACTTAATGGCCAAGCACACAGCTGATGCGATTCATGCGAATTCTCTGCCCCCTCGTCAAAGCCAGGCGATTGCAATGTTGTTTTCAATAAAAAAAAATTTGCACGAAGCAATCCGAACCACTTTTCCATGTTGATAAGACCTTTAAAATTGAAAAAAGAATGGGACAAAAAGAAATCTAGAAATCAAGAAAGACATTTAGAATAGATAAAAATGTGCGATTAATTAATTAATCGCGAGTTAACTATGACGTTAATGCGATTAATCGCGATTAAATATTTTAATCGTTTGACAGCACTAATATATATATATATCCCCTTTTGTGTGCAGATTGTAGGTATAGACACATTTGCTGCAGAATGGAATGTTGGTGGTCATATGTTATGACACTCCAGAAAATCCAGATATGACTCAAATTTGACAAAAGACATTCAGCACTGTAGGGTAAGGGCCTGAACATCATGGGTATGGGTAGGGCTAAAGCTCATTGAGTACTGAAACAACAATTTGACACAGAACAATAAAAGCATACATTTTATTTAATTCAATTTTCAATTAATGTGTAATGGCAAAATGTCAGAACCACTTTATTCCATGTTCTATATGTAGTCATGGAGGAGGTCTAAATTTGCCTGCTTAAGCATTTTAACAAACTGGCCCATCTGTAGGGTTTCAATCATTCATTTTTTGCACATTTGTTAACACTGACATGAAGAATGCAGTGAAAGATCTCAACAACCACAGTGAAGGGAGTAAGACTTCATGGCTTGTCAAGAACAAGGAAATATGATCCTTCACAGTAGATGGAAGCAACATTTGGAAAGAGGCACAGTATGGTAAAAATAATGATGTAAGATAATAGTACACCTCTCTATTCCCAAACAACTAGCTGAATTCCAAATTAACTTTGAAAACATTTCTAATTAATGTTCAAGTTCAAGTATTTTATTTGTCAGATGCACAGAAGGTTAGACTCACACAAGGTTAGACTGGGCACTGAAATTCTTAAGACAAGACAACGCAAGCACCTGGCATAACATAACATATAAGTACACGGAACAAATTATATCTATGCTGAGCTTAGATGTAATGTAATGTATTACATTATAAATGTAATGTATGCTCACATTTGAAGAGGAGACCTGCAATTCATTAATAACATCACACAGGAAGAAGATATATTTTCAAAGGATATTGGGTTGTGCAAGAAATAAAATCTTAAAGCCATGTGGAGAAATCAACGTGCACACTGCCATTTATAAAACAGGAAGTTGTAAATGTTGAAGGAAAGTTATAAACGTGCCCAGAATATCTAAGACTTCAGATGCCTAACCACAGTAACAAGAAAAACGTTTTCTTATGAGCTAAACGAGTACTACAGTGTATTGTCTAAACATCTAAGAATTGGTCACTGACAACTGGAAAATCCCACCTCTCACTAGTATACAAAGCTCAATCTTTTAACTCAAATCATACTTCCATTGGGGGTTGCAAGCTACTTTACATTTCATTTACCTGTCTTCAACCACATAAGGAAGCATGAGACTGGATCACAACGCTGACTCAGTAGCTGCTTCGTTAGCTTCCCAGTGGAAGCCATTAACTTCTGCAGCAGCAAAGAGTATATAATACCACACTCTTGTCTGCAGGCCATCTGCACAGTTCAAAGTCTACCAACAGTAGAGGGAGTCTTCTCCAAAGGCCTGTTGCATTGCTGCACAGGCACATTGTAATATCTCAGAACCCCCCCCCCCCCCCCCCCCCCCCGCAGGATAGGTAGGCTTCAAGTTTTTGTCTTATAAAAATCACACTGTATTAAACTTGAAAACCTCAGTAAAGTTAAAAAGACACCCTGGGGATTTGCCACAAAAGGAACATAAAAGGAACATGTAGAGTTAGACTCAGCTGTATTTGTTTGTTATTGTCCTTTTCAAAACTTTCTTTTTCTATTGTGTTATCCCAAATGCCTCATCTGTTCCCTAGTGTTCATTTAGATTTGTTAAAATAAGTTTTAAAATCTACTAAAAGTGTCGTATTTATAAATGTTAGATTTTGTATTTATTTCAGCTTATAATTATTTAAGGTTATCTAAAACAAAAAGGTAGTGGGGTTTTGGTTAGTATAGTGTGAAACATTAGATTTTGTAGTACTGGCAGTGTTATCATGGAAGTCTGTGTCTGTGATCATAAATGACAAACATTTTCATTATTAGGACCTGAATGTCTTCATAGGTCTTCACAATATACATGCATAGACTTGATGGATTCTTTTTAACGTACCGTACATCTGCAGTATAGGGAGTAAAGAGGATCTTTGAAGGGAAGTGGCTCATAGTTCACTCACTAATGCAGTTTCTATTGTTAGAAGCAACCCCATGCAGGTAGGGTCTTGGATAGTATTCAGCTTCAAGGGAACCACAAAGGCATTCTCCCTCTGCTCTCCAACCTCCCACAGCGAACCGAGAACCTCAGTGGAGGGTTCATGAATTGGGAGAAATTCTAGGGGAAAAGTATTGCTGTCAACATTACACCACATTGTTCAGTTGAGACTGTGATGTTATGATAATTAATTATTTAAATTGTATGTGTTTTTTTGAAGACCTTGCTCTGGTTGATTGGCAGGGCCAATCTATGAGCTATGACTCATGATATTTCTATGAACACCTGCGTATATGAACTCTTTACTGAGATCTTAGTTTATTTGTCAGTGTTACTCTATTTCAATTAATAATGTTTACAAAATTAATGATCAACCATAAACTAAAGATATGACCAAAAAGATTCTCTATGACAAGGTCCAGAATGACTTCAAGCAAAACATTAAAAATGCATCCTCTGTGTAGCATGAACTGTCATACTTTCTATCCTCCCTCACACCCGGGGCGTTGCTAGACATAAAGCTCTACTGGGGCACAGGCCCCTCATCACAGATTTTTCTTCCAAGCATGCTGTGTTCAAAAAGTGTTCACACAATGCACTGTATAATCCAGTGGGGGCAGCTGGTCTTGCAAATAGGGGAAGCTCATTTTCGGCCTACATTACGTTCCATTTATTTTGCTAATTCACTGGCTAGTTCTTCCCTACGACACTAGCCTAGCCTACTGTGTGAATAAATGAATTAACGATCTAACGAAAAAAGATTTAACTCGAAGGAAATGTGAAGGAAATGAGTCAGTCGACCTGCTAATATGTAGCTGATTCTGAACGAACTCGTCTTCGATATGAACGTGTTCTAACGCATTTAAAATGTTAACACAATAGTAAATATTTGACCATGAATTTTTGGAAATGTTAGTGGAAGCTGAGCTTCCCTTGCAGTCTTAAAGAAATCGCCACTGATATAATCTCCCCTTGCTTGTGACGGTCCGCCCGCGGGCCCGAAACGCTGCCCCCTCCTTCCCCAGTTACTATGCACTAAATGTTAACAAATGTATTTTTTTTACTGCTACACATGTTATACATCATTGAAAAGCTACGATTCTTGTGCTTCCATTGAAATAAAGCAATTCAAGATCAACTCGCAACAGCAAGTCCCGTCAACGTCTTTGTCCGGTGACCGTTCCTTCAACAAAGCCAGAGAAAAAAACTATTTACCTACCATTACTTCGGAATGTTCCAGGTATGCACACAACCAGTGTAGGGTAACGTTACTTTTAAAACAAACTAATTACAGTTACTAGTTACATTTCTTGTAAAGTAACTAGTTATGTTACTTAGTTACTTGCAGTTGAGAGTAAGGCGTTTCGTTACTTTTGCGTTACATTAAGAAAAGTATTAGATCTCATTTTCAACGGCCGTTGACGCTCGCTTACGCTCCCACAATGCCCTACAGGAGCGTCAACGCCCGGTTTCATTGAAGATGAATTGGAAGCCGACGCTCCACGCCGCTCCGCTGTAGTGGACACGCACGGTTAGGAGTAAAGACGAGACCCCCTAGGCTAAAAAGCCTCTCCACAGGTGCACGGGATGGAGTTGAAGTTTTATACTTCAAGCATATTTGCTTGATCCTGGGGAACTGTGTTTTATTGGCCTGCAGATTACAAGACAAGATAGCCTACTATTAGTTGGATAATAAAACGCCTCAAAAATTGGCTATGACAATACAACACATTTCAGATGCCATTTTTATATTAAGCAGGTTTACTTATTGGTTAATTTACTGTAATGATTATCTGTTTATTTATTATACAATTGAATGTATTATCATTTTAAGGTTGTGTATTTTTTATACTTATTTATATATTAAATAAGAGGAAGACACTAAATTAAACCCAGTGTAAAATGGCATACAGGCCTACGTACCTGGACAATCATATCTGGAAGGCCAGCTGTCATATGGGAGAGCTCTTCTTTCAGTGCCATGGTTTTATCCATCAAAATCTCCAGCGTTGGGATAAGAGTGCCATAGAAACAATTGTCCTCTCCCTGAAGGATGTCCAACGCCATAGAGAGCGGTTTTAGTATCATGCAATACTGTAGAAAAAATGAAGAAGATATGTATATTCGCGCTCTGTTATGCACCTTATGTTCAGTTGGGCGCAGAGACTGTTTAAGCCTGTGATGGGGATATCAGTAACCCTAGCCAGGGCATCACGGAACGAGTTCCATCTCGCAGACGGGACCAGTAATTTATGACAACTCACCTCCTCTACACACTCGGCCACTGTGGAGCGGCTGGCCTTGGTCCAGAGGGCTGAGCAACAGCGCTTCTATATACAGCTTTTGAATCCACGTTTGCTGTCAACCACTTGTCCACATCATTGGTGGATATTAAGTTAAGAGTGTGTGAGGCGCACCTATGATGTGGAGGGAGGGTAAATTGTTGGTTTTCGGTCTCTGTGTCTGTATCGGCGAGCAACTGATCTCACATTATCTTTTCTCTTTTCTTCCTGTGCTCTCGAATCCGTTTTGAACATTTGAAATGCCTTAATTAAATTTGAGCCGTTGTCAGTCACGGTGGCTGTCACTTTAGTATTTAAGCCAAAGGATGAGTGAATTTGTTCTATTTCACTAGCAATGATGTCATAGGTGTGTCTCCCTCTCATTCTCTTGCATGCAATAGCAGCTTTCCCACGCTGCATAGTATGCGGATCGATCCAATGGGCTATCATTCCCATGTAACTTTTGTTATGTGCTGTCCATAGATCTGCTGTAGTAGACACATATTCCAATTAAAAAAAAAATTCCGTCCGTTTCAGTTCCGTTTCCATCACTGAGTATGCATTGTCTAGGTAGATTGCAAATGTTTTTCTGTCGGGCAGTCCACGACATGAACGTGCCATTGGGATTTTATTGATTAACTTTCTGAAAGAAGGAGACTACTCTTGAGATTGGAAGCATCTCTTCCACCACATAACCAGCTACGAGTTTGTTTAACTCTCCTTGGTTGACAACCTTAGATGATGATGAAAATACCTCTAACTTTTGCTGTTTCGCAGATGTCCCGACCTGGCCATCGTTTTCAGTGGGTGCAGTGGCGGATTTAGTGATTTGGGGGCCCCAGGCGAAGACAGGCATGGGGCCCCCTTAACTCCTATTCTCACTTGTTTCAATTGTTATTATTAATCTAATAATAATAATAACTAAAGGGTACAATTTCTAGAGAAATTGTAGGGTGTGCCTGCTAGCGTCCGTTGTAGAAGGGTCAGTTTATCAACTTTAATTTTACAACTGATATTTCTGTATATTTTATATAAAAATGCATATGCCATTACTATTTATGGAGATTGCATAGATTTAAAAGCATAGCCTACATTTGTTGCTGCTCATTTACAATTCAAAATACAAAAAGTGAAGCATAGAATAAAACGGTTGTGATCTCCTTTCCCCTGCAAGAGGGAATATTGATAATTACAGCAGCCTCAGTTGAAAATTTGGATCAAACGAAAATATTGGGCAATCCGGTGTAAAACGGTGCTAACGTCTATGACACTTTCATCACAGTTTTTCCCTTCTAGTGATATTTTCAAGCATTTAGCCTGCTCATGTTGCATTAATTCATTAAGAACCCCCTTGAAACAAGCTATTGTACAATATTGTCACCGGCAGTATTTCAGATGGAATCGCGATTCAAACAATACCAACTACTGACTGAAAATATACCCCCAAAGCTTGATATTTATTTAGGGGAAATGGCTAATTCAAAAAAAGTTTGCTGGAGGCGATCATTGTCAGTAACAATGCAAAATTTGGTCTCAGTATAGAGACATGCGTGGAGAAGCTGTCCCTGATAAATTGTGCAACGAGCAAGCTAGCCTACAGTAGCTGCTGTTGCTAGCCAAACTTCACTGAGCAGCACTTGTGCTAGCTACCGCCAGTGGCGCCGTCAGCGGGGGGGCTGATATCGCGAGTCGCATATTGTCCGTCATCCGTTCTTTTCTTTTTTTTCATGAATGGAAAACGGGATTACAACTTCACTGTAGGACAAATCAACCTCAAAAAATAATTTAAAAACACATTTTGGCCTATAGAAAACACAGTCTGCATTTCAACATTTCGTCATAGAAATCCTGCACACTCAGATCCTGACACCCCAGTGTCACCCCTCCCCCCCACAATAGGTTGCACAGGGCCAGGTGAGAGTGCAGTACAGCCTAACGCTACATAGAAGGGAGGGAGCTTATCGTTGATGAAGGCTAGCCCAGTTGGACGCTGCTAAGTGCAGATACCAAGTTAAAGAAAAAAGTAGGCTAAGTAAAAATATTCAATAAACCGTTTTTGAATTTTTTATTACCTATAGAGGGTTTTCACCGACGCGTCATCAGACCGGAAGTCGCCATCTTGGAGGCACTTCGCATCACAACAAAGCATTGGCACTGAAGTATATCCCGAACGTCGTCAAAGAAAATTGTGAATTATTGCCGTGTTTCAGGTTGTACAAATAGGACAGATCGTGAAAAACATTTGGTATATTATCGACTTCCAAAAGTTTTTAAAAACCAGAGAAAGGAATGCCAGAGATCGTCAGAGGAAAGGAGGCGCTTGTGGTTGGCAAAGCTCAACCAAGATCTACGAGGGAAAAATCTGGACAACATACGGATTTGTTCGGCACATTTCTTGTCAGGTATTGTACACAGGTATTTCAGTGGCTCAAAACAAATTTTCCATTGTAATGATAAAATTTTATATAGTCCAGATAGATATCCAACTGAAGGCAGAATCACCGGGTCATCACGGATCCAAGTAGAGGGAGCTAACTGGTAGGGATCTGCACCGCCAATAAATCCTAATTTCTCAAAATATCAACCCTTTCTTGTGGTCCAAGTCCTTCCCTATATGCCTTTGGATCTTGGACGCGTTTTGATGACCATTTCGGTCCTTTAAACATGGCTACAGTTGTACCAAAGAGTATAGAATATACGTTATTTGGTTGTACTCCGTTCAGTTGTTTACACCGAGTGCCTCCAATATGGCCGCGCATCCGGGTTACCACCCAGAACGTGACGTCGGTGAAAACACTCTATTTACAGTAGGCAACCTAGCTTACGTTGGTTAGTTACAGTAGTCTAACTAGCTATGCTAGTGAAATTCTGTATTTTGGGAGGGCTGACTGTATTACCTTGCTAGTTAGTTTAAACAAACGAAAGGTTACTTCAGTCTAGAGAGAGTAGCTATTGCTAACTTAGACAATTCGGGCCGATCACACCGAGAGCGTATTTTTCAAACATAGCACTTAAAACCCCATTGTTTGCTATTGTACAGCTCTGTTAAATACCATGTGTGAATACCATGGGCGAATATGGAAAGTAAATAATTTTGTTCATAATCACGTTGTGAATGTAAATGTCAGTTTAACTACTAGGCTACGTTCATAACTTCTCAGCAAGCTTTTTTTGTTTGTTTAACAGCCTGACTTCAATTTCAGTTGTTTAGCACTGCAGCCCTCAAAAGAGCAGGCAAACTGAGCATTTGACTTGACGCTTGAAAATCTTGCTAGCAAAAAAACTTAAAATGAAATTAAAAAAATGAAACTTGAAATTAACTGTTTTTCATAAGTAATCATATACTTTTTGTACATTACAATTATGTTTAGGGTGTTAATTATACAAAACACAACTAATCTCAATTTGGACAGAAAACTGATTTTCGATCTTTTTTGGCTTATAGCCAACAATGAGTGGCCGCGACAGACGGGTTCTTGCAGACTGCCACACATATGCGCTTTTAGTCTATGCTTTTTTGAGGCAGACGCTTTTCAAAATTATTGTTAGGCTATGTGTTTTGATTTTGGTGTGCCACCCCAAGATTTTCCCTTGCCCCATCTGGCCAGCCCTATGAAAAATGTCTGGGGGCGCGACTGGCTACCGCATCATTGGATACCAGTGGAGAGAAAAATTACGTTTCCTTCAGTAGTTTCAGTTTGGCAACTACTTGTTGACTCTCCTCTTTTGTCTTTCTCTTTTGTGCTCCACTCGGGGAGTTGCGTTTCATTTAGAAAATAGTTTTTTGCATTCACTTCACTCTTCTACTGTCTCGTATTTACCAACTGAAATGACGTGCTTTGCTGCGCAGTTGCTACAATCGATGGAATAGTCCACAGTATAATGGGGTGGGAGGGGAAGCCTGCGTTGACACAAATAGAATAAACGCTCTGTTGGTACTTTGTTGATACTTTTGGGGAAGGTTTTGACTTTTAATTGATTTATATTTTTATTATAGTTATTATTGATCATAAAGTATTTTTATGGAGTCTTTCAAGGGGCCCCCTGGCAGCTGGGGGCCCCAGCCGGTTGCCTACTTTGCCTAATGGGTAAATCTGCCCCTGAGCGGGTGTATCCTTAAGGCCGATATATGCTTCTGCGTTTTTCGAAAAACCGACACATGGGAACGCCCTCGTCTCCTTTTGAACGCCATCTACGGGCTGTCCGTCAGCCCTCAGAGAGCCTCGGAGAGCTTGACATGCACCTTCTGAATTTTCTAACTATCCGTCGTAGCTACGGAGAGCTTGGCTGTGATTGGTCAGCATTAAGAACCGCTTGCGTCAGGGGCGGGATTGCCGTGATTGTAGGACGAACAGAATCCTTTGACCGCAATTGCTTGTAAAGTTTTTATAATTAATATTTCAGCTAAACAGTACATGTAAATCCGTATCTGAATTAAAATGTGACGAGAAATGGGCAGTGTAGTTGCTGAAAATGTGCGTATTTTATTGATGAAACATCTAATTTGTAAATTTGCTCCGAGTTCTCGGTAACCTAGGAAAATAAACACTCGACGACGTCTAAACAAAAAACCGTTGTACCACCTACTCTTCTGGCGGTGAATTGTTTTCAGCACCCACAGCCTACGGAGAACCATAAACGCAGTCTATCCGTCTGTATCTGTGTGCCCGCTCATCCGTAAACGGAGACGCAGAAGCATATTATGGCCTTTAGCCACCAATTTTATGGCGCTGTGTTTGCCCTCCAGATTTTTTTTAAGATTAGCTGTTGTGTTCCTAGTGGTTGATAGGTACTTCTCCCCATAGCACAACTTGCATTTTACTGATGTTTCTGTAATTTTCACTGACTAGCTCAAAATAATGGGAATACTTCCACCCTAAAAACGCTAGAGCTACGCCTACGTGCAGAGGCCTAGCAATGGGAACAGGCGCTGCCATCTCTTTTTTTGTCGCCACTTTCTACTTGACAGCCTACAGAATACAACGTAATAAAGCAACGTAAATGTTATGTAGTTTGCATGGTGGGAAATTGAGTGACGCTTTACTTTTTTGAACAAGGAACTAGTAACAGATTCATGCAATTAAATAACTAACGCATTACATTACTTTTTACGTAACACAAGTAGTCCGACTATTGATTGTAACGCGTTACTCCCAACACTGCACACGACCCATCAAAACCTCATCTGCTTACATTCCCAAAGGTCCAAAGTATCTAACCATGTCAAGTAGTTGTCCAAACAATTAATAGTATCCACACAGTCACAATCTTGTTGCTTCATTCTTCCTTTGCCAATTATTTTTATTTCAGTCTCTCATGCACTATCGCTCGTAGGAGGAGATCATAGAGTTAATATTACTAGAGTAAGCTACTTTTGTCTTCCAAGATGGATTCTTGGAAGAGTGCTCAGTGGCGCAGTGAGGCAAGCGAGAGTGCGATACTGGACGGCGCCATCTTTCCACTTCCGACTCTTCAGGTCTAGCATTTAACAGTTGGTACGCACCAACTGGACTCGGACTGACTTCATGCAGCGCTGCAGCCGGCTGCAGGCGGCTGACTTGAAACATTGAATTCTGGTTAGACTTTTTGTCCGACTTGAGGCGGCGACGAGGCTAGGTCACTGTGACGTAGCCATCAAAGTACCGTGAGATCGATTCGAGAACTGCCGGCTGTGTAGCCGAGCACATTTTCTCAAGAGCAACTGCACGGGTTCTAATGACGACACAGCTATTTCATGATTGGCCAGACTCACACACGACAACTTTGACACATGTTTTGTAATTATTTTGACACCTTCAGTTTCACCAATGCTCAAATCCGGACCAAACTGTTTAATTTAATTAAAAAATTGTTGAATAAAGGGTTTTACATTTACATTAATGCATTTAGCAGACGCTTTTATCCAAAGCGACTTCCAAGAGAGAGCTTTACAAAAGAGCATAGGTCACTGATCATAACAACGAGGTAGTCCCAAACATTGCAAGCAGCCAAAACATGAAGCATACATTGTGAAAAAACTAAACAAGTGCCAAAGGGAAGACCCATAAGAGCATGCAGTTATACAAGTTACAAATTAAAACAACATAAACCACAAAAAAGTGCAGGACTGTACCTGTTGAGGAACAATCAACAGTAAAATATTACACAGCGAGTACAAGACTTAACTTCGTTATAACTAACAGCAGAACTAACAAGAGCCATTGTGATCCTGGAGGAAACTAACATCAGGTCCAGCCAAACATTCCTAAGTGCCGTTGCACTCCCGGAACAAGTGTGTCTTGAGCCTTTTCATGAAGGTGGGGATGGAGTGTCCCTGATGGAGGTGGGGAGCTGGTTCCACCATTGGGGGGCCAGGCAGGAGAAGAGCTTGTGTTGGGACCGGGCGGTCTTGAGCGGTGGGACCACCAGGCGGTTGTCTGAAGAAGACCGTAGGTGACGGGTGGGGGTGTAAGGTTGCAGGAGAGACTTGATGTAGTCGGGTGCAGTCCCGTTCACTGCTCGGAAGGTCAGTACCAGGGTCATGAATCTGATACGGGCGTTGATGAGTAGCCAGTGGAGAGAGATGAGGAGCGGGGTAACATGGGAGCGTCTGGGTAGATTGTAGACCAGGCGGGCCGATGCGTTCTGAATCTTCTGAAGAGGGCGGGTTGCACATGCTGGGAGAGCAGCGAGTTGCAGTAGTCCAACTTGGAGAGGACCAGTGCTTGGACTAGCAGCTGTGTGGAGTGCTCAGACAGGTATCTCCTGATCTTCCGGATGTTGTAGAGGGTGAATCTACAAGACCTGGAGATTGCGGCAATGTGGGCCGTGAGGGAGAGCTCGTCATCCATGGTAACTCCAAGGTTCCTGGCAGAGGATGAAGGGGTCACCGTCGCAGATCCCAGGGTGATTGACAGATCGTGGGAGATGGAGGGTTTAGCCGGGATGATGAGAAGTTCTGTTTTGACGAGGTTTAGCTGGAGGTGGTGCTCGGTCATCCAGGCGGAGATGTCTGTGAGGCAGGCCTCAATCCTAGCTGAGATCCCCGGATCAGTCGGGGGGAACGACAGGTACAGCTGCGAGTCCTCAGCGTAGCAGTGGTAGGATAAGCCATGGGAGGTGATGATTGGTCCAAGTGAAGTGGTGTAAAGAGAGAAGAGGAGGGGTCCAAGGACGGAGCCCTGTGGGACACCAGTGGAGAGCTGGCTAGGGCCTGACAGTTTGCCTCCCCAGGAGACCTGGTAGGATCTTCCCAACAGGTAGGATGAGATCCACTGGAGTACAGTGCCAGTGATGCCCATCTCAGAAAGTCTGGAGAGCAGGATCTTGTGGTTAACCGTATCAAACGCTGCAGAGAGGTGTGGCTTCCAGATGACCTGGAAGCCGCTCTGGCAGACTGGAGGGCAGTGGTGACTGAAAGAAGGGCAGTCTCTGTGGAGTGGCCAGTCTTGAAGCCCGATTGGTTGGGCTCAAGCAGGTTGTTCTGAGAGAGAAAATTAGACAGTTGGTTAGATACAGCACGTTCAATTGTTTTTGAAAAGAAGGGTAGTAGTGATACCGGTCTGTAGTTCTGGAGGACGGCAGGGTTAAGGGAGGTTTTTTTGAGTAGAGGGGTAACTCTGGCCTGTTTGAAGGCAGAGGGAAAGCTGCCGGAGGTAAGAGAGGAGTTTGGGACATGGAGAAGAAAAGTTATGATGGAGGGGGAGATGGTTTGAAAGAGAGGGGAGGGATCAAGAGGACAGGAGGTGGGGCGATGAGAGAGAATGAGGTCAGAGATCTCTACCTCGGACAGGGGAGAGAAAGAGTTTAGACATTTAGTTGAAAGGTGGGTTTAGGGAACCGACTGCTTATGTCGGTGACCTTTTTCTCAAAGAAGGAGGAGAAATTGTCTGCTGTCAGGGTGGGGGAGGTGGGTGGGTGGGTTAAGAAGGGTGGAGAAGGTAGAAAAAAGCTTATGGGGTTTTGAAGCAGAGTTAATTTCTTTTTCTTTTCTTTTCCCAAGGACACAACGTCATTTGGCGGGGAATCGATCCAGCAACCTTCTGATTACTAGCCCGACTCCCTCACCACTCAGCCATCTGACTATTTGCCTTTGAAAGGGGAATATTCGCAGGTTCCGGTGACGTCAGCACAGCGAATGGCTGCTTAAACTCCTCCAAAAAATCTATATATTTTGCCCCAAAAATACTCAAATAATATTATATTTTACGTATACACTGTCAAAATGTCGGGGCCAAAATCAAAAACAAGGGAAACAGCAGGAAAATAAGGTACTGAACAGCAAACCGAGTTAGTTGGCCGAGTAAATTCTAGCTCACCTCATGGAGATGCTAGCCCAACTTAAGGCACAGCAGCTAGCCTGGCTAAAGTATTAGAGGAGATTCGAGATTTTCGTCAAGATATGAATAAACAACTGAACAACATCAAATCTGAACTCACTAAACTTGACCAAAAAGTTGAGGCAGTGGAGAATCGTGTGGGTGAGGTAGAAGACCGCACCCAGAATATGGAACAAGTTGTAACAAAACTGATAAAAGAAGTGACCCAGCTCGAGAATAAACTGCTAGACCTAGAAGGTAGATCCAGACGGAAAAATATCAGAATGTTCAATGTACCAGAAGACGCAGAGGGGACATCAATGGTGGAGTTTGTGGAAAAGCTCCTGCGTGATAAACTGGAAATACCCGATGCAACGGCAATTGAGATCGAGAGAGCGCACAGGGCCCTTGTTTCTAAACCTACTGGGAAAGACAAGCCACGGTCAATAGTGATTCGATTCCTGAATTACAAGACTAAAGAAGAAATCCTACGGAAAGCATGGGGGAAGAAAAAAGTGCTTATGAACAATGAGAGGCAGATCTTTTTTGACCAGGATTATCCCCCAGCAGTTCTGCAGAAGCGCAAGGAATACTCCGAGGCAAAACGGGTTTTGAAACTCAACGGTATTTGCTTCCAGACCCCATTCCCTGCCAAACTGTGAGTGCACTACCAAGATGGGACACAGCTCTACCATTCAGCAGAGGAAGCGACGACAGATATGAAGAACAGACGACTTCCCATCAACGTGTTCAGGGGTGAACCGAAGGAGGATTTAGTCGCGCAGCTGTCTCGCACCAGAGCTATAGAAAAAGAGAGTTGCGACACGCTTTGATCTCGCCGACACGTGATCACGTGGTTCATGTAGCTCGCTGTAGTTCCAAAAAGCCCCATTGCTGTCAACATTTTTGGTGGATTTCAATGGTTTTCAATGGAGCTGGCCAACGGAAGTCGCTTTCTCAGGCAAATGACGAATGAAACAGGCTCGGTTGAAGAAATCTGATATTCTGGCTATCTTCAGCTGACTCGTAAGGCAGTCCTCCCTGACGTTTTTGGTGTAAAATGGAGTGAACTACAACATTGTGATCACTCACTGCCAGTGAAACATAGAAAAAAAGCTAGAGCTTTTTTGTCACGCGGTTCCGGTAGCTCGCTGTAGTAAAAAAAAAACCCACTGCTGTCAACCTGTGTGAATGGTTTTCGGCGGGACAGACAGCAGCACCATCTCGATTCACGGATATTTTCGGTATATTAACACAATGTCAATTGGTTACTGGTGTGTTGTATCATGTATGTATGCTACTTTAATAACATGTATGTATAACATTAACTTATAATACATAACGCAATATTGTGAAGCAGAGCTAGAAATGGCTATGCTAGCAGTAGCCTATATTGTTCCACTTAACGTTTAACCTTCGACTGATGAAATAAATGGGATTTGTTCAACTTTTTTTTCTTCTTCATCAGCCCACTGACAATTTACCACATTAACAATACTTATGTTTGTAGTACTTGATGCAAGTTGAATCTAACCATGATCACCAGCAAATGATCACCAGCAATACTGTGAAAAAAATAGAACAGAATTTACAAGGCAACCAACTGCAATTCAATAAAACATTTTATTGTACAATATGTCCAGTGTTCTTCCACTCCTTTTGTTTGTAGTGAGCAGGTGATCTAAATGTCTGCTTTTCACAAACCTTAGACCGCAGTAGTAGATGCATCTAGTTGAGCTAACTAGCTAGCTATTGAGTGGACCTGAAATTCCTGCCGAGCGTTGCTAGACGATATGGGAACCAAGGCTTTAATCTGCAATTCATTGTTGGTAGCTCTAATCAGATGTACTATAGGCTAATAAGAGCAGATTCTGTAAACTGTGTATGCCAAAGAACACCAATAACTAGAACTAATTTGACAGACTATAAACCAACGATCTTCTGGTTATGATACACATGCTCTCTAGCTAGCTACAGTAAAAGTGTTGCTTAGCTCTAGATACTAGACCTATAGTCTAGCGCAAACTGCATTTAGAATCTAACAAGCTATAATCTTACGATAAATTTTCTCTACAGCTGGCTATATGAAATACTACTAATAACAATTGATATGTGGTGGTGGAAATATGAAAAAATGCAGGATTTTCATCAATTTACCAGCTCACTTGCTTCGGACCCCATAATCTGCCATTCATTGTTACTAGCTTTATAAGCAAATAAGAGGAGACAAACTTTGTACGCCAACGAACACCAATAACTATAACTAATTTGACAGACTATAAACCAACGGACTTCTGGTTCTGATACAAATGCTCTTTAGCTAGCTACAGTAAAAGTGTTGCTTAGCTGTACGTAAGATACTAGACTTACAGTCTAACTCTAACTGCATTTAGAATCTAACAAGCTATTATCTTACGAAAATGTTTATCTTAAGTTGGCCATATGAAATACTACTCATAACAAATTATATGTGGTGGTTGAAATATGAACAAATTCATGATCTTCATCAATTTACCAGCTAACTTACTTCGGAGACACTGAAAATGAATGGGGTTCAACGGTGGAAAATACAATGTTTGGAACTATAGGTCGCGTGGGACACGCTTTACTTCCGCATTCCTCGATAACAATGGGAGTCTATGGAAGTGTCGCAACTCTCTTTTTCTATGGCTCTGTCTCGCACTGCATGGGAGAGAGTGGAAGCCCGAGGACGGTGTCGGGGACACAATAAGAGCCGGAGGACCCGTGAATGGACGGAAGATGCTGTGAAACGGTGGTAACTGTACCAATCCCCCAAAAAATCACTATCTAAACACAAGTGTATTCCCTTCCCTGACAAATGTAAAAATATAAAGTATAATGGAGGGATCAGACCTGAAGTTAGCCTTTGCACTGATGGACAAAGATTTTTTTTTCTCCCTTTTGGGAAGTTTCAGCGGAGGCCCTCAACCTATGAAAAGGAGAGGCTTTCCTCCCATGCTAGACGTTCCTTCTAGCTTATTTAAGGGTCATTTCAGGACCTCAGCCTTGGAATCTATGTTATTGTGTTTTTTGTTTTATTGTGTGAAAATGTTCTTGATTGTTGTTTTTTCAGGGAGTAAATCATTTGAAATGTGTTTAAGCATAAATATGCATAGACTTAATCTATGGCTAGTGACAAGGTTAAAATAATTTCTTACAATGTTGACGGGCTGTTAAATCCAATCAAACTTTCTAAAATTCTAACTAAAATGAAGAAAGAGAGGGCACATGTGATATATCTACAAGAAACCCACTTAAATGATAAGGAACACGAAAAACTGAAGAGAATGGGCTTTACTAACTTGTTTTTCTTATCATATAAGCTAGGTCATAGGAGAGGCGTAGCCATTCTTATTTCTAAACAGGTCAATTTTGAAAAAATATCTGAAATCAAAGATAAGGAGGGTAGGTATGTTTTAGTTAAGGGAAATATACATGGGAATATAATAACCTTGCTCAATATCTATGCGCCTCCGGGAAGTGATATGGGATTTTTTCAAAAGATAATTGATATCATAATAACAAAAACAGAAGGCCTACTAATATGTGGGGGGGGATCTTAATATCCATCTACAACCACAACTTGATTCTTCAAGTGGGAAAACATATGAAACAAAATCTCTATATAGAAAAGTCAACACACTTTTCAAGGATGTGGGACTTATTGACATATGGAGAGAACTATTCCCACAACGAAGAGATTACACCCACTACTCCGCTCCTCATTCCATTTACACAAGAAAATATTATTTTATAACATTCGGGAGGGATAGAGATCACATACATACATGTGCTATTGGGACGATTGATTTGAGTGACCATGCACCTATTTATCTAGCTGTTGACCTTGACCTACCACCCCGAAATACTTTATGGAAACTAAACTCTGACCTACTCAATGATCCTTGTTTCAAACAAGATATTAGAAAATAAATGAGTGTCTTCCTAGAATTTAATGATAACGGTGAGGTCTCACCTCTTATACTGTGGGATACTATGAAAGCGGTTTTAAGAGGGAAAATTATAGCAATAGCCTCACATAAGAAAAGACAAAGAAAAAAGGCTCTAGAGGAGCTACAACAAAAATTGAAGAATTTAGAATCAAAATATAAGAACAGTTCAGATGGAAATACATTTCAGGAAATTGAGAAAATCAGAAGCGAAATTAGAAGTTTAACCACACAAGACAAACCTCATGTATCTGAAACAGAGACATTATGAAAGTGGCCCAAAACAATGAAAATACTGGCATGGAAACTGAAGAAAAAACTAGCTGAAAATACAGTTCATAAAATACGACACCCTAGAACAAAGGAGATCAAAAACAAACTAAGTGAGATTCATGGAGCATTTGAAGCATTTTACAAAAAATGGTATACAAGAGTCCCAGGGGGGAGGCATAGCCCAGATTGATACCTTCTTGAACACCCTGAAATTACCCACTCTTAATGAAGAGCAAAACCAAGATCTAATGGCTGTGATAACAGAAAATGAACTGCAAGCGGCAATTAGCAGACTTAAAGCAGGTACGGCTCCAGGTTCCGATTGTTATACAGCTGAGTGGTACAAGGAGTTAAAAAATGACTTGATTCCTATCATATTTCCTACACTAAACTGGGTCCTGGAAAAGGCACAAACACCACCTAGTTGGAAGGAGGCCATTATTTCTGCCATTCCAAAGGAAGGCAAGGATAAAACCGAGTGTGCGTCATACAGACCAATATCTGTTTTAAATATAGATTATAAGATGTTCACTTCTATTATGGCAAGAAGACTTGAAAAGTTTATGACTAAATTGATCCACATCGATCAGACAGGTTTCATACACCAACGTCAAACACAAGACAATATACGAAGGACGTTACATATTATGAATCATATAGCAAAGAACGGAATGGAAGCAACAGTAATTAGTATAGATGCTGAGAAGGCTTTTGATTTCGTCAGTTGGGATTTTCTTTACAAAACTCTTCATAGATTTGGTTTCCATGCCAGGATTATTAAAACCATACAATCATTATACAATAACCCTACGGCAAGGGTCAAGGTCAATGGTTATTTATGAAATAGGTTTACCCTGGAAAGAGGTACAAGACAGGGCTGTGCATGGTCTCCAATATAATTTGCACTTTTCCTTGAGCTATTAGCCCAATATATGAGACAAAACAGAGAAATAAGAGGCATTCAACTTGCGGAAAGAGAGCATAAGATAGCATGCTACGCAGATGATGTACTAGTTTATCTTAGCCAGCCAACACACTCTTTGCCCCAGCTGATGCTGGCACTTGAAAAATATGGGCAATTATCAGGATATAAGGTTAATGTGGGTAAAACCCAAGTGCTAGCGTATAACTATAATCCAACATCAGAAATGGAGAGCAAATACCCATGGTCATGGCAAGCAAAATCCCTTAAGTACCTAGGCATAACTATTCCAAAAGATCTGTCTAAACTATCAGAATATAACTACTCACCTATACACAAAATAATCAAAGAAGATATCACAGGATGGAACCTCGTACCTTTCTTTAGTCTCAGCTCAAGATCAATCTATTAAAATGAACATATTACCCAGATTGTTATATCTATTTCAAACCCTACCAATAGAAGTTACTCAGGGCCAGCTTAATGAATGGGACAAAAAGTTGTCTAGATACTTGTGGCAAGGCAAGAGACCAAGGGTTTGTCTCAAAACACTGCAGTTAGTAAAGGAGAAGGGAGGATGGGGTCTGCCATCCCTCAAGGAATACTACTATGCCGCCCAGACAAGAGCTATAATATGCTGGTGCAATCCTTCATATAGTGCACAGTGGAAAGACATTGAAGAAAACATATTCCCCATTCCAATACAAGCAATCATAGCTGACTAAACTGCAACACTACATAAACAGTTCTGATAATCCATGGGTCAAATTGACCCTTAAGGTGTGGAAAAATATAATTAGAGAATATAAACTAGAAGGAGATCTACTGTCCCTTAAATGGTGTGGATATGACTCAGACTTCACACCAAATAAAATGGACACCAGATTCAAAAAATGGAGAGATAATGGAATAACAGCTTTATGCAATATTATGAATGGAAACATACTGTTTAGCTTTGAAATGAGTCAAGAAAAGTATCTGTTAGAGAAACAGGACTTCTTTAGATACTTACAGTTGCGGCATTTACATTTTTAAAAAGGTAACAGAGGCAAATTCCAGTCTCATAGAACTGTTTAAAAGAGCATATAAGTTAAATTGCAGTAAAGGGGTGATATCAGCCATATATAAACGCCTTCTAGATCTTAAAACTCATTCAACAGCATACATTAAGGCAAAATGGGAAAAGGAATCTGGGTTAGATATTTCTGAGGAAGAATGGACATTAATATGGGGGTATCAATGGAAATGTACTAGTTCATTGAGCTGGCGAGAGTTTAACTGGAAAAATTGTATAAGATATTTAATTACACCATCTCAGACATCTCATTATAGCGATAACATTCCTGTGTGCTGGAGAAAGTGTGGACACCAAAGTGCAAACCATTACCACATCTTCTGGGACTGTCCCATTATTAAAACCTTTTGGAAGGCGGTACACAATGCTTTACAGGACATCTTTCGCGAGAACATTCCTTTGGACTTTAAGATTCTGTACCTTGGAAAAATACCTAAAAGTTGGCTGAAAGGGGACAGACAATTGATAAATGCAATGCTGGTGGCCAGTAAAAAGACTATTACCAGGAAATGGTTATTACCAGAGTGTCCTACAATTACATCATGGAGAGACATTGTAACAGAAATCTACAGAATGGAGCAGATTACAGCTCATGTTAACCAAAGAATGGAAACGTTTCTTAAGCACTGGCAAAAGTGGTGCAACTATGTCACAGATAAATGGTCTGACTGTCTTTCTTTTCTTTATGGAAAATGATCTCTCCCTGCTTTATTTTTTATTTTTGTTACCATAGTATTGTTTTGGTTTCTTTATTTGTATGTGTTTGTAAAAAAAAGAAAAAAAAAGGGGAATATTCGCAGAACCATATAGGCTACAAGACGTTTCCATCAGATGTAAGTGGGGGTGAAACATAGAGTCTCTGAGGACCTTCATTGTCCCACAAAAGCAGTCTGGCTTGATGACACGATCAAAAAAAGAATAATGGGTGTGTTTAACAAAAGCTTCTGAAGGCAAGACTAATATTCTTTAAATATAGGCCTATATCATTTCCTATTGTGGTTACCGGTTAAAGTATTAATCTTCGTCTTTGCTCCAGATATATTTGCCATTATGTCATGAAAGTTTTTACGAAAAAATCAAATCTGTTTTAAAATAACGGGAATAAACTATAATATAGCTGCAAGCAGCAATGTGGTGGCCAAGCAGGTCAGATGACCCAGAAGAAACCTTCGACATCTAGTGACTGCGGTGTACCTGGCTTCTTTTGCAGTGGCTTACAGTCTCGCTAAACAGAGAATCAGAGACATGACAAGCTTGTCAGCTTTGGCTGGATTCGAACCTCTGACGTTGACGTTTCCAGGACACCAATTTATCCTAGTGAGCTGGAAATCACAGATTTCAGTTACTGGGTAAAAATATTAGCAGTTTTTCCTGTGGCAAGCGTGGTCCGATTTTGCCCAAGTTTAAACAGCTGTAATTCAGTTCTATTTTGACATGTCACAGTGATTGTGGTCTGAAGATAATCTGTGCCAAAGTAGGTGAATTTTTGATATTCACCAAAAACGTTTTATTCATTCATTCAGAATGGCGGCCACATCAATTCAGCTGGTATCACTATTTAACATGTGTCAGACACGGGATCGCCCCCTAGCGGTTAGATGACACAACCTTTTGTGGACCTCTTTGGAACAGGGTCCCGAACACCTGTACCAAGTTTGATGTCAATTCAGCAAATGTTTCCTGAGATATGATGTCACTTACTGTTTTGGCGGCTTCATCGCCGACTTTGATCAGCTTTACCGGAAAAACAGTTTTGAAAATCAAAAACCATGTGAAACGTTTGTGAGGCTTGATCTGAAGATAATTGGTGCAAAATGTTTGCCTATTGCAGCGCCACCGAGAGGTGAAATGGCATGACCTATTTTGGACTTCTTTAGAACAGGGTCCCTAGTCCCTATACCAAATTTGGTGTCAATGCAGTAAAGAGGTGCTGAGATATGACCTCACTTCTTTTATGGTGGCTTGGTTGACGACTTTGATTGGCTGATGACTTTGATTGGCTGTTCCAGTCAAAAAGTGTAGAAAGTCAAAAAAAACATGTGATGTCTTTTGTGAGGCTTGATCTGAAGATAAATGGTGCCAAATTTTTGCTGATTGCAGCGCCACCTAGAGGTGAAATGGCATGACATTTACATTACATTTACATTTATTCATTTAGCAGATGCTTTTATCCAAAGCGACTTCCAAGAGAGAGCTTTACAAAGTGCATAGGTCACTGATAATAACAACAAGATAGCCCCACAGCATTGCGGGTAGTCAAAAACAAGAAGTACATATTGTGAACAACCAAAAAAGTAGTGCTAAAGGGAAGAAACCATAAGAGCATGTAGTTAAACAAGTTAAAATTACACAACATAAATCTCTAAGTGCAGGTGTACCTGTAGGAAAGCAATAAAAATAGGATTAACTAAAATAGAATTCAACAGTTTAAATCAGCTACCACTAACCAACAACTTTATTGTTTGCTTCCTGAAATTTACATTTAGTCATTTAGCAGACGCTCTTATCCAGAGCGACTTACAGTAAGTACAGGGACATTCCCCCGAGGCAAGTAGGGTGAAGTGCCTTGCCCAAGGACACAACGTCATTTTGGCACAGCCGGGAATCAAACAGGCGACTTTCAGATTACTAGCCCAATTCCCTAACCGCTCAGCCACCTGACTCCCTTGACCTATTTTGGATTTCTTTAGAACAGGTTCCCTAGTCCCTATACCAAATTTGGTGTCAATGCAGTAAAGAGGTAATGAGATATTACTTCACTTCTTTTATGGTGGCTTGGTTGACGACTTTGATTGCCTGATGACTTTGATTGGCTGTTCCAGTCAAAACGTGTAGAAAATCAAAAAAACATGTGATGTCTTTTGTGAGGCTTGATCTGAAGATAAATGGTGCCAGATTTTTGCTGATTTCAGCGCCACCTAGAGGTGAAATGGCATGACCTATTTTGGACCTCTTTAGAACAGTGTCCTAGTCCCTATACCAAATTTAGTGTCAATGCAGTACAGATGTGCTGAGATATGACCTCACTTCTTTTATGGTGGTTTGGTTGACGACTTTGTTTGGCTGTTCCAGTCAAAAGGTTTAGATAAACATGTAATGTCCTTTGTGTGGCTTGGTCTGAAGATGATCTGTGCCAAATTTGGTGAAGATTGGACAAACCTCTATAGGAGAGGTAGCAAAAAAACATTATATTCAAAATGGCGGCCACATCAATTCAGCCACATCAATTTGAGTAACTGTAGGCTGTAACTAACAAACGGTTGTGAAAATCAAAGCTCCAGGGGATGATTTTTGTGAGGCTTGTTCTGAAGATCGTCTGTGGCAATTTTGAAAAAGATTCGACAAGAATTGTAGGAGGAGTAGCGAAAAAACGCTTTTCCTTTACATTCAAATGGCGGAGAATGTATAAAGCTGGGTATGATGTCATAGAGTGTGTTGAACTCGTCTTGATCCAGGGAATCCAATTTTGGACAATGGGGCATATGGTTCAAAAGTAACATGTGTAAACACACCTTCAACTTTGACCCATTGGTGGCGCTAGATGGTTGGAATGGGAGACATGAAACTTGGTGAAATTGATGAGGGGACTGGTCCCAAAGAGTGTGGCAAATTTCACAACTTCTGACAATGTGGTTCTAGGGGCTGCCATAGACTCCCATGGCAGAAGAAGATGTATAATAATAATAAATATAGCTGCAAGCAGCGGTTTCCTCTGCAAAATATTAAAATATTATAAAAATGTACATTGTAGAAGGTCAAGAGTTGGACAACAAGAGAGCAAAACGACTTTATGTTGGGCCTACTAAAATGGGCTGAATGGGGATTTGAACTCATGAGCATAAGGTTACAAGGCAGTCTCTCTATCTTCTCTGCTACATACCACCTGTTGAGAATAGGTGAGTAGAAAACCATAGTATTAGCTTTGGTCAGCTTCGGGACAAAGGTTAAGAAACGGTTGACATTTCAAAGTGGATTTGCATGAAGTGGAGTGGGGGGTGGGGGCTTCACGGGGTTTCTACAGTTGTAAACAAGTTACATTTAAGACTTTTTAAGACCTTTTAATACCCCTTCCAATTGAAATTAAAGACCAAATTTACGATGGAAATACAGATCAAAAGTGGAAATATACAGTAATCTCCCCAAACACTGATGTCTGTTGAATATGAACAGTATAATAAAATGACAACAATCGGTTGAGTTTAAGTACATTGACTGAATGTGTGTAATGCGAAAGGATAACACAAAAATTGAATTGCTGTCCTAAATTATATTTTTTATTACACAATGGTGGAGCAGAAACTAGCAATTCCATGAATCCCATGGAAACAAAGGCAAATGTGTGAGATGTACTGATGTGGAGCACAAATCAACCAAGAAGCAGTACTTCTCTTGAGTGGTTTTTATTCAGATGACTAATCATTGGATTCAGGTCAAAAGTCTATAACTTGAACTGGTTTCATTACTTAAGAGCAGCTTGGCATGCTGGGACATGGAAAGGATTACAAATTTAAGACTTTTATCAAAGTAAAAAATGCTGATTTGTCCTTTTTCATCAATATCTCTGGAGGGGCAAGCAGGGCCTGCAGGCAGGGGCAAGCAGGGCCTGCAGGCAGGGGCAAGCAGGGCCTGCAGGCAGCGGCAAGCAGGGCCTGCAGGCAGCGGCAAGCAGGGCCTGCAGGCAGGGGCAAGCAGGGTCTGCAGGCAGGGGCAAGCAGGGCCTGCAGGCAGCGGTCAGGGCAGGCCAGCTGGATGAAGCTGTCCTGGGGTCAGGGCTGAAGAGAAGCTGTCCTGATTCTGTCCAGATAGAGGGGGGTAGTCCAGCAAGGGATCAGCATCTTCTGTTGAACTCTGTTGAACAGGCCTCTGCATGACCCTCCAGACCTGTAAAAGTGAAGAAAGGATCCATGTCAGTTGTGAAAAATGAAGCTTTTTACATAAACTACAGTTTTGACTGTGAAATGCTCTTGTAGGTTAGTTATAACGAAGTTAAGTCTTGTACTCGCTGTGAATATTTTACTATTGATTGTTGTACACTGTACAGGTACAGTCCTGCACTTTTTTGTGGTTCATGTTGTTTTAATTTGTAACTTGTATAACTGCATGCTCTTATGGGTCTTCCCTTTTGGCACTTGTTTAGTTTTTTCACAATGTATGCTTCATGTTTTGGCTGCTTGCAATGTTTGGGACTACCTTGTTGTTATGATCAGTGACCTACGCTCTTTTGTAAAGCTCTCTCTTGGAAGTCGTTTTGGATAAAAGCGTCTGCTAAATGCATAAATGTAAATGCAGTGGCATTACTTGAGCTTGAATCCAAATGTGTTGAACTGATGGAGACCCGGCCATGCAAAGTCACTCAAAACATTTGGCTCGATTCCAGGCTCTGGCAAGAGTTTTTAGCTCTTAACTGGTCAATATACACATCTGACCAAAGACCAGCTCGAACTTTGCCTGTAAACAGTGATTCTGACTGTCAGAGACCTTTAAATAGGCTGACCAAGTGAAACTAGCCTGGCTAACGTAGGTCGCTTTCTCAGGAAAATGACAAATGAAATAGGCTTGTTTTGAAAGATCCTATTTACTGGCTATCTTCAGTAGACTCTTGTCTACAAAAAGCAGCCCTCCCTGACGTTTTAGGACTAGAATTTAGTGAATTACGATATCGTTTACACACTGCCAGTGAGTGAGCGAGCCGAGTCTGTCATTGAGGCTAAGTCAAAACAATGTACCCTCGGGACGCAGTCTCACTCCACTTGCGAGTTTTCCACAAATCACAAAAATAATCGGAGCATCTGGCTAGAAGTACAATTCCTACATCTCCTAAAGGCTTCCCTCCTCGAGGTTTGGTAACAAACACATTTTTGGTGTCGACCGAACTGTGAAATGGTGAACTTATGAACATGACGCGACCAAAACATGGCTGCCGCCTAAGCCTATGCGGCCTCCCTGGTGCATAGGCTTATTACAAAGACTTTCACGAGCCAAATCAAAATTCTGAGCCGACAGGTCTGTGGGGAATCGCTTGTTCTCCTAAAAGCTGCCCTCCTCTACCTTTTTGATGAATTCGCCGAGATGCTACATGATTCACTAATTACACAGGGAGAAAAGCTAGCTACTTTTCGAGTTCGGTTTTCCGTCACTTCAAACTCACGATCTAAAGGTCTCAAAGTGCTCAAACCTTCACCATAATTCAAGAGTAGTGTACTTTCACGAACCCAATCATTGATTCTAGCTTAAAATGTATAAAAATAGGACTTACCAAACGTGGCTGCCTCCAGCATGGCTGTAAGGCAATTCCAGTTGAAAACAACAATGGCCGCCGAAAAAGAATTTATATTCGTAACGGCGAGCTGCGATTAGAAGCTAAATGAGGGTGAGGGTGGGGCTTGGTCAGCACACCATTTCCAGAAAGGACGTGTGTGCGTCTCACCAAGCTCGCGCGTGTGTCACGTAGGTTGACCACCCCTCTTTGCGCTGTATCGTATTGCACAGCATTTTCAATATGCGACGTGCGGGACAAGGGGTGCAAATGATGTGCAACACAACGCAAAGCGGGACAGGTGGTCACCCTAGTGTCAAGGGGCAGGATAAGTCTGTGAGAATTTGGAGCGCGCACGCTGTGGAGCAATTCACTTGAATTCAATCATATATTGACATACCAAGGTGAAATTGTTTATGGTACTTCAGAGTGATGTCGTCTTGAACCCTATTAGGTTTGAAAAACAATCAGTCAAAATTATATTTGATTTATTAACACAAAGATATTGAGGCAATGTGGAGATTTACATAAATACACTTCTTTCAGCCATTTTGTATAGCATTTCTTATTCCATGTCACCCTATGTAAACACATGTATTCTACACATCTGGAACAAATTTCAAGTTGATTGGGTCTATGGTTTATGAGCAGAAGGGTTTTGAAGGTTGTACCAAATTTGGACAGTACAGCAAAATCTATCATGGCGGACCTATGGGTCCTTGAGGCTTTTTTGTTCCCCATGAGAAATAAGGCATGTATACCAATTTTCAGGCATTTTGGAGTAACGGGGCGCTGGGGAAATCACGTAGACTTTGGGCGTGTTTTATAGCGCCACCTATGGGCGCACATGGGCCACTAGCCGGCTGGGAGTAATGAGTGACCTGTTGTATCATTGGGCCAAATTGGAAAAAATCGGGTCCAGGACTATTTGAGCTGTTGGGCCATTTAGCGGAGAAATATAATAATAATAGGAATACTAACAAAAACAATAGGTTCCCTCCTACCGGAGGAACACTAATAATAAGAATACTAACAAAAACAATAGGTTTCCTCCTACCGGAGGTACCCTAATAATAAGAATACTAACAAAAACAATAGGTTTCGCCTACCGGAGGAACCCTAATAATAAGAATACTAATTCTTATAATAATAAGAATCCTCCTACTGGAGGAACCCTAATAAGAATAATAAGAATGCTAACAAAAACAATAGGTTTCCTCGTACCGGAGGAACCCTAATAAGAAAAGGTAGAAACACATAAGTGGCTTCGCCGCTTCGCGGCTTGGCCACCAATAATAAGAATACGTAGAAACACTTAAGGTGGCTTCGCCGCTTTGCGGCTTGGCCACCAATTAACAACATTTCATGTGTGACAACCATTTGCTAAACTTGATACAACAGGGCAGGCAACTCAAGCAGTTCTCCCTGTGCTCATTCAATATAAGTCTATGGCTCATTTAGCTCCATGTAAATCGGCTATCGACCAATGTGAACTTTTGTACTTGTGCCCTGTAAGTATCCGCGAGCACATTTGCAGGCAACTTTTATTGACGTAAGCAAATAAATGGGGTGCTAGTTTACCCATTTCGGATTGGTTTCAAACTTAAAATCAAAAATCGGGAAAGATTATTCTATGAAAAAGCTAGTAGTATCAGCCAGGTTTGAGAATCGAACAAAAATTATTGGGGGAGATAGTTTTGTAAATGTTGACTGGAGTTAATAGCATAAAAACGACCGGATGAGTCGGAAACCTAACAAGAAATGCAATACCACCTACATCCACCGTTGCTTCAAGCCGAGGGGCGAGGGGTGGGGGCTTGGAGGAGATGTGGTTCGAGTACGTAGGAATGGGTAGTCTTAAAATGTCCGCTACACCCTGCCCTTTTGATTGACACCTTGTTTGACCCAATAGGAGCTTCCATGCCCCATTGAAGCTCCTTCCTGTCCCCCACCTCTGCCCCCCCCCCCCCCCACACACACACACACACTCGTTCTAAACACATTTCTCAAACGGGCTTTGACTGGCTCTGAAATGGGCTCAATAGCCTTGAAGCTTAGCGCTAGCTGTAAATGCCGATACCCCATATGCTAGGTATCTGTGGAGCCTTTAAAATAAAAGTCTATTGCGCAATATGGTTGACAGAATCAGTGTTCTTTGTGCGCCAATCCTGGGAATTTTTGAGTTTCAATAATACTAATGAGGGATTAGAGTATTTAATAGAGAGAGAGTCAGAAGAGAGATAATAATTATGAAAAAGAAACCTTTTTATTCTAAGAACTGACCTTGGTTACGGTAACGCCTGAGCATTCTGCAGCTAATTGGCTGCCACGCTCGGCATCCCCGGAGTATTAGGACAATCGGGTACACCTGTGTCTTGTTTAGTTTTAGTATTTAAGTGTATGTTTGTGGATTGTCCGGTACGAGTCTTGATCTTGTTTTGCAGTTCAGTCCGAGCCTTGTTGAGTATACTTCTATTGTTGCTGACCTTAGTTTTCTAACTCAGTTTTTGGATCTCCTGTATTGCCCTGTCTGCCGTGTACCGAACCTTGCCTGTCCGACCATTCTAATAAATCTGCGCTTGGATCCAACCCCGTCTGGCATATCATTACAGTTACAAAGGGTCATTCTTGAGTCTCCAAAAGGCCCTTTGAGAAAACGCCTGGATGTACTCTTATAAAAACGTGTCAAATATGAATATATTGTGGTATTCTGTTTGACTTTTGATTTGAATTGGGTAAGGCTTCAAGCTGGGGTCCAATTCTGTCCTCCAGCTAATACCTACTATCTCTAGGCCTCTTCAGGCCTCTGTTTTCAAAACAAAACGCAGCTCTGACTAAAGCACCACATAGTTTACACTTACAGTTAGGCATTTAACATTAGCCAACACAAACTATTAACATTCATACAACTCTGAAGAAAAAAAATAGTCGGTCAACATTTCCTTTTGTTGAGAAATTCTATCTTACTTGCTGCTAATCATTCCCACTATCCTTGATGAACTGCTGATGAGTGAGTAGTAACAGTAAAAAGTAGACTACTGGGAATGATCATCAACAGGAGCCAATAATGTGAGATGATCGGTAGGCCTATTATTTAGAAACTTTCTTTAATTTTGTCATGTTTTCTTAGCCTACTTTTATTCTGATTTGCGTGCCTACACCTGAACTTCTGTGTGGCGCTGCAGTGGCTATTATATCAAGCACAGAAGAGCTTGCGGACATGGAATTCAGCGCCATGCATCGTTTGTGTTCTCAGTTAAACTGTAGATTTTACAAGTGTTGATTGGGTTCCATTTGTATTATCAATTGTTGTCCATCTGGTATTATCAATCTAAATGAATGCACTGACTAATAAAGTAAAATGTTAAAACTCAAACCTTTGATTTGACTGGAGTATGGCAGATAAATACTGAGGCACGTGCCCCAGTAAAAAGGGTCTTGCGACACCCCTGCCTCACACCATTATCATCAAATTAAATTACACAGGTCTTTACAACAAAACCACTCTTAAGGCAATTAATAACACGGGAGTTGGACAAACGTTCAAGGTCATCTGAGAAAATGTCAGTTTTATTACTTGGCCAGGAAACCCGGTGAAGAAGTATGATGGACTTTCACCCAAAACAAAATACAAGAAAACTGTGTAATGTAAGGCTTTATTGTACTCGATATATTGTGCTAAGACATTTCTCGTGCACCAACAGGATTACAGGGCCATAGAATCAGTAACTTCACAGAGACTATAGAATATTGTTTTGGAGGAATGTTATCTGAGCATGGCTACACGCCAGGTATATAGGCACTTACACTCCAGACACATTGCTATTTGGTAAATCTTATCCCGCGGATGATATGGCATACATATGTCAAACCCTGCTGGGCTTGAGCATAGTAGTGGATTAGAAACTGTGGGATGTCTATAATCTGCTGTAAATATGAAGTGAACCTGCAACATCAGGTACAATTTCCCAATCTTTTTACAAGGAATAGTAATTAATTTAGTAACGTATTTATATATTCAATATTTTGTAACCTCCTCTACATCTCTAAACTATTTTTAAAAAATGAATCAAAGTTGAATAATCAGAACAAGAAAAGCATATATTGTATGCATTTATAACACGCAAAGTTCAAAACACCAAAGCCATAGCTGATAGTAGAACATGGTTTAATGGTCTTGGCTGCACCCTCTGTTGTACAACTCCAAACAGCCCCCACAGACAAATTAACTGCATATTGACTTAGATTGCTTTTATGAATTCTTACCATTCCCAGGCTGCTAACTAGGGGAGTAGACCTAAGAACAGGCCAATTAAAATAATTATCTATAAAGTCGATCACATTTTAAAAGTCAAAAATGTTGTCAAGTCTTTGAAACATTCTTGTTGCTTGAATCAAAGCCTTTAAAAAAGCTAAAGAAAAGCAATGGTGAGGCACTAACTATTTAGTGTGAAAATTGGATGCCAGGACAACAGTTGTCACACCCTCCACATCCACTTCCATTGAGTCCGTGCCAGGCTCTCTCCCCGGTCTGTCTGTCTGTTTGTTTGTGTGTGGGCAAGACTCCAGTGATCCAGACCACGTCTTCCACTCCACCTGCTCTGTCTATGCACCTGCGGTTCATTAACTCATCAACTCAACAGTCTACTCCGGTTCTCCAGCCACTCACTGCCAGTTTGTTGTATAACCATGGCAGTTTTGTCCACAGCTGTTTTGCAGAGCTTAGTCTAAGTCTTATTTGTATCTTAGTCTTTGTGCTAACAGTTATCTCCTGTCGTAATGTCTCACTCCCCAGTTAGCCTGCTCTGCCTTCCTGCCCTGCCTATCTCCCCCAATTGCCCTGCTTGCCCAGCCCATTCCTCCTGCCTTAGATGCCTGTCCAAAACCCCCGATCACTCATTAAATACCTCTTTATTGGATTTCTTTGTCCTGTGTTGCCGTGCTCTTGGGTCCAATAGTTTGCCCCGTTACAACAGCTGTGCAATAGATGGTCTACTCTAGAAGACATGAAGGATCTTGGAAATGACTATTGATAGCGTCTATAAACACCTTTTACAATAAAAAAGTTTCTAATTCTGTATCTAAACTATTTACAGTATTACAGTAGGCAGCTTTGAAAGAAAATGAAAAGAGTTGTGATAATTGTGTAATGCGTTTTCTCTCACCTTATACGTGCCTTCAAGCAACATGCTTAAACATGTAAACAATTATTCATTTCCTGAAATGTCTGCAGAGGGTAGGATGCCTGCACATTAGTCTTCAATGTTATGCTTATTAACCTTTACTATAATATAATACTATTTTCAAGTTGATAACTTGAACACTGTGTATAAAAATGTTAATCAACATCTTCACTGACAATTTCTCTTCACATTTAGTGGACAAAGTTTGTTTTTAAGGGTAACCTCTCTCTGCCAACACTTTCATCTGACCAATTCAAATCCACCACAAGTGTATCATTTATACGTAAACTCAGTGAAGCTGGCCTGGTAAAGAACTACAACTAGGCTCAGGATGGTTCAGGATCGTAGCTGGAGAGAAAACTTTGCGGAAAACATTTGATATTGATTAACTTAATAGGAAGACTGCTGGGATCGCCCATATCTTTGTACTTTCCAACAAATGTCGGATGTGACCCCTGCACATGTTAGTAGCAGTGTGAGGGCTTACATCCAGACTATCACTTTGTTGGTTAACGTGGTGTATCGGAATTAATTTTCAACTGAAAATGTTGTGAAATTGTTTTCCTTTATGAATCATTTTCTAATTCATTACAATGCATGGTGCTATTTTGACACCAGATTTGAATTGTGTTGCCTATTTACTGTGGAAGAATAATTGATTGCTAACATTAAAGATATTACGCTATCAGCAGGAAGATTAAACACCAATTCAAAAAAAGCACCAAAAAGCATAAAATGGGCAGTCTCATTCTGCACTGTAATTTCCAGAATCAAGACCAATTTTAATGACATGTAATTAAGGCCCAAACTAATTTCCCCCAAAGGATGCGATTAATGGAAAACTTATTATAGACAATGGTACCCAAGGGGCTAATGCATTCATACTAAACCTATGGTTGTCAGCCCCCAGGCTACAGCACTGCTCAAATACCTTCATTTTAAGGGCAAAGAGCACAAGTGGTACATTGCCCCTAGTGAATTGAATTAGTGATACAGGACATTTAATTTACATGTAAATGTAATGCAATTAGCAACACTGTTGCATACAGTATAAAGTCAAAACTAAACAACAATGTAAATGACAATACAAACTTTAATACTTGAGCCCAGCAATCTTCATCCCTCCTCCTAAATCTGTTTGAAAAACCATAAACGTTTTTTTAACTTAAGGACTTGTAGGAGAGAAACATCTCTCTCTCTCCCTCTCTCTCTATCTGAGAGAGAGACAATCACCTTGTAACAATCTTTCCCATATAATGATTTTGTATCAAGGCATATGACAAATTACCACTTTTAACATTGTGGTTGCATGGCATTAATTGCTTGAATGCAACCAGCTCCATTACCTTAGCAGGGCAAAGCTAAAAGCATGCAATTTTAAAGTGCATCTCAAATCCTACAGACAGCAGACATACTGGAGACAGTGCTACTGGAAAAGAGTTTGTGTCAGGATCCAATGATGGATGTCTCTTAGGTCTGCTCTCAGCCACAAACTCCTTCCTGTGTGTAACATATGTAAAAAGCGTAAACTTCTGTTTGAGTTAAAGTAAGGCTACAATTATGTCATGATTATTCAGCCATTTTATGCTGTGGTGTTATGGACTATTGTGGATTTACACAGAAACGTGATCCAATTTCTTTCATCACCTTTTCCCTTGAGAGTTGAATTCTAATCCATTGTGTTTCTTTATAACTGCTTCGTACAGTAGGAGCTTAATAAAAGGACAAAAGATAGTGTTATACACTGAAATTCACTCAGCAAGGTGGTCAGTAACAAATCACTAAGATTGTTAATAATAATGTGGATCATATTAGTCAACCCCAGGCACATACAGTCATTAGCAAGTTCACAGACTCTTTGATCTGTAGACCCAAATAAGTCAAATAGTGATTACGGTTCATCGTAAAAAAATGAAGAAGTCTTGTTCATGGGAAATTGGAAATGAAATGGATGTAATCATTTGTCATATCAAACAACCAGGGTATAATGACTAACGACAGGCTATTATCATTGATGTCATGCCAGTGACTTGAAGCTAATTTGACAATAACACAACAGTTCCACGTATTTATTTCACATAACCAAATCAGTGATCCAATGTACTTATTTATTTATGGTTCCAATGTACAGTATTTGCTTTTAGATCACCTTCTAAGAATATTCGGATCTCTTCACTTTTTACCAACTTTTGTTCTGACTGATTTTTTTGCTCCAAGGCTGACATTTGCACTGTATCTGGAAACTATTTTTTAGCGTTGCACAAAATAATTTAACTCTGTTGAAAATGTTTACAGTACAATGGACATACAGTACTGCTAATTCATGAACTATATACCAAAAATCAACATAAGATATTTCAGTACAGTAATGACAATACTGTGTACAACATAACCTCAGGCGTCTCCAGAAATGTTTCCTTCAGTTCAATTATGAGCTCATTTGCTAAATCTCCCTGCATTTCCCGTGACTGTTTACTTTATTGTCAAAATCCTCCACTTCCAAAACTGAGAGACACTACCTATTATCAACCAACAAATTGCTTAAATTCCATATGAGGGCTTTGGAGTGAATGCACATGGCTCAGTTTCTCAAACAGAAAGCTGATAGGGAAAATTGCTCGCAGATTGAGAGAAACAATAGGGTATTCTCTGAAATGCAAATAAGCAACTGACTAAGTATGAGTCCTGCAGTTTGATATGTTTAAAGGTTGTTGCGGTAACAATTAGTTAGATTCTGTGTCTACTGTAGTGTTACCCCATGCAATGCGTACACTTGTGATTATACGGACACGTGTGATTCTACGGATTTACAGATTGTGCCACTTCCTTAAAATATGTACTTGGAATCATCTTACCAGTCCATGCATCTTCCCAGAACATCACCACAGCTGAAAAGCTACATACTTGTTAAGTGAGCCAAAACAGAGGCAAACATAGACAATGACAGACAGATAAAGACAAAGAAAGAAAGCCTAAGCAAGATAAAAAAGTAATGTTCCAGAGGACTGTAAGAAGACAACATAGAGTACCTTATATCTAACCATAGCACTTCCATGACAAGCACTGGTCTACAGTTATTGATGTTATTGCTCTATGAGTAAAAATGGTCCTGATAGATACTGTCAGTACAATGGTTGGTCATTCAGACAGCAGATGATGTGTACAATAGCAATCTGACGAGAAACACACAAATTGGCAGCAAGGGGCAGCTGTTTTTATCCCTTGCCTTGTGTTGCGTCTGTCCTGCCACACTCATAGCACGAAAGAAAAAAAGAAAGAAAGAAAAAGAGAGAAAGGGAGAAAGAGAGGAAAGATTGGATGGAACTTTTCCATCTTTTCTTTATTCTCAAGAACCTAATACAGCTTGCCAAAAACATTAACACTAAAGTCTTTTTCTAAAGAACACATGAACAGGATTTCAGGTAACACATATGCTTAAATGTTCACATTTAAGCATATAATTTCCCATTAAAGCACGTGGAAAAACAGGCAAAAATTGTGACATCCTTTGTTGAGTACACCACAATCCTCAAACAGCTTTGTCTTTGGGATGAAGGGACATTGCTGGCTTTTCCATTGCTTTTGTGACATATATCAGCATCTGGGGCCTATCAAACATCATACAGTGGATTATTGACTGTGGGAGGAATCCAAAGCACACCCATACTTTCCACAAGGCAGCTGACTAGATTGTATAATTTGTGAAGCACCTTGAATGAGCCTGACCACAGTTTTAAGTGTATATGAAACCTTCTACAACAAACAAAACGTTTTTAAATCGAATTAATAGAATGTTCCACTGAGTAACACTAAGAAAAATAAGAAACTTTTGGTCTACTTGTTAGATTTAAACATAAATAATAATCCCCTTTGTAGTATTGCTGTGCGTTAACAGTGATGGCAGCTGGATACATTATAAACAGTAATACGTACAGAACTGTAACATTGTTATAGTGCAGTGCTTACAACTGAAGAGATTTGAAAGGTTGTGTTTGAATGTAAGGTAACACTTTAATTGAAGGGGTGTGAATAAGAGTGACATGACACTGTCATGGCACTGTCATAACCATGACATGACACATGAAAGGATACTTATGAATGTTTATGAATGTTGTCATTAGGTGTCGTTCGGTGAATTATGTCATTTCTTATGCAAGGTTGACATTGTTTGTGATGTCTTTGTTATGACAACTTGACATTAGCTGAGACAACATCACCTAGCAATGTCGTTGTCATGACAACTTGACATTAGCTGAGACAAAATCACCTGGCAATGTCTTTGTCATGACAACTTGACATTGACTGAGACAAAATCACCTGTCAATGTCTTTGTCATGACAACTTGACATTAACTGAGACAAAATAACCTGTCACTGTCTTTGTTATGACATCTTGACATTAACTGAAACAAAATAACCTCTCATAAACAAATCATAGAAGGCCTGATTATCAAACTTGAAGAATATATTTAGCTTAATGTGAGGTTGTCTTGCTGTAGCCTCTCCAGTGCACCTGTTGTCACTTTCATTTGCACCAAAAAAGGTGATATTGATTCATAATTGCTTATGCTTCCTAACTGGACTGATTGATATCCCTGAAGTTTAAATGACAGTGTAATATTGTGGTGATTATGTGTTCCATACATTTTCAGAGCAGTGTATTTAGCTTTATGTGTTAGTATTAAATACTACTGTCATATGTGGTTGGTGGATGATCATGAGACCATTATAATTGTGTCATGAATATTGTCCTTGACCTCAAGTACAGTGGTAACATTTTCACTTGTCATAACGATTTTATTAAGTGCTATTACACTGTCAAATACTTGTATAACAGTGTCATGAATATGTTCCTTGATCTCAAGTACACTGGTAACATTTTCACTTGTCATAAAGATATCATTAAGTGTTAGTACACTGTCAGACGCTTGTATAACAGTGTCATGAATATGTTCATTGACCTCAAGTACAGTGGTAACATTTTCACTTGTCATTAAGATATCATTAAGTGTTATTACACTGTCAAATGCTTGTATAGCAGTGTCATGAATATTTTCCTTGACCTCAAGTTCAGTAGTAACATGTTCACTTGTCATAAATATATCATTAAGTGTTATTACACTGTCAAATGCTTGTATAATAGTGTCATGAATATTTTCTTGGAGCTCAAGTACAGTGGTAACATTTTCGTTGTCATAAATATATCATCAAGTGTTATTACACTGTCAAATGCTTCTATAACTATGTCATGAACATTTTCTTTGACCTCAACAGTGTTACAATTTGGAATTGTCATAAAGATGCCATTAAGTGCTATAACACTATCAAATGCTTTTATAACAGGTCATTAACATGTTCCTTGACCTCAAGTACAGTGGTAACATTTTCACTTGTCATAAATATATCATTAAGTGTTATTACACAGTCAAAAATATACACGTTAACTTCTTACTCAAACAGAGGGTTCCAACATATTTTCTCTGCAGGTACATTTCGTACAAAAATAAATAAATACAAATCCAGCCATAACAGAAGATAGTTAAGTAATGGGCAACTTAAGGGTAAGAAACCATGTGATTAGCAGAAAGTCCTTGTTGTTTTTCAGCTCCCAGCTTGCCTCCTCCAGGTATTTAAGGCAGTCCTCAAAGTGTTCAATCTTTTGTCATCCATATTGGTTTGTTGTCATCCTCCCACCATGTGTGCGTTTGGTGAAACGAGTTTCCATCTAGCTAGCAAGAGTTGTACAAAGTAAAGAACACAAGCACCATGTAATGTCAGCTTCATTAGTAAACTCACACAGTTCCTCAGGTAACTTTGGCTAATCTAGCTAGCTGTTTAAAATGCGCTTGCTAGAAGAAGAACAAATTATGCTAGCGTTACTGTACTAGTATGATAAGGCCTATGGAGTTAGCTTAGCTAGCGAGCTAACACCAGCTAACTTTACTTCGAACAAGAACGATCTATGTCAATGGTACAGTAAATTCCCGAAGATAATCCAAGTATTGTGTTTACCTTACCTCAAATAGCTCTAACTTTTTTGGCAAACTTGTGCGTTTATATCGTCTATTTAAATCAGTCTGGAACTGATTTACTGTCTTAACAGCCTGCTCTGTCGTCGTTGCCAACGACTCGACGTTGGTCAAGTAAAGAGCGACAAGGGAAGGTCAAATTACGTCAGGGTTGCCAGGTCTGCGTGACAAAACCAGCTCAATGCCCAATCAAAACCAGCCCAAAACCAGCCCAATGGCCAATAAAACCAGTCCAAAAACCAGCCCAACATCAGAACTCAAAATATGCCCCTGCCAAACCATATACACTGCTTTTAAAGTCCATAATTGCATCATTCTCAAATGTATTGTAATCCTACAAAGTAACACCAAATGTTTAGTATTCCAGCATTAAAAGCGTACGTGTTGATCTGGAGTCAGGTAGAATTTGGGTATAAATAACTTATTTAATTCAAAATCTGGATTTGTATTTAAATATGTTTACCCGAACAAGAGGACAAAACATTCAACCCTCGGCAAACACTTCAAAAGTAGGCCAATTCCGCGGGGAAATTTCCTACCTGGCAACACTGAATGACGTACTTTCCTGTCTAAAGGATAACTAATTTTTGGGCGCGACATTCAAGGAAATCAAGATCAGAAACAGGTTGTTTTTGGATTAGAAACTAGGCAATTACTGTTGCAATGGCAGGATTATTATTATCCGATCACTTAAAAAACACATGAGGAATTCTGATACTAAAAGGAACAAAAGAAGAATAGTTAGATGGATGCAGAAATTGGGTATACTGAAGAGCAGGATGAGCAAAATGTAAGCATGCATTGGGTGAAATTCGATTGATGGGTTGCGGTTGTAAATTAAGCATGGACTTGTCTCTATTTACGTTAGCTTGCTAGATGTAAGGGTACTGTACCTATTGTAATCATAAGTTGTATTATTATTTGTATTCATGCTGCCCCTAAACTACTTGTGTAACTCAAAAGGTCCTTTGGTAAGAATTGCTAGAATTTATTATAGAGCCTGAAAGTTTGAAATTGGCATTAGGCTAGGCCTACTCAAACATGTGGACAATAAAGACAATATGTTCTAATCCAGCTAATATGATATTCGCTATTTGTATATAGGTGCGTTGGAGTTTGCCAAACTAAAACAACAAACCGAGACGGATCGACAAAAGATTGAACACCTAGAGGACTGTGTTAGCTAAATACCTGGAGGAGGCCAACAGGGAGCTGAAAAACACAAGGACTTTCTGCTAATCACATGGTTTCTTACCCTAAAGTTGCCCATTACTTAACTATCTTCTATGTTATTAATTTTTTTAAATGTACCTGCAGAGAAAATATGTTGGAACCCTCTGTTTGAGTAAGAAGTTAACATGTATATTTTTGACAGTGTAATAACACTTAATGATATATTTATGACAAGTGAAAATGTTACCACTGTACTTGATGTCAAGGAACATGTTAATGACCTGTTATAAAAGCATTTGACAGTGTTATAGCACTTAATGGCATCTTTATGACAATTCCAAAAATTGTAACACTGTTGAGGTCAAAGAAAATGTTCAGGACATAGTTATAGAAGCATTTGACAGTGTAATAACACTTAATGATATATTTATGACAAGTGAAAATGTTACCACTGTACTTGAGGTCAAGGAACATGTTAATGACCTGTTATAAAAGCATTTGACAGTGTTATAGCACTTAATGGCATCTTTATGACAATTCCAAATTGTCACACTGTTGAGGTCAAAGAAAATGTTTATGACATAGTTATAGAAGCATTTGACAGTGTAATAACACTTAATGATATCTTCATGACAAGTGAAAATGTTACCACTGTACTTTAGCTCCAAGAAAATATTCATGACACTATTATACAAGCATTTGACAGTGTAACAACACTTAATGATATATTTATGACAAGTGAACATGTTACTACTGAACTTGAGGTCAAGGAAAATATTCATGACACTGCTATACAAGCATTTGACAGTGTACTAACACTTAATGATATCTTTATGACAAGTGAAAATGTTACCAGTGTACTTGAGATCAAGGAACATATTCATGACACTGTTATACAAGTATTTGACAGTGTAATAGCACTTAATAAAATCGTTATGACAAGTGAAAATGTTACCACTGTACTTGAGGTCAAGGACAATATTCATGACACAATTATAATGGTCTCATGATCATCCACCAACCACATATGACAGTAGTATTTAATACTAACACATAAAGCTAAATACACTGCTCTGAAAATGTATGGAACACATAATCACCACAATATTACACTGTCATTTAAACTTCAGGATATCAATCAGTCCAGTTAGGAAGCATAAGCAATTATGAATCAATATCACCTGTTTTGGTGCAAATGAAAGTGACAACAGGTGCACTGGAGAGGCTACAGCAAGACAACCTCACATAAAGCTAAATATATTCTTCAAGTTTGATAATCAGGCCTTCTATGATTTGTTTATGAGAGGTTATTTTGTTTCAGTTAATGTCAAGATGTCATAACAAAGACAGTGACAGGTTATTTTGTCTCAGTTAATGTCAAGTTGTCATGACAAAGACATTGCTAGGTGATGTTGTCTCAGCTAATGTCAAGTTGTCATAACAAAGACATCACAAACAATGTCAACCTTGCATAAGAAATGACATAATTCACCGAACGACACCTAATGACAACATTCATAAACATTCATAAGTATCCTTTCATGTGTCATGTCATGGTTATGACAGTGCCATGACAGTGTCATGTCACTCTTATTCACACCCCTTCAAATAAAGTGTTACCGAATGTAATAAGTTCCATGACAATTTAATGAAGATGATACTGAATAATGTTTTAGAATCTCTGTCAGTGTGGCCCATAACCTTGGAGCTCTAGTGAAAACATGAGTTTTCTGAGTCTGAGATGGCAGCACCATTGTTTGAAGGCCCATAACTCAATGCTGTATCCAGCTCAAGGGGCATGTTGATACACTAAGCAATCTCAGCCAGACTAAATTACAGAAAGTGAGGAAACTGCCACTATTCCAACAGTGTTTACACAGGAACCAAACTGAAGTTGGGGAAAAGGGAACAACAAGACAAATATTTGTTTTTCAAAGACTAGCTGCTGAACATAACTGTAAGTTTACACCATCACTTTTTTTTGCTTTGCTTTAGGTTTTAAGTATATATGGCAATACACTGTCACGACAGGGAGAGGTAGCAATAGGTTGTAGACTGCCTGTCTTTCAATTCAGGGAGACAGGTTCATTTGTCTCTCACCAGATCCCTTCCAAGTGCCAGCAGGAAGGAACAACAAGCATTCAAGTATTTTATTTTCTCTGACACATGACTTGAGACTCTAGGGCTCTCAACAAGACAGGATTGAGGCAGAGGGAAAATCTATTCACCAGGCCAAAAATGTCTTACTGTCAGGACACTGGTTGTCTAAGGAGTCCTTGACTTGTCAACAGTGTCTGTTTGTGGGTCTGTGTGTGTGTGGTAGAGGTGGGCGTTATTAGGTGAACCCCTGGCCCCGACTATAGGTCAGCCAGGGCTCAGAAACAGTCTCTCTGACTGGAACATTGCTGTATTTGATTGGAATTTCTTAAATGTACAAAACTTTGATCAGCTGTATTTTCAATGAGGCAACATTATCCAGTTGACAGTTGTGAATTGAAGCCTGTGATGGTATTTTAACATTACTGTGGCCTTTACAGACACTTCCAGTACTTTCCACTCAATGTAAAAGGGCTGTGAAAGTTATAGTTACTTTGCTGATATGTGATTTGAGCCAGCAGAGAATTAACTTGGCTTGTTTGGAAGGCATTGCTTTTTGTTTTCCTTGCTTTCTGTTATTGGCCCGGTTTCCCAGATTCGTTAAGAAGCTCTTAATGCTAAGAGCGTCTTAAGAACATTCTAAGGGCGCTCTAGAACGCTCTTAGAAAGTTCTTAAGAAGATCTTAGCGTTAAGAGCTTCTTAACGAATCTGGGAAACCCGGCCATTATGTGTCACTTGAGTCTGTAGTATCTCAAAGAGAAGAAGCTCATGTACGTGACCTTAGTTAAGATGATTTCAATCACACAGCTGAGCTACTCACTTCTACCAGTGTTTCCCACACATAGACTAATTTGTGGCGGTGCGCCACAGAATCAACACCGGCCGCCACATATTGCGTTTCGTAAAAAATTTTTTTTATCGCTATTTAGGTTAAAACACGCAGCGTATTCGTTCAGCTGCATTTCCTTTCCCCTGCTCTCCCTCCGTCTCTCTGTCACTCATGCGTCTTTCTCACATATGCACACAGTCACAACGTCAGCACACGTTAGCAACAATGCATACATATGCCGTTCTAGTAAGACCGACAGCTATATCAGCGAGCCTTCAGCATTAGTGCCGTAGCTAAAAGTCGAGGAAAGTTGAGGCTACTTTTCGCTAGGTACCTTACTCACATTTACATTTAGTCATTAAGCAGACGCTCTTATCCAGAGCGACTTACAGTACTCGAAGTTTCCCCTTTGTTCTTTTGGTGAGAAGTCTCAAGAGCTAGCTACTTACCCGGCGTCATGGAGCCGACCAGTTAAATAGTTGTTTAGCACTAGCGTTGCTACATGCATAATGCAGAAATGATATGTTAGTTGTTAATTTGTGAAGGTGTGAATCATTTTGGATTAATATTTAATGTAACAAATTATTAACAAATTAACTGTGTAACGAATTATTAACGAAGGAATTATTACGACCCCCCCCCCCCCCCCGGTCTGACAACCCCCACCCCTCCCCGCCACAATTAGATTTCTAATCTGTGGGAAACACTGTCTACTCTAATTAAAGGTAAAGTAATTGATGTTGTAATGGATTAAATCCACACATAAACATCTGAAAATTGTTGTACATGAGTCTTTTCCTCACTTGACTTACAGTAGGTGAGTGGTGGCAAACAATCAATTACCATCTCTACATTGACCCTTTCAGTCCCTCAGCAGGTAGCTCAATCCAAGAAAGATGTAACTGAGATTAATTTGTTAAACTCACTCCTAAAAAATACAGAACACTTCTGTTTCAGTCAGAGGATTCCAAAAATAAACTGAGGGACTTTGTCATGAAAAGCAAGGCTGTCAAGCAAACAAATGACACAAATAACAATCTACATGTTACTTACAGCTTTTCTCAGTCGCTTTGGTACATTTCTCGAATCATCATCGACATTTGCAAAACTGTAAGTGCATTTCTCAAAACAATTCACTTCGTACAAATAGCAAAACACCATGGATTACCTGCAAAAGCCAGTTTCTTGCCCATAATCCTTAGTTCATCTCTCAAAAGTAAATATATGTGTCAATGAACATGTCAGTGCCATCAGAATGACAGGTTGTTGGTTCTTATCTTGCACCCAGACTTTCACGAGCCAACACATAAAAACAATATTACTTATGAAGCTCAAAAAAACAGTAGGCTATTTGCGCCCAAATGAATGCGAAAGAAATGTACGTGCTCGCATTAACTATTGATGTCCCTGCCAAAGCTGATATCAAACTTGTGTTCCTGAACTGTTTTATAGTGTGTTAAATAAGCAGAGTTTCTATAGCCTATAGTGCATTGTGCGCAGCAAGCTTGAAAATATATTTTTATCAAGATATGATAAAAATATGATAAAAATGTACATTGCAGAAGCAAAACAACTTCATGTTTGGCCAACAACCATAGGCTGAATGGGGATTTGAACTCATGAGCGTAAGGTTACAAGTCACTCTCTCCAACCTCTCTGCTACACACCAACTGTTGAGGTTATATGAATAGAAAGGGCACCATTACCCTAGTAAGGAAGAGTATTACCTTTGGTTAGCTTTGGGACAAAGCTTAAGAAACTGTATACATTTCAATATCAAATTGCATGAAATTGCACACGGTACTACTTCAGAATGATGTCATCTCAAAGCCAATAAGGTTTGAAAAACCATCAGTAAAAATGACGTTTGATTTACTGACACAAAGATATTGAGGCAATGTGGACATTTACATAAATACAACCCTTTCAGCCATTTTGTATTGCATTTCTTATTCCATTTCACCCTATATAAAGACACATCTGCCCACACACAACTTCCGTCTAGGCTGCTTTCCTCTCTCCCAGAACAAGTCATGCCAAAGGAGAAATGCTGCGGCAGCGATCATGAGGTTTAGAGGTAGTCCAAAAACATGCCTCCCACAATTGACACATTTTCCCCAAGATGGATGAAAAACAACAGATTCTGTAACTCTACTTGAGTTGATCTCTTTCCAGAATCTCAGTCAATTCACAATCATGTGAATGATTCTCATTCTCATTCTCATGTGGGCAACCGAACTATGGCAGAGCTCATGCTCAGCTCCTTGTGAGAATAGCCTATGGCAGTACAGCAGCCGACTCTCAAATACACAACATGCACAATCAGGGTGACCAACAAGATTATATTAACTGAAAAACTATACACCATCAACATCTAACTGAACAAACACAACAACTGAAATCCCTCGCACGGCTGTTGTAACCGCACTATTTTCCACAAGTCTTTGCCTATTTGACATACCGCACTGCATGCTGGGTACCCAAGGGGCGCTGACGCTGATTATCTATCTGTGCTCCAACTGTGATTTGAGTATTAGTGAGTCAGGTGGCAGAGCGGTTAGGGAATCGGGCTAGTAATCTGAAGGTCGCCAGTTCGATTCCCGGCCGAGCAAAATGACGTTGTGTCCTTGTGAAAGGCACTTCACCCTACTTGTCTCAGGGGGATGTCCTTGTACTTACTGTAAGTTAAACTAAACTGCTAAATGACTAAATGTAATGTAAATGTATTAGCTTTGGTCAGCTTTGGGACAAAGGTTAAGAAATGGTTGACATTTCAAGGTGAAATTGAATATGGTATATCAATCATATCCTGTTTAACTAAACAGATAATCAAAATTATGACTGGCCAAAAGACTGCAGCTGGATTTAAACCTGTGACCTTGCTCCTTGCAGTACACTGTCTTAGCCTACTGAGCTATTCTCAGTGTTGAGAACCATTTTGGTCAGTTACTGTATAGAAAAGTAAGCTATTTGTTCTGTGGCAAGCTTAAGATTTGGCTGAAGTTTAAACAGCTGTAATACTGTGATCTCCCGAGATATCAAGGCAGGGGCAGGCAGGCAGGGCAGGCCAGCTGGATGAAGCTGTCTTGGGGACAGGGCTGAAGAGAAGCTGCCCAGGTAGAGAGGGTTAGTCCACCAAGGGGTCTGTGTTGCCCTCAGCATTCTCTATTGCATCCTCTGTTACACTCAGCATCCTCTCTTGTTGCTCTCATTATGCTCTGTTGCACTCTGTTGAGCAGGCCTCTGCATGACCTGTAAAAGTGAAAAAAGGGTCCATGTCAGTGGTGAAAAATAAAGCTTTTCCCATCTACACTTGACACAGACTTCAGTTTTGACTGTGAAATGCAGTGGCAATACTTGAACTTGAATCCAAATGTGTTGGAAACCCATGCAAAGTCACTCAAAACACAGGCTCTAGCAAGAGTATTTAGCTCTAAACTGGTCAATATATACACATCTGACAAAAGACCAGCTCGACCTTTGCCTGTAAACAGTGATTTTAAACAGTGGGCTAACGTAGGTCGCTTTCTCAGGCAAATGACGAATGAAATAGGCTTGTTTTGAAAGACCCTATATACTGGATATCTTCAGCAGGCTCTTGTCTACAAAAAGCAGCCCTTCCTGACGTTTTATGAGTTGAACTGAGTGAAAGACAATATTGTTTACACACTGCCAGTAAGCGAGCCAAGTCTGTCTATGAGGCTAAGTCAAAACAATGTACCGCCGGGACGCAGTCTCACTCCACTTGCAAGTTTTCAACAAATCACAAAAATAATCGGAGCATCTGGCTAAAAGCACAATTCCCACATCTCCTAAAGGCTGCCCTCCTCGACATTTTTGGTGTTGACCGAACTAAAAAAAAGCTAGCTTCCTTTCAAGTTTGGTTGTCCGTCACTTCAAACTCATGATCTAAAGGTCTCAAAGTGCTCAAACCTTCACCATAATTCAAGAGTAGTGTACTTTTTACGAACCCAATCATTGATTCTAGCTTAAAATGTGTAAACATTTGGGATGGGACGTATGGCACTGACTGATGCTTGTGTCGCAAAACCAATACGCACAGTTTCGAAAAAGTGTTTTGGAGCTTGTATCAAATTACGAAACCACGTGATAGATGACGTTCAATGCTTCAGACGTCACAAACTGGTTCGAAGTGTTGCCGCTCTTCTGAACCAGAGCCATAGAAGGAACGAAGCCACCGCTTCTTGTTAAAGACAAATCTCACATTGTCAGAGAAGCAGCACCAGGCATCGCTCGAGTTTCTTCCATCAGTCATTATTATTTAATCAAATCCGTATAGTAATAATTATAAATCCGTGCACTTGTGTTGTTATTTTATTGAAATGAAACGTAACATGATAGGACTAGGTAGGTCTATACAGTGCCCAGAAAACAAATGTTGATGATTCATCAACATTGTCAACAGTAATAATTTGTAAAAATAAAGTCCCCCCAGTTCACAATAGACCTACATGTCACAAATGTCAAGAAAAAAATCAGTGTTACCTAGTTAAATTGATATGAAGATCATATCATATAAATTCTGTCCACTCGCATCAACAGGTAAAAGCTTTTTCGGTGGTGTAGTTGGTTAAAGCGTTATACGACAACATACTGTTAATGCAAATCTGGGATCCCGAGTTCGCGCCCCAGTGCAGGGACCCTCGTACGATACTCTTTAACTTTTACTGTGAGAAAATGACATAATTCTAACGGCCTACAGATGTATCACAACATTTTAATGTGTGAGCACTAATATCAGATCAAAATGAACACATGTAGCCTTAATTTAAATATTAAATAACGTAGGGTAGTCTACCGTCGGAGACAACCACTACGCCTCATTCAGCCAGTTTAAACGGCTGCTAGATGACGCTGTTCATTTTTAATGCGCCGATAGTTCGGCTCTTTGGGCCGGCACAATCTGGAAGAAACCACCAAAGGCATCGTTCGCCCATCCCTAGTAAAAATAGGACTTACCGAACGTGGCTTCCTCCAACACGGCTATCAGGCGATTCCAGTTGAAAACAACAATGGCCACCGAAAAATAATGTATATTCGTAACGGCGAGCTGCGATTGGAAGTGAAATGAAACAGGAGCTAAAGACCAAGGGTGGGGGCTTGGTCAGCACACCATTTCCAGAAAGGATGTGTGTGCGTCTCGCCAAGCTCGCGCGTGTCAAGTAGGTTGACCACCTGTCCCTCTTTGCTCTGTATCACACAGCATTTTCAATATGCGACGTGCGGGACAAGGGGTAAAAATGCTGTGCGACACAACGCAAAGCGGGACAGGTGGTCACCCTAGTGTCAAGGGGCAGGATGAGTCTGTGAGAATTTAGAGTGCACGCGCTGTGGAGCAATTCACTTGAATTCAATCATATATTGACATACCACAGTGAAATTGTTTATGGTACTTCAGAGTGATGTTGTCTTGAACCCTACTAGGTTTGAAAGACAATCAGTCAAAATGAAATTTGATTTATTGACACAAAGATATTGAGGCAATGTGGACAGTTACATAAATACACCCCTTTCAGACATTTTGTATTACATTTCTTATTCAATTTGACCCGTTATAAAAACATGTATTCTACACATCTGGAACAAATTTCAAGTCGATTGGATCAATGGTTCATGAGGAGAAGGGTTTTGAAGGTTGTACCAAATTTGGACAGTACAAGAAAATTCATGTCTGACAATATGGGTCCTTGAGGCTTTTTTGTTCCCCATGAGAAATAAGGCATGTATACCAATTTTCAGGAATTTTGGAGTAATGGGACGCTGGGGAAATCACGTAGACCTTGGGCGTGTGGGCGCACATGGGCCACTAGCCGTCTGGGAGTAATGAGTGACCTGTTGTATCATTGGGCCAAATTGGAAAAAATCGGGTCCAGGACTTTTTGATCTATTGGGCCATTTAGCGGAGAAATATAATAGTAATAATAATAATAAGAAGAATACTAACAAAAACAATAGGTTTCCTACCGGAGGAACCCTACTAATAGGAATACTAACAAAAACAATAGGTTCCCTCCTATTCCCTCCCTCTTTGAAAATAGCTTAATCCTCGCAAATTGTAACTTTTTTTCAAAAATTGTGTCAAAAAATCTTAAATATACACCAGATTATTCAATAAAGTCTGGCCTACTTCCACAACCTGTCAATTTTCAATAAACCTTTTAACAAAACTCAAGTAAATTGCTTATCTTGGAAAATAGCATTAAATCCAAGCTAATATTAATAACCTTTTCAAAATTGTGTGCCTGTGCACATTCTGGAAAAATTTTGCACTTTGAATTTGCACTGTCAGTTTTGTTTTTGAATAAAGCGTTGGAAATTAATGCTTTTTAAAAATCCTATTCATCGATTAATCGAAAAAAGAATCGACAGATTAATCGATTTTTTTAAATAATCGTTAGTTGCAGCCTTAAATGGCTTTGCCACTTCACGGCTTGGCCACCAATAATAATGCCACCAATAACAATAGGGTTCTCCTACCGGAGGAACCCTAAATATAACTGCAAGCAGCGATGTGGGTTCCTCCGCAAAATGGCAAAATATTATAAAAATGTACAATGTAGAAGGTCAAAAGTTGGACAACAACAGAGCAAAACGACTTAATGTTTGGCCAACAACAATAGAATGAATGGGGATTTGAACTCATGAGCATAAGGTTACAAGTCAGTCTCTCTATCCCCTCTGCTACACACCAACTGTTTAGAATGAATGAATGGAAATGGCATAGTATTAGCTTTTTATAGGATATTGAAACTTCTCAGTCAACGCACAACTAACAATACTCATTGTGGGCAACGGGATTAGATAGAGCTCATGTTCAGCTGCTTGCGAATACCTTGCGATAGTCCAGCAGCCGACTCTCTGGTCCCATTAAACTACACAACATACACAATCAGGGTGACCAACAAGTTTATATTAACTAACAAACAATAACATTACAAACAACTAACTGAACGAACACAACAACTGAAATCCCTCACACGGCTGTATTAAAGGGGCAATTGATTGCAAAACCGATTTTACCTTGTCCTAGTTGAATAACAACAGTTCGGTGGGTAAAAGGAACATACAGTGAATATCAAAGTCCAAGACACCTCTTTCCTATGCAAATCTCAAAAAGAAAAAATTTGGCTGTAAAACGCTAGCTTTTCAACAAAGCCACCGGTGTGACGTAGGACGGGGGGCCGCCCTTTTTGGCTCTGGTCTGTATCTTTGTCACGCCCCAAAATGTACATCCAGACCAGCCCGAGGTAGCGTCTACCTCCGATACTAGTTTAGCTGCGTGCTTCTCTGTGTAGGCTACTTATGAGGAATTACAAAGAAGAAAGTTTTGAATTATAACAAGGATATTGAAAATGGACCACGGTCGTAAATGCTGTGTTCCAGGCTGTACAGGGAAGGCCAGGGATGTACTGGGGGCTAAACGCACGTAAACGCCGTTTACGCACCTCCCGAATTTCGGAAAAAACGTTTATCCACCTCAAAATTGCGGAAATTGCGTTTATCCACCTCTAAATAGCGTTTATGCGCGTTTACGCACATCTAAGTTCCCTGCGCCTCGTATTCTTTATGAAATGTGACATTTCAATATGAAATGTATTTCATATTGTTTAACATATCAACGCTGTAGTCTGAATAATTTCATCTGCGCTGTATGGTCTGTGACCCTCCAATTAATGCGTTGCGGCTGCGGCGGCGACACCAATCAGGATCCACAAAGTATGTCCACACACATACACGTTGTGGATTAGTCTACCTCAGGGGTCACTAAATGGTGGACCGCGGTCCGAGTCCGGACCCAGGCGGTTTCCTATCCGGACCCGGACCTTTAGCCGATATATTATTAGCCAATGGAGTTGATTCATTTTGACGGAACGTTTCCATTTTAACCGGCACATTTTTTATAGCCTGTATGCTATTTATGATGTATATCAGAGGTCTTCAACAGGGGGTCCGCGATGTTTGGTTCCTTGGGAAGACTGTGAGTGTTAGCCTTCCCTGTACAGCCTGGAACACAGCATTTATGACCGTGGTCCATTTTCAATATCCTTGTTATAATTCAAAATGTTCTTCTTTGTTATTCCTTATAAGTAGCTTACACAGAGCAGCGCGCAGCTAAACTAGTATCGGAGGTATACACTACCTTGGGCTGGTCTGGATGTACATTTTGAGGCGTGACAAAGATACCACCGATCCCGGTCCCCCGTCCTACGTCACACCGGGGGCTTTGTTGAAAAGCTAGCGTTTTACAGCCACATTTTTTCTTTTTGAGATTTGCATCGGAAAGAGGTGTCAATGGACTTTGATATTCACTGTATGTTCATTTTACCCACCGAACTGTCGTTATTCAACTAGGACAAGGTCAAAACGGTTTTGCAATCAATCACCCCTTTAAACAAAACAGCAATGCTGATGACTCCAAATGAATTGACAATTGACCATTAATTAGAACCTAATTAGAACCTCACCTGAAGACCTGATGCTGTTTCCTCAGCCTGCTCTACATCTGTAGTGGTTTGATGCTGTCTTCCTGCATACAAAATTGTTCATTCATTTTGTAGCCTATCCTATGGCTAGCATGTTTAACCCTACTACCATATTGTATCATGTTATTTGGATATTATTAATCAAATAATGATTCATTATATTTGAATAACCATTAGTGTTAACTTATTCACATTGCCAACACGTTTTTCCAGCACGTGTCTAGCAATGCAATGACGGTCCTTCATTAAACTGTGAATCCGGTGGTCTCCCTTTTATTTATCTGCATTGTAGGCTACACTCACAAATACACTACATAAACAGAATATAAAAAACGAAAAATGTCTCAGATCCACTGTTTATTGTGACTGCAAGATTCTAACTTAAGGTGACTTGCTTACCTTAAGTTAGCTACATGTAAGGTAGGCTGATTAACATTCAGTGACTTGGTAACGTAGCATTCTATCATGATAGCGCGACCTCTATGGGACTATAGTGTATCCGTGCAGCACACCCCAAATCAATACTCCTGTTATAACCTTGTTGAAAGATTACAGAAGCTAGGTTTAGCTGTAACAATATCCTGGGTAACAGATAGCTACTATCACCAGTTAATACTTTATTAGTATTAGTTAATACTATATATATTTGAAAGCCTGGTCACTACCACTGCTAATTTGTTTGTGTGGCTAGTTATTTTGCCTGACTTACTCTGCTTTAAAAGAGTCCATTCTTCTTCTTGGGTGTCATAGCTGATCTACAAAGCACAAAACGGGGCTGTTACGCACACGCCTAGTGGCAGGGTGAGAGGGAGGTAGATTCCTGTCTCAGGAGTAACTTTTAATTGTAACACTTTAGTGGAACGGCGGCTTGGGCTGTCCTGGAGACCGGGTGGGAGTCTACTGGAGTGGGGTGAGTGTTCCCGTCTTCTATTTCCACTAGGTAGGGTATTTCTGACTGTTAAGACCAGACTCGTAGCACCGCGGGGTAGAGCTCCGTTTGTTTTGTCAGGCTTGTTGCTGGGTTAGCGGAACTAGGTCTTGAGGTTAGAAGCTAGTTAGTTAGACGATTGTTAGTAGCCTAATCGGTGAAGTGAGGGATTTTTGGTATTGTTGACAGCAGTTGCTGTGCATTTTGCTAGCCAGTTTTGTGTTGACGGTCTGTGACAGCGATTTGGTTTTGTGCTGCCTGGCTATTATTGTGCGTAAGTTGTGGGAGAAGCTTGTTTTGTGGTGCAGGTCTCTTTGCCGGTTGGAGACAGTTTTCTCTCTGTGTTGTTGCCGTGATTACCACTGTCATGTCGAATGATGGGCAGGAAGTTGAGCTAGGAGGGACGATTACGTTGCCCTCCCGCCGAAAGCTCCGACAGCTTACAAAAGCTCACCTGCTGCAGTTGGCGGCAGAGCAGGAGGTATAGGTGCCGGGAGGTACCCTGAAACCCGCTCTGGTTAACCTCCTTATTACCTCGCTGGAGTTGTGGGCTGAGGAGGAGCGGGACAGGGGCCTTCATGCAGAAAGGGAAGAGCGGGAATCTACCAAGCTGTTGGCCCAGTTGTAGTTGGGGCGAGTAAAGGCCACCAGGGGGGGTGGCCCTTTTGAGCCCCGGTTTGATGTCCGCTCCGCCCTGCCTTTAATGCCAATGTTCTCGGAGGAGGACGTGGATACTTTTTTTGAGGCTTTTGAGGTTGTGGCTCGGGAATGTGACTGGCCCGAAGCTAAATGGTCTCTGCTGGTGCAGAGTGTGCTGAAGGGCAAGGCACAAGTGGCTTTTCCAACCCCAGATCCGCGTCCGGGGTTGGAATATGAGGCCTTGAAGAAGGCTGTTCTGACTGCCTATGGTGGTGTGCCAGAGGCCTACCGGCAGCAGTTCCGCTCAGTGAGGCGGAAGGAGCGTGAGTCTCATCTAGACCTGTCCAGGAAATTAGGGGGAGCGTGTGATCGCTGGTTAAAGGCCACTGCAACTTATGACTTTGGGCAACTGAAGGAGTTGATTATACTGGAGCAATTTAAGAACTGCGTCCCCAGGGCGGTTGAGATGTACCTCAGTGAGCAGAAGGTGGCTACGCTCCAGGAGGCTGCTCAAGCCGCTGATGCCTATGAGACCATCCATAGTGGGCCCACAGGGTCGGGACACCTTGCCTGGGGACCCGCTGAAGAGGAACGTGGCCGGGAGGCTGTAGGGGAAGGCAGCCGAGCTAGTGCCCAGTGGTTTGGGGTGGAGCGAGAAGGGAAGTCACCACCAGTGTGTCACCACTGCCAGGAACCGGGCCACATTAAGCCCCGCTGCCCGCTCCCCAAGAGGGACCGGGAGATCGTCTGCCACAGGTGTCGGCGACCAGGCCATGTGCAGTCCCAGTGTCCCCAGCGTGGTCAGTGGGAAGGTCAGGCCGAGGCAGTGGCACTGGTGGCCGCCCTGACCCGAGGCACTGAGGAGCTAGGCTATGAGGGCCCCCGGGAGGGACCTTTGTCCCTCCCGTCCAGCTACAAACCATTTACCTCTATAGGGATGTTGTCCGTGACCCCTGGGGGAGTGGAGAGGCCGATCACCATTCTGAGGGATACTGGTGCGGCTCAATCTCTCTTGCTGGAAGGGGTGGTGGAGCTATCCGGTGCTGCCTCCACCCGGTCTGCCCTAATTAAAGGTCTAGGAGGGCAGTATGACCGTGTGCCACTGCACCAAGTGGTTTTAAGTTCTGGTATTGTGTCTGGGGAGGTGACTATGGGTGTGGTGCCCACGCTGCCCGTTCCAGGCATTAGCCTGGTACTTGGGAATGACCTGGCAGGTTCCCAGGTGTGGGTGACACCTGTTGTCGTTTCTGCTCCAGTGGAGCTGCCAGAAACGCAGGCGGAGGTGCGTGAGCATCCTAAGGGGGTCACTGCGGGTGTGGTGACTCGTGCTCCGACCAGGAAAGCCGAAGCCCAGGCTGGTCCAGTACCGCCTCTGGTTGAGGTGAGGCCAGGGGTTTCGCCCTCTGCTGGGGAGGAGGAACTAATTGGGTTGGCGGACACTGTGTTTGCTCAGGCTGTGGGTTGTGAGCCCCAGTGTTCCCCAAAGGATGTTCAGTTCCCCTCTGGTTCCAGGGCGGGATGCAACCTTCTCCCAGGAGTCATGTGTGAGCTTGGGATCCCCCTGGTGAGGTCCTCTGCTTATCACCCTGAGTCACAGGGGGCTCTTGAGAGGGGCCATCTGACCCTGGGGGCAATGGTGCACACCTTTGGTGTGGAGTGTCCCAAGGACTGGGATGTGGTAATGCCTGTCCTTTTGGGTGTGAGATGTGATATCGTGGACTTGGGAGGTGCCTATGTTGTGATCTCAGTAGGGGCCTACCCTAAGTTGTTCAGAGATCCGGTGGTGATGCACATCAAAGTCTTCTGTTTCCACTTTCCACCTGTCGGGGCCTGCCGCTGTTTAGTGTAGCCTCTGGTTTAGCCTTAATATTGCCCCCTAGACAACGACGACCGTAACAGGGGCAAACATGTAAGCTACATGCTGAAGGGCAAAGGGAATATTAAAAAGTTTTACTCCGGCGTTTTATGGGGTATGTATTGGGACAGCCCTGGTAAATTACCGTTGTCGTCGACACATCCGCTCGTCAAAGGAGTTCGCTAAAATATTGGTGGGGACAATTTTGTCATCTTAAAATATTGGTGGGGACTAGTACCTCGCGTCCCCCCCAAAACCTACGCCCATGCACCTGGCCAGTGCAACGTCTTGTGGGGGGAGGGGTGACACAGGGGTGTCAGCATCTGAGTGTGAAGATATGTGTATTTTTATGACGAAATGTTTCAATCGTAGACTGTGGTTTTGATACTAAAATGTGTTTTAAAAGTATTTTTGAGGTTGATTTGTCCTACAGTGAAGTTGAAATCCCGTTTTCCATTCATTAATTAAAAATAAATCTGGATGATGAACAATATGCGGCTCGCGATGGGGGGGCCAGTGGGGTGCCAGCAATTTTCTCGGGGGGCCGTGGCCAACCCTGCCCCCCCCCCCTTACGGCGCTACTGAACATGACATAAGCAATTCATAATGTAGGAAACTTGTGAATTGTACATAATAATTTGCATGGATGTACCAAAGCATTTGAAACTTGTTCAAAGAAATGAGAAACTGCTTTTTTGATGTGCACAATGATGTGAAGATTTAACAGGTCGTTTTAATAATTTCAATTCTGATCTGAGAAATGTACCAAAGCGACTGAGAAAAACTGTAATTCTATTGGGAATTGGCTGGCCGCCAATTTACATAATGAACTTTCTACAAGCATCTTGAGTTGATTGACTCGTTAGTAGACCCTTGTTATTTGCTCATAAAGCAAAGAAACATGTGGATACGTTACAAAGATAAGATATCGTCATTGTAGGGCTGTTTTGGCAGCCCCTTTGTCACTGGTCACCCAGACACTCGTCTGGGACAGTCGTTGATTTACATAAATGCTAAAATGACAATCACACCTTAATGACACACCTCTGGAGAGGTGGTCTCAACAGTTGAAGAGGAAGATGGACAGAGGAAGACTCTGAAATTATCATTAAAAGTTGTGTTCTTGAAAATAAGGTTCTAAACAGCTTTTAATGTCATGTTTGATATGCTTTTGTTTCTTATTTTATGTATTACATGCTTGTGTAACCCTGTGTCTACAGAGAGACTCTGGGTAGACACTATTATTAAGGATCTCTGTCACTAGATTCGCTCAGGGGTATTTTATCTCTAGGTTCATATAGGAGGACTGCAGTAGTGCTTAAGTATATAAAAATATCCACCCAAACCCACGATAACAACAGCCAACCAATCAGATAATGTTTCAAAAAAGTATGAAGTTGTATTTATAAAAGTATCAATACACCATATATCATTTCAGGATAAATGTACAGAAAATAATAAAAGTGTGTGATATGCAAATGTGTGTGTTATATTTAACTATAGGTTAACATTATAAATGTATTGAGTAGTCTGTGGGGATGCTGATAAGGATAGTTTGTGTCAAGTTTAAATGTTAAGTTCAATTATCTAGAACATTCAGTGTGGTATAGTAACGTCTAAAATATGTAATGTAGTGCTGTAGTGTCAGTGAGTGAAATGCAATAGGGATCTTAAATCATCATCAATTGAACTTATGGCTTGTAATATGAAATATCAATGAAGACCTTAACTACCACTAATAAAACAGGTGGCATATGCTATTCAATGCAAATGATCAATAACAACTTTTCCATACAATACACATGAAATATACAAACAATCACCCTATGTTGGATCCAACACCAAAACAAATGTAATGTCTTTAAACCTGAGATCTCATTAAAACAAAACAAAAAAAATAAAGCTCGAGCTGATGTCAAAACAAAAAGGAGAGGCAAAAATCTGTCTGATCGCAAGGTCCCGTCCTACCACGCTCCTGTGTGAGATGGTCCAGAGGTGAACGTTCTACTGTTTAGCGGGAATCAGTCAGTCCATGGAACACAGGCTAGCACAGCAAAATGGCACACCTCGATCCTTCACTCTAGCCTCGATGCACGGCATTCAGGGGTGGGGGAAAAACCAGCCTGCACACACGTTTGTGGCGATTAGCAAAATTACATTTAAGAACTTCATCGTCAACACAAGGACTGAATAGTTCATTCCCTGTCATTACTTTGTAATTTGAACATACAGTGTGTATTTATGTCAAAAGACACAGGTACTTCTCTCCTTCCTTTACATATGCCTCCTAGCTCATTCACGTTTAGCACTATAGCCTTATGGCTAACACAGCTAGTTTACATGCACATAACACGGTTATTACACAAGTTTATGACAAATTTCATGACAGGGAACATCACACTTGCAATAGTTGTCACCTATCCTGACTGGTTTAAATGACTATTACTTTCATTCAACACGTAATCTGCCGTAAACATTTAGCGTGTTAACAACGTTTTAACATCATAGCTAGACAACATCAACTCACCAGGATAAGTTCAAAATAACCAACAGTTCATCTACAAATTCTTCCTGTAGTCAGTCTCTAATTCTAGTCTGTGGTAAAAAGTTCTATGTTTTACCTGAGCCACTTATTTGGCATCAGTCACATCAACATCTTGACCGTAATACTGTTTATGGTCTCTCCGTTAATGGTGCGAGAGCGGGAACGCAAAAGGGGAGGGCTTAGGGAGTGTCTCACAATACCCAGTATTAATACTAATGTGACTAGAGTTAGGGTTCATCCATTTCTAGCAAGTGAAACTAACCAGGGTTACACTTGTAATATTTTTAATACTGTAACATGTACATGTACAGGGTTTACAGAGTTTGTGCCTACAGCAGATTAACATGTGTTTAACATATTCCCTTGTCTTGCAAGGTCACCACTTGGTCTACTGCAGCCTGGATTAATGATCCAATTTGAATTTGTATGCGTTATACAACTTTTCAGTCATGTGACCGGCGTCCCCATTTTAGTCAGGTTTGGGTGTATATAGGAAGAAGTTTTTACCAAACACTTCGAGTTTTGTTTACGATACAGCTCCGGTGCGTTAGGCGCCTAGTCTTCATTGTGACATACCTTTGTTAACCATTGCTCTGAAGGTATGTTTTGTATTTGATGATATTTCATTATCATTGTATTGATTATCTTACTATTTAGATAATAAACTATTATTGTGCATTTTGACGTTACTTGTTCACTTTGAAACGTATCTATCAGGCTACGGTGGTGAAAACTTAGATCTAGGCTTGTTGATGCGGCTAACTGATTACAAACATAGACTTTTGAGTAGATTTTAACTTAAGGCCTCTGAGTCACTTACAGTGGATCTCCACGCTCCGAAGGAATTTACCGGGGCCTCTGAGTGATCGATTACATATCCTACTAGGTCTACTATGGTTAAATCTATATTATAGTAGAGATAAACGACTGTTTAGTGAACACGCATACTTTAGGGTCGGTGCTCTGATCAAGCAGACGATTTTTACCTACGTCAGAGTTTCATGTCATTAACTGTTTAGCGCTCAAGGTTACAGGTAACGCACTTGTGCACGTGTCTTAAAATTGGAGTCAGATATTAACGAGTCAATTATCTCCCTGAGAATCTAACCTAAGGGGAATTGTGGTTCCCAAGCCAGGGACGAACACCAAGCGTCTCTGGCCTTTCGATTCACCGACTACATCATTGATCTCCAAGGGGTAATTTACTTGTCAGTGACAAACATGCAACCCACCATATGACACAAACACAACACAGCATCATTCAAGACAAGACTTAAGGCATTCTCTGGAATGCAAAAAAACTACTGGATTTTCCATTCCAATGATACCTATGAGTTCTGTAGTTTGATATGTCTAAAGGCTGTTGCGGTAACAATTAGTTAGATTCTGTGTCTACTGTAGTGTTACCACATGCAATGCGTACACTTGTGATTATACAGACACGTGATTCTTTTTTTCGTGATTCGTGATTCTTATTTACTGATAGTGCCACTTCCTTAAAATATGTACTTGGAATCATCTTACCAGTCCATGCATCTTCCCAGAACATCACCAGCAGCCGAAAACAACATACTTGTTAAGTAAGCTAAGACAGAGGCAAATATAGACAACAACAGACAGAGACAAAGAAAGAAAGAAAGACTAAGCAAGAAAGAAAGTAGTGTTCCAGAGGACTGTAAGAAGACTACATACAGTACCTAATATCTAACCATAGCACTTCCATGACAAGCACTGGTCCACAGCTATTCATGTTTTTGCACTATAAGTAAAAATGGTTCTGATAAATACTGTCAGTACAATGGTTGGTCATTCACACAGCAGGTGTGTACAATAGGAATCTGATGAGAATGTATTGGGCAGCTGTTTTTTATCCCTCGTCTTGTGTTGCCTCTGTCCTGCCACACTCATAGCCAGCCATCAAGTGTTTATTAGAAAAAGGGTAGACAGACAGATGGACAGACAGACAGACAGATAGACAGACAGACACAGAGAGAGAGAGAGAGAGAGAGAGAGAGAGAGAGAGAGAGAGAGAGAGAGAGAGAGAGAGAGAGAGAGAGAGAGAGAGAGAGAGAATGTGTGCAAAGGATGAAAGTGGAAGTAGGATAAAATCCATTCCCATTTCATCCCATTCCATTTCACAAACATCCCTGTCTGAAATAAATGCTAAAGGTACACAGTGTACCTTCATTCATCCATGGAATACACCGGAGTGGGTGGTGCAGGAGATCGTAAAAAAAGGGCAGTGGGAAAATCTGTTCCCCGTAACTATGTGCAATTTCACCTGAGTGCATTGCAATTGTTTCGTTTGAGGATTGGAGGAGTCGAGAAGAGCACGAGTAGGGGCGGGGAAAGTGGAAGGTTGGTCATTGGTGTTAGGCGTTACAATTCTGTCAGGCATCAAGAAAACACATATTGCCACCTGTCACTGCTGACGATCTTCTCTTTTGGAGCTGTTTTAATGCATTTTTTATTCTGATGGTAGCCGAAAGGCAGGTGCAAGGGAAGGGGCCTAAAGGCGACAGTAGTTAAAAAATGCTCAGGTGATTTACCGACTGCCACGGCCTGCACGCAAGGTCATGATGCTTGTTCAGAATCAGAATCAGAAAGGGTTTTAATCGCCACGAAAGTTTGCACAGACAAGGAATTTACTTTGGCAGGAAGGTGTATACATTCAACATATAGGAATCTTAACTTATATATGTGGTCTACCTATACCAGGGATGCCAGGATGAAATTGGACAAGGGGGCCATATTTTTTTCAAGTGAGACCTCAGGGGGCCAGATTACACTTTTGGACTGAAAAGGCCAAACACTGACTCAACACATGGATAGGTAGGCTATTTGAAATTATTCATGAAGGCCTACACATCAATAAGAAATTGCATTGGCACCAAAATATTCTCACAATGAGGCCTACAATTACATAGCCTAAAGCAGGAGACAGTTACCCTCTAAAAAAGTAAAATGTTCCTTTTCATGCAAGTAGCCTACATTTATAAATTACAAATGCACCAAAATAGACTAGGTGCCAACAGAACACATTTCCTATAAATAACACAAGTGTAAACTGTTAATTAGTTTTATTATATTTATTGAAGGCCTGCACATAAAAAAACATGTAAATGAATAATTAGGCCAATTAAAAGAAGGCCAGGCCAAGTAGGCCTAAACGGGTCACAGAAAGTAAGCATCAGAATAAAGTAGTCCAGCAATAGGCCATGTGATTGAATATCCAGTAGGAATTAGTCAAACAAAAAGGTTCTTAGCCTTTGCCAAATATATTCACACGCAGACTGGACAACAGATTCTACCCAAGGGCCATCAGGCTTCTGAATGGACACTGATATGGACATTGATTCACTGCACACTAGTCACTTATACACTGTCACGTCCAGTACTGGTTGCACTATCAGTAACATTGCACTACTGTTCCTCACTGTACTTCGCCATCAGGCTCCTGAATGGTCATTGACATAGTCACTGATCTGCAATTTTGCACTATTGTACTGTACTCCACCTAGGTTAGAATAGGTTATAGGGCTGTAATGGGTATTATTTGCATTTAGGGTTAGTATAGTGTATTATTTATTGTTATCTGTATATTTAGGAAGTTTAGTATTAGGGTTAGTATAGTCGATTATTTAGTGCTATCTGTATATTTAGGAAGTTTCACTTATTTAAGCTCAGCATAGATGTAAATTATGTTCTGTGTACTTATATGTTATGCCAGGTGCTTGCGTTGTCTGAAGAATTTTTGTGCCCAGTCTGACCTTGTGTTGTTCTGTGTACCTGACAAATAAAAGACTTGAACTTGATATGAGCTGTCTAAAAACATTAAAGTGGCTCAATATCACATGAGGCACATAAACTTTGCCAGTCATCACCAGTCAACCCAAACCCATATTACCACACACCCATATGCCTATATGGCATTCGGTCTCCTGTCAGTCAATTTCAACCCCTTTTATTCCCTCCCACCCATATCACACTGGATTACTGTATGATAAATGGGGAGACCAGCCTACTTCAGATACTTGTCAAAGCCAGACACCTTTTAACTTTCACCAGCTTGTCCATATCGGGGGACAGTTTTCTGGGCAGTGGCTATTTTCATAACATCATTCAGATGTCCGTGCGTCAGGTGATTGCAAACTTTCGATTTATTAATATAATAATAATAAATAATAATGTTGTTGTTAAATATGTTATCCCAAACATACAAAGTATTTCACCTGCAAACACCATGAGCATTGGGTACTGTGGTGTCAATGATTGAACGAAACTTCGTGTGTATCTCGACATTCGGAGAATACCTTTTGCTGTTTCTGTAGCGATCATGATTGCTCTTTTAGCTTTTGAGTCCGAAGTTGCCCTGTGTACTCGCCGTATTTCTCGGCGTGGGTCTCCTAGTGTCGTTTGATGTTGTAGCCTACTACTTTGTTACAGCCACTTGTTGAGAACAAATAAGACACACGGGTTGGCCCCCTACTACCCAAAATAAATACTTTTCTTTCCATCTATCCTGAAAGATGCGACCTTCAGTGTCGACCTTTCTCTTTTTATATAACGACATCTCGATCAGCACTACCGCCACTGCGGCAGCTGAGGCGGGAAGCAGCAACAGACCAACTGACGGATTCCACCGGAAAAAAATTGTGTCGTTGAAATACAAAAATATATTCTCCCCTTATCACCCACGGTTCGGTGTTAATTTTAGGACATCCCCAGATCTCAGACTCAATTGTCAGACTCAAACGAAAGGCGTCAAGTCTCAGACCAAAAGTCGTCAGACTCAGGCGAAATGGCTTCACTCTCAGAAAAACCTCTGTCATTCTCAGACAAAACGCTCTCAAACCAAACGCCATCGTTCTCAGACCAAACGCTCTCAAACCAAACGCCATCGTTCTCAGACAAAACGCTCTCAAACCAAACGCCATCGTTCTCAGACAAAACGCTCTCAAACCAAACGCCATCATTCTCAGACAAAACGCTCTCAAACCAAACGCCATCGTTCTCAGACAAAACGCTCTCAAGCCAAATGCCATCGTTCTCAGACAAAACGCTCTCAAACCAAACGCCATTGTTCTCAGACAAAATGCCCTCAAACTAAACTTTGTCAGATTTTTTTTTATCAGTTAGTTAGATGGGGGAGCTGCTGACTAGCTTTCTGAATTAGCTAAAGTAGCAGCTTTTAAAGTGAATACCATGGTGTTGTTTCTGTTAACTGGTACAGCAAGAAAACTTACTTTTGATATAGCTAATACAAAATAGTTGTTTTCTGCAAGCTGTAGTTTACTCGTGTAACGTAAAGTTCGACGAACGACAAAGTTTAGTTTGAGGGCGTTTTGTCTGAGAACGATGGCGTTTGGTTTGAGAGCGTTTTGTCTGAGAATGATGGCGTTTGGTTTGAGAACGTTTTGTCTGAGAATGATGGCGTTTGGTTTGAGAGCGTTTTGTCTGAGAATGATGGTGTTTAGTTTGAGAGCGTTTTGTCTGAGAACAATGGCGTTTGGTTTGAGAGCGTTTGGTCTGATGGCGTTTGGTTTGAGAGCATTTTGTCTGAGAACAATGGCATTTGGTTTGAGAGCGTTTGGTCTGAGAATGACAGAGAGGACGTTTTGTCCGAGAATGACAGAGGTTTTCCTGAGACTGAAGCCGTTTCGCCTGAGTCTGACGACTTTTGGTCTGAGACTTGACGACTTTTTGTTTGAGTCTGAAAATTGAGTCTGAGATCTGAGGATGTCCTAAAATGAACACCGTACCACGGGCCGGATGTGACGGACCTGATCCGGCCCGCGGGCTGTAACCCTGGCATACCTGACCTATACTTAAGGTACAAAGTCTCACTAATCCTAAGGGGCTAATGTATGTACAATTTAGAATAAACATAAAGAGTAAGAAATATAAAACGGCTATAAAAAAATGCTAATAGTATAAAAAATACAAATAGTGCAAAAAATACCAATAGTGTAACATAGTGCAAATTTGAAAATAGCAAGTTGTCAAGGTGTCATTGTACAGATAGTGGTTAAAGTTTGTCTGCGCCCTTGGCCTTTTTGAAGAGGCCAGCAGCAGTTGGGAAGAAGTTGTGGCGTGAGGTTTTGGTCCAGATGGACCGCAGCCTTCTGCCGGAGGTGGCTGAAAAAAGGGTGTGTCCAGGGTGGGAGTAGTCGGCCACAATCTTCCTCGCTCGCCTCAGGGTCCTTGAGGTATGCAGGTCCTCGAGGCTATGCAGATTGCGCGGATGATACACTGCATTCTGCTCTTGTCCTTGGCAGTGGAAGCAGGGTACCAGATGGTGATGGAAGAGGTGAGGATGGACTCAATGATGGCTGTGTAGAAGTGCATCATCATTGTCTTTGGCTGGTTGAATTTCTTCAGCTGCCATAGGAAGTACATCCTCTTGGTGAGGGAGCTGATGTTCAGTTCCCACTTGAGGTCCTGGGAGAGGATAGTGCCCAGGAAGCGGAAGGACTCAAACAGTGTTGACTGGGGAGTCACACAGGGTGATGGGGGTAAGTGGGGCTGTGTTCTTCCTGAAGTCCACAACCATCTCCACTGTCTTAAGAGCATTGAGCTCTAAGTTGTTCTTGCTGCACCGGGTCACCAGGTTATCAGCTTCACACCTGTAATCACACTCATCCCCGTCAGAGATGAGCCCAATGAGGGTGGTGTCGTCAGCAAACTTCAAGAGTTTGACGGAAGGATGACTGGAGGTGCAGCTGTTGGTGTACAGGGAGAAGAGCATGTCATAGCTAAAGAACATACAGCATTATAATAAACAAGGTATATGTTTATTCCCTTCAAGTCTTTTATATGTTTGGTTTGGATATAGTGTTTTATATGATCAATTCTTCATCCATGGTATCTATAAAGGCGTTATGCTCAAGTCCAATGAATGAGCAAAGCTAGTTCAGGCATGGCACTCGGGCAGCGCGTGCCATATCACCCATAGCCGTGTTCTCAGCCCATAAGCTTAGCTTGATAGGCGGTGCTATAAAGTTGCACACATGCACGCACACGCGTCCTCGATTACCTTGTGTTCTGTGCTGCTACCACCCACCACCTTCCCCTTCTCCCCCATGTTGTCTGTCTGTTCTCCCCGTGGGGGATTTAACTTGTTGCTCCCTGCCTCATGTCATGTCATGTAAAAAAAAAGTCCATTCCGCCAACGTTAAACCATTTGTCATGTGTAGGAATAAATCACGTGAGTGTCTTGACTGAACTGACTGTCAAATCAATTTGGAATTAAACTCCAACAATTCAGAACTTAAAATTTGATTTATTTATTCTACCTGGCCCCTACCTCAAATAACTGCTATGTCCATAGTCCATGGTATGTTATGTTTGCTTCCAGTGTCCCTGGAACTACTTGTATCCCTTGCACTATTGTTGCACTTATTATCCTTAGTCTTGCCATGTTGCACACGTTTACACATGCACTTTGTATATAGTGATGTGAAGGTCTCACTTAGTCCTACGTTGTGTCTAGTTCTACATAGTTGTGTAGTTGTCTAAGTGTTGTTTTGTGTAGCACCATGGTCCTGGAGAAACATTGTTTTGTCCATCATGGAATGTACCAGTATCCAGTATGTTCGATAAAAGCTAGTACTACTACCACTTCTACTACTACTACTACTTCTACTACTACTACGACTATTACTACTACTAAAGTGAAGTTTCTGTTTCGAATTAGTGAGCTCAATGCCCTAACATTAAATAGAGACAGCTAAATTGGTATCTATGTACTTAGTCAATGAAAGTCACAGCACAAGTTTTCCTTCCAAATCCACAAGATGATATCCACTTTCAGAAGAGAAAAGGCCATGCATGTACAGCATTTTCATTCTTATGGTAGGGAAAGGAAATCTTGATCCTTGGCCCCTGCAGCCAGAATCAGCCTACATTGTGACCTGTATGATAAATGAGTGAAGTCAAAGGTGGATGATTTTAAGGTAAGGCAAGAGTGGAGAGTAGGAACTGCAAGGATAGTAGAATTTAGCAGATCTTAGGAAGGACAGCATGATCTTGGCGTTCACAGTGGGCGGTTATAAATATATTTCTGGAGAAGTGGATGCTGTCTGGAAAAACATCATTTTAGTCCCCCAAGTGCCAAAGTTGCTATACTGATTCTGACATGGAGGCAGTCACAACTGTCAATGGTCAATTTTCTTTATTTATTTCATTCCATTCTCAGCTTAATTTGGAATCTGTGCTACAATATTGTTACCACTGTCGACTGAGTGTTTGTTATGGGTATGTGCCAAATCTCTTTGCAGCATTATAAAGTACGTCCGAGAGGTATGGGAAAAACATGTGCAGGGAGGACAAAGCATAACTCCAGCATGCCTTGGGGGCCCCGCAGGCCATATTTTAAAGAGGTTAGAGGGTGAATATAGAAGTGCATAGTATATTGCCGCTTTTTCAAATGCATTCAACGGTCTGGAACTGGCTGACAATGCTAATATTCTTGCTCTGTCATGCTTATACAGTGTTTTCAGACCTGGTGTAAACGCATATTAAGATTAAGAACCTACATTTGGTAATACCAAGTCCCAAAGGGCCTGGATCCACTGGAGTTTTAGCATATGAATGAGCATAAGTAAATGCAAATACTTTTTCTGAAAACTTTGTCTTATCTTGTTTTTTTCCTTCTTCCCCAGCGCCACAGAAACGTATCCAAACATAAATCCATCTCATATCCAAGCTTGGTGTTTCTGCCTGTAGATAGATTTTGTTCATGGCTGGCTGGCCTTACATTTTCTGCTTAGTGATTGGCAGAGTGTCCAGCAGGCCAGTTCCTTGAAGACTCCCCCTGTACCGTCTAGAGGTCCACTGCTATTGATTTCCTGCTTGTGCTCACTGCTTGACCTGCCAATCAATGGTCAGAACAGTGGGATGTCATTGGGAGTAAGCTGACAACGTGTGATGCTTGGCAGACATGTAACTGATGGTACCGAAGGAGCAACACATATCAAAAAGAGAGATGGCACAAGGACAAAGAGAGAGAAAAACACTACCAAGAGAAGTAACACTTTTTGGAGTTACTGTCAGAGGAAGTCAAGTTAATCTTGAATTAAAAGTCTTGAGGTATTCCTTACTCTATATATTATGAAAGCAGTGAATACAATCCGATACATTTGGAGAAAACCACCTGGCACCAGGCCATGATTTGGTCTAGGTTATTTATTTGATGTGCAAGCAGTGTGACTCACCATACAGTACTTGTTCTATACAAGTACCAAGTGATTAGCTAGAAATAATCATTTTCAAAGATTCACCTGCACCACAACACAGTGGAGTGTAAAACTATTGAGAAACATTACCCCTGTGTTTCGCTGTTCAATTTCAAAGATTGACTCTGAGGGGAAGACGGATGGAGACAGAGAATAAATAAGTAATTTTTTCTTTTAAGAACTCAAGTGTGGTCTCACTTTGTAATGCAATGATTTTATTGTAAACCCACAACACTATCAATTGAATCCAAAAGACAAACCAATTCTAGTTGAGTTTATTAAAATGAAGCAAAGACAGCCTAGTTTATGCTATTTTGGTTTGTCTCCCTTCACAGTCCACCAAAAGTGTATTCTTTGGTTATTGAGATGAGAGGTTGCAGTGGTTGGGTGCTAGATTTATGACATATATTTGAATTTATATCAGTCTGAACCTTTGGCTGTCGTCTGAAGTTGGTTCTTTTCATTTCATACATAACATCTATATTGAACCCATGGTTACGGATATACAGCACCCAGCAAAGCAGAACTAGTTAGAGCGCATTGGATCCAGAGCTTAAGTGCCATGTCGCTTTGTTGAATATTACAGTTTTTTACAATCGCTATGACAGTTTTTTCAATACCTTTAACAAGTTTCCGAAACTCTTAACACAGTTAGCACAACATCCGTCTGTGTTGGCTATACAATTAACACATTTCTTGTTGCTTTGACACAAAATGCATAGAGTAAACACAAATTTTAAATGCTTGAACTTCTTTTACACACAAGCTCAACCAAGACCAAACAATCAATTTTTACGGACCAATTTACCAATGCTTTAACACTGTATGTCAGAACAGATAACACTATGTTCAAAACCTAATGTATTGGCCAAAGTCAAAGTGAACAGCTCATATTGTGAATTGAAACACAAATATATCCCCTGTATTTTATTCCATTGCTACTAAGAAAAAGCTGGTTGAAGTTATGCAAATACTATAAATTACAGTTTATTCCCATCTAGGAAACACTATGGTGTTGAGGTTCTTTCAATCGCATGACTATATGGTATATTTACTGCAAAGTGGAGCTCTTTGTGCTGATCTTGTGTGGGGGAAAAAACTATATAGAGCAACACGGAGAAAGTAAGAATACAGTAATACCTGCACGAAGGAGAGGAAGACAAGTACCAGGACAAGGCAGAGGAGTGGGACAAGGGAGAGGGAGAGGAGTTAGAATGTGTGGTGGCTCTCAGAGAAGTGCCAGAGCTAGGGTAATACTGTAATTGGCAGCTAAATTGCATATTTCTTGCAGTAATGTCCTGTTGCAAATGAAGCCTTAACTGCAGCAATTATGTTTCTGTCTTCTTTTTTTTCAACACAGTAACCATACTCTAATTTTTGGTTCTGAATTTCTGCAGCAAAAGAAACATATACATGCATTTTCTAAACCCAACAAAACAAAAATGTAGAGGCTTCAAAAGAAACTGCATTGCAATCTATAATCCATATACTGTGAGACCTGACACATACCTGCATAAATGAATGCAGTTTCTGTAATTCCATCTGACGTTAGTGTTTTTGATGACATTGTGCTATGATTGACTAAATGTTACTGTGAAAAGAGAACGTGTGTTAGTGTTTGGTAGACATGGTGTCATGTTTAGTGTATTTTTGTGTTATGACAATTAGTGTTTGAGTTTAGTTTACAATGTATGATTTTGAGCATGAAATTAACAGTTTTGCCAATTGTGTGTGGTAGGTGTGTTGGTGCGTTAAGAGTTTAGAAAACTTGTTAAAGGTATTGAAAAAACGGTTATAGCGATTGTAAAAAACTGTAACATTGTGTGGCCAAAATAGTGTCAAATTAGGGTATATCTGTGGTAGTAGCCACTCTTTTTGTGAAATTAAACTACCATGAACCGGGTAAAATATTATTAAAAGCAATTAAACCAAAGCAACTTTAGAACAATTTACAATGGGCTTTGGCTTTATAAGAACAGAATTAAAGCTGGGTTAGGCAAGTTTTGCGAAGCTAGCTATTTTAGCTTATGTTTGACACAATTCAAAAATTCAAAATATCCCACATCCTCCCTTCAAAACCACTCCCACAAAACTACAGTAACGTGCATTGAGTGCAGAGGCACACAGGAAGGTAGGTAGACAGACAGGTAGCCTGTCCAGTCATTAGTCAGGATACGGCCAAATGATTTATTGTGTTTATCACAGTCTTGCGATGCTCACAGATGTCGGATTGATTTCATATTACAGTCAAACCATTATATGTATTGGTTGCTATCAAGATGTGACGTTTATTTAGGCAAATATGACCAAAAGTGCTTATCAAACACATTAGATTAGATTTTTTAACTAAAGTTTATTTAATATTTGAGTTAACAAAGTTCGCTTTAACCAGAATTTTATAAAACATGGAATACATTGTTAAAATGTTGCATAATTTATGAGCAACATTGTAAGCTAATCTGTTTGTGAAAGTACATGACTTTTTTTTTTTTTTTTACAAAATGAAATAAACAGTTTTGGATTATAAAAAACATTTCAGTAATTACATTCTGACATAGTTAACAGGGTTAAGCAAGACAACATAATACATTTTTCATGAGCTTGTTGTCGTAATGGCTGCATCCACCCCATTAATGTGTCCCACTCTAATCCTTATGGACCAACAAGCATTAACTATATATACATCTCCATAAATACTTTAATGTTGTGCTTATCTCTGCCGAGTAGCCTGATGCTTCAAGCTCAATTGGAAACTACTTCTTCAAATCTGATACAGACTGTCTGGACATACACCAACAGTTAATGGTTGTAGAAGAAGAAAGTCCCCTCTCCACCAACAGTGTGACAATCAATATCTGGAGATTGTTCATTTTTATACTGAACACAGAAGACACAAAGATAAGAAACAACAGCTGGTATACAGAAAAGACAACAGATGGATACAAAAGGCAGTCCTGTTAAATTATGTAATCCATGGTCCTGACAGCTTTCTTGCAGGTCTAAAAACTGGACTTGTGGAACACACACTAAAAGGGGAAATAAAATGGGTCTTCATACAAGTCTACAATACAAGAATCAAAATGTATCAATTTAGAATATATTAAGATCTACCAATTACGATTCATATTTGCCGATGGTAAATTCTTCAATATCTCCCTCATGACTAACTACTACACAGACTATCATGTTTAGTTAATATGGGTAGTTTTTGAATTATACACATACACAGTAAGCAATTAATGGACATCAGTTGTTACTGGAATAATGAATCTTTCTTCAAAATCCGGTAAAGCCGTAATAAAAAAAAAGTTTAAGCACTTCACAGAGTATTGCACTACTCCAGGAGTGAAAACTGAACTTTTGAAATATAGTCCACAATTTAATAAGAAATGTAAAAACTTTTTCTTCAATAACTCTGCAAGGATGGCCATAGTGAGGCAGACATTCAGCTGATACAATGCAATTTTGTTGTCAAGGGTATAACGTCAGCAGAATCAAACATGCTGGCCATAGACCTAGCATCAAGTTGTCTGCAAAGGAAACACTTTACCCCCAGTTCACTGACAGTTATGAGAAACTGCCATTAGTGCATTATGCATAATTGTACACAAGCTCTACTACCAAGTGTCAGTGGGAGACAACCAGCAGCATTGCTCTCTGACAACTATGGCACATTTGTTATTGTGAACCATCAGCAGTTCTCAATGTAAATGAAGTTGCTACAAAGAGTAATTTTCCAATCTTCTGCCATGAAATCACTCCACCTACCTCGGTAATGACCAAGCTAGGAGAGCAGGATTTACATTGCGTTTATTCTCAAGAAAATGAATGTTGGGTCAAATTTATAATATTCCTACACCTGACAAAAGATAATATCCAAAATCAGGATTTGGTTTTATCAAAGTTTTTATTTATTTATTTTTTATACTATCTATGCAGAAATATGCTTTTTTTTCAGTAATGATTCTAGTATTATGATTCTTGGGAAACAAAATGAGTATATAAAATGAGTGTATAAACCTTTTGGAGGACAGTTTTTGTTGAGCCACGAGAAAAAAAGTACAGTAAGATACTGTCCGTTCTGCCTCTGCTTATAAAATAGCCCTGGATCTAATGTAAAATAATCCTTTGAGTAGCTACATTGAATGTCAAACTTTACAGTACAATAAACAATACATTTAGAATCCACTTATATATTAGATATTCATCACACAATGTACAGGTCTGTTGTGTACATGACGTGGCACTATGCGATTAGATTGAGAGACAGAGCTTTGGTGGAAAATGGCTTGGGGCACCAATCCCAAAGATGAGCTACAGTGTAATTAGGCATTAGCACCCAGCAGGAAGCCTGGTAACATGAGCTGAACCCAGATTAGAATGATTATGAGAGATTCACTCTAATAAGCACAGAGCATACCCTGAAATCACACTCAATTAGAGGTAAAACTTGATACTTCTTTAATGGCTGTAGATCCAACTATTTAGATAAAACATATAGTCATATTCTTCATCACTATATGACCATGCAGTCATTCAAAATATTGTTTGTAGGATTTTAAAAATCAACATTTTAAGTGAACTTCTGTCATTTGTACAGACAATATTTCAAATGAAGGCCACAACCAACTGTACCATTTACACATCTAATATTTCTATGAATACTTGTTACTCATAGTTAAAACCTAAAAACCTTGAACCTATTGTATTTGTTAGTTTTATTATTAGGGTTCCTCCGGTAGGAGGGAACCTGTTGTTTTTGTTAGTATTCCTATTATTATTATATTTCTCTGCTAAATGGCTCAATAGCTCAAAAAGTCCTGGACCTGATTTTTTCCAATTTGGCCCAATGATACAACAGATCACTCACTACTCCCAGACGGCTAGTGGCCCATGTACCCCCATAGGTGGCGCTATAAGCCACCCCCAAAGTCTACGTGATTTCCCCAGCGCCCCATTACTTCAAAATGCCTGAAAATTGGTATATATGCATTATTTCTCATGGGGAACAAAAAAGCCTCAAAAAACCCATGAGGTCCGCCATGACAGATTTTGCCTACTGTCCAAATTTGGTACAACCTTCAAAGCCCTTCTCCTCATGAACCATAGATCCAATCGACTTGATTGCATGTTTTTATAAAGGGTCAAATTGAATAAGAAATGCCATACAAAATGGCTGAAAAGGGTGTATTTATGTCCACATTGCCTCAATATCTTTGTGTCAATAAATCAAATATGATTTTGACTGATTGTTTTTCAAACCTAATAGGGTTCAAGACGATACCATAAACAATTTCATCTTGGTATGTCAATATATGATTGAATTCAATTGAATAAAGAGACTGACTTGTAACCTTATGCTCATGAGTTCAAATCCCCATTCAGCCTATTGTGGTTGGCCAAACATGAAGTCGTTTTGCTCTCTTGTTGTCCAACTCTCGACCTTCTACATGTACATTTTTATAATATTTTGCAATTTTGCGGAGGAACTCGCATCGCTGCTTGCAGCTATATTTAGGATTCCTTCGTAAGGAGGAAACCTATTGTTATTGTTAGTTTTATTAGGATTCCTCCATAAGGAGTGGTCACTGGGTGTGGCTGCAGGAAGCAGAAATGTGTTTTGGCCAATAACTATGGATTTGTTTGCCTTTATTCAGTGATTCCTTTGTCTCATGATATCTTGGGACATCCCGTGTGTGACTCATAATAATTTGTGATAATAGCTGAATTGATGCGGCCGCCATTTTGAAGTAATTGAAAAACGTTTTTTCTCTACTCCTCCTACACATGTTGTCCAATCTTCACCAAATTTGGCAAGGATTATCTTCAAACCAAGACTCACAAAAGCAATGTTTGGAGGAATCCGCCATTGCTGCTTGCAGCTATATTTATTGTTATTATCATTATTCATCTTCTTCTCTTTGCACCACAATAACTCAACATGTTATTGGTACACATTTTGTTATTTGGCACATTGATACTACATCTGAATGGCTACCCCCACACCAAATATGGCACACATTCGACTGTACAGTGCGCCACAGGCCACGCCCTAAAGTGGAGACTGTCTTGTAACCTTATGCTCATGAGTTCAAATCCCCATTCAACCTATTGTTGTTGGCCAAACATGAAGTTGTTTTGCTCCCTTGTTGTCCAAGACTCGATCTTCTACAGTGTACATGTTTAAAATATGTTGCCATTTTGCGGAGGAACCCGCATCGCTGCTTGCAGATATATATCATGATTACATCTCCCCCAGTTTATATTCTTGTTTCCAGCCTTTCTCATCTTACAATGTCCGAATCTCCAGATTCTCAGTTCCTGGTTGGAGGTACATCGACAGCCAATGTTTTTGAGAAATGGCTACATAAAGACGAATGAACTATAGTGCTCCAACAATGTTGTTGACTCTCCAGAGAGACAATCAACCAGGACAAAAAGAAAGTTAGTTATTTGTCAAACTACCTAGTATACTATTTTTTAAGGAACACTTTTTGGTGAAAAAAAACTCAGATAGTAGTTCCTAAAGTAATTTAGCACCTAACACTATTTTACTAAACCATGCCTTTCAGTTGCCTCTGACAACAGAACAAAAATCACATCTCAAGAAGCAGGTATATGGTACATTGTTGCCCAATAAAAAATTGTTTAAAGGTCCCATGGCATGAAAAGTTCACTTTGTGAGGTTATTTAACATTAATATGTGCTCCCTTAGCCTGCCTTTGGTCCCCCATTGGCTAGAAATGTTGATAAGTATTAATCAAGCCCTGGGTATTCTTCTCCGCCTTTGAGAAAATGAAAGCTTAAACGGTCCAATCTGGAACCTTTCCTCTTATGTCGTCATAAGGGGAAAGCTTTGCCCGCCCAGAGAATTTGGCCCGCCAATGAGAAAATGAGCTACGCGACATTGTTTTTTCCTCGAGAGACATCATGGCTTGCAAACGACCGAAGCATGGCAGTTAGCCCTGCCTATCTCCTCGTCATAGCAGTTAAAGCTACAGACACAGAAATGGCACGTCCTAAGGAAAGCTCATTGTGGGACTGCTCATAGTGGCTGTTATTCTGCACCAAGGCTGAATTTCGGGAAAGAGACTTCAGATACAGTGTTAGGGGACCACTAAGGCCTATATAAAAGCATCCAAAAAACAGCATGCCATGGGACCTTTAACCAATAGCTTTTAAGTACTAGGTATGATGTGTACTTTCCCCAAATCCCCCAAAATGTGAATGTACACATGGAAGCAAACAGTCTACCCTGGTAAACTGTGTCTTTGTGCAAAGGAAAATCTCCCTTCCAAAGTCTCCTTAGACACAGAACACCATAATAACAGAGACAAAGCTACAGACATTGACTGGCCAACTCTTCGAGGACAGAGGGAGATAAGCGTGGCATCCAGACATAATCCAGACCAATTTTTTTTGGTACCCACTCTTGTTGCCCAGGGATTACAAAGTCAATGGTTGTTGTATTTAAATATAATATCAATTTTAAAGAAGTGCCACTAGCATTAGAGTGGGATCAATCATGAACAAATGTTACTAGACTGCTCAAGTGAGAAACAGGAGGGAGTTCATACTCCCCAGGACCTGATATCAGAACATCACCATGAAATAAGGCCTAATTAAACATTCTGGGTTAAAAATGTAACGCCGAAGTACACACATTTGTGTTTATGGATACAGTCAATTTCCTATTTTATGGTATAGGAATTGGCTTGTTTTCTTCAACGATATTAAACAGTGTACATTAAGAATACTTAATATATTTTATACAGTACCAGTCAAAAGTGTGGACACATTTTCCCATTCACTTAAAATTGAAAATGTGTCCAAACTTTTGACTGGTACTGTATATGAAATTCTTCTTGGAAACCTGATCTTTTCACCAAGTAGACATAGGAAAAAAGACAAATATAGGCATAGAGGCATAGAGAGAGACTTAGATAAAGGTAGGATTTGTTTTCACCTGCTGCCAATTGTTTCAGCAATCCCTTCCTGTCCTCTTGATCTATCACCATCACCAATGGTGTGAATCTGACAGGACTGTAGATATAAGGAATATTATCCATGGTTTATCCCTGGGGCTTCTGGTAATATCTGTCCTTTACCTTCACTTTGTTCCTGTATGTCCATGGTGGGTCACCATGTCACATCTATATTATTGCACACCAAATTTCCTGGGGATTCCACTTCCTGTGCAGTACACAGACACTCCATGGATGAACCTCTGATAGTGCTAAATTGGCAATTCATGGAAATTGTGGTCCTTGGTAAAAACAAATCAATAGCTATTCAGAAAATGAGCACTCAAAATCAATAGAGAGAAGTCGTTAGAATGGAAGTCTATGTGTTTGTGTGTATGTGTGTGCACACATGCATTTGGGCATGGATATGTTATTCTCCCTGTACATCAAACAGGCAACATCTGCAGTCTTCCGTCAAACTCCTGAAGTTTGTGGACGACACCACCCTCATTAGGCTAATCTCTGGTGGGGATAAGTCTGACTATAGGTGGGAAGCTGACAACCTGGTGACCTGGGGCCTGTTCCATAAAGGCCGCTCAAAAAAGCTAGACTTAAAGTCCTAAACCAGACTTGAATAAGTCTAATTAGTCAAGCGGGGCTTAAGCGGTTCCATAAAGGCCAAATTCAGCTCACGCAGTCCTACTAATTCAAGTTAGATTTACGTAGTCCAGCTAATTGCGCGTGCACCCTATTTTTTAACAGCCCTAGAAGTAAAATGTGGATCATACAATCCACCACGGCAAAAGCAAAGCACACGGCCACATGACTTCTTCCAGAAAGAACGTCCCCTTTAAATCGTGTACAATGACAGCTCCCTCATCCACCGCATCAAAGTAAAATGACACGCCATGATTGACGTGGTGAACGATAGGCTACGTAGGTTGAGGACCTTTTTAGACCTTCGTTGATTAAAAAAACCCTCTAAACTAATCTAAATGGACTTTATTGACATCGTTTAAAACAAATAGCCTACTATTAATTAAAACATTATCCAGTAGCCTAACTTTTTAACATGGGTTTTGTGTCTGGGAAATGGAGGGCGGATTTAGGTTTGTTTTGCAATTGTAGGCTACTGTTAACAATTATATTGCTATGATAATTGTACTCGGATAATTTAGATTGAGATATAGGCCTATGCCTGATGCCTAAACATTTGAAATCACAAACTAACATCCATACATTTAACGCCTATGGTGCGTAGCCTATCAAAGCATTGTTCATCATTGTTTAATGCATTAGGCTAAATGTTGTAGCCTATGTAGGCTATTTACGTTGATTTTCTATCAATGTTGAACATATTGAACTGATGAAAATAAGAAAATGAGAATATACGTGGTAAATCATCGTCTTCCCGTTGGGTCAGTTTTACAGGAACGTCTGGTTAAGCACCAAGTCACGCTAAGCCTGACAGTTAGGCTGCGAAACTAGTCTGGTCAGGGTCAGACTAAGTTGCCATAGTAACCGAGTTTGAACTACGTTGAGCTAGTTTTATGGAACCGAATGAACAAGAAATGAGTCCGACTAACTGACATAAATCTGTCTTATTCGGTAAACTAGCTTTATGGAACAGGCCTCAGGTGTGTAGCCAGAACAACTTGGCTCTTAAGACAGTGGACAACAGAGGATGTACTTCCTACGGCAGCTGAAGAAATTCAACCTGCCAAAGACAATGACGGTGCACTTCTACACAGCCATCATTGAGTCCATCTTCACCTCCTCCATCACCATCTGGTACGCTGCTTCCACTGCCAAGGACAAGGGCAGACTGCAGCGTATCATCGAATCTACCAACCCTCGAGGACCTGCACACCTCTAGGACTCTGAGGCGAACAAGGAAGATTGTGGCCGACTCCTTCCACCCTGGATACACTATGTTCCAGCTATCCCCTCTGGCAGAAGGCTGCAGTCCATCAGGACCAAAACCTCACGCCATAAGAACAGTTTCTTTCCATCTGCTGCTGGCCTCTTCAACAAGGCCAAGGACTCCCACTGACATTTAACAATTTTAGTATCTATTATCATCCCACATCTATTTGCACTCTGCACGAACCACCTTGACCTCATTTGCACTATGTTGCTTCATTCTTATTTCAATTTTTTATATATATTGTATATTTTATATTTGACATTGTTAGGGATAGCGTTCTTAGAATTTGATAAACTATTGTACTTTTGCATTTTGTTTTTTAAAGATCTTTATATGGTTTTTGTTTGCACCTTCCTGCCACAGAAGATTCAGTGTCTGAGTAAACTTATATGGCGAATAAACCAAATGCAGATTCTGATATTGTACAGTCGACAATTATGTTGAGTCCTCAACGTAATATAATGGGAAATTATCTTGAAGATGTGAGGACTTCAGATGATGTTCCAGCTGCTCTTCTGGAGCATGCTCCTGTGAAAATGAGAACTGACTTTCTGAGAGTTATGGCTGGACCAATGACCACCTCGACACCTCAGTAATCAAACACTTTGAAACTGGGAGCATGTGTAGGAATGTTCAATCATGTATGGAAACTAAGCTGTTCCTATCATGTATAGTGCAGCATATTTGCTGAGGAAACTCTTAGAAAATTCCCAAAACGTGTATGAAAAGATGTATACCAGAAAATAACTTTGAGAAGTAACAATTATTTGAATGGAGAACAGTACATTTGATGATTTAAGATGTTTCTCACAATTTCTTACCGTATTTCTATTGACAACTTTATTCATTCTACTATCCTACTCTGTCCCTTGCTACACATTCTAAGAAGTAAATAGAAGTTCAATTCAAGGAGACAGCTCAAAGGAAAAAACTTCAAATAGTTAATCTCAGGGAATAAGAATAACCAGGAGAATGAAGTTCTTCAGAACGCTGCGGAGAAAGAGATTACTTCCCATTTTGACAGCTTTTGAGGGATTACTCAGACTATGTAAAAACTTTTTTAAAGAGCCCTCCCTCACTCCAGAGATTGTGACCGGACTATAATAACATTATTCAACCCTAAGAAGATGTCCTGCTAGAAATGTCAAGCAGTGGTATGTCAATACACTTGAAATTCCTGTGTAGGAACTGAGCAGGAGTATGTTGATGTGGAGGGGCACAAAAAGAGTGACATTAATTTAACAGTTGAATTAAGTGTGTGGCTTTGTATTTGCACCATACCTCATTGGCAGTCTTCATTGAGTTTGATTTTATTTGGTCATAAAACATTCTGGAAGGGTTCTATTGCATATTTCTGACATTTAATTTCATGGAATTCTGTTGATAAAATAATATAATAAAAAAGATCTGATGAAATTGCTATGAACAATGGTTATATAACCATATAACAAATTATATGGTCTCTACTTTAAGGTACAGTGCATACTGTATCAGTTTGGTCATGTGGTAGAAAATGAAAGTCCTTACATCACACATAGACATTTGGTCCACTACAACATCCACCACAACAATAACATTTTTGCCATTTTCTTAGTGGTGAGAAAAAGCCTGTAGACAAGGAAAAAAAGTGTGATGGATGTATTGTAGAACGATCTGAAAAAGCTGTTGAGGGACGAAATGTTGAAAGAAGGCAAGTGAGGAAGAAGAAGTTGACAGATATTATGTCCTCCCTCTTGCGCTCTCAGAAAATGTGTTACATCCCTCCAGGCTGGCAGTTTTTTTTTATCAGGGGGTGATGTGTGTAGTGGGGTACAATGAGCTGAGGGGCTGATGACACAATGTGTCCCATATCTCTTTCCCCGATGAAGACATGTAACTCTTCCGAAAATGACATAGTGACACTGTGACAAGGACCATCGTGCTCCCTTCACAGTACTCTTCACTCTTAATTCACATTAGCAGTCATGTGCCCCCTTTTCTCTGAACCATATCTCCTTAAATACTCTTCATATTTCTTCACTTACCTTCTTACAGTTTGGCTTGTAGCAACTGACTCCGACACGCTGCCTTGTGTCATGTCATTAGATGTAATCATCAAATCATCAAACAAATCATCAACTCTCAATTCTGCCATAATAAATGACCTCTCTGGATAGATGGCATTTCTGGTGCTACATCTGTGGAAGAGTTGAATAAAAAGGATAATCTTGCTAGTGTCATTTTGAACACACAATGTAATGAGTAGAATGTCATCCTCTCAATAACCTCCTGCATGGTTACAGAATAATGTGTGATGTAATGGGTAGACAAAGATCAATGCATTTATCTCATTCACCTGCTATTTTGTTAGATTCCATCTTGAACAAAAATCATACTATATTTCACTTGACAGTTTCTGTCTCAAAAGCTATTAAGTAATCAGCCAAATGAGTTTGGGAATTGTATGAAAAACATATTGTATTACTAATGTCCTCCCATTTAGCACCCAGACTGGACTTGACAGCTTCCTAGACTACAATGTTCATATGCTGTTTCTAGATTAAAACTGCTTTCTTTCTTTTTTCATGTAATTTCTGAGACATTTCTCCCGTTATCAGAACAATATTTACAATACACTTTTTAAAATTCTAATCTGACATGGCCAGGAAGTTAGGTAAAGACAACAATTCTGTAACTGCCTGGCTGCCAGCACAATTTAGCTCCGCCCACAACAAATTATTTTTGGTCGGGAAGTTGGGTCCGGAGAACCTCGGTTGTGGAAAAACTACGTCCGAACAGGAGCTGTTCGGACGAATCAAATTGTCAGAGCTTTATACAATGATGGACAGATGATCAACAGTGACGCAATCAACCAAGTCACCAAAGAGCGCTTGGGTTGAATTTGTTTTCAGCAAACAACATATTAACGTTGCTCTGATTGGTTGTAGGTCTATCCAATTGAGCGAAGAGGCATTTGTTTTACGAGTTCGGTTGAAACACGCCCCAGACTCACAGCCCAACGGAGGTTTCTCAGACTCATATTCTGACCAGAAAATTATGAGTATGACAACGTCAGGCTAGTAAGGTACATGTCTCAACAACATTCTGTCCACTGTGACAAGTCAGCAATGTTATAGAACAAACAAAAAAATGCAATTATTTACATTTAGTACACACTCTTATCCAGAGCGACTTCCAATAAGTACAGGGACATTCCCCCCGAGGCAAGTAGGGTGAAGTGCCTTACCCAAGGACACAACGTCGTTTTGCACGGCGGGGAACCGATCCGATAACATTCTGATTACTAGACCGACTTCCTCGCCGCTCAGCCATCTGACTCCTCTTCCTTCATATGCATTGGTTGTTTGTTCCAGTGCTCTGGCAATGAATGAAATATTGGAGATTAGAGCAGGGCGGTCTGTGTTTGCCTGTCCTGTTGGAATATCAGACAGGGACGCAGGGACGTTGTGCTGATATGAAAGTTGAAAGCTCTCATCAGACGGGGACTAGGTCCAGGACTGATGAGCTGCTTCAGGGATAGTGCCAGGCGTGGAGTTGATATGTGATTTGGGAGAAGGTTTTATGCAATTTTTTACTCATTATTCTTAATCACATACTTCAGCGTTTTTTCACTTTTGCTCCATCTCATATCCTCCGTCTTGGGGCTGACAGTGACAAATCATGGAACACTGCTGCAGTATCTCCACGCTACTGGAGGGGCAAATTATTACAGATTATTTTCTTTCTTCTTCCAAAAAAGGTCTCTGACTATTCATGTAGACTATCTGAACACATCCTCATATTGTGGTACTGTTATAGTTGTTGGAGAATTGTGCTGAACAGAACCTCCTCTACGAGTTTTTGGGTTGTGATATCAAACAGTCTGTAATGTAGTAGACAGAAAGAAAGAAAGTATTCCGCCCCCTTCACTGTTGGCATTTGATGTAATTGTAAATTGTATCTATGCACATTATTCCAAATTCAATTTATTATCATGAGAGCGCAACAACTAGTAAAACTATCTCCCCCAATAATTGTTGTTCGATTCTAGAACCTGGTTCATACTACTAGCTTTTTCATAGAATTTTTTTTCCAGATTTTTGCTAAATTTGAAACCAATTAGAAATGGGTCAACTAGCACCACATTTATTTGCTTATGTCAAGAAAAGTTGCCTGGAATAGGCAACTTGCTCGCGGATACGAACAGGGGACGAGCACAAAAGGGAACATTAGCAAATCGCTGATTTACCTGAGTTGAATGAGAACAAGGAGAAAGCGCTTGATAATCTACAGTTGCCTGCCTTTATTGTAGAAAGTTTTACACATTTTTAAAAGTCAAAGGAATCGAGCCTATTTAAGTCCAGCACTGGGTTTGATCCTGCAACCTCTGACATCCCAAGCGCCGACCACTAGCAACTACGTCAACGAAAAGCTAGATATATAATGATGCGGGTGGCCTGTTACTTACCTGAGGAGTGAGTTTCACCGATACACACCGGCCACATCTATGAACTACTTGTTCTGAGCAGGTGTTGTCAGTGAACAGGCTGTAAAACTGTTGGTTAAGAGACTCGTGAAAAACTCATGCTAATTATCTGGGATTTTTTTTTTTACAGCAGTCAAGTTGTCATTGTTTGTGTCAAACAAGTTGTGAATTTGTTGTAACAGTAAAACAGGAGATCATGACTGTGCTCAAAGTGATGCTCGAGCTCCAGCGGTTTGCTTTCTAGGTAAACAAAACTTTCGGAAGACGTAGCAGAATCACGAAAAATTACACAATATGCTTTTTTTCTATTAGTTGTTGCATTAAATCTTACCCAGATACGGTGCTATTTTCCGATTGGCAATTGTATAGACCCTTTCTTTTTTTTGGTTTGGCTGATAAGTGGCAGGCTCGACTAAGAACTCTAGGGGAGACGCGCTTGACTGCCGGTTCCATAGTGAGAGTGGGGCGGCCAGAGGAATTTTGGTTGGGTGCTGCGGCATATTAAATATATTATAAATATTTGTTTTCTGCGTGAGAAATACAATGTGTGGCGGGAGGGCGTGACTAAAGACCGAAATGAGTGACTGTCACTCTCAATGCGTGACAATTGAGAGCCCTGTAGCCTACTTAAGCAGTCATACTAAAATAACGAAGTCTAGTCCCATAAGTCTATGGGTTCACCACAGTAGCTAGCTACTTGTAGTCTATGCATGGTAGTGTCTGATTCACAACCGAGTTAGCTCTAATTAAGTATATTGATTTGATTTGTTCAGGATCTACCTGAACGGTGGATCCCTTGCCTGTTGCGCAAATTCATTTCAGTAACCTAAGCCAGGACACATCGCCACTGATGCTAGGCATGATTTGAAATTCCCTTCCATGACAAGTTATGGCACCCCAAACAACCTTTTTAAAGCACTGCGAGTAAGCTTCTCTTTACAGCAGCAACCCAGTCATCCCATTGTTCTGTTTTTATAGGAAATGTATATATCTTGATTGTGGACAAATTAATTTTTTTTTAACACCCAGCAGTGTGTATTATTTTTGCGTCCCCTTTCGAATTCAGAATTCAACTTCATTACTAGACAAAAAATGTTATCCTGAGAAAAGTGGATTTTGAGAGGTATAGCTCCATAGACCTCCATTCATTCTGCACTCGCTCATTAGTGCCCTCATATGGAACCAGAGTGGAACTGCAACCAGTTCTCCCTATATTAGACATTCTCTGCCTAAGCTCTGTCACGGTCTGTAGCTATCTAGCTAATATATTGTGGCTATATATTGTGAATTTCGTCTCTATGTTGCTATTAAGGAATGACTTTGTGTTTGAAGAAGGAGATAAAAAGATAATTATAGAAGTAAAGGAGCTTTTCTTAACTTTTAACATTTACTTTGACTTGACTTTGACTTACATCAACGGTCAAGTTTGTGTTTTTGTACAATACCACGTCCTCAACAATAGGTGGCGCGTCACCTTTTTCAACATCCGGCAAAGCCTGACTGAATTAGTCAGGCTGACTGTTTGAACTTTAACCAAATCTGACAATGCTTGCCATTGGAGAAACTGCTTGTTTTCTGATATAAAAACTGAACAGTCTAATCTCTAAATCTGTGAATGGCTCAGCAGGATGACACACAATGCTGATGTGCAAAGGGTTGTAGGTTCTAATCTAGTCTGAGTTATATATGATTTTGGGGGGATTCTGACAGAAATTATGATTTCAAATCTTCTGGTTAATCCCAGTGTAACTATCTATTATGTGAATTTTACATAATTTAGCCATTTAGAGGGAGGAATCTGCCATTGCTGCTTGCAGCTATATTTCAGTTTTAAATTTAAATTCACAAATATTTGCAAAAACTAGTTTTAACTTATGGTTGATTACATTTTTTATTAAATCTACAATACAATGTGGTAAAAACTAAGGGGTTTAAATATCCTACTTTCTGAAGCTTCTATAGTCTTGCCTCATGTCCAATGTTTTATGTAACAATTTTGTGGACAGAATCTTAGAACCTCCATTTCTGAAAATCTATTGCAGAAATGTGCTAATCTTGACTTTCTTATTATCTTTAAGTTAATTAAGTGGGAATGAGAGTTTGATCAACTGATAAACAAGATTATTTTTTTGATACGGTCAGTATTGAAAGTTTTCATAAATATGAAAAACAAACGTAACCTTAAAAAGGTTTTGCATATGGATATGCAGTTAAAAAGCAGTGGCGTGCAGCAGCAAGTTTAAATCCTCTTTCAGTATTAATTATGTATGGATGATGACAAATGATGCAACCAAGGCCTACTGTACCGTCTGTAAGAAAAAAATACTCCTGATGGTTAAAGACTTTATAAAATAACAAAATAAGATGTATTCGAAGGGGATATAGATTTTAAAGAGATTATACTTTAAAAGCAATCTAAATATGTGACAGGAAAATTAAACAATTAATATTAAAAAAAAAATTGTTCATTTACTCAAGCATATTTATGATTTAGTATAGTGGGCAATTCAACCACAAAGAAAAAGAGAGCATGTATTCCTTGGTGTAGGCTTGCATCAGGGGGATAACTCATAAACATGTCATCTCTCCTTCAGGGATAGAAACGCACGGCTGAGATGGCACACTAGACAGAGAACTAGTGGACTGCATAATTTCCTTCAAGACAACTGACACCTTTTCATATGTAAGCACAAGACGAGGCTTAAGTTTGATGGCTATGCATCATTATGCCTTGGAAATGGAGGGTGCAAAGTGTAACCCCAGTGACTGGCTTACATCTGACAGTTGGCCTTGCTTTACATTAGTTACATAAATTCAAATCCACTTGCCAGTTTGAGATCAAGTGCCAAAGACTGCAGTTACCCTGGGAAATGATGTGAGGGACAGTGAGGAGATTTTCCCTCCTCAGTGTACAAGCTTTGTCAAAAAAGCATTGTTTTGTTTTTTTCACAATATACAAATAATATTTTCCCTGCACTATACATATTGAAATAGGATGAAACCTGTAGCAGATTTTTGTCTGTCCATATCAAAAGCATACAATCAGTAGACTGACTGACTGTCATCAGGCCTCTTTCTCTCACAACATTCTTTGCAGGTTTTTCGAACAAAGGAAAATACTTACATATTAGACTGACATGCATTTCTCTACACCTAAACCACAAGAATGTAAAGTGAAGAATTATGATATGAACTGGCTTAATGTCCAGTATAAAATACATTTTAAAATGTTATTGTTTGTTTTTGAAGCTCTTAATAGACAGGCCCCTTTGTATATCTCGGACCTCGTACAACTACATGCACCCATTAGATCACCGAGGTCTGTGGACAAACTACTTTTATACACTTCCCGGTCATGCTGCATATGCACAGGTGATAGAGCCTTTGCAGTTGCTGGTCCTAGGCTGTGGAATTAACTTCCCCTTATCAGGCAGGTTCCTTCATAGTCAGTTTTTAAATCCAAACTTAAAACGCACTTATATGCACTAGCGTTTCCTACTACCTCTTGAGTTGTAATGTTACTTATTTTACCGTTATTGACTGTATTTTGTTTTTATTATGTATTTTATGGTGTGTTTTGGTGTTCTCTTTCTTGTGCTTATGTTCGGCACCTCGGTCAGCCTTGCTATGTTAGAGTGTGCTTTATATTAAAAAAAAAATAGTACTTAGTTACTATGAAAATGTGTTACATTATGATACAGTATCTTCTCTTTCTGCTGTGTTTAATGTTGGGTTTCATCATAAGAGTCATCATTGGTGCCTGCATGAAACAATCATGAAACCGTATTTTGTACCTGTACAAAGATGTCCAAAACAATAAAATGTACATTGCCAAAATACAATTTCAAAGGAAAGAAGGAGATGAGATGACTCCAGATGAGATGGAATGACTCACTTTCTGATTCCAGACAAAGGACACTCCTTGCATCGCAGAACATTTGACAATCTCTGTTCAAACACATTTATTGGACGGTCAACGTAGTCTGAGACCTCACAGGCTTGAATTAAATTCAGGATCTATCAGGAAATGGATTATTGACAACGCATAACCCTGTATTTCTTCGATTAAACGCTGCAGCGTTTATTACACTAAGTTCATTTTTGGTGAAGCGTTTATTCGAGGGTGGCGTTTATTTGAGGGCTGCGTTTATAAGAAATACGGTATTCTAGGCTAGCTGCACTAGCATGCTAACGTGTCTTTAGACAAGCTTGCAAGATCGCTACATTAAATGTTCTTATCTAGTTTGAACAGTACGGTCTTTTAAATCAGTGGTTCTCAACCCTGGTCCTCAGGGACCCCCTGTCCTGCATGTTTTAGCTCCAACTTGGCTCCAACACACCTTGTAGCAACCGATAATGTAATAACGGCCAATAATGTAATAACGGCCAATGACGTAATAATTTAAATGTAATAAAACCAATAATGAAATAAATTGACAATAATGTAATAAAGTTGTTGAGCCAATAACGTAATAACTTTTGCCAATAATGTAATAACTTTTACGTTATTGGCTGGTTATTAAGTTATTGGCCCTGCATTAAAAAAAACGTTTAAAATGTAATAACTGGGCCACTGATGTAATAACTGAGGTATCACTTTATTTTATCTTCAATTTCTGGAGAGAAAGTGTCACTCTTAGCCTTAATATTGCATCTTGCAACAGATGCTTAAATATCCGCCCTTCCAGATACCCCTCAAACCCCCTCCACAGGAGACCTTAAAGCAATCAAGAGTCAATTTGGATTTATATCTCACTCTTAAGAGTTCCGTTATAGTACTCTGTGTATCCAACTCTGTGACCATCCAGGCGCTCTGATGCAGTCTTTCTAAGTTCTGCGTTGCAGTTTTCAGTATGGTTTTGCAATTCACCGCCGGAACGCTAGGGGCTGCGGGAATGAGTCGTTATCTGACCAATGACAGCCCCGTGGTCTCCGTTGGTCTCAGTTAGGGGTGCACCGATCCGATACTAAGATGTATATCAGCCCCGATATTGATAAAATAGCTGGATTGGGGATCGGAAAATGTAGCCGATCCACTGGCCGATCCATGCAACCTTTAGATGCATGAGTTCTAAATATTTCCAACGGTGCCCACAGCAAGCACAATACTTGAAGCAATGCTACTAGCATGCTAGTGTGCCCTGTTAGCCTTCTCATTATTACATGTTGAAGCCATACAGCGTTTGTCGCATAGTTTTTGTCTATCGAAAAATATTCCGTTGGAATTTTCGAAATCGCATATGCAACGTTACGCTGTGAGACCCGCATTGGAACGATCACATATGTGCAACGCTACTCGTTCTACACTGTAGATTCTACAGTATAGTAGAGTCGTTGAGCTGTAAATTGGCGTGCTCCTAGCATTGTGCTTCTGGATGTGCTTGATTAAATTGGTATTATTGTACTTTGCAGTACTACCACCACCCCTCTAAACATTTTCTTTTAAGACATTGCAAACAGCCGACGAACTAGTTGTTGTGAAATATCTCCACACAGCCAACTCTTTGGTTCACTCCATGTTGCTTTTAAGTTTCTGTCCACTGGTTGGACATGAGCTGTACACTGCACGTTGCAATGCTTTAAGCTAAAAACTTCCATGGTCTACACACCAGCGACTACAAATAAATAAGAATTCAAATATTTTTACAAACATTGTTTACAATGTTTGGTTGCTGTTTGATTACTATTGTATGTTTGACCAATACACTATTTTGTTTCTACTGCTACATTTTATTTATTTTAATAGGCCCTATGTTTGATTACATTCTATTTTTGCATTTTGAATGCACAATTGTTTTTTAAATAACAAATAAATAAGAATGCAGTAGATTACACCTGTTATTTTGTCTTAGTTAGGAAAGTCTGGTGCCTTTAGTCTTTTCCACATGGTGGAAGGAAGGCATAAGGTGGGAGGTATACAGTTTATTATTAATTCAACAACGGTATCGGATCGGTATCGGGTATCGACAGATACACAAAGCCCAGGCATCGGTATCGGGACTGAAAAAGTCGGATCGGTGTATCCCTAGTCTCAGTCGCCTCGACTGGTACATTTTTTTGGAGGCACACCTCGGGCTACCATAAGCGAAGCTTCACTTTTACTCTGGGATTCTTGAATCGGCCAAAACAGTGTTAGGGCCAGTTTGATCTACAAAGCAACATAAAATAGCTTGCAGATTCGGCAGAAAATTTAATAACTGAGCCGATAATGTAATAATATATAAATATGACTGCAGCCCCCTCATTCAATAATATCATATCATACTGCTTTAATCACCAATATTTAAAAGCTAAATGTTTGTCTGATGCATATAATCTAGATGCTGCCCCTAAACTGATTTGATGCACTCATTCATCCACATATGCACAACCATGCGGTTCTTGAATTAAAGAAATCTGTAAATTCCATAAAAATAATTTCACTGTAATTTAATGTACTGGGAACCTCTCTCTTTCTTTAGTTAGCTTATTGTTTTTATATTTTTTTGATAATTTAGGTCTTTAGTCATTACAATTCTTACAGATATTGTTGTATAAATAGACAGTTGCTCATAATGGTGTATGTATGTAACATGAAATCATGTCTCGGTGAGGATATTGTATTGTCAAACGAATGTACCAAATTATTTAATGGAAAACATTTTTAATTCAACCATTTTTCAATCTTAAAATGCCTATGGAATTTAGGCTGGTGTCAGGCTTTCCGGGTCGGGGATTGAACCCAGGCCGCTGGATCAATAAACCAGCGTGCACCCAGGTGAGCAAGTAGGACCCCATTGCAGGATGTAGTCAACTCTTGTTTTCTTTATTTTAGAAAGTTCCAAAACACAAGATTCTTCTCAGAAAGTCCAAAAAACACAGAAGATACAACCCAAAAATAGGAGAAAAAGGCAAAAGGAACTGAGAACCGCACTACAAAGGCAAGGCTCTAAACTTGAGACACACACAGTGAAAATAGAGACCTACTTGAGAGTACACACTTGCCTTGTGAGAGGAAACACCAACAAATGACAAACAACCCAATGATGTGCATGTGAACTAGCCAGGTATTTATACTCTGGCTAACATAGTTAAGTGGGTAATTAACGAACAGAAAATGTGGCACAGGTGAGTGAACTCAGCCAATTGGACCCAGGTGAGGGAACAATGAAAACAAAAGCACGTGTACGACAAAAAACAATGGTGCAATAATGTCCTTTAGCCTCCAGGGCCAAAGTCAGACAGTGTCACAGTGACTGTCCCTGACCATGACAGCTGGAGGTAATGTTCAATCTCAAATTAAGCTCTCACTCATTTACTAATGTATATAAAACAAAACATTAACATAAAATGTACTTTAGGCCTACTTTTCCAGTATATATCCTTAATTTTAAACTGCCCTAAGGCTACATGACTGAGAATAATCCATGCCCTCATCCAGCAGCTGTCCTTACTAAATAAGTATTTTAAACGCATGTTAAGGCCACTCTTGTGTCCAGCGGCCTTGTAGAGCTTCATAACACTAATTGAAAAGTCATTTTCTTTATCCAGTTCTAGGCTCTCTGCAAGTGCTTCTCTTATTTACAGGTGATAAAGACACAGTTATTCTTCACAGTTATTTTTTCAATTTTAAACACAGGATAATATAACTCGTGGGGTACACTACGAAGAGAGATTAAGTATGTTGTGCTCAAAGCAAGTGTATGCGTTGACAGAAAAGTGGCTTTTTAACCTGGCTTTGGTTTCTCATGCTGCAAACTTAACCTGGAACAGGTTATGTCTGAGGTTAGAGCGCAAAACATGTGAAAGCACGGCCTACTGACCAATCTTGAAGTTACTTCATGAGAGAAATGTATGTTACAAATGGAGCTCCTCCTATCCAAACATTTAATGTTCCTAGATGTGTAGAGTGATAACGTGAAGATATGAATGCCTGCTGTGTTTGGCCCTTGAGGGCCTCAAAATGGCTGAAAATGTTTTTGGATCAAACAACAACAATCTCATACTAATTTTAAATGAACCGGTATGTGACACATAGTTCTGAATGGCCAATATCATCCTCAACATGAAAACAAGCACAGAGTCTGAGCTTAAAGCCTGGTTTGACAGGTAAATATACTATGAACTCAAACCTTCAGGGTTTGCAGAGCTAACTCAAAGATTTCCAAGTGTCACTTTCTTCGTAATACACCCCACTGGCATATACAACTGAGAATTTTGAATTAATTGCAATACACAGTCAATATTCTATTGCAAAACATGCTGAATAACTCAGTAGGTTAGTACATATTATTCTCTAAGCAGTTATTTTGTCATTAAGTTTGATTTTCATATCAGGCTTAGCTAACACAATTTAATTCCTAAATCTACACTGTCATCTAGTGGATGAAACTGAAATAAAACTAGCCTACTTGAATTGTAAATTAAGCTAGCAATTTTAGAGTTTTACAGTTGGACTAGCTATTTGTCTGTTAACTTTAACTATTCTCTCTCAATGTATATCTCTTCACGCTATTATATAGAAATATACATAGGAAAATTAGAATGTATGAACAGGGACTTCATGAAAATTTGGTATGTTTATTGTACTAAAATCATTTAATTTCCAACATGTTTGAAGTATGGGCATTTGCAGACAACTTCTTCAGTCACATGGCTTAGCCACTTGTCATGACTTTACTATTAAATTGCCATCTAGTGGTCAAATATAGGTGCTGCTGCAAAAGAAGCGTTTCTTCGAGAAAATTCAAGCCCCTAGCGTTCCGGCGGTAAATTGCAAAACCATACTGAAAACTGCAACGCAGAACTAAAGTCTCACGACTCCGTCAAAGCGCCTGCATGGTCACAGAGTTGGATACACAGAGTACTATAACGGAACCCTAAGAGTGAGATATAAATCCAAATGGACTCTTAATTGCTCCTTTAAGGCCTCCTGGGGAGGGGGTTTGAGGGTGGAGGGGTATCTGTAAGGGCGGATATTTAAGCATCTGTTGCAAGATGCAATATTAAGGCTAAGAGTGACACTTTCTCTCCAGAAATTGAAAATAAAATAAAGTGATACCTCAGTTATTACATTATAAGCTCAGTTATTACATTTTCAAAGTTTTTTTTAATGCAGTGCCAATAACGTAATAACCAGCCAATAACGTAATAAGTTATTACATTATTGGCAAAAAGTTATTACGTTATTGGCTCAACAACTTTATTACATTATTGGCAATTTATTGGTTCTATTACATTTAAATTATTACGTTATTGGCCATTATAACATTATTGTCCGTTATTACATTATTGGCCGTTATTACATTATCGGTTGCTACACACCTGATTCAAATGCATGTTCGTTACCAGGCTTCTACAGAGCTAGATAACGAGCCATTTATTCGAATCAGGTGTTTTGGAGCAGGGAAACATCTAAAACATGCAGGACAGGGGGTCCCTGAGGACCAGGGTTGAGAACCACTGTTCTAAATCCCCGATTAAGCGACGAGCAAATGTCAATGTTAGCTAGACTAGCTAGCTCTATCTCATCTGCATTTTATTAATGCTGATTTGCAAGGAATGCAAGAACAGTTAGTGAATACACCTACCTACTGTAGACATGTTAACAATTTTAGCTTGCTAACGCAAGAGCACCTGCCTGCCAATCTTAGTTCTTTCAATTCACCTTATTCCGGAAGCCACGATGGGCGCGGCCATCCACGTATTCTCATTTCCGGTTTAGATACTTTCCGCTTTATAACGGTACTAAAAGAGAAGGTCTTAAACAGGCTCTGGTACTAATTTAAGGCTAATAAAGATGCCCAGCGTCAACTGGGCAGTTCGTGGCTGCCATAACAGCTGGGGAAAACGGAATCAGACGCTGTATTATCATTTATTTGACCTTGGAAAGAAGAGGTCCGAGTGTTGTGGGCTGACATTTACTTTGCACCGACCTCCGAACAAAGTTGAGGATCTGTGTCCCTGGCTGAAGGCGCTGAATTGAAAAAAAACACAGCAGTTTCCTTTTGTCTGCTCGTATTACTTGCAACATAAAGTGTGTAATAAGAGATAAACTAGCTATGTTTTAGTATGTTTTAGTGTTCTCAATTCATGATATTAGTACGTACAAGGTTATAACCAGGCCCAAACGGAATACGGGGGCGCAGAATTCCGACGAAAACCCGCGGATTTTCAAGTAGAACGCATTGGTCTGAGGCAAAATTTCAACTTTTCAACTCATATTACGTCTCTATTATTAAAACGTTAGCCAAAAATGCTAAGCATTGAAAAGGAAACATTTATCGACCCAAATTACAGCAAGAGACAGGGCCAATCTTTATGAGGACGGATCAATACTACTGCAAAGTCTGTCAACATTCAATCGCCCATATTTGCCGTCAAACTGTTGTGGAACATCTTCAGTCGCTCCGACATAAGAACAGGAAGGCTAGCGGAATTCTGCAGATTTCCGCAGGTTTTCAGTCTGAATAACCACAGAAAAAGTGAAAAAAATCTGCGTATTACGTTTGTGCCTGGTTATGACCAAATGTATGGGCCTGGCAAAACAACTGTTGCAGTGCATCTAAATGTAATGTAAAGCTTTTAAAACAAAGCAGCAATCAAATTATTTAATAGATGCGTCTTTCTAATTTCCATTAGATAGGAGGGAAGATTACTAGTGCACACCCTATATCATATAAGTTTTAACTTGTTGCATAAAGCTTGTACCAAAGATCCTCGATGAAAAAGTTGTTACTATTTATTATTACAGCACAATTTGTGTTTACATTTGCAGTTTATGGATAATAGCAGAGATCTGATGTAAAAACTAGAGCCTAAAGTAAATAAACAAGAAGCTAACGTTCTACTGCTAACAATGTTAGCTGGTCGGTTTTGCGGGGAATCTCAAATACATGTACTGACTGTAACATTAATCACACGACTAAATTCTAGAAAATATTTTAAAAAGTGGGCGGGGAGGAATAAGGTGAATAGGTAATCTAGACAGTCGTTAGCAATAGGCTAGACTGCTATTCGTTTTCTGACTATTTTTTCATAAGCTTCCCTTCTAATGCCGACTAACAGCTAGTCTATAGCTAGCTAGAGTTATTTGCTAAGTAAGGTATGTTGATGTGATATTTGAAACGTATTTAGCTAGCAGTGGGCCCCTATTGCAACACGAGAATGTTCATTAAAATGACATGCTGCTACTACCGTATTTCTGGGGCGTTTAATCGAGGGCGGTGTTTATTACACAATGTTTATTTTTGGTGCAGCGTTTATTCGAGGCCGGCGTTTAATCGAAGAAATATGGGTTTTAGATTGCAATACTAGACTTAAAACTCAGTTCTCGACCAATTTACTGTCTTTCTTTAGGCGTAACTATTTCATTATTTTCATTAAAACCAAACCACCTTGCAATTCAAATTCATAATCCACATTCACTTTGATTTAATACATTATTTGAAACTATTTCAACCTGTGTGCTCATCATATGTTACAATGTGCTCTACCTTCCTTCAGAATCTTTAAAGGAGACATGACATGAAAACGTCATTTTATGAGGTTATTTAACATTAATATGAGTTCCCCTAGCCTGCCTTTGGTCCCCCAGTGGCTAGAATTTTCGATAGGTGTAAACAAAGCCCTGGGTGTTCTTCTCCGCCTTTGACAAAATGAAGGCTCAATTGCTCTGTTTTGAAAATCTCCTCCTAATGACGTAGATAGGAGGAAGGTTACCTCCCCTCTCTCTGCTTTGCCCGCCCAGATCATCTGGCCCGCCCATGAGAAACTGAGTTACCACCGTGCAAGGGCGAGTGCGCTATAGTTTTTTCCTGGAGAGACATCATGGCGAGCAAACAAACAAAACACAACAGTTGCTCAGTAGCCTGACGTTGTCATACTCATAATTCTAGTCAGAATATGAGTCTGAAAACTCTCCGTTGGGCTGTGACTACGGGGCGTGTTTCAACCGAACTCGTAAAACAAATGCCTCTTCGCTCAATTGGATAGACCTACAACCAATCAGAGCAACGTAGTATGTTGTTTGTTGAAAACGAATTCAACCCAAGCGCTCTTTCGTGACGTTGTTGATTACGTTACTGTTGATCATCTGTCCATCATCGTATAAAGCCCGCCCTGGCAATTTCATTGGTCCGTCCCGATTCTGGTTTTCTGTAGTTGTCCCCAATACGAGACACTCCAGACCCAACTTCCCGAACCAATTTGTTTGTGGGCGGGAGAGAAGTTGGGCTGGCAGCCAGGCTAGTTGCTCAGTGCTTGGATGTACAAATGCAAGCACAAACCTTTTTTTAGTTCCTTCATCCGAGCCTCTGCACAACCAGTATCTTAATTGTATTTTCGCTGGAAATGCGCCGATACAACTTCCCAAAGTTTTGTATGTCTGCGCCAAACATTTCAGCCACTACTGTTTCCTCAACTTGAGCCAACACAAAGCTGGCCTTGCTGACATTAAATTCTGGATCGTTACTAAATCTCCTTGGTCAAGCTACAAACCTTGGACAAGAAAGTTAACTAGCGCTATATCATTTTGTTGCTTTACTGTATATGGTTACCTAGCTTGCTACTGTTAGAATGTGGCTGTAACATTAGCTCTGCAGCTAACAGCTGAGTTACTGTTGCTAATGTAAAGATAGATGGCATCAAGTATTAGCCTGGCTCTGCCCTCCTACGTACTTCCGCTCAATTTTGATTTTGCTTCTGTACTAGGTCTGGGATGTCGGTTCTGAAGTCGGTTTCCAGAAACAATTTTTTTGTAGGTCCAATCAGCGAACAGAGGGAGTGGCTGAGAACGATGACGTTAATGTCGTGCACTTGTTTGAGTAGTTCAGTAATGGCGGCGGAGAAAGATGCGAGCTAAACTATTCCGCGGTTGTGGCAACGCTGCCGAATATAGGTTAAAGCCGGAGCAAGAACATTCTTTGCTGAGTTTTGTTGGTGGCCATGATGTTGTGGCCCTCCTCCCCACGGGGTTCGGGAAAAGTTTGATTTTCCAGCTACGCAGCTAGCTCCGTTACAGTAGTGGTGAAGGAGTCGGCTAAGGCGAACGCTTGCGATTGGCTATGGCAAATCAGAGTGGCTCTGGGTGGATCCAATAGTTTTAAACTTCAACAAAAGACCCGCCTTCAAGGAAGTTAACGTTTGTCAATCGAGACATCCCAGACCCTCTGTGCAAATGAAATGTACGAGGGTCTGGTTAGGACCAGGCTAATCAAATATGTGTGTGAATACAAACGCTGTAACGCGAGTGTTGTACACTTCTTTGTTATTTGGATAACCGTTACGCTGTTGGTGTTATGGCGCGCGTGATATCAGCCTTTCCCCTCATTGAAATTATTATGAGTGTGCACCTCTGCAAACCAGGGTGATCAGATGAGAATGGGCAAATTCGAAGCGTCTTACAGCAACGGGGCTACGAGCCAGCTGAGTTACTGTCGCTAATGTAAAGGTATATGGCATCAAGTGTGTGTGTGTGAATACAAACGCTGTAACGCGAGTGTTGTACACCTCTTTGTTATTTGGATAACCGTTCTACTGTTGGTGTTATGGCTCGCGATATCCGCCTTTCTCCTCATTGAAATGACTATGAGTGTGCACCTCTGGGTGATCAGATGAGAATGACTAAATTCAAGGCATCTTACAGCAACGGGGGCTACGAGCCATTGCGATACATCCGTTGTAAACATTAGCGCATGTTGCCGCCCCTTTCCTCCTCATTAGCATTTAAAGCTACAGACACCAAAACAGCGCGTTCTGAGGAAAGCTCATTGTGGGACTACTCGTAGTGGCTATAATACTGCACCATGGCTGAATTTCGGGAAAGAGACTTCAGATACAGTATTAGGGAACCACTAAGGCCTATATAAGTCTTGTACTCGCTGTGAAATATTTTACTATTGATTGTTCTTCCACAGGTACAATCCTGCACTTTTTTGTGGTTCATGTTGTTTTAATTTGTAAACTTGCATGACTGCATGCTCTTATGGGTCTTCCCTTTTGGCACTTGTTTAGTTTTTTCACAATGTATGCTTCATGTTTTGGCTGCTTGCAATGTTTGGGACTACCTCGTTGTTATGATCAGTGACCTGTGCTCTTTTGTAAAGCTCTCTCTTGGAAGTCGCTTTGGATAAAAGCGTCCATAAATGTAAATATAAAAGCATCCAAAAACAGCATTTCATGTCTCCTTTAAATTATTATATTAAAGATGTTTTTTTCCTTGTTTACAGTTGCGGTAATATACTTTCTGGTTAATCTGCTTAATCTTCTTAATTAAAGGAATAGTACCACGCTACACCACAAACCCATCATATGCACATACATGGCAAATATATTTTTTGTTCAAGATAACCAGACCCTATGTAGTAAAAGTACCATTTGACCTCTGAATGATATATTTCATTGTGTGAGAACTTCAAAAATAATTATTGTTTTTAGTGATGTGTTTATTAAAGGTAAACACGTCACAAAATTTGTGTGGAAAAATTGTAAACAGAAACATTTGCCTCTCAGACGACCAATTGGACAGCACAAATGTTGGATCACAGACATTACCAGGGAGAATGCCTATCTGGATACACTTTTCTTTTGTTCAGCACTCTTTTCTAAGCACTCTGCTGACAAAAACACCCTGAGTCAAAGAGATTTCATGATATGTCGCTATCTATTGCTAAGTTCTGACTGTTGCTACATCTGTTTTTCTAAAGTGGTGCTATTGCAGTCATGGGTGCTTTGAAAAGAACAATTGAACAAAGAGCTGCGGCAGTTTTTCTGTTTTGGTATAATCAGAAAGGTGAGTTGAATTGTTTTCAAGACATACTGTACAGTAGATGATAAGAAGATCCTGGTAATGAGCTTATTTGACATTAACTGTCAACATGCATCCCTTGTAAACAACTCAGATACTTCACCATATAAATGACTCTTTTGAGGGACTGGTTGCTCTTGTTGGTTAGTTGTAACTGATTGAACTTATTATACTCACTGTGAATTATATTATTGCTTTCCTACAGGTACACTCTTGCACTTCTTGAGGTTCAAGTTATTTAAATGTAACTTGTTCTTCCCATTGGCACTTATTTGCTTTTCACAATGTACAGTATGCTTCATGTTTTGGCTACCCACAATGTTTTGGGGCTATCTTGTTGTCTATGATCATTGACCTATGCACTTTTGTAAAGCTCTCTCTTGGAAGTCGCTTTGGATAAAAGTCTGCTAAATGAATACATATAAATGTAATCATTGTGTAATAACGCCGCTGTGTTTAATCGAAGAAATACTCCATTCTGACCACAGTAGGCACACTGCATATCTGGACAAACAAAAATAAATAGGTTGTTTTGTTAGCTGACCACATGTCATTACAGAATCTTCGATGTGTCAGACTGCCCAACATTGTACCTTTGATGACATTTGTTTGAATATAGCCGTACCAGGGAAGGTTCAGGAAGGACCACATCATTTATCCTTTAGCATATACAACCCATAATTGAAAACTACAATAAAAACATTCAGCAACTATAATAGCACCAGCTACTATGAAATATTTATGTATGATACAAGCACTTAGGCTTTGTCTTTTGAAACGGGCAACGTTTGTTTTGTTAATACCAGTCGGTGTGTAACAGCTAACTGGTTACCTCATTTATCTTGCTTTGAGGAATACCCCCCCCAGAGATCTATTCCCTGCACAGGCTGGTGTGTTTCGGACCTCACCACGGGAGACATCAGAGCCAATTTTCACACTGCAGTAGTAAGCGATTCCAATTTTGAGGACATCCCTCTCAGCAAGGTGTCAGGTACATCATGCAAGGTTATCAAAAATCTGATAATGATACCACCCACCACATTTATTACCGCAAGGGATGGATTGTTCCTCCTTTTTTATCACTATTGCCAATACCACAGGATCATTATTCTGCTACTACTCACCACTATAATATATGTGAGGTACAGTACTGTACTACAGTACAATAATTACTCCCGGGCTAATGAAATCCTTCTCCACATGAGTCAGTAAACAGTAAAGTAAACAAACGATCCCTTAGGCTGAGCCAGTCTTATATATGACCACCGTTAATCATCAGTTCCAATGTCCCTCCATTTCCTCCACAAGTTGCTTAATGTTTACCACCAGTGAGATGTTTTATTTATTAGTTTTGTCATAAATTTCGCTATTTCGCATGAATCTGGTTTGCTCATGCATGCAATATGAGTGTGGAAATTAGCATCTCATTACTGCCAATAATTAGGCCAATGAAGACCAGATGTTGGGCATGTAATCTATGTGCATAACGGGGTAGTTCTCTTAACTTCAATTAATACAATGTTGATCAAGTTCACTCCAGGCATGTTAGACGTTAATGAATGCAATAAAAAGGCCAGAAGTAAACAACTGCATTCAAGTTTCTGGCGTCCTGCTTACTTCGGAAGTAAGTGATGGAACTGCAGAAGATGCAGTGTAATCGATTTCAGAATGGCATTAGTCCAGGGGCAGTGAGTGTACAGGCTCACAGCAAAAAGAAGATAATCCCTTTAATTTGGTAAAATCAAATGTTTGTTAATAAGTTGTCAACTACTATATATTTGCAGTTGGAAATGTCTATTTCCATATGGGGCAATACTAAATTGTCACATTCCAAAGTGTAGAAATACTGAAGTTGTTAAAAGAGCACAAACTAATGAGTCAGCACTCATCTAAAACCCAAAAGCTATACTTTGTGTCAGCAGATGATTAATTCAAACGAGCCTTTCAGATGTGACATTGAGAATCCTATAAGGCCTTACTCAATACTGTATCTCTGGAGCTTTCAATCACTGAATGAAGTGAAACTAATTTACTGTATGTTACACTTGGTTAATTACATTTTCACATCACTCCTATCACTAAATATGTTGATTCAATTCGCTACACATTCATGAATGCTGGGTTGGTGGAGATTGTTACAGGCCACAATCACAAAACCAAACAGGAGCTAAGCAATGATAGAGTAAAACACTATAATATCATTGACTGTCATCTCCTCTTCTGCAAATTTGTCTCTGCCTGTTTGTGTTGTGATTATACTGTGGTGACCACAGAAAAAGATTTATCTGTGAGTGATCCATCTTCAGCAGAGTGACCTGGCGTCACTCGGACTGCATTAAGCTTCATTAGTCATCGTCTGTGCATCTATTAGACTGCTTGCATCCACCATATTTTGACACTAAACCTGAACGATGAAAATGTTATGAAGCGCGTCGAATGCGGTCGCAGAACACTCTAGTTTGCGATGCATGTCTAAGGTGTGACTTCTTTTGGTAATACATCATATCTTCCTCTTTTTACAGCTATTCATTTGGCCCTGTCACACATAATATTGTTTGGCATCAACAAAGCACACTAAGCGGTATAAATTAATTATTAGAACAGCCCATAGATTCATGTGTCTCAGATTTGATTAAAGACATCAGTGGTGTCATTTACAACCAATATACCTAATTTTGTCTTGAGGCTGGCCTGTTGTTAACTTGTGTTAGACAATAGCAGCATTTCAAAATATTATTAAATAATCTGTCTATGAAGGTTTCTCTAGCAAGGGTTATGTCCATATCACTCGTCAGTTATGAAATCTCAGTCGAAAGCAGACTTATATAGGCTCTTTAACATTGGCTTGATTCAATAGCCACAGCTACTGGTAGAGTTGTGCAAACAAATATTTTCTTACGTCACATCTACATTGGCCATGAATTGTATTATTCCATTCAGACTTGACGTAATAAAATATTTGCTATCAAGTGATAATAAAATAAGTGATAATAAAAATGCTAATGTAAATTGGAAAAGAGACATTGCTCTGCTTTCAAAATGTGGGGTCTTTTGTGTCCAATAGGACTGCCATGGTAGTGGATGCACCCAGTACCCAGAGTTTGATACTGTTAAATTGTGCTGTCTACCCTTGGAGTATGGCTAAGAGCCACCTTTTTACCAATATATCTAGAAAAGGGGACAATTTGAAGGTCATTCTGTGAGTATCACCTTTTCAAATACTTACCCTATTTTTCCTTCTCAATGCTTTACTTTGGAATGGTAAATTCAATTTTCCCTCAAGAAATCTTTTTTCTTTGAGAGGCTATATGAATACTGTATGTACGGAATAATGGATGGACACACTGGGTAAATCGGTCTCCTCAACAGTGTGGGTATACAGTGCCCTCCAAAAGTATTGGAACAGTGAGGCAAATTCCTTTATTTTTGCTGTAGACTGAAAACATTTGGGCTTGACATCAAATAATGAACGTGAGACCAGAGATCAACGTTTCAGCTTTTATTTCCAGGTATTTACATCAGGATCTGATGCACAACTAAGAAAATATCACATTTTGTTTGAATCCACCCATTTGTCATGTGATCAAAAGTATTGGAACAGATATACTTAAAACATATTTAAGTGAATAAGACTTAATATTTAGTTGCAAATCCTTTGCTTTCAATAACTGCAGCAAGTCTGTGACCCATTGACGTCACCAAACTTTTGCATTCTTCCTTTTTGATGCTTTCCCAGGCTTTCACTGCAGCCTCTTTCAGTTGTTGTTTGTTTTGTGGGGGACCTCCCTTCAGTCTCCTCTTAAGCAGGTAAAATGCATGCTCTATAGGGTTTAAGTCTGGAGATTGACTTGGCCAGTCTAATACCTTCCATTTCTTGCCCCTGATGAACTCCTTTGTTGTTTTGGCAGTGTGTTTTGGGTCGTTATCTTGCTGCATGATGAAGGCTCTGCCAATCAGTTTGGTTGCATCTTTCCTTAAATTGGCAGACAAAATGTTTCTGTAGACTTCCGAGTTCATTTTGCTGCTGCCATCATGTGTTACATCCTCAATGAAGATTAATGAGCCCGTCCCAGAAGAAGCCATGCAAGCCCAAGCCATGACATTACCTCCACCGTGTTTCACAGATGAGCTTGTGTGTTTGGGATCATGAGCAGTTCCTTTCTTTCTCCAAACTTTAGCCTTTCCATCACTTTGGTAAAAGTTAATCTTTGTCTCATCAGTCCATAAAACTTTGTCCCAGAATTTTTGAGGTTCATCTCTGTACTTTTTGGCAAATTCCAGCCTGGCCTTCCTATTCTTCTTGCTAATGAGTGGTTTGCATCTTCTGGTGTAGCCCTTGTACTTTTGTTCATGAAGTCTTCTGCGAACAGTAGATAGTGATACCTTCACTCCTGCCATCTGGAGGTTGTTGCTGATCTCACTAACAGTTGTTTTAGGGTCTTTCTTTACAGCTCTCACAATGTTTCTGTCATCAACTGCTGATGTTTTCCTTGGTCTACCTGTTCGACGTCTGTTACTTTATGCACCAGTAGTTTTCTTCTTCTTCAGGACATTCCAAATGGTTGTACTGGCTATGGCCAATGTTTCTGCAATGGCTCTGATTGATTTTCCATCTTCTCTAAGACTCACAATTGCTTGTTTTTCACCCAAAGACAGCGCTCTGGTTTTCATGTTGTTTTCACCTCTGAATACAGTCTGCATAGACAAAACCTATCTTACCCAATCTGAACCTGAGTGTAGACATTCAGTGGTATTTATTGATTGAATAATGTATGTAATAGGACACACCTGGGCAACAAAACACACCTGTCAGTCACATGTTCCAATACTTTTGCTCACGTGACAAATGGGTGGGTTCGAACAAAAAGGTGATATTTTCTAATTTGTGCATCAGATCCTGATGTAAATACCTGGAAATAAAAGCTGAAACGTTGATCTCTGGTTTCACATTCATCGTTTGATGTCAAGCCCAAATGTTTTCAGTCTACAGCAAAAATAAAGGAATTGGCCTCACTGTTCCAATACTTTTGGAGGGCACTGTATATGATCACAAATGTGCCCTCCTACGGACAGTGCTAGAAAGATAAATCCTCTTGAGAGAAAATGTCAATTATCAGCAAACTCAGCAGCAGCACCGGAGGCCCTAGTGCGATAAAGATCTAACATTAATAAGGCACGCTCATCTCCGGTAGGAGAGCCCCGATTGATTTTCTTCAGAAAACATGAAAACTATTAATTATTTAATAGAAACATACTCCCTATCCCAAAAAATTTTTGTGAAGTGTGGTGAAAAAAGGAAACACTGACTACATTATATTGGATTTCACTGCCATCTGGGTGGCTAGGGTTTCTTATCCATTGCTTCTGCCCTCCTGCACTAAACATAGCCCAAGGAACATTGATATATACTAACAAACATTAAATGAGACCCTGGGTCACATACTTTGTATGTATGCAACAGCCAAACTCAAGTCTGGATTTTATGTCTGAGGACTTGTAATTAGTCTCCAGAGAAGGCTTTCTCTTGTATTCTAAGATGTGGTTTATTTGGTCTATATTATAATGGACTTACTACTGAGTAAGAGATACATGAGAAAGTCAAATGCAGTCCTATTATCAATGATATCTAGGCACCCAGATGAGTCTCAACATCAAACATTGACAAAGTATCATTTGGTATGCATAATTTGTTCTATGGCTTATTCTGTATGTATAAACTGTTTTGTTCTCAGCTTCTACCATAGTTTGTGAATATAACCTGTCTGTATGATCCACCATTCTTGCATGAGATTAAATTCCTGATCTCTGATTTGAACTCAGCTTCAGTCGATGTAGTTTCCATCATGAGAATGCCATTTGGAGACCAATTGCAAGCCTCTCACAACGAGGAGCCCCAGGAAGTGGGCTGCAAGCAGAGGATCATAATGATCAAAGTGAAATGTTTGTCGACAAAAATCAATAGCATCAGGGTGCCTGGAGTTTTGCTATTAAAGATCTCCATCGATTGTGCCGCAGTAGTTCAGTCCCTGTGTATCAAACCAACAACAATGGAAAATGTTTCCTTGACCAGTTGTTATCTTTTGTTAAAGGCTTACCTCAACTGAAATGCAATCAACTTAAAACTATGTTTTTGTTCATTATTCAAGACTTTTGAAACATTGTAATCCCTTACAAAATTGTGCTAGAGTGCATCACAGTGTGATGTTTTGCATCTTTTTGTTTGTTAATGCTATACATCTTTGATTTTGGCGGTTTGGCTTCCTTTGCTGGTTCGGATTCCAAGAAATACGCCATACAAAACACATTCACATTTTAAAATACCATGTATTATTCAAAGCACTTCTATTAGAAAATACGTTGACTCGAGTATCATGTTGTCATACAGTAAATCCCCAAAAGTTAATGACCACAGTGGCACAGAGGGCGGTTCTGTTTTTCACCAGATTCCAGACTTTTGGAATTCCCTGCGATTCTAATATGCACCAAAACAGCAGTTTTCCAACCCCAGTTTCAGGCACCATGTAGTATCTCATTAGAGCTGGTCACTGATCGAGTGTGCCAGATAAGAAATATGATTCATGGCACAGACCTCTTCTATGCATTTCATTCTGTTCCTCATCATGCTTGAAAACTGTCTCTCTGCATTTGTGTAAAAAATAAGATTGTGCCTAAGAAATATCCCTTTTTATAATTGTCAGTCTTGGATCATTAGGTTTTAGGTTTGCTACAACTTTTGGAAAATCTGGAAGAAGTATGACACTGACAAATGTACAATTATTGGATTCAAATGCTAAACATAATCCTCAATGTAGCTATTTCACAGTCTGTACAGTTCATACTGTACTTGTTTTTTTCATGTAGGTCCATACCATTCTTTTTTCAGATGCTGACAATGTAGACATTCTATTGCAGCACACTTCTTTTTCTCATACCCAAGTCACTGTTCATCTTACGCTAAAACGAAACTTACAGCAAAAATTATTCAACAACTGAAAGTTGTTGGTGCCAACTGGCCTTTGAGTACAAGTAACAGCGGAAGACAGCGAGGGCTCTATGCGCTATCCCTTCCCTTTGCCCTCTGTGCTCTGACAGCTGCTTCCTAATGAACCCTACTCATTCCCATGCAGACCTTGTAAAAATGAGGTTCTGCCCAGAAGAATGGGCAACAAGGGAGCAATGTCAACAGCTCTGCACTGACCTCCTGAACAGGGTTGTTTTCCCATGTTCACCGGAGAGCACCAACTGCACCTCATCGTTTGGGTGAAAAGCATTTCCCTGCCTCAGGGAATTTCATAGTGAACAGTAAAAATTGAGAGGGTCACTCAAACACACAGTCACACACACATTCAAACACACACAGTTTATGGAAACATTTTAAGTGATACATCCATGTCAAGGAAAATAGATTTTGAACAGTAGTAAATGTTGGCTGAGAAAATCCCATGTCATACACACATACATAGGCCATGGCATAGAAAATCCCTAAAATAACCAACAACCAATAACAACCCTTGACCAATAATAAGGGTGGGTGGAATATTTGTACAGTTTTCATATGCACATGTTATGAAAGAAACATAACATGAACAATACAAAGAACAATGTAAAAGGGATAAACCCACCAGTGTAAGAAACCAAGATATCACTGCCTTCTCCCCCAGTTCCACAAACAGGACATTAATCACTTTGGATACGCTGTGCTATCGACACAAACTCCCTCTGTGATGAATAAATCAACTAATCTCTCTGAGTTTACGGACTGTGGCTCCAGAAAGAGAAGCAGAGGGATAACTGGACAAAGAAGTGTGTAAATAAGGATTTTTAACCACACTGGATGGTGAAATTAAACTGTCTCCAGGGCTCACAAAACTCTTAAATAATTAATGGCATCATTTAATTAACAAAAGGACAAGGACAATAGATGATGGAAATGGAAACACCTAAACATCTGGAGATAATGTGCTGTTTGTGTGGACATAATATTTATTGGACATTTTTTCAATATTTACATTTAGTAATTAATCTCGTCAATGTTTGTAAGGAAATATAAAAGTAATCAAATGGAAAATATCAGCCAATAAACTTTTAGTTTGAAGTGTGTCCAATGCCACATTTTCAAGTTATGTTAATGCTTTGTGAGTGGAAATTGTAGGATTCTTCCCCAAATAACTTGTTTCCCCCTAAAACCACCATTGAATTGGCCATGCTTTTCAATAGTTGCCGAGTTCACACAAATCACCACCACGCTTCTATTAACAATGACCATACTGTAGGCTATGCTGGTTATTGCCTTTTCCATCCAGACCCCTTTTCTTATGCAGACTGTTTGTAGGAAGATTATGGTAGATGGTAAAGCCCCATGGTTGAAATTAGAACAGTTTAGAAACCACTAGAATCTCTGATAAATCCTGCTGGACTAGGCCAGAGAGCAGATGTGACAAGTTGAATTATTCCCTCTGTACCAGGAAGCTTTGCAGGAGGCTTGAAACATATGGCGCTCTACGCCTTTATCCAGGCTATAAATGCAATTGGAGAATGGACATTCCCAGGAGCAGTGTGATTCTGGAATGCCAGCCAAGACAAGTCAAGCTGCCTTTTTCAGTGATTCAAAGTTTCTATAGTTGAAGAAAATGTGCCAGCCAACTATTAGATATAAACATCTAATTGAATTATTGAAGTCCAGAGCTGTCTGGAGCTTTCAGGAGCCACACAGAAGTGACTTTGACATGCACATTTTTATCTTTCCAGACTACAAATTCCAGTTTCCATTTAATCAACTTTACACATGTTTAAATCATCAATGATTATAATTTGTACTGATATATGTAACGTATGAGTTTCAGGCCACGTTTACACATAGCAGGGTATTTACAGAAACTAATATTTCTGCCCCTCCGTTTTCAAAAATAACGTTGTACACACAAGTACGTTTTCAAAAATGGTTCATGGCCCCCGAGCGCCATCATAACTATGCCAAACCTGTAGGTGGCAGTGTAATGTGAAGGATAAAGCCATGCAAACCAATCTGAATTTTCTAAATCAACAACTACGAAGAACACGATCAACTTCCTTCACCTTTCAGGCGCGAGGTTTATTTGTTTGAATGATTCACAAATGCGATGCACATGTATTTCGTGATTCAGAAATGTAACGCAATTCACAAATAAATGACCCCATTACGCTACTTGTGTTCGACTTCATGCTGCATCGGCGGTGCCGACAGCCGGCTGCGTTGAAGCTGAGAAAGCCATTAGGTGCGTTCGACATGGACTGCGGCTGCATGAAACAACCGGCAAGAGTGGCCGCTTGCAGTCAGGGAGGAGTTGAAAACGGTTCTGTGAAGTCGGAAATTTCAGCTTCTCGTGGTTTGCTGCGTTGACGTCAGTCACGGCCGATTAAGCGCTGTTTGCTTACTTTACTCTATTTATAATTAAACGTAGTCTTTCCGTTAGTGAAGAGGTGGAGTAAAACCCTTTCTTCCATACATTTTTTATTCAATTCAACAGTTTGGTCCGGATTTCAGCATTGGCAAAACTGAAGGTGTCCGAATATTACAAAACACGCGTCAAAGTTGTCGTGTGTGAGTCTGGCCAATCATGAAATAGCTGTGTCGTCACTTGAACCTGTGCAGTTGCTCTTGAGAAAATGCGCTCGGCTACACAGTCGGCAGTTCTCGAATCGATCTCACGGTACTTTGATGGCGACGTCACAGTGACGTTTCCTCGGCGCCACCTCAAGTCGGACAAAAAGTCTAACCAGAATTCACTGTTTCAAGTCAGCCGCCTGCAGCCGGCTGCAGCGCCGCATTTTAGTCCCATACTGTGACATTTGAGAACCTAAAACTCAGTTTAAGCAGGTGCACACGCAAATACAAAAACAGAGTTTTCAGAAATCTCCACTTTGGCCGGAGTTTTTAGAAATGATCGTTTTCCGTGATAAAACCTCAGTTTTCGTGTAAATGAAAGGCCAAACCGCATGAAAATACATGCGTTTTTCTTCCGTGTAAACGGGGCCTCAGATGTCATTAGTTAAACCAAGGATCTGTAATGTGTCTTCAGTGAACAATCGGTAGACTTCACAAGATATCAAAAGAGTAGTACATTTATTTCACACACAAATAGAGTCATTATCACCCTACATCAGACAACGTCAAGCAGGCTCAACTGCGTATGTCGGTGGCAAAAGACGAACTTCTAGCTCAGACCCCGACCCCTCGGCTTGAGGTAATGGCCCCGGTGGAGGTAGGTGGTATTGCATTTCCGATTTGCTACCTGACTCGTCCGGTCGTTTTTATAGACCCTTTCGCCGTTGGTAATGTTAAGGATTGTGTAACTGGGAAGTGGAGAAATACAAGGTTAAATATCGGACCAAGTTATTCGTAGTTTAATGTAAGTAATGATGCAATCAAAAGATACACAATGAAAACAACACACCAAGATGTTCGTAGTCTAATACAATGAATCAGTCGATGATGCAACAGCAGTCTCACAGAAACAGAGTCTCAGAATAGAACAAACAAAGTTCTTCGTTGAGAAAGTGGTCGTGACAGAGATCAGAGAGAGTTCTGTCCACACCAAGTTCTGTCTCCCTGTCCTCGGGAGACAGGTCTTGTACTCCCCAGAGAGGGAGGTCTGTGATAGGTGATTGGTCAGAAGACCATAGGTCGGGGATGTGATAGTCCAATTAAATGTCCAGGGTGTTGGGGTGGCACAAAGTGGGCAGTCCAAATATCTGGTGATGGTTGGAGAAGGAGGGGGGCGGAGAAGACCGGTCTCAGATGATCCAAGGGAGGGGGGTTCCAGGGAAGGGAGTAGAACGCCCCAAGGTCCTGATGGCGTGCAGGGAGATGGGAGCGGCGCCTCCAAGGAAAGGGGGGGGGGTCGTGTCTCCTGGAGAAGGGGTGAGGCAGAACAGGCCAGGGTCGATGATGTATGGGGGAAGGTAAGGCAGGGTCTCCAAGGGAAGGGAGGCCAGGGTCGATGATGTATGGGGAAAGGTGGGGCAGGGTCTCCAAGGGAATGCAGGTGGGGCAGGGTCGATGATGCATGGGGGAAGGCGGGGTAGGGTCTCCAAGGGGAAGTGGGCCTCAGAACAGAGTATATCCAAAGGTGGTCAGACCAGCTAGTCTGACCCGTCCTTAAGCTGAGAAGAGTTACAATCCCAGCATTACCTTATCTCCCAAGTTGACACTCTTACTCCCAAGAGCAGAGAGGCTCTATTGTGCTCGCACCAGTCTCTGAACGTCTCAAGCTTGCCTCCTGTCTGACCTTGGCATGCTTGCACACACACCAGAGTTACATGGACGCACGAACTTGCTGCACAGATACATCTCAGCATGGCCCCACTTGCACAGAAGGCATCCTGTTGCATGATGTCATAAGTTCTTTATTAATTCAATTGATTACAATTGGATACATGTTTTAGTACTAAGCATTACGTGACAAATGTGTATACATACATGTACGAGGTAGTGATTGGTATAGCAGCATTGATTAGCAGTATGTTATCATTCCTTCACAGTAAACTATGCTCACGTCATGAAGTGTGCGCATGCATTCTGGGGGCAAAAGAAATGGTGGAAATTCATACCTTCATTCGCTTAATCCTAAAGATCTTGAAAGTTACCTGAATAAACTGACATTAAGCGATGGAATCCAACTTCCCCATCCATATTCGATCAAGGTTGACCCATTAAAATGGCCAGCTATCGAGTGGCCAGATATTTATACATACCTAATTGAAAAACCCAGTGTTTACACAAAAGATAAATTACGAGCATTCAAGTCACTCGATGCCTATAGCTACGTTGTCTGTGGGCATGTCCAGGATATAAAGTACTGCGACCTTAATGATGATTTCTGTGTCCTAAAATGTGAGGTGCTACCAAGCCAACGACAAGGAACAAAGGCGGTAATGTATAAACCATAGGTTATTGTCAACAAACCCACCAACTTCATCTTGACGGCAAATTGCACATGCATGGCAGGGTAAGTCGACCTTATCATAAACGTTCAGCGGTTCACAGTTCAGTGTCAAGGTGAAGTGCCAAAACAAAAGTGCTAGCTAGCCTAGCAAGTTTATAACCATAGCAACCAGGAAACACAACAAGCAACATCCGCTGTAGCCTACGTCCAAAACCAAATCTATTCTTGAGGTTCCAAATATTTTCAAAGCAATTTGGCATCTGACAATAATAGACTTGTAACTTCTTATTTATGCTACAATACAACTTATATTTGTTATGATAGCCAATGGGCCATATGCGTGCATTTTTTATGATGTCTTCAGTCCAGTAAATTTGTTTTACAGCTTGAAGCCACAATCTCCGCCTGTTTGCATTAAACTGTCTTTTCCCCGATGGAATGCGGTAGAAATTTAGACCTTTTATTTTAGTTGACCTGTTTAGGCATCCAACAACACAACAAGATGGCATTGTTTAAAAAAATTGATCCAAAAACCAATTGCACTGTCACTAACTGTGGCTAAAATAGCTTTTTTGCCTCCAGGATGCGCGCGCATACTTTTTATGACGTAGGTCATAAAAGGGTCTATTCTATTAACTCCAGTCAACATAATCTAAAACTATCTCCCCCAATAATTTTTGTTGGATTCTTGAACCTGGCTCATACTAGCTTTTTAATTGAATAATTTTTCCTGATTTTTGCTAAGTTCGAAACCAATCCGAAATGGGTAAACTAGCACCCCATTTATTTCCTTACGTCAAGAAAAGTTGCATGTAAACGTGCTCGCGAATACGAACAGGGGACGAGCACAAAAGGGAACATCAGCAAATCGCAGATTTTTCTGAGCTGAATGAGAACAAGGAGAAAGCGCTTGATAATCTACAGTTGCTTGCCTTTATAGCAAGTTTTACAAATGGTCGAACACATACATGATTGTTGTTTGTAGAGTTTATTTCCGTTATTTTAAAGCAGATTTATCATTTTGTAATGAACATTATTATGCTCATGGCATGACAAACGTAATTGTAGCCTAATATAATTAGTTATAATAGCGTGGCATGTTACGGCGTCATTTAAGTTTTTCTGGAGCAAAGACGAAGATGTATAAATCATGTCTGATAAACATATTGTTATGGTCGTTATATTCTTAGACCTTTATGTCAGTTAACACCACAACAATCGCATTAAGCTAGTAATAGTAAGCAACACTCATCATCATTATAAAAGTAACAAAGGCATAGGCTTAATTTAGCTTGCTTAGCCGAGCTGGAACAACGACGGAGCCAGATATTCAAGTTTACAGCTTCTTTAATTAGGGTGACCAGACATCCTTTTATCCGGAGATGTCCTCTTTTCGAGACCTAAAAAATGCATCCGGTCAGGGATTCCAAAATTGGCCAGGATTTTGCCTCGTCGGATATTTGTGTTTCTCTGGGTCTTTCACAAACTACTACGCCCTTACATGTTTGGAAAGGGTATCTTCCTTTCGTACATTTTAATCAGATTTTCAGTCCTTAGAAAAACTAGCATGTTAGCTAAGGTTTACTCAATTTCTTTTGTAGCTACTTGGAAGAAACATCCTTGTCATCTCTTTCTGCTGAAACAGACGCCTAGGTCTGAACACGGCCAAAAAAGCACAACATATTTCAGACCCAGATTACGAAATCAACAAATGCTGTTCCACTTGTAATGGGTAAATAAAGTATGGTATTGCATAGTGCTAGATGTAGGTAAAAGCTTGTTTATCTAGCTAGCTAACATAATGTTTGCAGAATGATCTTTGTGACTTAACTAATCACAGTCAGAGAATGTCTCATAAGGGTGCTTTGGCCACTGAAGGGAAAACTTGGGAAACTCTGACTTACTTTCCTCTTCCTCGAAAAAAACCTTATGTCCATCTCGTCCGTGGAACAGTCATGTCTGAAGTGCTAGCTGCAAGCACGATGCGGCGATCAAAGAGTATGGGAGTTGAATATGCGTGCATGATGCTGTGTGTCTAGAAAACGCGGAGTGGAATTCTATTGCTATGGGTTTTCTCCCTACTGATAAAACGGATTTGATTGTGAAGCAATGGAAAGATCGCTGGACTAGAAGTGTTTTCCACAGATTAGAAATCTAATTGTGGCGGGGAGGGGTGGGGGTTGTCAGACCGGGGGGGTCTGACAATGATTCACACCTTCACAAAATTAACAACAACTAACATATCATTTCTGCATTATGCATGTAGCAACGCTAGTGCTAAACAGCTATTTAACTGGTCGGCCCCATGACGCCGGGTAAGTAGTTAGCTCTTGAGACTTTTCACCAAAAGAACGAAGGGGAAACTTTGAGTACTGTAAGTCGCTCTGGATAAGAGCGTCTGCTAAATGACTAAATGTAAATGTGAGTAAGGTACCTAGCGAAAAGTAGCCTCAACTTTCCTCGACTTTTAGCTACGGCACTAATGCTGAAGGCTCGCTGATATAGCTGTCGGTCTTACTAGAACGGCATATGTATGCATTGTTGCTAACGTGTGCTGACGTTGTGACTGTGCATATGTGAGAAAGACGCATGAGTGACAGAGAGACGGAGGGAGAGCAGGGGAAAGGAAATGCAGCTGAACGAATACGCTGCATGTTTTAAGCTAAATAGCGATAAAAACAAATATTTTACGAAACGCAATGTGTGGCGGCCGGTGTTGATTCTGTGGCGCACCGCCACAAATTAGTCTATGTGTGGGAAACACTGACTAGTACACCAGTCATGCACTAATATTTTGATCGCAAATGTGGGGGGGTCCAAACGACTTCTTTTTTTTAAGTGAGGGGGACGTGACTCCCCCAAGTTACATCGCAGCGACTCCCATGCTCTGGACACTGGATTGCAGGGCTTGACATTTACTTTTTGAGGCTCTTGTCATTTGGACAAGTACATTTACGTTTCACTTGTCCATGCACAAAAGTCACTTGTCCCCCCAGACCTTCAAATAGCTTGGCGAGTGAAACAGGCAAAACTAGCCTGGCTAACGGAGGTCGCTTTCTCAGACTAATGATGAATGAAACAGGCTTGGTTAAAGAAATTCGAGATACTGGTTATCTTCAGCAGGCTCGTATCTACAAAATCCAGTCCTCCCTGATGTTTTTGGTGTAGAATGGAGTGAAATACAACATTGTGCACACTGCCTGTGAGCGACCCAAGTCTGACTGAGGCTAACGTCAAAACTATGTAACGGGGACGCAGTCTCACTCAGATTGCCAGTTTACACAAATCACAAAAATAATCGGACCAGCTGGCTAAAGGCAGAATTCCCATATCTCTTGAAAGCTGCCCTGCTCGACTTTTTACATGTAGGGTGAGTTCAGGTAATGTGGGACATCTGCTAAAGTGGGACAGTTATGCATTGATTTAATATGTGCAAAACCGACATCCAATTACCAGAGCTGATCTTGACTCATAAATACAACACTTCTAGTCACTATGCAGTGGTTTTTATTTGTCTGACATCATCTGAGTATGCGTGATCTGGCTTGACAGGAGGTCCATATACAGAAAAAACGCATTAAAATTACAATGAGTACTATTGCAGCATAATGAAGGGTTTTAACCACTGATTGAAACACACACAAAAATGAGTAAAATTATGCTTTGTTAGAAGATTAGTGCAGATCACTAAGGTTTACATCATTACACTTTATGCCTATTGTATAAGTCAAACCCCACAACTAAATGAATCTTGCCACACCCTTGCACCTAGCATTTTTTTATATTAGCATTTAACGTTGAATTTAAATTTGAAACACATTTTTTTCACCCCCCCAAAAAACATACATTCTCGCAATCTGACTCAATGGCTGCTGGACATTGCAGATTCAGCTGCTAATAGCCTACTTATAATAAGACTCGTATCACCAGTCCTGTTGTAACCGAATGCCGATGGTATTTAGTATCTCTTACAATGTACTACAAATATTATTTGTTTAAATTATTGTTTGTTTAAAACATGCAAATCATCAGAGCGCGCTTATCACTGCCTGAACTTGCAGCGTGCGAACTTACGTAGAAGCTGAGTGGGGAACGTTTGTTGTCTTGGCCGGAGAAGATAATGTCATTCGATTTATATGTGATTCTTATAATTAATAAATATTAATTTTTCAACCCAGCACGTTAGCATGAGCGAAGTAGCGCTAGGCCAACTTACGTTTTTCAGGTGGTAGGAAGGCTACATGCCTATTCAACGTCGAACTATGAGTTTGCTTTCAACGTTTTTCGAGTCACCCGGTACTTTGTAAATGTACTTAAATGAAATGCTGCCATACCACAGATTTCTTTTCCATTTTGACTAATAACACCGACAAAGTAGGCTATGGCGGAGTTTTGTAGTTCTGCAGCCAATTGTGCTCGTACTGTGTGCAAAATACCAAACCAAAACAAAGCGAAAGCTTATTAACGAAAGGGAAAACAGTAACACGTTCTTTTAAATAATATTTTTTTAAAGTTGCTTTATTTGTCTTAAATAATATCTACAAATTCTGTAGAACATTTCGTTAATTCAGCAATGATGACACAAGCGGGATTCAGATCTCACACTGCCATACGGCAGCTCGACTAAAAAAATCTTAGTCGACCAAGAGCATATCGATCAGAAAGTCAACTAGTCGACTGAGAGGGGACAGCCCTACCAAACAAGCTGTCCCACATTATATGAAAACGCTGCCTGAGTGAGAGAGGGGGTCATGTTGGAAATTGTGTAGTTTCTATAATATTGTGTATTCCCATTTCATTCCAACAAGAAAATGTTCGTAAGCCCTAAAACTATTTACAAAAACACCACTGGGGCGAGTTTACAGTTATTTTGTAAGTCTACCAAAAAGTGTTCAACATTACCTTAAATCACCCTAGTATTGACTGTAAAACTGTAAATTTATGAATTTTGTGACATGACGTGAAGACATGGCTACGCCGTCAGAAAAACCTCTGTCATTCTGAGACAAAACTTTGTCAAACCAAACGCCGTCAGAAAAAGCTTTGTCATTTTCAGACAAAACGCTGTAAAAAAAAAAAACGCTGTCAGAAAAAGCTCTGTCATTCTCTGACAAAACTTTGCTGAACTAAGTTGCAGAAAATAACTATTTCGTATTATACCAAATAGTTTGCTTGCTGTACCAGTTAACAGAAACAACACCAGGGTATTCTTTGTAAAAGCTGCTATCTACTTAAGCTAATTCAGAAAGCTAGTCAACAGCTCCCTCAATCATCTAGCTCTGACAACTTTTTTTCTTGACAACAAGTTTTGTCTCAGAATGACAGAGGTTTTTCTGACTGCGTTTGGTTTGACAAAGTTTTGTCGAATGACAGAGGTTTTTCTGAGACTGAAGCCGTTTCGCCCAAGTCTGACGACTTTTGGTCTGAGACCTGACGCCTTTTCGCTTGAGTCTGACACTTGAGTCTGAGATCTGAGGATGTCCTAACATGAACACCGTACAGCAGGTAGGTCTGGTGCCGCGGATACACAAGATGTCTATGCAACCCAGCAATAACAACACAGTGAAATAGGCACTGCAATTACACACAAAACGTCAACACGATGCAATAAGTGAGCACACACACCCAAAACGGCAGTGAGGTTCATGGCAATTAATCACTCATAGCTGGACATACATGCAAACTATCCGGTCAGGGCCATGGCCATACACCTGCAAGTGCAACCGACAATAATACATAAGCTACAAAGATAGGAAGGAAATAGTGGCGCCACCAGAAGGCTATGCGAGCTGGGAAGGCTGGGTTAATGCTAGTGAAGCGCACAAAGTCCAATGATCCCTATTAAAACCCTGGAATTATAAAAACTGCGATAACAATATAACCAGTTCGATATTACCCAATGTCACACTGTTTGCACAGCTTCATGATACAAAGAAAAACCCAACCCTCTGTACGCTGCCAACACGCCCTTTAAGGGTTTTTCCTTAATTGGCGTTGATTGTCAATTGCAGAAGCATCCGGAGGCACGGCCGTGAATGTCCCGAAAGCTGGTCGCCCAGTGGAGGAGCTGGAGGCTCGGTAGTAGATGTGCGTGATATTAGATGGGCCGTGGTCCACCCACTTCCTCTGTTGTCATCGATACTCAAAAAAAAGACATCACAATATTACATGCATTACATATACCTTTCAATGTCACTGAAGCCATTGTAAAATATAGTACATATTATGTTTATCTGGCGGTTACTGTTAGCATTGATAATCGTTAAAAGCGCAATAACAATATAACTGAATACATTTCATCATATTCAAACTTTTAGCATTGTGTAGTATCATTACAGTAAATTCCTCAAGGAAAATTGCATACTCATAACTCCTTAGTGGTCTTCTCTGTGCCAAATCTGATCAAGTGAAAAAGGTATGAAGACCATGAATCTAGACTCCCCGCATGAAGGCATATGGACATATGATAAAGAAAATCAAACTTTAATTGTATAGCCCTGTTTACAAGCAGTGTCACAGAGGTAGCAGCCCACAGATCAGCATCCGAAATTATGTGGTGGGACAGGGTTGCTTCTATCCCCACATATAAAATACACATCCACACCACTCCCTGTCACTGCCAAATCATTTGAACATCATTATGTTATGCTAACTGATCCTATCAAAGCATGCTTAATTGTTCTTTACCGCCCACCAGGACCGCTAGCCGACTTTGTGGAGGAGCTGGACATGCTCCTCAGCTCATGACATTAATATCATCGGTATGAAAGACAGGAAATGTTTGTACAGTATTCTGCTATGGTCTTAGTTAAAATGCCTTCACAATTGTTTTCATGCAAGATAAAAAGTTCTTTTCAACCCTTATCATTATCATCTTTACCCTTGGGGATTGATAAAGTACCTTCTACTACCAATATTACTGTGTGTGGGACAAACAAAAATGTATTTTGGTGGATTAGACAGAATTAAGTGACAGAGAACTTTTCCTGCAGTCTTGGCCGATGACACCCTTTGCCTACCCTACTTCTCAAATCCTGGTGTATGTACAGTACATACAGTATGATAAACCAAACATGTCACCATTCATAATACTTTCCTTTATTCCTGCACCTCTGAAATTCTGTACATATGCATTTAAATTGAATGTGTCATTCTGAGTCTTCTATCTCAACGTGATTTAGACATCCTGTAGTCAATTGGTCTGAACTGACGGCAGGTTTTGCTTGTCCATCTGACACCAACTGTGTGCTCCTACTGGTCCCTAGGCAGCAATATATTGTATCACTGATGTTTTGCAGTGTCTGGTCAATAGAAACCAGGGTGTCACTCATAAAAGAGTGGGACAGCCGTTGACATTCATGGTTCTCACATTCATCCTCAATGTGTGTATTCTCCAGCTTGACAAACCAAGAAAATCCCATGTTGGGATCGTCACGCAAAACAATAATAATGAGATTTTGACCTTTCATACTTAAGGAGTGAAAAAATTAATTAAAAAAGAAACAATCATAAATAATTATGTATATATGCAGACATATTTTACTCACCTTACATGGTGAGGGAGCATGCATTCCTTGTATCATACCATGATGTCAATTTAATGTCTTGCAATGTACTTAGATTTATTCATTATTTTAACTTAAGCCTCTGTGTTCATTTTATCGAGATGTTGATAGCACTTCGTTTTATTATAAACGTATCCATGTCTGCTCCAACATCCTTCACTATGGTCTGAACTTGTTGCTGTTTGTGTTAAAGGTAATATGGGTATCTCCTACACAACTAACATTTTGATCAGGATGATTTTACTCCATTATCATTCTGGCCTATCTTACTTCTGCTTCTGTACTATCGTAGCAACAACCAAGGTATTACAATGTATACATTTTTACTACTATATTATTCAATATTTATCTGTTCTTGCATTACTCTGTAATAACCACTATGATCAGAGCTCTAAATAAACTTTTACAACTATCTTAATCAAACCCACTTATAAAAACCACAGGGTTTACAATTATGTTTTAAATGAGCTTAACCTCAATTTGTGGAAAATGTGTAACTTGTGGTGAGCTGGCATGACAGCTTTGTAGCGATTAGTTTTGACGACTGGGTAATTGACATGCTACGAAGCAAGTAAACAAGACAAGATGGTTCATGGCTACATTGCTTGCAGCTCTGGTGATCCCAGGCATTGGCTTCAGTCCATTTTCTGTCTTGTAAAAGTCGAAAATGACTATCTTCAACAAATTATAGACTATATTGTAAATCCAGACTAAGATGCGTTCTTCATGGAAGTTAGCATTCTTTTGTCAATCTGTGAAAAAAGAAAATAATTACTATCATTACATTTGCTTCCATATTGTGTCACATATTAGATCGAACTTAATCCATGCTATTTTACATGCACTGTTTCATTCTGCTGTTTTGTTTTTTAGGGTGGCAAAGGAAAGCCACAATCTTCTGGGAACAAACAGGACCTTCCTTCATCCCTTTTTAGGCATTTTTTTGTAAACAACTTTTTTTAATTAAAAAAATATGTTTTTAAAGCTTCTTTGGTTGTATTTATCATGAGGGAATGAGCCGTCTCTGCTTACAATACCATATTATAATACTAGATATTGTCTGAAGACAGAGTTGTGGACTGACTCTGAACAAAGTCATGTGGAAAACATAAAATGAGAAGCAAAATTCAGTAACACCCTAAATGGTATTTATGGGGTCTCAGCAAAGTACACACAGATTTTACTTCCTGCCAATCACACCAACATTATGAATACCATCGAAATTGCTTTTATGTAGCTCTATCACAAAAACTTTGTGAATAGACAAGCAAATTATCTCTAAAGCTCACTGCTGGATTAAAATTCAAATACTGTAATTGTTCAAAGTTTTTCACAGAGGGAGATGGATGCCCTTGCTTAAGTAAATCAACATTGAAGCAGGAATCCTTTTCAACTGAAGTGTTCCTAGTGGACATAATCGTTTTAAAACATAGGACATCCTGCTGGCAGCCTGCTGAGCAGGCCACTGATCTCCAAACATTTCATGTAGACCATGAAAAAAGTATCTTTGTGGCATTGTCTCCTGCTAATAATCAACAATGGCCCATTTTGACAACGTGAGGGTGCTGCCTATTCACAATGTAATTTGGAGTTAGTCTTTGTCATCAAGCATGTCTCTACAGTATGATCCAAGCCACTGTGAGAAATGGCAGATTTTTATCAAATCAAGTAGATTTACTAAAAGATACTGACTGCCGGATAAGCCAGAACTTTAGGGGTCAAAATCTCCCCTGCTTTGGACGATGTGAATACATGTCTGCTTCAGACAATATTATTTAAGCATCAAAGTGTACTTCAAAGTTGCTCACCAGGTGGTGTGTCTCCTCGTTACAGGCAGCAGACAGTCAAAGGTAGAGCAAAAGTAGTTCCTCTAGTTTTGCTCCAGACTAAAATGTGTTTTAATGATAACATTGTGTCAGAGCACAATTATACCTGCCAGCACACATTGTTTCCCTCAGCCACCTACAACTAGGTGTACTTTAACTGTCTATAAGGAAACAAGGAGACAGACATTTTAGGATGAAAGTGAAAGCTTAACTGGAAAGGGTGCACACCTGGTGGATAGATGCCATCTTCATTTGGCAACAGCTGCCTTCGTAGCTAGTCAAGAGCACGTTAAGCAAGGCATTTTCCATACTGCTTTGTATCCTCATCATAAGATTTAAGATGCTTGATATTACTCCAGCAGGTCCTGGCAGTGTACGGTGTGTTGGTTATGAATTCTGAGATGAAGGACACCTGTGTGTATTATGTTTTCTTTTGGTGGTATTCTGAGGAGCACATCAGTGAAACAAAAGCCACAATAAATCACATATTCACTGATGAATGATTATCACCAGCCATGCACATGTAGCGCCCCCAGCCCAGATATGTGTTATTGTGAGTGACGCCCTGAGTTCTTACTCTCTATATGAATTAAATAAACGTAATGTGAATTATGCTGTGAATATTATAACTGTACTCACTGCCATTAACCCTCTAGGAACCTAGACTAACTTGACTGTGATAACCCACTTAATACACAATAATGCATACAAACATGAATTTCCACCCTTAAGGTATAGTTTAGGTACTAAACAGAATGCACTGTCATGAATTTATAACAGACACCTTATCAAATGATAGCAGTTATCCTGCTTGTATAACCAAACTGTACTGGTTACCTATACCCTCATACAAATCATACTCAAACATAGATTACATCAAGCATTTAATTTATGGGCCCATAAAGTGATAAACTAAACCGGCATGTATCTATTTGAAAAACCCCAAACATTAATTGTTCCTGTTGCATACATGAGTTGCTTGTGGGCGTTGTGGCCTTTAAAGATAAACTGGCCTCTTCATAGCCTGGCTGCCAGCCCAATTTAGCCCTGCCCACACAAAAAATTGGTCGGGAAGTTGGGTCTTGGGAAACTCGGTTGGGGAAAAACTATGTCCGAACAGGAGCTGTTCGGACCAATGAAATTGTCAGGGCTGGCTTTATACGATGATGGACAGATGATCAACAGTAACGTAATCAACCACGTCACCAAAGAGCGCTTGGGTTGAATTCGTTTTCAACAAACAACATAGGCTATTACGTTGCTCTGATTGGTTATAGGTCTATCCAATTGAGTTAATATAACTAGAGTAAGCTACTTTTGTCTTCCAAGATGGCGTCCCCATTCAATTTCAATGAAAAGTGCTCAGTGGCGCAGTGAGGCAAGCGAGAGCGCGAGACCGGACGCGGCCATCTTTCCACTTCCGACTCGTCCGGTCTAGCTTTAAACAGTAGCTCTTTTTTTCCCTAGCTCCCTAGCTTTTCCCCCCTAGCTCCGAAACCACGTGCACGCGAGCATAGATTTATATGGTTACGAGCGTGTGAACTAAGGCATTGCAGTGGCAGAATCTATGGGCAGAATGGGGTACAAGTCCGATAAGAATCAGAGACATGATGCAAACTTAACGAAAATATATTCTGTCACTGTAAGGTATTCCTTTCACTTGTTTTTTAGAAATAGGCTATAGGGCTGAATATACATTTAGTCATTTTAGTCATTTAAAGGGCTATTCTAGAAGGAACTCATCATGTAGTTTTTTTTCTTTGTGATATAAGTATGATTTCCAACGCATTGTATCGGATGAAACAAACTGTCAACAAGAACAGCTTGACAACTGTGTTTAAAATATACTTTATTGAACATTTGCCTTTGAAAGGGGCATATTCACAGAACCATATAGGCTCCAAGACGTTTCCATCAGATGTAAGTGGGGGTGAAACATAGTCACTGAGGACCTTCATTGTCCCACAAAACCTGGGGTCTGGCTTGATGACACGATCAAAAAAAAAAATATTGGTGTGTTTAACAAAAGCTTCTGAAGGCAAGACTAATATTATTTAAATATATGTCATTTCCTATTGTGGTTAACAGTTAAAGTATTAATCTTCATCTTTGCTCCATATAGACAGTCAACAATCTATGCCTGCGCTTAACATATTATAGGCCCTATTTGCCATCATGTCATGAACGTTTTTATTAAAAATCAAATCTGTTTTAAAATATCGGGAATAAACTATATTAACAACATTTCATGTATGTGTGACAACCATTTGCTAAACTTGCTACAACAAGGCAGGCAACTCAAGCCATTTCTCCCTGTGCTCATTCAATATAAGTCAAGGCTCATTCAGCTCAATGCAAATCGGCTATCGACCAATGTGAACTTTTGTGCTCGTGCCCTGTGAGTATCCGCGAGCACATTTGCAGGCAACTTTTGATGACGTAGGCAAATAAATGGGGTGCTACTTTACCCATTTCAGATTGGTTTCAAACTTGGCAAAAATGATGATTTGTGATGAACTCCCGCCACAGAGGAAATCCGTGCTCCGCCGTCAGTAGCTGCCGCCAGATTCACGCACTGTCCGCTTTTGTGCCTTCTCTCCTGCCTGGCGATCCCGGTCTCCTCACACTGGCCGATAACAGTCCTCTCATTCTGTTCACTCGCCATACATCAATAGCCAGTTAGAAAACAAACAGTAGGCTACAGCTAGCAAGCTGCCCACTGGTTTAAATATCATTAGACGGACCAAAGTATATGAAACTGCCAGAAACTTCTTTGTGTGAATATAATAGCTTACTTCCGCATGTACACTATAAAACTGGTTATCAGGCCGACAACCACACGCAGAATATACTTAAGAAGGATGTATATTAGTTGCAGTCTACTACGTGACCTTCTCTGTCGCTTTTTCTTACATCCGTGAACTCTCACCTACCCCAATATGTTATCACATAAATGAATGATTTTACCCACTTCATTTTATTTTCACGTAAGAATAGTATAAATTAGAATCATTTTTTAAATGAACATTTTCCCTTATTATCAGAAAATAAAGCAAAACAAATACATTGGCTGTCTGGTAAACAGACAGAAAAACCCAAAGGAAACTTAACCATGTATAGTGGTAGTTGTATAGTGCTGACAAAAGTAAGAGTCAAAGTAAAGACCCGTCATTGCCTCCTGACCAAATCCCTCGCAACCTTGTAAAAAAAAACTGTAATTTGGAAACGGTACATGTAAGTAAGTAAGTAAGCAAGTAGGCAAATTCAAGACACATAATCTGCAAACCTAACCATACAACATATATTCTGGCCAGGTTATCAATTAGGCAATTTTGACAATATCCAATAAGGCATTTAATTACCATTTAAAGAAATCTTGAAAACCCAAGACCCTTGATACCAACCAACTCTTGAAAGTTACAATGGTGTGACTAAATCTGAATTAATTTAATAATATATGCTTAAATAGGCAAAGTTTGTCAAACTGAATTTGACATTTGATGTCTACCTTTGTCTCATCTCATCAAATCCTAACATTTTCATTAAGCCACCAAGAATAGTCTTTCCTATTCTCTCCCTTTGCCATTAACCTAAACCACCATGGAGATACAAGATAAATTATGGAAAACTTCCAGGAAATCATTTCAGTACATCTTCCCACAAACGGGAAGCAGAGATACTAAGGACCTTGTGGCCCAGCACTCATCAAACAAATCATAGCAACACATCCAGAAGCAGTCCCCAGTAAATTGTTGTGTCAACCCGCAGGCAAGGGTCTTCCCACGACAATTCAATAAGCTGAGACCCCTCCATGCACAGCCTACTTAGCTAATCAAACCAGTCCTCAAGAATGAACTGAGACTTACAACTGTACAGTATGTTTTTTTCATTCATTCACCCAAAATGAAATAAAATAAATGACAGTTCAATGTCATCTAGGAAGGGTATAGCTCATTGGTAGAGCATTTGATTGTGGATCAAGAAATCCTAAGCTGAAATCCCTCCCAATACATTGCTTTCCATAAAAGTGTCTGCTAAATTAATACTTTATTAATATTATTAATTCATGTGGATATTGTCACAAGGACGTTGAGTCGAACGTAGGCAGGAGACAGATATGATGCAGGAAGTTGTGTTTTAATGGATTTCCATCAGCAAAACAAGACAGCAAACAAACTTAGGTGTTCTTAGAAAAAACAATAAACGGAAACCAAATCCCACTTGAATCTAGCGGAGCTCAAAGAGGCAATAGTGATGCTCTGACATAGTATGACAAGAAAAAACGTGACAATACCCGACAAATGACAAACACAAACTCACACCTTAAATACAAAAACATAATTGGCGACAGCTGAGGACTTGGAAGCAGGTGCGTGTCATTACGCATCCCTTGCTCCCGAAGACGGAGGTGTTCGAGAAATCTTAATATTTGGGAGAGAGGGTCTTGGTCTTGATCTTCCAGTAGGCGTAACAGATATCAAAATAATATTTGCATACAGGTTTGTGTGTAAGCTTTAACATGTGGCAGATCAATTTATAATCATCAACATTCATTTGAAATGATATAAACTAAAACAATAACAAATGTTTAATAATAAATAATTTAGTGAAAAAAAATTATGGGAGTCAGATGGCTGAGCGGTGAGGGAGTCGGGCTGGTAATCAGAAGGTTGCTGGATCGATTCCCTGCCGTGCCAAATTAAGTTGTGTCCTTGGGCAAGGCACTTCACCCTACTTGCCTCGGGGGGAATGTCCGTGTACTTAATGTAAGTCGCTCTGGATAAGAGTGTCTACTAAATGTAAATAAGCACAACCTTTTCCAAAAATGTGTTTGTTGCCATTGATCCATCAGATTTGAATCTATGAATCGTCAGAGCATAAGCAACTGTGGTCTACATGTGGGCTACTTTGCAACTACCATAATTAAAAAAACAAAATGCAACTACACAAGGAGGAGGTGGGGGGTGTACTACGATATCATGCGATATCCAGTAAAGCTCTCAAATAAAATGGAAGATAATGGTGTGTGTAAAAAATTTGTGTTATTGTACCGTATCATCTGCAGATTGCTCTGACACAAAATGTTGTTTCATGATGGTACTAAACCTACGAAGAGTATATATATTTTTTAAGATACAAAATATTAACACTACACCCTTTAAAAATGAGTTTAACCTAATGTCACAGCGAGCAAAAAGGCACAGTCTGTTAACATTGGTCCTGATTTAATGCAAGATTATTTTAATTTTTTTAAATCATGAAAGCTTGGAGCTTGTTTTTAACTAGGGAGATAAAGTATCCAATTAACAGTGTATGGTAATGTTGACATTTACACTAGGGGAAAAGCCATATCATTTATAACAGTAGGATGTGGGTGGTAATCTGAACTGCATTTTCTCATTCAACGCTGTTATACAATACCAATATGTATCATTAATGGTAGTGTTTGCTCATTTTAATTGAAGAGGCAACCCAATACATATTTAGAAATGCAGGAAAACTACTAATAATGCATTTAAGGTCATTGCTGTCTGAAACTATGCAATGAAATTAGGACATTTGTCAACATTAGGTTTGCACAGGGACACAATTCAAATATAATCCAGGGGTGGATGGAGCCTTGACCAGGCATTGCATACCTGTTTTTCAGTCTATGATTTAACTGACTGTTACAACCTTGTGACAACCATGAACAAAATCTTTCTTCAAAAAAGACAACACCACTGGCATATTAACCAAATGTAGAGACATTATCAGCAGCTCATCAATGATTTTAGCAGAGGATGGTACAGGTTGGCATCAGCAACTATGAGACCCAATATATCCGATTTTTGGGATGGCAAATTGAGTTTACCCTCTTTGGAAATGGTCAGAGGATAAATATATTTCTCGTGAGAGTAAAACTCCTCTAGGTTATCATCTCTAAACTGAATAGCAATGTAACAGTTAAAGTCACAGTTACAGTCACTTTCCAAGGATGAATGTTGAGCTTTCATATTGGAATTAGGCCTTACTTTTGTGTTCTTGAAAAGAGTAAGTTTATTCCTCTTAATGATTAATGGATGTATTCTGATCAACAATGATTCCCTTCACAAAGTTGTGATATTGGGCAGTGTGCCACTTCTCAATTATACGTGCAATGTTGATGTTGTCTTATTTTGCACAGTTGTGGGTGTCCAGTACAAGCAACTCTTCACATGTACCTTAGAATGGATTGCCCATGCCAGAGATTGTACAGCAACTAGTTTGAAACTTGTTTTTTCAAAGTGTTGTTGCTGGGATGTTGCTGAAACATGTGAATTGGCACCCATGAGTCACTACTTCATTATGTCCCTCAAATCAGATCTTAGACTGCATGGTAGATGCTTTTTCTTTGTTATTACATTCAACACTGAAATTAGTTCGCTGGGGTGCATAATGGGTCACTTTCCAACTGTTTAGACTGCCATTTGGATTTTTTAAATTGCTCACTTTCTGTTAGAGAATTTTTGAAGGCACCCCTTCAAGCAGATACAAAGATCAATCAAGGAACTTACCCAATTAAATGCTTTTCTGAGGTCCATTCTGTGCCTTGTGTCGATTGCTGATTGTTTAATTTATTCAATAGCTCACTTCCCGTTTCCTGGTTTAGTTTTTTTAGGGCACCCCTTCTAGGATATCTTGTGATACCCCAAGGAACAAATTAATCAAATGTCATGCTTCTATCCGCAGAGTAACAAGTTTATTTATTTTTTGTCTGATTCCCCTGAATATAATGTCTATTGATTGGTTACCTTATCCACGCTTTACCAAAAAGTATAACATTTATCAACCTTTTTCCCTCTGCAATACCCAATTTCTCCATGCCCGTAGTCTCCTCCTCAAATGCCTCTTGGCATTGGCAATGCATTGCAACAAGGCAGCTTGATGGTTCATTGTCTGTGTAAATGAACCATTTAACTCAAAATAAGGTAATAAGACTGCAGAAACGGGTAAAAAGCATAAAGTCTACACTCAAATAGTGGTTTCACTATCAAAGCACAATGTCTGTGCGGAGGTGTTGGACCCTGTCTGTCCCAAGCCTACTCCTTATTAGAAAATAATTGAGCGAGATAACATTAGCTGTGATTTGTGCAAACAGTGATAAAAAAAGGAAAACTGAAGCTTGATTATGTTTATTTGGAAGAGATTAAACTATATTGTCTGTTTGTATTCAGCATAGAGGATTGTTGTTGAAAACCTGAAGGAATCTTCATTATCACAGGAATTCACTGACTTGAATGTACTGCTGATAATTATTGTGGTGAAATTTAGCCACTTCTGTTGCAAACTTCGAAAGCAAGCTTAACCCTCATAATGAAAATTGGTGTTTTGTGAGTTTTGAGGTAGAAAAAAAGATGGTGGTTGAAGATCAGACTTGCGATCACACTGTCAAAATCATCTGCCGACTAAGTTTAATGGTTGCAAATACAGTGCATATACTGCATTTTACATGCTACAATGTAAGCTTAAAATTTTTTCCACATGTGACTTGTAGACTGGCATTAAAATCTTATGTGGTTAAATCATGTACTGTAGAAATCTTGCCATTCTCACTGTCAATATAAAACTTAAATACTCCATTCAAGCTACTGAATTTGTGTGAAAATGGTCAATTTTGCCAGGGAGTTTTTTCACAAAACCTCTTCCCTCTTATAGACATGATCTGACAGGAAATCTTTGAGAGGCAGCACCAACCTAACTGCCAAGAGATTTCAAATGTCTGTCCGTGCTCGAGGAGAAGCTGAGCATTGGCCTCCTATTAGTCTAAACACAGAGAGTTGAGAATCCCTCTCTGCTCAGCGTAGGCCTGGTGAGGGGCTGACAGCTCTCAGCGTCCCAGCCTGTCAAACAGGCCCTGTTATTCAAAACCCTCTCTTTGGGCCAAGAGAAAACACACACACTTTGACAAGCACACACACACTCACAAACACAATCAGCACAAATGCACGCACATATCTTTAACATACATCAATTGCACTTTCATACACCATCACTCCCCACTATTTACACAAAAGGTTTTCACTACTCTCAGTTCTGCTTATTGTCAGCATTTCAAAAAATATGCTAATCAAGATCAAAAGCATTATCCAAACACACACTAATTTATTGTGATTTCCTCTTTTTAGAGCAGTGCTGACAACAAAAATAAATCTTTGTGGATTATTGTCAATTCGTGTGATTGATTGAAAAATACCTTTTCATTACCTCCAATTTAATAACATCTCATAGACTCATAGAGCTGAAAAGTATCCAATCAGAATTTGAAACGACTCCTGGATAGCGAATACCAGCTTGCAAATGGATCTGCAGATGCCTCCCCAGCTGTATTCTGAAATTCATCACACTCTGTGAATACTAAGGAGCAGAACATCTTCATGCTCACGTTGTCTGTTAACAATGAAAAACCATTACTGATTTTGGATTTCATTAGACCACATAAATGTAAACACATCTATGTAGATCCACGCACACACAAACACACACACACAGTCATGCACATACACACGCACAGACACACACATATACACACAGATGTAGGGTTTTCTGTATTTCTCAATACATGTTTTACAATTATTCTGGATATGGTCATGTTTCAGACTGCCTTCAGCACTGAGCCTATATTGGTCAATGTCATTAGAAAACAATTATTATTTTGATGCTTTTACAGAAATACAAATTGTCTGTTGTAAAAGTCAATTGTGGATGCATATGCAGTAAATGTGTTCAGTTCACACTTTTAAACCTTTAGTCAGAAGTGTGAATATTATGTCAATCTTTTAATTTTTTTATTTGGCATGTTCTAGTCAGTATCCACAGTTCTGACAGATTGCTTGCCAAAATAGTGCATTGATCAATGATAACATGTTAGTTCCTTATTCACTCTGAGCCAAAGGTAATGATTGTACTGCAGTTTGTGTTATTCAGCGAGACAGATTGAGTTTGATAAAAAAAGTGTGAAAAAAAATGCTCATTGAATCGTATACTGTATGTGTAGTTTATGGGCATCGACAAGTCTTAATAATAACAGTATTAATTCCCTTCTTAAAATGTCCGTCTGTCTGCTAAATTGGGAATTTTCTTAATTTCACTTGTAGATGCATGGCATAACTTCTTTGAGAATTAATGGCATGCTTTGATTACCAATTTCAGTATGATGCACCAGTAAAATAGCACTTGCTGCTGGACTAAGAGACGCACAATAGGCACAGAAGTGTCTGACATCAAAATCTGGAGTTGCCTTTACTTTTGCTCTGGGTGAGAAACTTACATCATACATATGCATGAATATCCCTTATGTCTATCCCCAAAGGCAGCTGTATCTCACCATTAGTCGCTCTCAAGTCTCCCGCGCCACTCATATTGACTTTTGGAATAATTTCAGGCATCTCTAATGTGATTTATGATGATGCACATTATCGATTACTTTAGGAGATATTTAGGTATTCAGAATCAAAGTAATGTTCTCATTATGTTGATGGTAAGAGGCGCCAGGCCGGGGAGGGGTGAGGAGGGGGGGGGGGGGGGCTTGGGGGTCACTATACACTTCACAGGAGCTCTAATTAGCACATTGAGTAACAGCCCCATCCCCACTCTGCTCTCTCTCTTTGTGGTTGTGTCTAGCAACCTCAGCGTAAGCACAAATTGTTACTGCTGCCCCACAGGTAGGAACCAAGCTCTCATCACCTCGTAACCCTAGAGAATGGCAAACACGAGAACATATACTAACCACTATCCTTGCAGCATAAGGCTACCATCTTGATGAAACATTTTGGTCCTTATGGAGCCCATGGGGGACACACAAATCCAATACAGCTTCCTTTTGGAGTACTGTGAAGACTTGCATACAAACAACTGGGATTTAGAGGGTTTGTCTGCCAGTGGCAAGAAAAGTGACATCCTATTGGAGTGCTTTGGGCAAATGTATTAGCACTGGCAACGTGCAGACCATAAAGCTATATGAAACGGAGAAATGTATCTGCCAATTTTAAGAGCTAAAGTAGATCAACCAGATGGTGGCCAAATACATTAAGGTCGAGAACAAGGTAAAGCAAAGGCTCCAGGGTAATGCTCCTTGATACCAGCTAACTCACTTGTGTTTAATACATCGCTTTTGTCTAATGCTTGCAAAATAAAAATAATTTGTCTTCTTGCTCACACAATTAATACTAAAGTCGGTGGGACCGGCTCCGCCATGTGGGTGGAATAATTGTGTAATTTGGCTAGTTCCTATAATCAATCAGGTGCCCGACGGAACAAACAGAAGTTGGGAAAATAAGTTACTATGCAGAGATTAAGAAAACTTAAATTCACAATTGCTACATATACAAGCAAGGAAGGGGCAATCAGTGTAGTAGTCTTGGGTCTCAGTAACACCTGAGTAATGCAAAATCAGGTTCAATGACCTCAGACGAAGATTGTAGGAATAGAGGCAGGAGCATGTCTCTGGTATAGCCTACTGTACCTGCAATGTTTTACCTGTATTGCAAAACTTCTGTGAAACCTATAGCCGATCATATGCAAAACATTCAATAATTGTGAAAAAAGTCTCAACTTATTAGATGTAATTGACCTGCCTGAAATCTATCAATACTTAATAGAAAATTATGTATTAATTGTTTTCATGTCCCATACGGTCTCGGCTCCGAGTCCAGACTGCACTGACAGAGGGACTACGACGTTCATTTTAAGATCGTATTATTAGTGTTTTTGTACATTTGGCCCAATGGTCCCTATTTACTCGTGCTGTGGGTGCAAGTGCAGTTGACCTTTCACAAAACCCCTACCCCAAAAGGCCTTGACCAATCCTACCTTAGCAACCGGTCTCTACTTGAAGAAGGTCCATTAAGCTTTTGGTTGTTAGGCTAATGCATAAAATGGTAAATGGTGTGCTTATGTTACCAGCAAATTCGACATCAAGTATTTCCAAAGCCAAAAACTCATGAGGAAAGTTTCAAGGAAAGTGGCCCAATCTCATTTTAAAACCATAAAGAAAGCTCAAATGTAGTTTGCTAGCTGGCTTATCTGTTGTCCAAAAATGCTATGCTAGATGTGGCCTTAGGTAATGTATGCAAAACTGGACTACTATTTACAAGTATTATTGCCTGACTGAAGTAATATTACCTGACTGGAATCCATATCACCAGCAAACTAACTTTACCAGCTGTAAAGTTTGGCTAGCTAAAGTGAACAATAGATTGGGTTACATTTCAAGTTAGTCTCAGTGCTGGAGGCCCACATAGTCAGTCCTCATCTTGTAGATTATAAGGTACAACAAGGTCCCAACAGACAATTATTAATTTATTTAGCCTAAATCTGTGTAACATTTTGTTAATGGATGACCTTCTCCCGAGTATCCTAACCCTGTAGTAGTTGCTGTTGAGATCTGTATGCTTTTGCTCTAGCCGTGAGACTCACGCATTTCAACCATTTCATTTCAAATCATTTCACCAGCACATCCAGAATATTCTGAATATGTCCTACTGCATTTTCAATCCTCTTTGCCTCGATATGGAGGATATAGTGGGGGTATTACTCCAAAAACAGTCACTTACACTGACTGGTAATATGCGACTTATCCCCTCCTTGCTTAGAAGTTGCATTTAAGTTGCATTTATGCCATGTATCTAAAGTTACTTTAGTTTTGTACAAAGAAGCAAAGAATGACAGGCTAGCAACAGTTACTAGTTTAGCTTTGGTAAAAAGTAAATTCCCTTGTTTGCTCATTTAACTCTCCATCACGTGTCTATAGCCCCACAGTGTCTCCTATGTAACATCCAACTCACATTCATTGCACATAGCAGTACTGTGCAGAACATAAAAATCCACAAAGTAAGCACTGTATTTTTGATGACTGTATTCTACTACTACCAGATAGGAAAGGCGTTTTTATACACCCACCTATTAAATTAAATTGAAATGCGTATTGTCTCAGGTCTTTAATGGATAATCACTGTCTCCTATCAGCGACCTGTCCAGAGCTTCTCTCTGGTTAGTTACAAATGTTCCAATATAAAATAATTGTGCTCTGTCAAGGTAACTGCATACAGTAGACATGAGAAACATAACCTCTCACATCACAAACAACCTAAACACTTGTGCAATGGAAACTCTTGCGATCTGGCTGATGATTATGTTGCTTTATTAATAAGCTTTCTTGATTGCGCTGATGGAGAGGACATTTAGGGGGAGGAGCAATACTACTCAAATGCACCTTGGGTTACACAAGAGCGGTAGCACGGTCATGTTCCTAGACTTCAAGGACCAAACAAAAGAGACGTGCATATAACACTTGCCTCATTTTCCTTTCCTCCCTTTTATAGGTATTTCTGAATATAAAAATCCCAGTAAGTTGTACATAATTAGCTGATGACACGCAGCTGTACCTGTCGTTGCCCCCGACTGATCCGGGGATCTCAGCTAGGATCGAGGCCTGCCTCACAGACATCTCCGCCTGGATGACCAAGCACCACCTCCAGCTGAACCTCGCCAAAACAGAACTTCTCATCATCCCGGCCAAACCCTCCATCTCCCACGATCTCTCAATCACCCTGGGATCTGCGATGGTGACCCCTTCATCCTCTGCCAGGAACCTCGGGGTGACCATGGATGACAAGCTCTCTCTCACAGCCCACATTGCTGCAGTCTCCCAGTCGTGTAGATTCACCCTATACAACATCCGGAAGATCAGAAGATACCTGTCTGAGTATTCCACCCAGCTGTTAGTCCAGCAACTCGCTGGTCGCCGGTCTCCCAGCATGCGCAACCCGCCCTCTCTAGGGGATTCAGAACGCGGCAGCCCGCCTGGTCTTCAATCTACCCAGACGCTCCCATGTTACGCCGCTCCTCATCTCCCTCCACTGACTTTCCATCACAGCCCGTATCATATTCAAGACCCTGGTACTGACCTTCCGAGCGGTGAACGGGACTGCACCCGACTACATCAAGTCTCACCTCCAGCCTTACACCCCCACCCGCCACCTACGGTCTTCTTCTGACAACTGTATGGTGGTCCCACCGCTCAATAGCGACCGGTCCCAACCCAAGCTCTTCTCCTGTCTGGCCCCCCAATGGTGGAATCAACTCCCCACCTCCATCAGAGACACTGACCGTCTCCCCACCTTCAAGAAAAGGCTTAAGACGCACTTGTTCCGGGAGTACAACGGTCCTTAGGAATGATTTGCTGGACCTGAAGTTAGTTTCCTCCAGGATTACGACGACTGTGAGAGACTTGTTGCTCTTGTTGGTTAGTTGTAACTGATTAAAAATGATTGTACTCGCTGTGAAATATTTTACTATTGCTTGCTTTTCTACAGGTACACTCTTGCACCATGAACCTGTTGTTAAATTGTAACTTGTTTAACTACATGCTCTTATGGTTCTTCCCTTTGGCACTTATTTGGGTATTCACAATGTATGCTTTATGTTTTGGCTACCCGCAATGTTTGGGGCTATCTCGTTGTTATGATCAGTGACCTATGCACTTTTGTAAAGCTCTCTCTTGGAAGTCGCTTTGGATAAAAGTGTCTGCTCAATGAATACATGTAATGTAAATGTTATAATTTGGACAGAACAATAAATATGAAAGTGTAGAAATAGAAACTTTTCAGTTGACTTCCTCCAGACACTTGGCTTTTAACCAGGGATGCCATTTATCCCTGTAAGCTATACAGACGAGACACCAGACTTTTGTTCATAGTATGAAAAACACTTTTTGAAGCTGTTAATGTTTTATCCCATTATTCACAGGCCTGGGAGGATGTCTTTGTGGGAAAGCTTTGGCTGGACTTGGTGGAACCACCATCATTAGTGCCTCATCCCCAGGGTGGCATGTGTGGAAATTACTGCCCCCAATCAATAAACAAAGTCCAAGTGTTGAAATATTTATCCAGACACAACTCCATCTTTGTGGACTGTCGAAGCACACTTCCTGCACCTTAAGGGTAATTCAGAAAGCCATGGATGGGTAGTAGTACACCTTGAAATCAATGATGTGCCACTCAATGGTTGAGTGCTAAGTGCTACAAGCTCCCAGTAATACATGTTGATAACATGCTATGAAACTGTATAAAAAACTAAGAATGTTAGTGTTGCACGGTAGTACTTGTTTTTAGGGCAGTCCTTATAACGTTTTAAGATGGATTGTTCTCCATCTCCATAAGTGAAAATCTGAACCAGTGTTAATATTTCACGAAGACAGTTCTAGTGTTCATTCCAAAATAGCAGAGTTATGTCTAACATTATTGCAGACGGGCTTGACAAGGGCTTCCTATGAACACCTTGGACACTCACTTTACTCTTTTATCTTAATAAAGCATGCTGGAGAGATGCAAAAGCTTTATGTGAAACTGTATCTCGGCTGACTTCCCATTATAGAAGTGAGACAATTTTATATTGCTTACCTCCGTAGTGTGGATCCTCACAGAAGATAGCTCCCCCAAGTATTCACTCATAATACACATTCCTTAGAGAGATGTAAAAATGACTCTCATTTGTTAATATTACAGTTACACCCAAACCCTGAGTCTGGACATTGACTGAAGCTTTGCTGAGAATAATGTGGACTTTTGATTAAGACAGGCATAAGGATCTAATGATTCATCCTTCTTTTCACTTTATACATAATCACATGGAAACATTTAGTAATTTATCTTCATCCTGTTTGGCAGGATATATGGCCATATGACACTCCATAATTTACTAACCTTTGATCATAGAATAATGAGAAATTAACCTTGGAACCATATCATGACCCTTGGAACCATAGTGCGTATAATACATCTGCATTAGTAGCAGAATAAAAGCCTAAAATGGTATTTCAATTGTTAAAAAAAGAATACTGCATATGGGGGAGCGTGTGTTTGTATATGTGTGTCCTGCCTATACTGTACCCTGTTGGACAGTGTGGCTTAAAAGCATCATTCCCATGATGATCATCATACAGTGCTGATAAGCTAAAGGGGAATAGTAGACACTCTACACTACTCTAAATCTAAATACTGACATTTCTGTTAACAAGCACCAAGGGGATTTAAATTACTGAGATCAATGGCTGGAGTATGTGCAAATATCACTGTCACTGAGGCTCTCTGCCCCATATGTAATCATGTATTATTTCTCATTAACTGAAAGGTCTTTAGCCATGGCATTGCTGTGGTCCCAGACACAATGTTTAATTATCATTATCAGCCATTGTAATTTTGATTTGTTTGTTGTGTCAGTTGCTATTGTTTGGGTGGAATTACTCTACCAGGCTCAGTCAAGATGCCTCTTGATATGAAGAGGTTATCGAGGATGGAATATACACAGAAGGCCTGTGTTCTCAGCCTCTCCATGACCCAGAGCACACATCTGAATGAAGATGAGACAGGCATGTGGAAAAGATTGCAGAGCATGTCGTTCTCTTATTAAGCTCCGTGTCTTGAGAGAATCAATGTTAACAAGAGCGTAAATGGAAAAGAGGTTTCTGTGGGGGCCGAAAGAATGCACTGTACAGCACTGATAAAAGAGCGATGGCATCTGCAACCAATTTAGACTATGCTAGTGCTGAACTGATTATGAATCTGCAGTGTATCAGATTATGTGTTTGTGTGCGCATGTTTGTGAATATTGCCTTTGTATGTGAATTGTCTGTTTTTCCATGTGTACCTTATGTGTGTGTGTCAGTATGTTGTTTGTGTCAAAGGGACATTGTGTTAGTGCCACTCTGTGTGTTTAGAAGTAGCATGGGTTGTAGGCTTCCATGTGAGTTCTGGAATCTGTCTTTCATGGTTTTTGCGTGGGCATATTACAAACACCCAGCAGCTTCAGATCAACACTCGATCACGGTTCATCTAATCACGGCTTAATTTCTTCCGATACACATTTACCTTTTCTGGGGAGTCAGATGGCTGAGCGGTGAGGAAGTCGGGCAAGTAATCAGAAGGTTGCCGGATCGATTCCCCGCCGTGCCAAATGATGTTGTGTCCTTGGGCAAGGCATTTCACCCTACTTGCCTCGGGGGGAATGTCCCTGTACTTACTGTAAGTCGCTCTGGATAAGAGCGTCTGCTAAATGACTAAATGTAATGTCTGACCACCTTGGATGCATCCCTGCTTAAAATACTGGCTTTGTCTGGTGCAATTTGTTCAATTAAAATTTTGAATTCCATCAATTTATTATTTGTAGAGCACTATTAAAAACAACAGCTACATATGGGTCACACATTTAGCTTAGCTTTAAAAATGTGTTTTAGTGTTGTGGCAGGACTCATTTGGATGGGCATGCTGTTCAGACGAGTTGTTTAGGAGTGTTTACAGCAAATGTTTGATCCCCCCCCCCCCCCCCAAGAATTTAACCTAGATATTTTATTGGTTCTACTACTATCTAAATGCTAGATGCTAGAAACATGCAATACAGTATCTACAATAAAGAGTATGGGGCAGCTAATTCCATAAAAGACAATCCGCAAATCTAACACCACATAATTAAATGTATTAATCAAAAAATACAGTAGAATTTACTCCAAACATAATTTTAGTTTTATATCCAATGAAGCTACTGTGTCATTAATCTAAAATCAACTGACTACGTTATGTGATAAAAATCATCCAATACTTGAATTGAGATTTAAAAGATAACACAGGGGAAGCCAACTCAGACAAAGCCTAAAAATGTGCCAAGGCCTGGAGTTGAGAACACACTGAAAGAATGTTTTTTCAGAGGGATTAAAAGGAAAACAAAAGGGTACTCTCTATTTCCTTTGCTTGTTTCACCGTGAGCTGGGACTCACTGTAGCAATGTGGTAAAAAACACAAAGTTTGCTCCCTCCTTAATAAGCCAGAGAACAGAAGTCTTTTGCAAGTCTGTGTTATTTTTCCCTTACACCAGATACAGAAATCCCCCTGTGTGGATATGTGAGAAATGGAAACCCAGAAGCAGATTTATTCACTGCTGAGTCCCCTTTCTACCATCTGATCAAGAAATATCTCTGTGTGTACCGTTTCCCATTGTTGAAACAAATGAGGATTTTTACGCACCGAGCACTGCTTCTACTTGACATATTCTAACCACTCCAAGAGATGCATTTTTATGTCGGAATCTTTGTGATGCATGCAGGGATAACAGCCTACATATCATAAGTCCAAAACAAGGTACAGCCTTTTAAAATCTATGGCATTTGCTTAAACGCTCATTAAAGTATTTCAAATTGTTTCCAGGGTGTAAGCTAGGCCAGCCTAGTTTACACCCAGAGAGTCATTTGATCTGCATTTGTGTGAAAACAGTCTCCTATGTGCACTGTATCTGTTAACTTGAATGTTCATTATTGGTTCATTAGCAACTCACTGTCTTTGTACCACTAACACTATGCTACATCAATCCATTTCTAATATTAGTTCGTTACAGAACATTAATAACGACCATTGAAAGCATTTGCGCATGAGTAAATGCATAACAGTAGTTTAAGCACAAGCTTAGAACTAAAACATTCAGCTCAATGATTGCATTGAAAGAATGCGAGGATTTCAAATTGGGGTCTGAAAATCGAGGCCAAAATCTGTTCATCGTGGTCTCACATTGCGTTAATTTTCTCACAAGAAATGTGATTATATTTAGTCAAAATATACTATGTAAATGAAATATTTGCCTTTGAGTGGGGTCTACCCTGTTAAAAAAATCACACCTCATTGGTCCCCTTCTCTCTTTTAAAATTATGTACACATGTGTAACTAATTATCCCTCAAGGTAGACTGTACAAGTGAAAAGGGATGTAACCTCCAACCACTGCACCAAAAATAACTCTAAAAGCAGGTCTCTTTAAGGGGAAATGAGCTCCATTGAAAGGTCACTACTAAATTATATGAAAACAAAACATGTACAGAAGCAAAACTGTGTTTTGGCAGTGAAGGTTTTGCAAAGAGCGCACATAGCACATTCTTAAAGAAAAATTATTGGCTGAACATTGATGTACATGAGCCAAATGTGACTGGCCAACAGCACAAGGGGTCTAAAAATCATGATTTGAAGATTACCTGTTGTTCATATTTGGTAAAAGGCTTTGTAAATATCCTTGTTATTGTTTTTGTTGTGTAACAGAAATGTTGAGTTACCAATGAGTACAGCAATTGGAAGCAAAGCATTTACCTTTGGACCCCAAAACAAATAACAAATGCCCATGACAAATAATCTTGCAGGGGGCAGGGATCTCCAAATCATGTTTTTAACCTTTTAACGCTTCCAAAAATGGTTGGGGTTCAAATTTAGACAGCACCCGTTGCTTCCAGCCAGTGGTCTCCCACTAGAAGTTCGTATTTAGCAATATATATATATAAAATAATTGGCAGGTTGCATACTTTACCTTTCCATAACAATCAATGAGATAAGGCAACGTCAAGTGTAAGAAATGCTACTCAAAGAGAACTTAGTATAAAAATGAAGGTTAGCAGCATTAAAAAACATAAATTAAATTTAAAGGCCCAGTTTAAGCCTAGTCCTAAAGTAAGAGAAAAATGCAATGAAGATCTCCATTGAAAACGTTTTTGGACTTGGACTATGCTTAATCCGTGTCTGACAAAGTGGTTTTAAAGATGACTTGTATATTTTCAAACCTAGGGCTCACAGATTACAGACCGAGGTTATTCACCATTCTCACACCACAGTGTTTTTGAGGCTCAACATAAAAATCATCACTGCGCCTTAGCTGCCGTGTTCCCAAAATGGCCCCACAGGAATAGTAAAAGCCATTGTATCTAATTACAATTCTGAGGATTTTTGATTACAGTCTTGCCTTGAACGCAAAACATTGTTAAGGTACAATTGCTTGGAGGGCACCAAGCAGCATGAGATACAATTTTAGACTCATCTCAGTTCTTCTTAATAATGGAACAAATCCAAAGATAAAGAAGAATAATTCTTTTAATTCCTTCTCAGAGGTAATAAAATGTTTCCCTACTTTATTAAAACTTGAAGGTAAAACTTAACCAGGACTGTTTTCTCCTGTCATTATGTAATAAGCATTTTTCCATTAAAGGTTGTTTTCTGAGATTACATAAATTATCAATCTTAACATTACTCCCTTAGGGACAGGATGATGTAATGGAATAATAAGGCAACCATAATGTGCTGTAGTTTCTCTGTGTGCAGACAAAAAAAATAAGTACAGTGGAGGATACATTGTTATATCATAAAAAGTGTTTACGTAAGGATATAGGGACGTTGCATTGCATGATTGTACAACATTTAAATTACTATATTTCATACTGTATAAAAGATAGTGTGACAAAATAGTCTATAGTAAGTTACTTGAGTCTCATTTACTGTATATCAATGCATGCTTTTAGAGGGTAATTGGCTTACAGTACTTGTTTTAATAGTTGTTGTTTTTTCCAAAAGGTACTAGCTTTGTATTACTTATCTTATTTCATTGACCTGTCTTTGACTTACAGGGTGACTAGTGTCCGTACTGTAAATAACTAACTTATCCAAATACAAATGAAAGGTTATATTCTTCCTAGTACATTTTGTTTGCGCCGATTCTATCTTTTAAATCCTGCAATTTTGTATGGTTGACCTTGTTCCACACCATTTTAGTGCAAAGACTTGGTCGCATTCGAGAAAGAAAACAACGTCATAAAGATGCTTGTGCAGGGCATATAAAGAGTATATGTTTGACTTAATGTAAAGGACTAATGCTGGGGACACACTAAACAATTTTTTAATCTTATAAGATTTTCAAACTGTGAGAGACCACAAACATTAGGACAAAAAATCCTAGATTTAGCCGTTTTGCTCCTATAGTGTGTGGTCACTCTGAACACACCTCACACCAAGGGAACATCTGATCAAATCTGCGGAACCATCAAGATAATCGGGACATATGTTACCTAGGATTGTTGGAAGGGACGAAATCGGCCCGATTATCCTGTGGTGTGCATAGATATATAAACACTAGATGTCTTACGGCGGAGTCTAGAACGTCCGCACATGGCGGCCATCTTGCTACAGTAAACTCGCTCACCCATAACATTGGGTTGGTGCTACATGTACTTTTAAAATAACCATAACTTGCTCAATTTTCAACCGATTTTTTACAAACCAAACCGTCGGTTTGGTTTGTTATCAACGTCAGAGATGTAGTTGTGCCAGTGCATACTTCTATTAAAAAAAATGTTATTACATAATTATTCATAAGTATGCAGTTTCCAATCCAAGAAAACAATTGTTGCCGTAAAGGACTGAAATCCTGCAGCGCCCGCAAGGTCCCTCTGCTCAAGAAAGCACATGTAAAGGCCCGTTGGAAGTTTGCCAATAAACATCTGAATGATTCAAAGGAGAACTGGGTGAAAGTTTTGTGGTCAGATAAGACCAAAATCGAGCTCTTTGGCATCAACTCATCTCGCCGTGTTTAGAGGAAGGAGGTGGAAACATTAGGCCTCATTCTCGAACGCAGTTAAGAAGAATTTAAGAAGGAATTTCTTCTGAATTGGATTTAGGAAAACATTTGGCATTCATGAAAGTTTTTCTCATCTGGGATTTGTTCTGAAATTCAGAAGACTTTCTGAACTCTAAATAGCAGTAATAAATCGGCCAGAGTTGTCTCAAATGCGATTCCTTAATCATGCTTAATCATTTAAGAAAACTCTCCGTGTTTGAAGTGTTAATGAAGTTATAAGAAATCATTGGGGATTGCGTTCACATCAACTTTACAGACTATGCCAATCCGTTTTATAATTTAACCAATGAATTGTTGATATCCAAAATTTGAATTCTTAATATCAAAAATGCAATTGGATATCAAGAATGAATTGGTTAAATGATAAAACAGCTTGCCATAACAGACATCCTCGGATTTAAATAATTATAATAATTAAACTTGCTCAGTGTGCACACTGTTAGATCCAGTGGAGTACAATTCCACTGCTCATCTTACTGGTATGATGTTGCACCGTTGCACCTGTGCACCGGTTGCTTTTCGCTAGGCCATAACTTGCATTCCTGTTGCTTTCCTAATTGTGTCGATTCTGACTGCACACGTCACTGCTGTTGCGTGCCCTTATAAGGAGCTCTCGGGGCGTGTATGTATGCAAATTCAGAAGCACGAGGACATGCTTTCAACTTATGAAAACTCTTCCCGGGGATCACAGCACAGATAACTTCTGCTGTGTACGAACACATTTTCAAGCGTTCATGAACTTGGCGGATGTCTTTTTCTTTTCAAATTGACTGCATAGGTCTCTGAATTCAGTGACCTATGCTCAAAAAGAGCATAGGTCACTGATCATTCCTGTTTTGTATGTTGTACAGACTATGGTGGCAAACCAGTTTCCCCATTGGGGATCAATAAAGTAAATCATCATCATCATCATCAACGAGGTAGTCCCAAACATTGCAAGCAGCCAAAACATGAAGCATACATTGTGAAAAAACTAAGCAAGTGCCAAAAGGGAAGACCCATAAGAGCATGCAGTTATACAAGTTTACAAATTAAAACAACATGAACCACAAAAAGTGCAGGACTGTACCTGTGGAAGAACAATCAATAGTAAAAATATTTCACAGCGAGTACAAGACTTAACTTTGTTATAACTAACCTACAAGAGCAACAAGTCACTCAATAAGAGTCAACTAAACGTAACTAAAAAGTAACTAAACTAACATCAGGTCTAGCCAAGCATTCCTAAGTGCCGTTGTACTCCCGGAACAAGTGCATCTTGAGCCTTTTCTTGAAGGTGGGGAGACAGTCGGTGTCCCTGATGGAGGTGGGGAGCTGGTTCCACCATTGGGGGGCCAGGCAGGAGAAGAGCTTGTGTTGGGACCTGGCAGTCTTGAGCGGTGGGACCACCAGGCGGTTGTCTGAGGAAGACCGTAGGTGACGGGTGGGGGTGTAAGGTTGCAGGACTCAGGAGAGACTTGATGTAGTCGGGTGCAGTCCCGTTCACTGCTCGGAAGGTCAGTGGCAGGGTCTTGAATCTGATACGGGCGTTGATGGGTAGCCAGTGGAGAGAGATGAGGAGCGGGGTAACATGGGAGCGTCTGGGTAGATTGTAGACCAGGCGGGCCGCTGCGTTCTGAATCCTCTAAAGAGGGCGGGTTGCACATGCTGGGAGACCAGCGAGCAGCGAGTTGCAGTAGTCCAACTTGGAGAGGACCATTGCTTGGACTAGCAGCTGGGTGGGGTGCTCAGACAGGTATCTCCTGATCTTCCGGATGTTGTAGAGGGTGACTCTACAAGACCGGGAGACTGCGGCAATGTGGGCCGTGGCGGAGAGCTCGTCATCCATGGTAACCCCAAGGTTCCTGGCAGAGGATGAAGGGGTCACCGTCGCAGATCCCAGGGTGATTGACAGATCATGGGAGATGGAGGGTTTAGCCGGGATGATGAGAAGTTCTGTTTTGGCGAGGTTCAGCTGGAGGTGGTGCTCGGTCATCCAGGCAGAGATGTCTGCGAGGCAGGCCTCAATCCTAGCTGAGATCCCCGGTCAGTCGGGGGGAACGATAGGTACAGCTGCGTGTTGTCAGCGTAGCAGTGGTAGGAGAAGCCATGGGAGGTGATGATTGGTCCAAGTGAGGTGGCGTACAGAGAGAAGAGGAGGGGACCAAGGACGGAGCCCTGTGGGACACCAGTGGAGAGCTGGCGAGGGCCTGACAGTTTGCCTCCCCAGGAGACCTGGTAGGATCTTTCCGACAGGTAGGATGAGATCCACTGGAGTGCAGTGCCAGTGATGCCCATCTCAGAAAGTCTGGAGAGCAGGATCTGGTGGTTAACCGTGTCAAACGCTGCAGAATGATGACGGATGACCTGGAAGCCGCTCTGGCAGACTGGAGGGCAGTGGTGACTGAAAGAAGGGCAGTCTCTGTGGAGTGGCCAGTCTTAAAGCCTGATTGGTTGGGGTCAAGCAGGTTGTTCTGAGAGAGAAAGTTAGACAGTTGGTTAGATACAGCACGTTCAATTGTTTTTGAGAAGAATGGTAGCAGTGATACCGGTCTGTAGTTCTGGAGGATGGCAGGGTTAAGGGAGGGTTTTTTGAGTAGAGGGGTAACTCTGGCCTGTTTGAAGGCAGAGGGAAAGGTGCCAGAGGTAAGGGAGGAGTTTAGGACATGGAGAAGAAAAGTTATGATGGAGGGGGAGATGGTTTGAAAGAGAGGGGAGGGGATAGGATCAAGGGGACAGGAGGTGGGGCGATGAGAAAGAATGAGGTCAGAGATCTCTGCCTCGGACAGAAAGAGTTTAGACATTTAGTTGGGTCAGTCGTGGAGGGTGAGAGGGTAGGAAAGGTGGGTTTAGGGAACCGACTGGTAATGTCGGCGACTTTTTTCTCAAAGAAGGAGGAGAAGTCGTCTGCTGTCAGGGTGGAGGGAGGGGATGGGGGAGGTGGGTTAAGAAGGGTGGAGAAGGTAAAAAAAGCTTGTGGGGGTTTGAAGCAGAGTTAATTTTATTCAGAAAGTAGATGGTTTTAGCACCAGTTATGTGAGAAGAGAAAGATTTAAGGAGGGAGTGATACTTATCAAGGTCCAGACCGTCTTTGGACTTGCGCCATCTCCTCTCAGTTGTCCTAAGGGTGGACCGCTCTTCACGAATAACATCCGTAAGCCACGGGCAGGAGGGAGAAGATCGCGCAGGCTTGGTTGACAGGGGACAGAGAGAGTCAAGAGATGCAGTTAGAGTGGTTAACAAGGAGTCGGTGGCAGTGTTAGTGGGATGGGACGAGAACTCGTCAATGGGAGGGTGGGAGGATGTTACAATAGAGGAGAAATGGGAGGGGCATAGGGAGCGGAGGTTGCAGCGGAAAGTTACAAGGGGAGGGGACGTAGGAGGGGTTGGAGGGAGAGAGACAGAGAATTGGATAAAGTAGTGATCAGAAGTGTGCAGTGGGGTTACAGAGGTTAAGTCAGTGATACAGTTACGTGTCAGGACGAGGTCTAGCTGTCTGCCTGCCTTGTGGGTCGCCGGTGTGCTCAGCAGCGTCAGGTCGAAGGAAGTCAGGAGAGACAAGAAGTCGACGGCCTGCGTTCCTTGGAGGTGGATGTTGAAGTCCCCAAGGACTATCAGGGGGGGTTCCATCATCCGGGAGGACGCTGAGGAGCATGTCCAGCTCCTCCACAAAGTCGGATTATGCTTTGGAGGTCATAGGGGGGGGTAATTTTTCTGCTAAGGAGACAGGACAACTTCATCGTATCAAAGGGACGATGGCCGGGGCCATGTACCATCAAATCTTGGGTGAGAACCTCTGTCCCTCAGCCAGGGCATTGAAAATGAGTTGTGGATTGGTATTCCACCATGACAACAACCCAATACAGACAGCCAAGGCAACAAAGGAGTGGCTGAAGAAGAAGCACATTAAGTTCCTGGAGTGGCCTAGCCAGACTCCAGACCTTAATCCCATAGAAAATCTGTGGAGAGTGACGAAGGTTCAAGTTGCCAAACATCAGCCTCGAAACCTTAATGATTTGAAGAAGATCTGTAAAGAGGATTGGGACAAAATTGCTTCTGAGATGTGTGCTAACCTGGTGGCCAACTACAAGAAAAGTCTGACCTCTGTGATTGCCAAAAAGATTTTTGCCACCAAGCACTAAGTCATGTTTTGCAGAGGGGTCAAATACTTATTTACATTACATTTAGCAGACGCTCTTATCCAGAGCGTCTTACAGTAAGTACAGGGACATTACCCCCGAGGCAAGTAGGGTGAAGTGCCTTGCCCAAGGACACAACGTTGTTTGACACGGTGGGGAATCGATCCGGCAACCTTCTGTAGGGCTGTTTTGGCAGCCCCTTTGTCACTGGTCACCCAGACACTCGTCTGGGACAGTCGTTGATTTACATGAATGCTAAAATGACAATCACACCTTAATGACACACCTCTGGAGAGGTGGTCTCAACAGTTGAAGAGGAAGATGGACAGAGGAAGACTCTGAAATTATCATTAAAAGTTGTGTTCTTGAAAATAAGGTTCTAAACAGCTTTTAATGTCATGTTTGATATGCTTTTGTTTCTTATTTTATGTATTACATGCTTGTAATAATTTTAATACTGTAACATGTACATGTACAGGGTTTACAGAGTTTGTGCCTACAGCAGACCAACATGTGTTTAACATATTCCCCTGTCTTGCAAGGGAACCACTTGGTCTACTGTAGCCTTGATTAATGATCCAATTTGAATTTGTATGCGTTTAGACTACTTTTCAGTCATGTGACCGGTGTCCCCACTTTAGTCAGGTTTGGGTGTATATAGGAAGAAGTGTTACCAATCACTTCGAGTTTTGTTTACGATACAGCTCCGTTGCGTTAGGCGCCTAGTCTTCATTGTAACATACCTTTGTTAACCATTGCTCTGAAGGTATGTTTTGTACTTGATGATATTTCATTATCATTGTATTGATTATCTTACTATTTAGATAATAAACTATTATTGTGCATTTTGACGTTACTTGTTCTCTTTGAAACGTATCTATCAGGCTACGGCGGTGAAAACTTAGATCTAGTCTGGTTGATGCGGCTAACTGATTATAAGCATAGACTTTTGAGTAGGTTTTAACTTAAGGCCTCTGAGTCACTTACAGTGGATCTCCACGCTCAGAAGGAATTTACCGGGGCCTCTGAGTGATCGATTACATATCCTACTAGGTCGACTATGGTTAAATCTATTGTTAGGATAATTTCTTAAGTAATGCACAGAGTCGTCGGATTCAAAGAAAGTACAATAGTTTAATTCTTGCCAGCAAGGAGACAAAGTCTGATCGCAATACAAAGTTTGTCTGCTAGCATATTGTGCTAGCTAACTATTTAAGCAGAACCGCTCTTTACAGTCATTGGTTAAGACAAAGGCATGCAAATGTTCCTTTGCTCTTCTTCATTGGCTCCTTGCATAGACCTGGCGCGCGCGTGTGTGCGTGCGTGTTTGAGTGTGTGCGTGTGTGTGCCTTTTGACCCCTGTAAGCTTGACCACATGATTCACCCAACACAGATAAGGCCAGACATCTTTTATGGCCTCTCCAGTAAGAGAGAGTGGTCAGCCCAGGTCACCTTGTTTACGTATGCCTCATGTTACCCAAAGTCCAGATTTGGGGGTAGGCTTCTCTCTACACACAAGGAATGCTGAACACAGAATCATTCTTATACAGGATAAATGTGTTACATCTTCAATTTCTCCAACATATCCCTCCTGTTTATCCTGAATAAAATGTGTCATTCCAAAGCCACGCCTACACACAGTCAATAAAATCAAAAATACATAAAATAAAAATAATTCATAAAAATCAAAAATGTGTAATATTCAATAAGACTACACAGCATTATAGTCTAGCAGTGTGAATGCTTGGACATGACGGTAGCCCATGGTATTGGGTAAAACCCGTCATCACTTAGCAGAATGGTCATTTGACGTCTGATGAGTTGGACCTCATCTCAGATCTCCTTCACACAAAATCAAATAGAAACAAAGATTGCAACAAAGAATTCAACACAGAAATTATCAGGATATAAGAACATGCCTACTTGTTGTCTACCTGGTCATCTCTAAAACCATCAAACATTCAGTAGACTGTCAGTCAGGTTTTTCTAAGACAGGCCCTGATTGTGCTCTTCCTCTCCAGGTTAGGTGATAAGCATTTCTGTCCAAGTCAGGGAGTCATAAACCACAGTTAACCAAACAAAAACCTGTTTAACCCTTAAGTCACCCCAGATCATGTCTCCAAATGCACTCTCCCACAACTTATCTCCATTTTATAGATGGCAAAAGAAGCTCACCCTCCCCCGAAGGTGATCTCCTACAGCGCAGTCAGGACTCTAAATCAACAGACATTTCTCTCCAGCCTCCTGCTAACTCTTTTACAACCTCTTCATGATAAAATATCACTTTTGCACATCTCCTGAAATCTCCTTACATGTTCTCAATTTCTGTTTTCAAATTAATATCAACTTTCTGTGATGCAACCAAGTTTCTCAAAAGCAAAACATCAAGCTTTAATGCAACTCCCAAATAATACTTAATCAAGTCATATAAATGAAGTATTGTAGTATCATGGTCACAGTATTGTTATCTCCTCTTCCGACAGTCACTAACTGTTCTCAAAACATTCAAACTTCTGCCCTGGAACATAACATATCAACTGGACATCTTTACATAACTGGTAGAACGTATGAATGCTTCAATAGGAGTGTTTGTACCTAAATTTTATTCCACAGAAAAGTTTCTTACGTATCTCAAGATTAAAACAACACTTCTGAATCTGTTTAACATTTGCATTGTTATCAATTAAACAGTTAAATCATATCTGTAGTCATAGCACCATGTAGTTCCTACATATTTCAACATCCAAAACGGAACATCATTCTCAAGACAATTCCCCTTGTTTCTCAAAGTCCAATTTCCTGAAACTGATGCCATGACTGTGTGCATGGTGATTGTGTAATCTTCTCATAGAAAATGTAGTCTAGTTGATCAAAACGGCAACCTCAACGCACTGTTTTCCTTATTTTGCCATCATCAAACAAAGTGCACGCTTGACTCACGTGTACCATGCCATTTCCTCTCTGAAACTAGCCAGGAATGACCCTGTTCACCTTGGGTCATTTTCCAGGACTTAACGTGTCAAATCCGTCACCACAATCCAGTCTCCTTAGGTCAGGGACCTCTCACTGGATTGAGACAGCATCTCTCTCCTGTCTGCGAATTTCAGAACAAAGTAGACTACACAGTAATTAAAATTACATTCTCACAGAAGTCAGTTGAAGGCAACTGACTCGTCGTTGGTCCATTCCTGAATCTTTACATTTCTTTAGCTCAATAAAGTTCATGCATATCTTGTTCTCTCTCAAAGTATGCTAAAAAAGTTTTTTCTTAAAGTTTTCTTGAATAGTTTGCAAATCCATATACTGTGAACACTCTTTCGTTATCATTCCCTCCTGTTGAGACATGATCAATCTCATGGCTCAATATTATAGCGTAACGAAATAGATTCTTCAGTAACATAAGTTCCTCCTGTGAATTTACACAACCCATCATTTTGGTGACACTCCTTGCATTTCTCTCAAGACAGTCTCATCCACATTATACCTTTCCTAATGTTAAGACACCTGTATGGCTGCCTCTTTTGCTGCCACATCTGCTTTAGCATTCCCAGAAAAATAAAATCTATGTTATCAGTATGAACTTTTAGTAGACCAAACAAATTTTTCACAATCGCCATCTTTCCTTGTAGATAGTCACTGAGGTTAAAAGATTGCATCTTTTAACCATAGGGAACAGCAAAGTAAACATTATCCATTCCAACCACTAATTTTCAGTTATTAAATCCAGTTCTTAATACTAGTTCGTTGTGCTCGTCTCAGCGGTGTTGTCTTTATCTGTCCTATTGTTTTCACTAGTGGCATCATACAGGAGCAATCACCTTTTCAAACCATAGTATAGGGAAGACTATTATGAATATTAGCAACAGTAAGCTACATATGGTACCACGAAGGTCACAATACTACGGATGAGGAAATAGGTCACCCATCCTTTCTACCTTTCCCTGCTTACTGTCTCCTATCTTTTTAGCCTACACCCTATGTCTCTGTTGGCCGTTGATTTCTTCACTGAGTTTGAGACGCGCCGTTCTTTAAGAGAATGACTCCCCTTTGTAGTCAGACTTGTGCCTCAAGACTGTGGTGAGTAACTAATCTGTCCCTGTATCAATGTCCCTTACTTACAATGTGACAAATGCATCCAAAACGTCCTCTCTGCTATTTTGACTGCAGTGAGTGTGGTGAGTAGTACCTGATACGGTCCCTCCCACCTGGGCTGGACCATTTATTTCTTTTTGATAACTTTAATCAATACCCAACCTCCTGGTTTGACTCATCCACTCTTTGGTTTACTGCTTCACCTGGAACAGAATTTAGCAGAAGATCTCTTTTCTAGTTAGCATTTTGTATAAAATCGGTTAACTTTTTGATCCACTTCATCAGGAATTTGGATTACTTCTAGTAGAACCAACACAAGTTATCCAAAACTCTTATTTATCCATTGTTGAACAAACATGTATAACAAGACAATACCTCATCATTTGATATTCAACTCCTATTACTGATGTCTAGAAATCTGTTTCTTTGTTCCCTTTTAAACAAAATCAACTGTTAGTCTAATTTCTTTCACTCCAAAAACCTTTTCTTTCTTTCAAACCCGGTCAGTTTAAGACCGATATCATTTTAAATTCTCTGTTTAACCAAATCACACCTCTTTTTGTCAAAGATATGATAAAACCATTGTCATTATCCCAAACCAGAATTCAATCTGTATGTTTCTCAAATGAAAATATAGACCACATAATGTTCCCAATGTAGCGTTTAACAAAACATGTTTTCAACTATATTTTCCATAAAGGTCAGATAGGTAGAACTTCATAACTTGCTTTGGCTGCAGTCCAAAACAAGCTAATTAGCACAAACCATCATAACCACAATTTATCAGACTTATGAGTCTTCCCAAATTATTTCAGAACAAAGGTTATTATAACCCTCCTTATGCACTAATACCATTTATTAATACAACCTTATCACAGCCTAACTGTTTATCCAAAACATTGTGTGAGGCTCCTGATAAAACATCCAGTAAAACTTAAAATCATATTTCAATCAAACTCAAAATAAAAGTATATTTTAGTTATTTTCTCTTTCTCATTTGTAACCAAATTGTATCCAATACCTTTATCAAAACTCTTAAAAATCCTACATTTTACTATTTTGATTTTAAATGTTTTCCCATATACCTAAAGTATATGCATAGTTCCCTTTTCAGAACATCAAAGTGTTTAAACCAATCATCTCTTCACAACCACAAAACGTTCTCCTGTTTCATTTTATAACCTTCCATGAACCTCTTAAACCAATCTTTTATGTAACTTTCAAATCATTTCCTCATAATGTTTTACATACATTTCTTCAAACCAAAATAAAACATTTGTGAAAACACAGCTTCAAAATAACCCAACTGGAAAAGTGCCACCAATTGATTCCATGTCAATGGATATTTGATGTGCAAGTGGTTATTATAATCAGATGTAGCTACTAAAGTTACAATTTCAAATTAAATCAAATCCTTAAACAAAACATTCCTTCGCCAAATAAAAACAACCTTCCTGTCTAAACGCAAACTTCCCAAAAGTTACCTATAACACACAATGTTGCAATTATTGACTGAATCTCGCCGTTTGATTTCAAAATTAGCCTTCTGTTAATTCTCTGACCCAAATTTTAATTTGCTTTAAACTATCGTTATCATAATTTTGTTTCATTAAATCCATGTTCGGACAGTTAAAACTGCTTCTAGACAAGTCACTCATGCCAGTGTTACGCTCCGTAATCACGTCAACCAAACAATGCCCTTAAGACAAAAGAAAATATAAATTCGCCCTTTTTCTTTTTAAACCTTTAAATTCACAATTTAACATGAGTACCATAAGCCCGTAAAACAAAAACCTTATTCTTTAACTTCTCAAAAGTCTTATCAAAGCATACAGAGAATACTCCTTTGAACATTCCTATATTTACCAGCCATTACGCCCACAACATGCATTATGCACGGACAATTCTTCAAATCTAATTTATGCGGACCAAAAACCCCAAATTAAGATATTTAATTGGAATATTTTGTAGTTTGTAACCTATATGGTTTAATGTAACACTCTTCTTACTTTCTCAATTACTTTTAGTTTTTACTTGAATGACTCAAATCTAGCACATTGTATCCATCAGCGCCCGCTTCAAACTCGAATCAAACAAACAGCGCGCTCTGGAACAAGCAAAGACCTTTTTTTTTTTTTCCTCTTTGAACAACACAGATGGTTGGCGTTTACCTTCTATTCACTTAATTTTGCTGTATAACTCTTGCCATTGTATTGGAACCAATTTATAAACCAGGGGTTCGATTTCTGCATTCTTATTGAATACCATAACACATCAAAGATATGCCGCTTTTAAATACAAGTTCTGGTCGGAAAGGCTTCAAAAAACCTCCCTGTTTGGCTAGGAATTACAACAAATGTTTATCATGCATTTGTTAACCACCAAACTTCGAATTCTTCCAAACGAACACATATTTCAGCATTAATACTCACATAATTATGCAGAATTACCCTCTGGGATCACCTTTGCAAAAATTCAACGTAACGGGACTCTTAGGCCCCACCTTTCCTCGGAATTTCTGAAACTCATGTAAAATGTACTCGAACAACCAAAAACCTTGTTAGCAAATGTATCAAAATAGGCTACTCATCACTTAATATATTTCAAAAGTAACCAAATTAATGTGTAAATTAGCTCCAAATTCATCTATTTCTCTAAATTTGTGTATTTTCAATCTCTCAATTTCTTATTAGTCTGCGCATGCGTCATGTGGTTACTCATCTGGATCTCAAATGTCAAGCTGCAATACCTTTACTAGCCTGTACCCGCCGTCATCGCTGTTGAGTCTGTATGCAAGTTTGTTAGCTACAAATGTTGTTGCCATAGTTGCAAATTCAACTTCCTGGACTCTCCTTGGTCTCAGGACAGAGCAAAATCTCTGGCAAAATGCACTTTCTCTATGTTTTCACCATTAGCCATTAGCTAACAAAGTCACAGCTTGGATCTTTTCCTCTCAGATCCCAACAATTTGTAAAAGACTTTGTTCAACAGACAGCGGACTGGCAAATTCACTAGAATCATGTCAGCCTTCTTTTAGACACATTTGAAACAAAAATGACCACATTCTCCTCACTACTCTTTAACTTTAAAAATGGAATTCAAACCAAACCCAAATGTTGGTTTCCTTATGTCTAAGCATTTCACACTTCCTCTGTACAACTTTTTAAAATAATTAACCATGGTTATATTTACATAGAACCTCGATATTTACAATTCTATCAATTCTTAGTACTATTTCAATTTCAACATAAAACTTGGTCCAAAGTCTACATATGCACCTAAGATTGCTCGTCAGAGATGTTTACACATATCAGAGTTCTGGTTGGTCAAGTCTTCAACTAGTCCATTTGATTAGGTAAATATTAATACCACCAAACTCATACATTTCAGCAAAACAACCTCAGCAGCATCAAACACATATATGTAGCACCTTTGCCCTTAACAACAATTGCATTTCAGTCTGTCAGACTGGTTCAACTAATTGTAATTCAGTCTCCCAGACTGGTTCACATTGTATACACTTCAGTACCTCGGACTGACTAAATCTTTTACGTGCTGCACGGAGTATATTCTTTACAGTAGCCTCCCTCAATATTGGCTATGAACTTTCATAGGTTATATATACTACAATGGCATTCTCACAGAAATTAGCAAAAATCTTTCCATTTGGTTAGGTATTTGACTACCACCAAACTCAAATATATTTCAAATATCTCAGTTCTGGTCGGTCAGTTTATAACTAATACTGTTACCCGGATCTCCCGTCACCACGCTCTTAGTAATTATAACCCCTCCCCCGCCTATTTACGTCACCAGTATTTCTCCTGCATCAGTTTTCAAAAAATTTTGCTTCACCAATATTATCACACACACTTTCACTTCAAATATTAGTTTTTAGCAAAACGACTTAGTTCACCGATACGCCATCAATACCAATCTCAGTAAAATATGACGCCCTATACTAGCTGCACTGTCTTATCATCAGATTTCAGCAGATATAGGACCAGAGTGCATCTTTAACGATTACACTGTGGAATTTTCCTGAATTTAAAACATATAAACACTAATCTTGTTCTTACCTTGAAATCCAACGAGACTGTGCCTCAGGCTATTCTTTTAATCTCGTCACCCTTTCCATCGTTCAGTGGGACCGGCCTTTAAGAAACAGCAATCGGCTGCAAGGACTTTTATTAGGAGTTTACAAACCCCTGCCGTGCACGGTTTCGGTCCCGACCCTGTACGGCGGAAAAAGTTATTGAGATCCGGCTCGAAGGACCAATTTGTTAGGATAATTTCTTAAGTAATGCACAGAGTCGTCGGATTCAAAGAAAGTACAATAGTTTAATTCTTGCCAGCAAGGAGACAAAGTCTGATCGCAATACAAAGTTTGTCTGCTAGCATATTGTGCTAGCTAACTATTTAAGCAGAACCGCTCTTTACAGTCATTGGTTAAGACAAAGGCATGCAAATGTTCCTTTGCTCTTCTTCATTGGCTCCTTGCATAGACCTGGCGCGCGCGTGTGTGCGTGCGTGTTTGAGTGTGTGCGTGTGTGTGCCTTTTGACCCCTGTAAGCTTGACCACATGATTCACCCAACACAGATAAGGCCAGACATCTTTTATGGCCTCTCCAGTAAGAGAGAGTGGTCAGCCCAGGTCACCTTGTTTACGTATGCCTCATGTTACCCAAAGTCCAGATTTGGGGGTAGGCTTCTCTCTACACACAAGGAATGCTGAACACAGAATCATTCTTATACAGGATAAATGTGTTACATCTTCAATTTCTCCAACATCTATATTATAGTAGAGATAAACGACTGTTTAATGAACACGCATACTTTAGGGTCGGTGCTCTGATCAAGCAGACGATTTTTACCTACGTCAGAGTTTCATGTCATTAACTGTTTAGCGCTCGAGGTTACAGGTTACGCACTTGTGCACGTGTCTTAAAATTGGAGTCAGATATTAACGAGTCAATTATCTCCCTGAGAATCTAACCTAAGGTGAATTGTGGTTCCCAAGCCAGGGACGAACACCAAGTGTCTCTGGCCTTTCGATTCACCGACTACAATTTGGTGTACCCTTGCGACGTGATCCTGTGAGCTGGCTCCGGAATCAACGGAACTGGGAATTAATTGGATTATTGTATTTTCTATGTTGTCTCTCCTGTGGTAAGCATATTTCTACAATTCCTATCAGCAAAGGATTGAGGGATACTCAGGATACTCAGGATACGTATAGAAATTTCTGTTTAGTATTGTTGTTTTCCATTTTATTCCATCTCAAGGACAAAGAACATGGATTTTCAGGGACATGACAGTATGAGTGTAGGACAGGGACAAGAGACCTTCCTAAACTTATGGTCACTCAGCGTGCACAAAACGCTAGTCCGTTTAACCGAAAAAGGTCATCACATTTATTCTGCGGATAATGATACACTCATGAAGTGGTTTGCAGAAACGGGCTGTAAACTTGACAAAAAACCCACGTTCGAAAAACTAAAGATAAAATCTGCGCTGGGATACTTAATGCATCGTAATATGTGCCAAACCGTCGATAGGGTTCAAACTACTTTGACAAATATTCTACAGCTAGAGAGCGTATAGCGTCATACTGAAGAGAACTTCGAGAGCGCTGCATTGACTGCGAGTGATCAAGACTAGTATATTATTGAGTTTAGCCAAAAGTTAGTCTCTTGGGCAGAGCAGAAGGGTCAGCAGTTAGATAACCAGTTGAAACTGGTCAAGGAGTAGCTAGCCAGTGAGTCATTTTCGGTTTCAGGGTACTCAGGATATTCTTTTGTTTGGCAGTAATTGGGGGCGTTGTAGAATTTGGTTTAAAAGCCGAAGTCGCCTGGAATCAGCTGAGAGCGTATAGCGTCATACTGAAGAGAACTTCGAGAGCGCTGCATTGACTGCGAGTGATCAAGACTTATATTATTGAGTTTAGCCAAAAGTTAGTCTCTTGGGCAGAGCAGAAGGGTCAGCAGTTAGATAACCAGTTGAAACTGGTCAAGGAGTAGCTAGCCAGTGAATACCTTTCGGTTTCAGGGTACTCAGGATATTATTTTGTTTGGCAGTAATTGGGGGCGTTGTATCTGCGCATTAGCATATTTAAGGCGGTTAGCATTACAGAGGCAGCCTCGTCGCACGAAGACTCAGTCGATCAAAGACAAGGAGTCTACCTGCGGAGTCCACCGAGGAAGGCCGACGAGGCGGATCACCTCTTCTGATAAGTATCAACCTATTTATATTCATATTTAGATTATATTCTACCTAGAATTTATTCATAGCTAGCATGTGTTTCCTTAGCATTCCTGTTCATTACACTACCCGTAGATGTAGATATGTCACAAAGTATATTCGGTCAACTTCTAACCTTCACTACCTATCCAGTTCTTCTCCACCTGCCCTGTCTCTTTCCTTAGGGCTCTGGAACTGCCAGTCTGCTGTGAACAAGGCAGACTTCATCCCGGCGTTTGCATCCCATGCTTCTCTTCATGCCCTTGCGCTGACTGAGACATGGATCCGCCCAGAGAACACTGCAACTCCAGCTGCTCTCTCCGTCAAGCACTCCTTCACTCACTCACCCCGCTCAACCGGGCGGGGTGGTGGGACAGGGTTGCTTCTTTCCCCACATATTAAATACACATCCACACCACTCTCTGTTACTGCCAAATCATTTGAACACCATTATGTGATGCTAACTAATCCTATCAAAGCATGCTTAATTGTTCTTTATCACCCACCAGGACCGCTAGCCGACTTTGTGGAGGAGCTGGACATGCTCCTCAGCGTCCTTCCGGATGATGGAACCCCCCTGATAGTCCTTGGGGACTTCAACATCCACCTCCAAGGAATGCAGGCTGTCGACTTCTTGTCTCTCCTGACCTCCTTCGACCTGACGCTGCTGAGCACACCGGCGACCCACAAGGCAGGCAAACAGCTAGACCTCGTCCTGACACGTAACTGTATCACTGACTTAACCTCTGTAACCCCACTGCACATCTCTGATCACTACTTTATCCAATTCACTGTCTCTCTCCCTCCAACCCCTCCTACCTCCCCTCCCCTCGTAACTTTCCGGCGCAACCTCCGCTCGCTATCCCCCTCCCACTTCTCCTCTATTGTAACATCCTCCCTCCCTCCCATTGACGAGTTCTCGTCCCACCCCACTAACACTGCCACCGACACCTTGCTAACCACTTTAACTGCATCACTTGACTCTCTCTGTCCACTGTCTACCAGGCCTGCACGATCTTCTCCCCCCTGCCCGTGGCTTACGGATGTTATTCGTGAAGAACGGTCCACCCTTCGAGCAGCTGAGAGGAGATGGCGCAAGTCCAAAGACGGTCTGGACCTTGATAAGTATCACTCCCTCCTCAAATCCTTCTCTTCTCACATAACTGGTGCCAAAACCCTCTACTTTCTTAACAAAATTAACTCCGCTTCAAACCCCCACAAACTTTTCTCTACCTTCTCCACCCTTCTTAACCCACCTCCCCCACCCCCTCCCTCCACCCTGTCAGCAGACGACTTCTCCTCCCTCTTTGAGAAAAAAGTCGCCGACATTAGCAGTCGGTTCCCTAAACCCACCCTTCCTACCACCTCACCCTCCATTACTGACCCAACTAAATGTCTAAACTCCTTCTCTCCCCTGTCCTCCTCCTCTCTTTCAAACCATCTCCCCCTCTATCATAACTTTTCTGCTCCATGTTCTAAACTCCTCTCTTACCTCTGGCACCTTCCCCTCTGCCTTCAAACAGGCCAGAGTTACCCCTTTACTCAAAAAACCCTCCCTTAACCCTGCCGTCCTCCAGAACTACAGACCGGTATCATTGTTACCCTTCTTCTCTAAAACAATTGAACGTGCTGTATCTAACCAACTGTCTAACTTCCTTTCTCAGAACAACCTGCTCGACCCCAACCAATCGGGCTTCAAGACTGGCCACTCCACAGAGACTGCCCTCCTTTCAGTCACCACTGCCCTCCAGTCTGCTAGAGCGGCTTCCAGGTCATCCGTCATCATTCTGCTGGACCTTTCTGCGGCGTTTGATACGGTTAACCACCAGATCCTGCTCTCCAGACTTTCTGAGATGGGCATCACTGGCACTGCACTCCAGTGGATCTCATCCTACCTGTCGGGAAGATCCTACCAGGTCTCCTGGGGAGGCAAACTGTCAGGCCCTCGCCAGCTCTCCACTGGTGTCCCACAGGGCTCCGTCCTTGGTCCCCTCCTCTTCTCTCTGTACACCACCTCACTTGGACCAATCATCACCTCCCATGGCTTCTCCTACCACTGCTACGCTGACGACACGCAGCTGTACCTCGTTCCCTCCGACCGATCCGGGGATCTCAGCTAGGATTGAGGCCTGCCTCGCAGACATCTCCGCCTGGATGACTGAGCACCACCTCCAGCTGAACCTTGCCAAAAAGGAACTTCTCATCATCCCGGCCAAACCCTCCATCTCCCATGACCTCTCAATCACCCTGGGATCTGCGACGGTGACCCCCTCATCCTCTGCCAGGAACCTTGGGGTTACCATGGATGACGAGCTCTCCCTCACGGCCCACATTGCTGCGGTCTCCCGGTCGTGTAGATTCACCCTCTACAACATCCGGAAGATCAGGAGATACCTGTCTGAGCACTCCACCCAGCTGCTTGTCCAAGCACTTGTCCTCTCCAAGTTGGACTACTGCAACTCGCTGCTCGCCGGTCTCCTATCATGCGCAACCCGCCCTCTTCAGAGGATTCATAACGCAGCGGCCCGCCTGGTCTACAATCTACCCAGACGCTCCCACGTTACCCCGCTCCTCATCTCCCTCCACTGGCTACCCATAACGGCCCGTATCAGATTCAAGACCCTGGTACTGACCTTCCGAGCAGTGAACGGGACTGCGCCCGACTATATCAAGTCTCTCCTGCAGCCTTACACCCCCACCCGCCACCTACGGTCTTTTTCAGACAACCGCCTGGTGGTCCCACCTCTCAAGACCGCCCGGTCCCAGCACAAGCTCTTCTCCTGCCTGGCACCCCAGTGGTGGAATCAACTCCCCACCTCCATCAGAGACACAGACTGTTTCTCCACCTTCAAGAGAAGGCTCAAGACGCACTTGTTCTGGGAGTACAATGGTACTTAGGAATAGTTTGCTGAACCCAACGCTAGTTTCCTCAAGGTTCACAATGACTCTTGCTTAGACTGTTGCTCTTGTTGGTTAGTGGTAGCTGATTTAAACTGTTGTATTCTTTTTTTTTTTGTTAATCCTATTTTTATTGCTTTCCTACAGGTACACCTGCACTTAGAAATTAATGTTGTGTAATTTTTACTTGTTTAACTACATGCTCTTATGGTTTCTTCCCTATTTTTTGGTTGTTCACAATATGTACTTCTTGTTTTTGACTACCCGCAATGCTGTGGGGCTATCTTGTTGTTATTATCAGTGACCTATGCACTTTGTGAAGCTCTCTCTTGGAAGTCGCTTTGGATAAAAGCGTCTGCTAAATGAATAAATGTAAATGTACAGCTAGAAACAGCACGCTCTGTCGAAATGCAAAAACTAGACTAAAAGTTGAAGGATTTGATTATGACAAACAAACGTGGGCTAGGCAAAGTATTGCATTCCACAAAGAAATAACCGAGCTGCAGAATCAGCTCCAAAACGACAAGGGCTATAAAACTAAGCTAGAAGAATGTTGCAACAATGTAGGTTTTCCGGTAGCCTCGCTGAAACAATCTATTTTGGATTCTATGCGCCGTGAACAGGACAGTTCCGACGATGATATAGCTTCAGCAGATATCACCGCAGTCAGAAGGGCCAGGGGCAGACATGTCGGGGAACGGAAAGTCAGTGATGTAAGCGATCAGCTTAGTCTTGCCTCTAATGTTCGCGATCGTAGCCCAATGCGCAGGCCTACTAAATCAGTCAAGAAACAGACAACTAGCCAAGCATCTAACGTTCAGGATCGTAGCCCAATGCGTACTAGATCAGTCGAGAAACAGACAATGTGTGATAATTCGGCTCAGGTATCTGTGATCAAAACCATAGTTGGGCCAAATGATACACGAACGACAGTCAATCGTACACTAACTTGTGATGAATGTAATGCACACAAAAACGTTATAGGCGATCTACCTCGTAAGGAACCGTTTGAACCGTATTGGCACGCTCTTCTAGCACAGACTAACACGTTCAACCTTGAATTGCGCGATGTATGGCAAATTGTTATGGTCACAATCCCGAGAGAGCTAAAATGCAAACTTTCGCCAGAATTAGCTGATGGTACAATCATGAATAAAAGAGCATTGGAGGAGGACAGCGACGTTTTAGAACAGTTAAAACAGGCTCTTATTGAAGTTAGAGATCCAACACACACCGCGTGGGGCGTGATACTTAACCTAAAACAGGAACGAGAAGAACCGTTTGAAACATTTGCTAGGCGTTAATGGACCGTGTTTAATGAATACTCAGGAATCAATAACCCAGACCACGACAATGCAGTGTTACTTCAGCTTCTAAAAGAAAATGCAGGCACTCACGTCCAAAAGGCAATCGCAGTTGGATCAGGCCCACCTCAAAATACATTTGACGCCATTGTTAGATGGGTAACAGACATGGAACGCTGCCAGATTAACATGCAGGGTCAGGTTGCAGCCACTAACTGGGTAACTGAAGGGCAACAAACAGTGAGGAATTACAAGCCTACTCGGTCTGAAGTTAATCTTCCTTCATGCAATTACTGTAAAAGACCAGGACATAAAAGTGAAGATTGTCTTAAACTTCCAAAACAAGCCTAACTATAGACGAGAACTAAATTACACACCTAGTAAACCGTCTGCGCCAAAAGAGAATAGAGTTGAGTCGGATGAAATGCTCTATATTAGGAAAACCATATCGCAACTAACCAAAAGGATGCATGAGATCAGCAATGACAAAATGCATATAAGTCCGCAATAGGGGTGCGTGGCCTCCATTTCAATAGGGAGCGTGATTAACAGTGGGAACCGTATCAAAGTTAGAGCCAACCTTGGAGGCCGGTTATGTGATATGCTCGTAGATACTGGTGCCGCTTGCTCCTGCACAGACATTCCTATACCCCTAACTCGCGAGACAATGGAAATAGTTGGTATAGGCGATACAAAAATGACTGCAACTCGCACAAAAACCGCAAGTTTGGACTTGGGTTCAGTTGTGATCAACAAACCATTTTGGTATTTACCTAACAATAGCGAGGGAACCGTTTTGGGTATGGACATCATGCAGAAACATGGTTTTGTTATAGATTGCCCAGAGAGGCAAATTGAAGTCATGACAGGAAAAAACACAAGGAGAGGCTCCTCCTTAAACAAAGCCAGTGTTGTGTCAATTTCCATTCCAGACCCTGTTCAAATGCTAATGCTTAGGCACGAAAACCTATGGGCCAAAGGCAAAAACGACCACATCGTTGATCAACTTGGTAAACTAACAGCTTTGAAAAGCCAGCTCTGGCATCGAAACATACCTTTGCCCACACATGTCAGTGCAATCAAGACCGCTCCTGTGGATCTGAAAGAGTATCAGAAAGAACTCTGGACATCAGACAGGGAGTTGACACCACATTTACAGCAAAATGCTCTTGTTACAGTGGTTGAAGGTCTTGTACTGCGAGATGGGAAGTATGTATTTGACCCATGGTCCGAGACACTCTTCACTGAAGGTGACATGAAAATTATAATTGTTAGACCTAAACAGGTGGTTCAACTCCACCAACATGAAAAATATTCATTACGCTGAGTTATTGTCCACTGTAACGATGTATGACAATAATGAATGTGAAGGTTGTATTGGTTTTAATGTGACTTTTCCATTTATACACCCCAACCAAGTTTTTCCAAATTCCACTACCATACGCTCCCTGGGCGTCATTGTTAAAGACCAAATTATTAAGTGGGACCATATTACCGGCTATATGACTGTTAAGGGTAATGTCGTTTTTGTTGTTGTTGTTTTTTTGTTTTTTTACCACTCGTTCTTGCTGTCATGAGACTTCAAGTTATGTTATTTGTACATGTAACACATTACTGCTTGTGTCCTTTAATGACACAAAAACAAATTGAGGATCCTGTCAAGTGCGTCAACCCTCCATGCTCAGCAAGCCTACACCTGGTGGGACTGGGTATTCCGTGGGTGTGTCATCGCCAGCCTCCTCATTTTAGCTGTCACCCTGTTCCAGTGTTGCTATTTCAAACATCTCATCAATTCTCTCCGAACAGCCATGATCACCACTTTAATTCATGTTCCCCTGAACCTTCCTGTGTTCCATGGGAACAAAACGGGGAAACTGTAGGGCTGTTTTGGCAGCCCCTTTGTCACTGGTCACCCAGACACTCGTCTGGGACAGTCGTTGATTTACATGAATGCTAAAATGACAATCACACCTTAATGACACACCTCTGGAGAGGTGGTCTCAACAGTTGAAGAGGAAGATGGACAGAGGAAGACTGAAATTATCATTAAAAGTTGTGTTCTTGAAAATAAGGTTCTAAACAGCTTTTAATGTCATGTTTGATATGCTTTTGTTTCTTATTTTATGTATTACATGCTTGTAATAATTTTAATACTGTAACATGTACATGTACAGGGTTTACAGAGTTTGTGCCTACAGCAGACCAACATGTGTTTAACATATTCCCCTGTCTTGCAAGGGAACCACTTGGTCTACTGTAGCCTTGATTAATGATCCAATTTGAATTTGTATGCGTTTAGACTACTTTTCAGTCATGTGACCGGTGTCCCCACTTTAGTCAGGTTTGGGTGTATATAGGAAGAAGTGTTACCAATCACTTCGAGTTTTGTTTACGATACAGCTCCGGTGCGTTAGGCGCCTAGTCTTCATTGTAACATACCTTTGTTAACCATTGCTCTGAAGGTATGTTTTGTACTTGATGATATTTCATTATCATTGTATTGATTATCTTACTATTTAGATAATAAACTATTATTGTGCATTTTGACGTTACTTGTTCTCTTTGAAACGTATCTATTTAGATAATAAACTATTATTGTGCATTTTGACGTTACTTGTTCTCTTTGAAACGTATCTATCAGGCTACGGCGGTGAAAACTTAGATCTAGTCTGGTTGATGCAGCTAACTGATTATAAACATAGACTTTTGAGTAGGTTTTAACTTAAGGCCTCTGAGTCACTTACAGTGGATCTCCACGCTCCGAAGGAATTTACCGGGGCCTCTGAGTGATCGATTACATATCCTACTAGGTCGACTATGGTTAAATCTATATCATAGTAGAGATAAACGACTGTTTAGTGAACACGCATACTTTAGGGTCGGTGCTCTGATCTAGCAGACGATTTTTACCTACGTCAGAGTTTCATGTCATTAACTGTTTAGCGCTCGAGGTTACAGGTAACGCACTTGTGCACGTGTCTTAAAATTGGAGTCAGATATTAACGAGTCAATTATCTCCCTGAGAATCAACCCTAAGGTGAATTGTGGTTCCCAAGCCAGGGACGAACACCAAGTGTCTCTGGCCTTTCGATTCACCGACTACACTTCTGATTACCAGCCCGACTCCCTCACCGCTCAGCCATCTGACTCCCTATTTCCCTCATTAAAATGCAAATCGATGTAAAAAAAGAATTACATGCGTTTTTTTTTTTTTTAAATTTTGGTCATTCTGTCTCTTATTGTTCAAATAAACGGTAACACTTCACAATGAGGGTGCATTAATGAGCGTTCATTAATGCATTAACTAATGCATGAATCATCATCAGTTAATACATAACTCAGAAAGTACTTAATTATGCACTGATCATGAGCACACCATTTGTTGATAGGTTGATTTACTATTGATAGGATTTACTATTGATAGGATTTACTAGTGTATTAAATCTGGAATCATGTATCAATTCCTATCGATATTAACACATTAACTGATAGGTGAGTTAACTACTTTAATTACACGTGCGAACTAATGCTGTTAGTTAACTGTTTGAACTAAAACCCTGAGTTAACAGGGTAAACTAATGGTAATGTATTAATTCATGTGTTAATTCCACAATGGCGGCATCCATGGATTGAGATGGTACTTAATCATTTGTTAATAGTAATGTGCCTCCCCAAGTAAAGTCATAACATGAGATGTGTTTATTGTTCAATGACTGTTTGTATTGTAACTGTTTTTAATAACTTGCCCAGGGATTGCGGTTGAAAATTAGCCGGCTGGCTTAAACTGGCACTTTTACTTAAAACGTTGATTAATGTGCACTGTAAAAATAAACGAAATAAACAAACAATGTGACTCCCTATTAACAAATGGTGTGCTCATGATCAGTACATAATTAAGTACTTTCTGAGTTATGTATTAACTGATGATGATTCATGCATTAGTTAATGCATTAATGAACGCTCATTAATGCACCCTTATTGTTAAGTGTAACCAAATAAACCTACAATAAAAATTATAGACTGATCATTTCTTTGTCTGTGAGCAAACGTACAAAATCAGCAGGGGATCAAATAATGTTTTTCCCCACTGTAAGTACTATTTATCTCTGGCCAGCCAATTGGTAAGATATGCCTGATTAGTCTTGTGTCGTTCCAGCAATTGGAGTTGCGTACCCTGTCTCGCTCTGCAGTAACCAATCCGCTCTCACTTCTGCTTATCGCAGAGCGACATTATAGTGCTGTGGCTGCAGCGCTACAATGAATACATTGTATAGTCTTGTTTAGGTACAACTGTTCTGTGAAATGTGACTGCTTTTTTTGCACGTTTTATTGTATGGAATTTTAAGCATTGAGTGTAGTAATAATAATAGATGAATAAAATACTTGTTTGACTATATAGAAGGTGTTCCTTGTCCTTAGTCTCGCATTTGTCAAGTTGCCTTAAGTCTTACAATAAATAACCTTGTTACATTTGGCATAGTTGACAGGGTAAGACATTTTGAATTGAGGCAATTGAGACTGTTTGTGACTATGACTTCAGAGGGATTAGGTAGTTCTAATGCAGCAACAGAAGTGCCACCAACAATGTTTATGTTTAACCCTATGGGAGAGTCAGGATTGACCAAGTTGGGGGGGGAAGGGTTCTTGTGTTCAATTGGTAGAATGGAAATATAATCTGCAACTCCTGTTCTCTTTCCAAAATATGTCAGAAAACCTACCTCTGGGTATCCTAGAGGGTGAGGCTAGGAGACAGGTCATGATATTGCCCTGTGCTCAACGTAGTCGTGCCGATTGTATTTCTGGGAAATTGGAAGAATTATATGGGGATAAGCTGCCCGCCTCGATTCTGCGCTCTCTTTGTTTTAGTTGCCGTCAAGAACCTGATGAGACAACACAAAACTTTTCCTTTCCAGCAATCTTCATCTCTGAGTCCCGAGGGAGGACTGCGCTCCTCCACAGCGCCCCCTTCTATCGAGGGAGGACTGGGCTTCTCCACGGCAGTTTCAACCATCACATTTGTTACATACCTAGCAGAGTGAGGATGAACAACCAAAGTATTTCAAGAGAAAAGGGAATCATATAAGAAATGGAAATGTACTTATCTGTGAGTATTGCAACCGGACGGGCCACCACTCACGGAATTGCAAGGAAAGAACCATGGATAATCCATCTTGGCTGACTTTAAACGGATGTGTCCAGCTGTAGAGAGCTGACCAGTTGGCGACAGTCAGAGCACAGGCTCAGTTAATTGAAGAGAGCCCCATTGTACAAGTTAAAATGGAGGGAGTAGAAGTGCCATGTTTTCTGGATACTGGATCACACGCAACTATCCTAAAGGAAAGCATTTTTTTACTCAACACATTGGTTAGCAGGGAAATCATTTGAGAGAGGCCTTGTTGTGGCTTGCCATTCGGGCCGTCATCCCTTATGTAGGTTACACCTTACCTTAAATGTAGGAGACACACCATGATGGTAGCTACTACACACATGCAAATCCAACGCATCATTGTCTGCTGCGACCGGGAGTCCTCCATTTCACTCCAAGCCTCCTTGAACCACTCGGGGCGCTGTTCGACCCCCTATCAAGCCTAATCAGACAACAATACCACAGGATTATCAAGATCCAAGGTATGCTAAGACTACCCACAGCCCATTTGCACTTAGAGAAGCTAATGCTGCTAGCACGATATAATCTACTGCTAGCACTGACACCGTGGCTAACCTTGGTCTAGCACAAGGTCCTATCTTTGCTAATCCAAATAAGCTAAAAACTGGCTCCGCAGCTACTGATAAGGAAAACGTTAGAAATGACAACACAACACCACATATGGCCACTATCTTGATTGGAGATGCCATGACAGCACATGTGAAACTGGCAAAGACAGAAAATATTTGTCTTAGCAACACATCTGTCGAGGAACTGTCGTCAGAGGTACAAACAATCCTCAACAATAAACCAAACAACCCTAAGATTATCATCCACACTGGCTCGTTATCTTACACAAGAAAACTGGCACTGAGATACTTAAAAAACATTTCACCCAGCTACTGAACACTCAACAGATATCAAGATGTATTCATCAGTGGACCGATGCATGCTTTCGCAGAGGAAAAGAAGCCTTCAGTCGACTCCTATCTTTCAACACATGGTTGGCATCTGTCTGTCTGGCACACAAACTGAAATGTATCGATAATTTCAATGTGTTCTGGAACTGTGCAGACCGTTTTCAAGCTGACGGACTCCACCCAAATCCCTGTTGTGTCTAAGCTGACTGACGTATCCCAAACAACCTCCCATGGAACAGAACGTACAAAGAGCCTCCTGCAAGGACTTGGGCTCTGCACAGAACTTCACCCCCCTGACAAATTCCCTTGTGATGGAACGGCTCAGTGATATAGACTTTCTCAAAGCTATTTTCTCATCTAAACTGTTGTTCAAAATCACTGAGCTAGGTGAATTTACATCAATTGAATATCTTGCTATAGAGCTCAAAACCGAATCAATACTTTTTGTTATTATTTATCGGCCACCCAAGCACTCGCCAATATTCATACAATAATTCTCTGAACTATTATCACTATGTGTCAATAGATATGACAAAGTAGTTTTAAGCAAAGACTTAATTATCCAAGTAAATACAAAAAGCAGACCCAAGAACTATTGAGTTCTTAAATCTCCTTGACAGTCTCAATCTAACTCAACACATAAGAGACCCAACACACCAGCACGGAAACACACTAGATCTAGTAATAAAAACTGGACTTAACATCAATAATATTTCAATAACTGATATACCCCTCTCAGACCATCATTGTATACTTTTTAATGTGGAAATTATCTTAACAAAAAACACAAAATAATTCTTAGTCCAAAGAAGACATCTAGACGATAGAGCTATGATGACATTTTCTGAAGAAATTGCTCTATATGAGCCAACTAATCATGAATGCTCCCTGAATGAAATGCTAGAGAACCTCAATGATGCAGTATTATCTGTATTAGACTCAATTGCACCACTGAAAACCAAAACGAAACGAAAATGCCGTGCAGCAGAGAGAAAATGGAGGAAAACAAAGATTACTATCCACTACAATATCTACAAAGTTACACTAACCACCTATAACAAAACCATCCGTCTAGCGAAGAAAGAATATTTCTCTAACATTATTACAGAAAATGCCAGAAATTCCAGAGTTATTTTCTACACCATTGACCAGCTGCTAAACACTGTCCCTGCCCCCCCTCTTTTCAAGAACAAAATAACTTTGATCAGAGCTAGTATTATTAATAGTGGGGTTGAATACGGTGGCCCTGAAGTGCAAACACAACGGCAAATAGTAAAACACAACGGCGAAAAGGAAAACACAACGGCAAATAGGAAAACACAACGGCGAATAGGAAAACACAATGGCTAATAGGAAAACACAACGGCAAATAGGAAAACACAACGGCGAATAGGAAAACACAATGGCTAATAGGAAAACACAACGGCAAATAGGTAAACGCAACGGCAAATAGGAAAACACAACGACATTAACTTTTGACGGAAAAGGTAGGGCCTATCTAGCAGAAGACGGACCCTCCTGATTGGACAGACGAACTGTCTATTTGCCGTTGCGTTTTCCTATTTGCCGATGCGTTTCCCCAATCGCCGTTGTGTTTTCCTATTCGCCGTTGTGTTTTCCTATTTGCCGTTGTGTTTTCCTTTGAAACTGACATCAGTAGATTCTGCAACATAACCATGAGAACATTTATATGTATCACATATACTTTCCAAAATCGTCAACGAATCGAACTCCACAACCTCAGATATTGATCCTAAACCCACAACATTCTTTAAGCGAGTGTTTGATGGTGTCTCAGGTCCGGTGCTAGAGATTATAAACACATCTCTTAGATCTGGTGTCTTCCCAGACATCTTTAAAATAGCTGTTGTAAAGCCCCTACTAAAGAAACCAAAATTGGATAATTCGGACAAATGTCAGAATAAAGCTTATCAGATGGCCACGGGTAGACAAAAACAAAATTCAGATAAAGGGGAATACGTTTTACACCCCCCCTCCCCCCCCATACAAGGTCAGTTTACACCCCCAATTGTAAAAGAGGCTTGAGCATATGGATAGCTTTTCTCCCTCTGGCAGGTTTATCCGGCAGCCCCACTGGGTGTTCAAGTGACCAACCAGGCAGAACTTCAGTTCAACTGTCTGTGGGATTCTGATTCTGATTGGGTGCACCTTCCAGGAACTAAGCCATGAAACCCCTGAATGATGGAATAACATTGGCCCAACGGTCCACCAGAACTATAAGGGGAGTACCGCCCACTCGCTTTAAATGATTTGCCAAAGGGACTTGACAAAAATGTTGGGGGGGGGGGGGGGGGGGGGGGGGGAATGTAAAGGACTAAGACCGTCAGGAAGTGAACTCTCCCTGAGTTGTGCAGATGAATGACATTAATTGGGGTTTCCTCCGCATATGAAACGGTGCAGCCTATATCAATGCTTGTGGGTTTTCTGGACGTGGAGTGGGATGGGCGCACATATGTTTGTTTCTCCTCGCCGTTCTAGTTGCTGCAGCGTAAGAATCTAAGTGCTATATATCTCTGGCCGGTCAATTGGTAAGATAAGCCCGATTCATTTTGGACCGTTCCAGCAATTGTAGTTTTGAGTCAATATACTCATAGAACACGAGATGAGGATAAACAGAGATGTAATCATTCCTCTTAATTAATGGAAGGAAATCAGATGTATACAGGGACAACTCCCCTCATGAAAATGGCATGACAGTGTTTTCCACAGATTAGAAAACTATTTGTGGCAGGGGGGGGGGGGTGTTAAAATAATTCCTTAGTTTATAATTTGTTACACAAAACTTTATTTTATTAAATATTCATCCAAAATGATTCACACCTTCACAAAATCAACAACAGATACACAATTTCTGCATATGCAGGTAGCAAAGCTAGTGCTAAATAACTATTAAACTGGTTGGCTTCATGACGCCGGGTAAGTAGCTAGCTGCTGAGACTTCTCACCAAAAGAACGTAGGGCAACCTTAGTTTAAGACATGTTTGTAGGTAGGCTACCTAGCGAAAAGTCTCAACTTTCCTAGACCTTTAGCTACGGCACCAATGTTGATGGCTCGCTGATATAGCTGTCTGTCTTACTAGTACGGCGTATGTATGAATCGTTGCTAACATGTGCTGACGTTGTGACTGTGTGTGTGTATGTGAGAAAGGCGCGTGAGAGACAGAGAGACGAAGGGAGAGCAGGGAAAGGAAATGCAACTGAACGAATACGCTGCGTGTTTTAACCTCAACAGTGTTAAAATGGCTAATTTGAATCCGCCGAAGGCATTCAGAATATGTGTGCTACCCAAATAATGACTAAAAGTAAGGGTTTCTCAAGCCAGGTGGCGCATTAGACCAGGGGCTCATCTCCTGTTTCCAAAATGCATCACAAACTGCTTGAGAAAGCGGTTCTACTATGATAAGTGGTGATGAAAATAAATTATGTTCAATAAGATGTACTTGTGTTTATTAGATTAATTAGCTTGGCTGATAGAGCTGTGCTGACGGGCTTGCCTCGGTTGCACTCAAACATAGTAGTTTAGAGTATTTTTGTGCCGCCCCATAAGAGTAGCACGTAGTAGCTCGCAGCACGTTAACGCCGATAACGGCCCACCACCTAGTTAAAACATATTTTTTTACGAAATGCAATATGTGGCAGCCAGTGTTGATTCTGTGGCGCAACGCCACAAATTTGTCTATGTGTGGGAAACACTGCATGAACATTCAAAGGAGCTAAACACAAACAATTTCTAAAGGCCGAAGTATGCTTCTGCGTCTCCGTTCACGGATACGCACGGATAGACTGCGTTTATGGTTCTCCGTAGGCTGTGCGTGCTGAAAACAATTCACCGCCAGAAGAGTAGGTGGCGCAACGGTTTTTTGTTTAGACGTCGATGAGTGTTTATTTACCTAGGTTACCGAAAAGTCGGAGCAAATTTACAAATTAGCTGTTCCATCAATAAAATACGCACATTTTCAGCAACTACACTGCCCATTTCTCATCACATTTTAATTCAGATTCTGATTTACATGTACCGTTTAGCTGAAAAATGAATTGTAAAAACTTTACAAGCAATGGCGGTCAAAGGATTCTGTTCGTCCTGCTATCACAGCAACCCCGCCCCTACCCCTGACGCAAGCGGTACTTAATACTGACCAATCACAGCCAAGGGGGTCTCCGTAGCTCTCCGTAGCTACGACGGAAAATTACAAAATTAAGGAGGTGCACGTCAAGCTCTACGAGGGCAGACGGAGAGCTCGTAGAGGGCGTTCCACGGAGACAAGGGCATTCCCATGTGTCCGTTTTTCGAAAAACGCAGAAGCATATATCGGCCTTTACACCTGCAAACTTGACGCTTTTCGGCGACAATCGCCGTTTTCTTGGTCAATTGGATCATTTACGTGAATCATGTAGAACCGGAGAGTTTTGTTGCGGGGGGAGGGGGGGTAGGCTGCCCTTCTTCTGCATGCCATGCAGACTTAGAATTGCGAAACATTATTGGATCATTCTTATAATTGACATTTCTCTGGACCAATCGGAATCTTAGCACTTTTCCTCTTGGCCAATCGGAATCTTAGCACTTGCGTCAGAATCTTTAAGCACACAGCGTCAACTGTTACTTGCACTGGCCAGCTTGCCTACCGAAGTTGAGTAAGCCAATGTCGTTAGCGATGCTAGCTAACGTCAGTTTGCTAGCTGTATATAACATTTCACTGGGTCTTGCAGCTGTGTGTTTAGCAAGTTGCAGTATTTCCAAGCCCTGATAGTGTAACTGAGATGACGCAGTAGATACGACGTGCATATATGTGCTAGGCCGGATAGAACTATCACTATATGGGATAGACTATTGCACAGTACTTGTAGCTTAAGTACTATCTATCGTGCCGTGGTTTACTGGCAGCATCATACATTTAAGCAATTCAAGACTTGCATGTGCAGTAAGTAATGTCACATTAAATAATGTATTTAAACTCAAGCTTGTGTGGTGCGTCGCTGTCTTCAGTGCCACAGGCTAAACTATCTTATGTCAAAAGAAACGTTTTTCATTTCCGGCACATTCAGTGAAGTTTGGCTAGCAACATTCTGCTAATGAATGGTGATTGGTTAGTGAAGGACTGACTACGACCAGAGATCCCGCTTGATGGCATCCAAAGCAGAACCAGGATGTCAGAGCATTAGCAACAACATTAGCAAGCCTCAACTCTTTCTAGCATGTGTATTGACAGGGAGAGCCTAACCTGTCAGCTGTGTTGTCGATGCCTCGAGAGAAAAGTGGAAGTAACCAGAGCTTGCCGTCAAGCAGTAGCTCTGGTCGTACGATGTGTATGACGTCAATTACATTTTCAAAAGCTTTTTAGAACGGAAAGACGACTTTAAAAAAATCGCAGCGGTGTGTTTTGTTTGCCTCCCCTTTCGAATTCAGAATTCAAATTACTGGACAAAAATTATATCCTGAGAAAAGTGGATTGTGAGGGGTATAGCTCCATAGACCTCCATTCTGCACTCAACCGTTAGCGCCCTCATATGGAACTTGAGTGGAACTGCAACCAGTTCAGAACCCGGAAGTTCCCCGAGAGTGGGAGTTCTCCCTTTATTAGACATTCTCTGCCTAGACCAAATGGTCTGCTTTTTTTACTGACAATGATCGCTTTCAGAATTTTTTTTTTTAATTAACCATTTCCCCCTAAATAAATATCAAGCTTATTTACATGTTTGGGGGTATATTTTCAGTTAGCAGATGGTACTGTTTGAATCGCGATTCCATCTGAAAAATCCTGCTGGTGACAACATTGTTAGAATAGCTCGTTTCAAAGGGGGTTCGGCTTGTTTCATAAAAACTGACCCATCTGCAACCGACGCACGCCCTACAATTTCCCCCAGAAATTGACCATCTCTAGTTCCTCTTTCAAGTAATAAGCCCCTGTGTTCAAATGTTGAGCATTAAATTAGCTGCATGGTCTGTGGCGGCGAACTTGGGACGAAGCTGCAATAGCGTACATAACAGAAAGGGTTTCATTCTGTAGAAATTGTGTAAATGTTTTTTGTAGTTAGATGGTCCGAGGACAATGAGTGGAGTTGGTGAAGCGCCCTGGTAAGTTGCAGTCAATCGCCATAGTTCTAGTACTAATCTGAGGCTAGTCTCCATAGATATCTCTTATGTATATGGATATCTATGCATAGTGTCCTCCACGTCTCCCCAATGTGACGTCATCACCAAAGTGTGCTAATATGTTAATGCTAACACCAAAAACGAGACACCATGTGTAGATTTTTTAAATGATATACATATCTTGATTGTTTCATGTACCCATTTATCAACAGTGATGTTTAACCTGCAATATGGCCTTTAAGTCACGCTCAGAAGTGTGTCATTTGCATATACAAAATTAATAAAAATTCGCCTCACCCCCCTGTCACCTTTTTTACTCTGAGGAGTTTGCAGGTCTGAACTTACAATAATGTCTTATAGCAAGCCACACATGCAACATGTATAAGTAACATACTCCTTGCGACCCGTCGGGTATTTTAAAAGTCAATGTTAACAAACAGGACCAAAACCAAATCATTTTACTCTATTCTCAATCCTGTAAAAAAAAAAAAAAAAACGCCTAAAAAGGTCATACCCAAAGTACATTGAAAGCTGTTGTTGAACCATTTGGGGTACATGCATGATTGTGGTCTCTTTTGAAAGGTGACACTGAAGGCATTTCCCCTGTTGTCAGGACCCCTGTATGTCCTACTGGTTTTGAGTAATAGAAGCTTGAACACAATGAAAGTCTTTTTTTCCACCTAGTTTTTGTTTGGCAAACAGAGGCCTGAAGAGGCCTATAGGTGGGAGGTATTAGCTGGAAGACTCAATGGGACCATAGCATGAAGCCTCACCTAATTCAAGTCAAAAGTCGAATACAATACCACATTAAATTCATATTTGACACATGATTTTCTAAGAGTACATCCAGGCGTTTACTTTTGGGGACTCCAAAAGGACCCTTGGTAACCAAGTTCAAATACTTAGGAAAAAGGGTATTACATTTCATAATTGTTGTTTCTAATGAAAGGTGGTACTTAGAACTATCATATATCAAAGCTAAATCCCCCATTAATATTGCTGAAACACAAAAAACTGAAGCATGAACACATCAGAGTGCTTTTTTTATTTATAGTCCAAATATTGACAAAGTTTTAGGGGTGGGAAAATAAATAAATAATAATAATATATATGTGAGATAACAATGGTTGTGCCCTTGCCGAAGACAAAGCACACCCAAATATTATTATTATAGGGCCATAAATGCTGTGGGTTCAGAGAACCGGATCATGGCAGAAATTAAGAAGAAATGGTCCGATGTAAAACTTTAAATGAAGAAACGAGTGGTGGTGATTCGTAACAGCATGGCAGCTATAGGGAGGGAGTCAGATGGCTGAGTATTTAGGGAATCGAGCTAGTAATCAGAAGGTTACCAGTTTGTAGGAGCCGCATTTGAGTTTTTTTCTAATTTGAATGACTTATTGATTTTCCCTTTTTTGTTGTGGGATTGTGAGTGTACGCTCTCTGTAGGTGGTGACAGTGTCACCCTTTAAAGGGCTGCCAGACGCGCATGACGGGGAAAAGGCGGGCGCAAATACCGTCATTGACCTCAGGGCTGAGGCCGAACAACGCTGTCTCAGTTTTGGGCCTGTTTTACGGACTTTAAGTATTTGGACTTTAAGACTTTGAAACTGCAATTGCATCCTTATTTTTGTAACACAATCCTCAACAATAAAACCGGCAACATTGAACGATCAAAATCCCTTTGCACTGGATCATTGGACAGAACTGCGAGTCTTGAAATTGCTTCTCCTGCCTTCTCCATGGTGGTAAAATCAATTAGGACACGGGAATTCAATCTAGGGGTTTAAAGGAAAAAAACTGAAACTGTTTTTGCCACTACAACTCGTCAATGACGCTGCTAGAATTTTCCCCGAAGGTATTCACGCAAGCTGGACAAAGGAAAGTCTAACGCATGGTGCACTCGGAACAAAGAAACGCTTCAACGGAGGTATGTGCTTGAAGATAGCTTTCCTTTGAGGGGTTTTTCATTGACAAACAATCTTGCGATAATTAAGAAGCAAGTTTCATTAAGATTTTTTGCATTAATGAAGTGTGATAATCGTTTTTGGAGGTTAACGGCAATGTGGCCAAACGATTGAACGAGTGGGTAGACGGCCTACTTCGAGTGTATGAAACAAGAAGATACTTTTGGAAGATACTCCTTGGGAATCATACGGATTGTTTTGAACGCTGGATACAAGAGAAAGAGGAAGTTTTTCTGAAGGTTTTCTGAACAGGCTGTGCGTTTGCGCGCAACTAGGTCGGGAATAATGTCTCATGTAACATGGAGAATGAACATTGTGAACGGTTTGATGATTGAGGAAGGATCCCTCGATGAAGTGAAAGGAAACATGGTTACGTTTTATGAGACCTTGGAAGAGTTCGCAACTTCCAATTCAACTTACGGTCGTCAGTGCTCGGATGAGAACTCACGCACAGTTGATGACGAGAAGTGGTATAAGCCGCGATCGGCACAAATAAATGCTTTTATTGCAAACGTGGATAAATGGATCTCACAAACAGAAAACCCTCAAGGCCCTAGCGTAGCAACGTACTTTGCTGCACAAAAGGAAGACCCAGAGACTCTGGCTGGACCTGCTGACTGTGCGAAGGGTGGGCATGGTGCCGACACAAACACCAAAGCAAGCGTTGAGAACAGCGATGGGCTATCTGTGTCCGGTATGTCATCTAGAGCGTCTGGAGCGTCCTCATCACTGCGCATTAATGCAGAAGCAGAACGGTTAGCCTTACACGTCAGAGCTTCGAAATTAAAGGAGAAACAAGCAATAGAAGCGCAGGAAGAAACGTTAAGAAAAAAGAAGGAAACATTGAATTTGGATGCAGAAATCAAAGCAGCTACTGTAAAAATCAACTATCTAAGAGAAGCTGAAAGTGATAACCACATGCCTTCTGTTAACATGCCTGTAGTAGGTGCCGAAGCAGCTCAAGCCACATCCGGCGCATCACAAGCACATTGGCAAGACTACTTGCTTCATCTTCACGATATCCCTCCCCCAGCACTCAGGACCAAGACGGGTGCCAGTGTTCGATTTCCCTCTGCCCAACACTCATCTCATAGCTACTCCTCTGCCATTCCCCCTGTCGTCTCCCAATCACATGCTAGCTCGGGTCAAAACACTCGGTCCACTGGGACACACAGGAAAACTCCCTCTTCAGTCAGCTCATCGCAGGACAACAATGTCATCAGAGTATTGGAGAATCAAAGTGAACTAACCAGGATGCTCATGAAACAGCAACTTCTGACTACACTACCTCAAGGAAGTATCCAACTCTTTGACGGGCAAGTCCTAGAGTACAAATCATTCAGTCACATGTTTGAGAACGTGATTGAACAGAAAACGAACTTTGGCAACCTTCAAGACCAGTCAGCTAGTAGAGCTAAGGTTAGAGCCCCTACTCTGTCACAGCCCCCAAAGTCAGCTGGCAGTAGCTATGCCACTAGCATTGTTCTTGCCCAAAAAGAGACAAGGCCTGAACCCTCTTGCCCCCTCTGCAGCTCAAAGCACACATTGGACTTCTGCAAAGACTTTGCAAAGAAAACGCATAGAGACAAGATCAGTTTCTTAAAGACCAAGGGCATATGCTTTGGATGTCTCTCTTCAGGCCACATTAGTAAAGAGTGCAAAAAGCGACTCACATGTAAAGTTTGCAAGAAAATTCACCCAAGCGTCTTGCATATTGAGAGTAACAGCACAGCTAAAGAAGCAGGAAAAAATTGTGTTGTAGGCAGTGCATCAGCAGAGTTATGTGGTCATATAGGGGCCGGAGACCAAGAGTGTGCACTTTCAATCGTCCCAGTTAAGATTAAGGCAGGGAAGGGCAGCCAAGTCTTGCAAGTGTATGCTCTCCTGGATCCAGGGTCGTCAGCCACCTTCTGCTCAGAGGAGCTCATGACACGTCTCAATCTCAGAGGAAGGAGAACACAAATTCTTCTACGAACAATGAATCAGGAAAATTCTGTCCCCACGCACGTTATCTCAGGACTTGAAGTTTCAGCATTGGACAGGGACAACTTCTCATCTCTTCCTGACACTTTCACTCAGAAAGAGATGCTGGTATCCACTAACAACATCCCAAGACAGAGCGACTTAGTGCAATGAGCGTATTTAAGTGAAGTTAACATCCCCTCTATTAGTGCAAAGGTAGAGCTGTTAATAGGAACAAATGCTCCAACCCTGATAGAGCCGTGGGTGGTGGTTAACAGCCAAAGCGGGGGCCCTTATGCCGCTAAAACACTGTTGGGGTGGGTTGTAAATGGGCCACTTAGAAGTGGAGCTGGAAGTGCAAAAAGTGCTACGGTGAACTGGATTTCAGTGGGAAGGCTAGAGGAGCTTCTGATCTCACAGTACAATCAGGATCTTTCTGAAGTTGCCTCTGAGGAGACAACAGAGGTTTCCATTGAGGACAAAGGATTTCTGAGAACGGCCAGTGAGGCAGGCCTGGATGAAAGACATTACAGTATGAAACTGCCCTTCAATCACAACAATCGCCGAATCGCGGAACAGCGCCTCCAAAGCCTAAGAAGGAAAATGGAAAAGGATGAGCAATACAAACAGGAATATGTTGCGTTTATCAATGACATCTTCGAGAGTAATTACGCGGAGGAGGTCCCACAGGAAGAACTTACACAGCCACCAGGAAAGGTATGGTACCTGCCACACCACGGGGTGTACCACCCTAAAAAGAAAAAGCTCAGGGTGGTCTTTGATTGTGCTGCCTCTTACCAGGGCGTATCCCTAAACACCGAACTGCTGCAGGGACCTGACCTGTCAAATTCCCTCATTGGAGTCATCATGAGATTTCGCAAAGAGCCTGTTGCAATCATGTCCGACATCAAGTCAATGTTCCATCAGGTCAGAGTAGCCAGATCTGATGTCGATTACTTGTGGTTCCTGTGGTGGCCGCAGGGTGAGACCAGTCAAGCACCCAAGGAACACCGTATGCTCGTACACGTATTCGGTGCAGTTTCCTCCCCTAGCATTGCAAGCTTTGCGTTAAGAAAAACTGCTGCGGACAATGAGTCGTTTTCCCCCTCAAGTAGCTGAAACGGTTCAGCACAACTTTTACGTTGACGACTGTGCCAAGTCTGTGGCCAAGGAATCGGATGCCATCCAGCTGGTGAAAGATGTCACTGCACAATGCAACAAGGGTGCGTTTCAACTCACTCAATGGGTCAGCAATAGCAGGGCAGTTTTAGCGTCAATCCCCAAAGAACATAGAGCAAAGGAAATCAAAACACTGGATCTCGACAAAGACAGTTTGCCCATCGAAAGAGCACTAGGACTGCAGTGGTGCGTGGAGTCTGACAATTTCCAGTTCAACATCAGCCTAAGCCAAAAGCCACACACCCGCAGAGGCATACTCTCTGTTGTTAGTTCCATCTTTGATCCCCTAGGCTTTCTTGCTCCTCTCATTCTACCAGCTAAGCAGTTGCTACAAGGGCTCTGCCAGCGAGGCTTCGGATGGGACGAGCCTCTACCCAAGTCAGTGTCTGAAAAGTGGACGGAATGGACCAACAGCCTGGACAGGATCAAAGGCTTCAGTGTGCCACGCTGTTGGAAACCAAAGGGCTATGGACTGACGAGCTGTGCCGAGCTCCACCACTTCGCGGACGCCAGTGAGAGCGGCTACAGCTCAGTCAGCTACATCAGACAATTGAACAAGCAGGACGTCGTTCACGTCACTTTGGTTCTTGGAAAGTCCAGAGTCCTTCCCCTTAAGAACATCACCGTGCCACGACTGGAGCTGGCAGCTGCAGCATTGCTGGTGAAAGTAGACAGAATGCTGAGAAGAGAGCTACACCTTGACCTTAAGCCTTCGTGTTTCTGGACTGATAGCCAAACAGTGCTCAAGTACATTACAAATGACCAAGCCAGGTATAAGACCTACGTAGCCAACAGGGTCTAGCTGATTCGGGACAATACAGACCTGTCCCAGTGGCGGTACGTAAGCAGCAAGGACAATCCTGCTGATGATTCATCAAGAGGATTGACTGCAGGAAGATTCATGGAGCAAAGGAGATGGATACATGCCCCTGAATTCTTATGGAACACAAAGGAAGGGTGGCCAGCAGAGGAGGTATTGGACCCGGTGTCGCAGGATGATCCAGAGGTCAGGAAAAGTGCTACTGTATCGGCAGTAGTAGTGAACCCTGCGACACCCACAGACCAGCTTATTTTGTTCTTCTCTGACTGGAGGAGACTACTTAAAGCAGCGGCATGGTATCTCAGACTGAAAAAGATGTTGATGCTGATCGTGAAAAGAGGAAAGGAACAGCCCTCATCTCAAATCGGCACCCGCTCAAGCAATAAAAAGGTGAGGATGAAAATTGAAGAGCTTAGGACCTACCTTGGTGGACAGCTCCTCACCGTTGAGGATCTGGCAGGGGCAGAAAGGTCAATCGTCACGTACACCCAAGGACAAGCATTCAGTGCTGAAATTGCAACACTGGAAAAAACCCCACCTAGAGTGCACAGGAGCAGTAAGATCTGCAGGCTTGATCCTGTCCTAGATGAGGGCATTCTGAGAGTGGGTGGCCGACTGCATAGATCTGCAATGCCTGAGGAAACCAAACACCCCTGCATCTTGCCCAAAGACTCGCACATCTCAACACTGCTCTTACGACACATCCATGAATGCTGTGGCCACAATGGCAGATACCACATGCTATCGGAGCTCCGGAAAAAGTACTGGATTGTAAAAGGCACCTCAGTTGCCAGGAAAGTGCTCTCAAAATGTGTCAAGTGTTGACGTTCGAGGGGCAAAGCAGGAGAACAGAAGATGGCGGACTTGCCGGTAGAAAGGATCCTACCTGACCTCCCTCCGTTTACCAATGTCGGGTTGGACTACTTTGGCCCGTTTGGAGTAAAACGGGGGAGAGCTACCATCAAAAGATATGGAGTTCTTTTTACATGCATGTCTAGTAGGGCTATTCACTTGGAAGTTGCTTTTACGCTGGACACAGACTCATGCATTCATGCTTGAGGAGATTAATCTGCAGGAGGGGCCAGGTGAAGCACATCAGGTCCGATAATGGAACCTGGTGGGTGCACAGGGAGAGCTCAATAAGGCCCTGATGTCACTGAATGAGAGGAAAATCCAAGATGCCCTGCTCCCAGACAGAATCAACTGGAGTTTCAATCCACCATCAGCCTCGCACTATGGCGGAGCCTGGGAAAGGCTCATTAGGTCTGTCCGCCAGGTGCTGAACTCTACTCTCCATCAACAGTCCATAGATGATGAAGGCCTCCAAACGCTGTTTTGTGAGGTGGAGGCCATCCTGAACAACTGTCCTCTCTGCACAGTGTCCTCAGACCCACATGACCTGGAGCCACTGACCCCAAATCACATCCTGCTTTTAAAAGCCAAGCCAATTCTACCCCCTGGAACCTTCTTGAAATCCGACATCTATGCCAGACGTCGCTGGAAACAGGTCCAGTACATGGCCGATCTTTTCTGGCAAAGGTGGACCAAGGAATACCTTCTGCTGCTGCAGGAGAGGCAGAAATGGACCTCACTAAAGAGGAACCTGGGTGTCGGACACATTGTCCTGGTCGTTGACTCCACTGCTCCTCGAGGGTCCTGGCCATTAGGAAGAGTGCTGGAGACGAAACCTGATGCAAGGGGTCTGGTGCGGTCAGTGAAGCTCAAGACAAAGACTTCAGTCCATGAGAGGTCCATAACCAAGCCGTGCCAAATCCATGAGTCCGAAAAGTGACCAGGGTTCCTGTTCACACGAGAAAGGAGTGTAATGTATCTTTCATACCTTCTCTGACTCATCATTACATACTCCTGAAAGCATTAAGTGCTTATATACTTTGTTGATGCCCCTTTTTGCTCCTTTCACGCTAAGTAATTGGTTCTGTAGAGAACAATTAGGGGCCGGTGTGTAGGAGCCGCATTTGACTTTTTTCTAATTTGAATGACTTATTGATTTTCCCTTTTTTGTTGTGGGATTGTGAGTGTACGCTCTCTGTAGGTGGTGACAGTGCCACCCTTTAAAGGGCTGCCAGACGCGCATGACGGGGAGAAGGCGGGCGCAAATACCGTCATTGACCTCAGGGCTGAGGCCGAACGACGCTGTCTCAGTTTTGGGCCTGTTTTACGGACTTTAAGTATTTGGACTTTAAGACTTTGAAACTGCAATTGCATCCTTATTTTTGTAACACAATCCTCAACAATAAAACCGGCAACATTGAACGATCAAAATCCCTTTGCCTTTGCCTCTTGACATTGCTTCTCCTGCCTTCTCCATGGTGGTAAAATCAATTAGGACACGGGAATGGAATCTAGGGGTTTAAAGGAAAAAAACAGAGACTGTTTTTGCCTCTATGATTCCCGGCCGTGTCAAATGATGTTGTGTCCCTTGGGCAAGGCACTTCACCCTACTTGCCTCGGGGGGAATGTCCCTGTACTCACTATAAGTTGCTCTGGATAAGAGCGTCTGCTAAATGACAACATTTAAATGTTTAGGGTTAGCGTGACAAGCATTTCCTGAGTGATTTTGTTGTTTGTTTGACATCCTCAAGTTTAACATAAGTTATTAAGTGGTGGCGGATTAAACAGAAGGCATTTCCCGTTTTGGGTTTTGGCATTTTGATGTGATCATCCACATTAATGATTAAAACATTTTTTTTAATGATTTTTGAATAGTCAACATTATAAACTTCACCAACCTGGTAATGCCTCAAGCTCAGGTTGGTGAAGTAAACGACAGAACAGTTTAGCAGTTACAGTAATACAAGTAGCTAAAGGTGGTTTAATTGGTTAGCAAAATTTAAAAAAAATTGCCTCAAAGTGCCACAGTGGTTCTTTATCACCTGACATAGATGTTACAGATGTACTTGTAAAACTGGCTGAGTAAAATTCCATGGTGGCAGCGGCCAATGCACATTCTCAACCCAATAGACTTCTTTGTTTTAATTTATATTTGTAATGGCATTATGGCCTTTATTTTGTTGACAGAGAATTGTTGTGGAGAGGTCAGGAAATGTGATAAGGAGAAAGAGGGAATTCCAAAATTTGAATACATTTGATTTTTGTAAGAAATCTTCAAATCAATACAGGTATCTATGTTTACATGCCACAAATTTAGATATTATTTTCCTAGTGTAAGTTAGTTCATGTCAAATTTGTATTATTTTCTACAAAGAAAGTGTTATTGTTCATTTGTCCTTACTCAACAGTTCAGATAAATCATAACTTGGTTTTTGTATTGAGAACATGTCTTCTTAACATCCTTTTGTCAGTTTTTATTTTATTTTAACTAAGAAACTACAAGTAATCCTGTGTAGTAATGCGTGTGTATATCACACTCTCACACACACTGTGTATTGTTTGTATTGGTTACAGAATGTGTGTTTGCACAAACAGTTGTGTTGTTCAGGTATCAATAGTAGTTTCAATATCCGCTGTTATTAGTTTAGGGTTCCCATGGTTCCTCCTCAGAAAAGATTAAAGAGGAGCTCAGGGGGTGCCCAATTAATCAAGTGAAAAGCAATGACTCAATCTATGAGATGCCAACCTTGAGCACAGGATATGAAAAATCTTAATGTGGTTGATACGAGGCACAGTGAGTTTGCCATCACTGTGGTTAGAAAGGTGAGAAAGAGAAATAAGAGCCTAAACGTTAAGTAATGAAATGTGCATTAACCAAGCCGTCACTGAAGAGGCAGCAGGTGCAACCTATGTCCATTACAAACTGAGACAAGCTGGTAAACAAGCAGGATGTCAATCCCTCTGCTAATACTGACTGGTGCTGCATCCTGAATTGAATACTTTTTACTTTTTGTGTCTACTGTGTACCTCAAAGTATGTACTATTAGGACACACTACTTTGTCATATCTTGAACTGGTACAGATAGGTTTGTATTTGCCTGCTAATGTAAAGATGTTGTTGGGACACAGAACCTAGGTTTTGGTGAGGAGTCAACCTCCCTTACAAAAAGAAGCATACTTCAAGTTTAATTTCTAAGTATACTTAAAGGGGCGATTGATTGCTAAACCGATTTGACCTTTTCATAGTTGAATAACGACAGTTCGGTGGGTAAAATGAACATACAGTGAATATCAAAGTCCATTGAAACCACTTTCCTATACAAATCTCAAAAATAAAAAATTTGGCTGTAAAACGCTAGCTTTTCAACAAAGCTACCGGTGTGACGTAAGACGGGGGACCGCCCTTTTTGGCTCTGGTCTGTATCTTTGTCACACCCCAAAATATACATCCAAACCAGCCCGAGGTAGCGTCTATCTCCAATACTAGTTTAGCTGCGCGCTGCTCTGTGTAGGCTACTTATAAGGAATAACAAAGAAGAACGTCTTGAATGATAACAAGGATATTGAAAATGGACCACGGTCGTAAATGCAGTGCTCCAGGCTGTACAGGAAAAGCTAACACTCACAGTCTTCCCAAGGAGCCAAACATTCGACAGGCATGGCTGCTGTCGTCTATGAGAAGATCCCGGCGAAGTTTGACACTCAATCATTCATTTGTCTAAACATTTCAGCCAAGACAGTTTTGACAACCTTGGACATTTTCAAGCAGGATTTGCTAGGAAGCTGAACCTGGAAAGAGGTGCTGTTCCGACCGTATGCTCATTGCAACTAAAGCTATAAGGACAGTATGATGTTGTGCTAACAGTTATTAGCAATGTTAACGTGTCCTGTATATAGCATACCAGGTAGAATGCTAAATACGTTTCTACACACATCAAATGACTCTAGCTAGCTGTAGTCGACATTAGAACGGAAGCTTCCGAAAAAATAGCCAGAAAACGAACAGCAGTCTGGCTTATTGCTAACGCCTGTCTAGATAATCGATTTGAAAGAACTGGAGAAAGGCAGGTGCTAGATACAGGATACGTTAGCATTGCTAGTAACTGTTACTAGTAACACCCAGACTGTAGGAATGTAAACTAGTTTAGCTTGCTAACGCAAGAGCATAGGTAGAATGTGTGATAATTTAACCTAGTTTATTGGCAAAGGGGCTAACGCTGTTTCATGTTCCTGACTGTGTTTCATTCAAATAAATAACCTGTGTTATGTAAATCTACAATTCACGATGCATGTTTGTCCGGATCTTTGTCAGGTTCTTTTTCAGCAAGATATCTACAGATTGCTAACTGAAGCCGAGTGGAATCACGATATGGTTTGGTTGTTAAGCTGTAGCCTAACGTTCTACCCACCTAAGTCAATCAGGATTGCTTCAACAACAGAAGTGGAAACAAGTAATGTTGTCATTTTAAATGATATGTAATCAATCTGTTGAAAACAGTGTTGTGTAGACACAATGGATTTATTTGCGCGTTTTTATTTCAAGTATCCAACTTCGGTGTTTCAGTGAGTGCTGCTGTTGGCCGTGTTGCGTTTTTGCTCCCCAGCTTCACTCGTTGAAAACCAACCAATCAGGGCGCAGCTTATCTAAATATTAATGAGCATACCATAAAAGGAGAAAAGCTAGTGTTTTTTCCCGGGAACATTTCAGAGGATCTATCAGGGGGCATAGAACAGCACCCGGGCCATTTTCAACCCAACCAATGTTACATACCCTATTCGGAGACCTTAAGGAACAGTGTGAAATACCCCAAAAAAACAGTCAATCGCCCCTTTAAGTATTAAAAAGTATACTATTATCATGGTACTTATAGTATACTAGCAGTGTACTTATTCATACGGAGCCCCTAAAGGGACATGGGGAAGAAAAAACGAATTCTGGTGCGCACGAGAAAGTATCTTCTCAGACACTTACTTGTAGGCGAGGTGGAGGCTCGAAAAACACATTATTTGGTGGCCGGTGGATCACCAATAAAAAAAACTGAGTTGCAGCATATTGCTGCAGCCATCATCTGTGCCAGTGATACCCCGAGTCGAGATTAAGGATGGGCGGATCGATCCTAGAGTATCGATATTTTCGATACTGGCATTGTATCAAAAGGATCGATTCTCAATTAGAAATATTGATCCTACCTGGGATTTCTTTTAAACAAGTGATTTTAGATTTTTTTTTATAGTAGTAGGCCGTATAGTATAGAAATGTACTAAAATAAGGAAGTCAATGGGAACAATTTTTTCTTCCGTTGTGTCTGTGCTTATCATGAGTTCATCAGTGGCAGCGCGCCGTCACTTCCACTCAGTGAAAGCACACTCAGCACAGATTCGAGTGCATTGCTGCGGTCATGACTGAAAGAAAAAGAAGCATAATCTGGAGTTCTTTCACTCCAGTTAACAACGATGAAGCTTCATGTGACATTTGTCAAAAAACAATACGCCATTGTTGCAACACCACAAACATGACAAATCTAAAAGTTAAACATCCTAAATAGCATGACGAAGTACAGTTGACTCGAGCAGAGGAGGCAACACAGACACGTCATGTCTATTGCGGTTTATTTAATATTAACAACGATGGCTTTCAGAATGCAATTTTAAATTATAAAAAACACAAAAAATCATAGAAGTTTCGGTATCGATATTGACGATACTGGTCTTGAAAGTACTTAAGTACTCGGATCAAAAAGAAAATTCACAAGTTATTTTAGATGTTGAGAAAAGCGCTGTGAAAGTTTGATTCCTGATTTCCCAACAGATTCTGTGTGTATTTCAGACACGTCACATCCATAACAGAATAATGTCGCATCCATAACGCAGGTTTTTCCTCATAAAATTCTGTATAAAAGGCTACATGTTTCAAAAATTGCTATTTTTATGTTCACCTAAGACTCCATGATCATGTCAATATCAAACTTTCTACATTAGACTTAATGGTTCACAGAGTTACAGAAAAGAGTATAGTCTCCAGAAAATGACTGTCATTTCTCATCACATCCATAACGCAGGTGTTTTTGTAATAATTTTGTGTCAGAAAAATATTTTTTGCAAAAAATATTTTTCTGACACAAAATTATTACAAAAAAATATATTTTACCTCCTCTATTCTACCCATTGAGTACTTTCAGAATATGCATGACTAATTTAAATATTGTAAGAAGTTTTGTTTTACTGAGAAATGTTTCTTCTCATTTTGAGAACAAATGTCACATCCATAACACTGGAATTGCCCTATATTAACTGAAAATATGCCCCCCAAAACGTAAATACGTTTGACATTAATTTAGGGGGACATGGCTTATTCAAAAGCAGTTTGCTAGAGGCAATCTAGCTGCTGTTGCTAGCCACACTTCACTGATTCTTTGAAAGCGCCGGAAATGAGAACGTTTCTTTTGACATAATAAAGTTTAGCCATGGCTCTGGCATTGAAGGAAGTAGCCTACACACTGCCAGTGGGCGAACCGAGTCTAGGCTAACGTCAAAACAAGACGCGGTCCCACTCAAATTCCAAGTTTTACACAAATCACAAAAATATGCTAATCTGGCTGTATCTCGCCATATTTTTAAAACACTGCTCTCCATTTTGATGTAGAATTGACCCTGGTACCCTATGATCTGAGAAGGCTATTTATATGTCATGCTATGCCAGGTTGCCTTGCGTTGTCTTGTCTGTCCTACGAGTATCAGTGCTCGGTCTGACCCTGTGTTGTTCTGTGCATCTTACAATAAAATACTTGAACTTGAAAGTTTGGAGCGCCATAGCTGGTAAATTTCAGTTACTAGTAGCCCCTTCAAGTTGTGTGAAACATGCTCACTGCAAACTTTTGATTACTTTCACGGCTTTGCGCAAAACACGTATACCGGGTTTTGTAATGATGAGCCGATGCGTTTGGTAAATATGTCATTTTGAGACAAAATGCACTGGCTAGATGTAGCAGCGTTATATGTACAAAGCACAATAAATCTGACTCTTCTTGAGTATAAAGAAACATTATCGTTACCATTATGATTAAACTGCTTGACAGCAACTGTGGCATACCTGGCTTCGCTAAACAGATAATCTGGTATCAAGATTTGCATGATGACTGTGGCTGGATTCAATCCCACGACCTTGCATTTCAAAGCAGCCCGTCTTATCCCAGTGAGCTATTCTCACTGTTGGGAAATGCTGTGTTCGGTTACTCAAGATTCAAAAGTTATGGGCGTAAACACGCTTCAAACTTTCACCCCTTGGTGGCGCTATAGCGCTTCAGGGATCGACCTGAAACTTGGTGACAATAATCAGGAGACCGTTCAAAATCAATGTGCCAAACTTCAAAACTCTGCACCAATCGGTTCTATGGGCTGCCATCGGCATGTCTGAAGATGATCTGTTACAATTTTCATGAAAATCGGAGCAACGGCCTAGGAGGAGTTTGAAAAAATTGGCATTTCTTAAAATACTAATGACGGAAAAACCGTCATGACGACAATGTCGTCACAGGGTTCAGTCGAATCGTCTGCATCCAAGTAGGGCTGGGTGGTATGACCATAGATGGTATGACGGTATATACCGTGCGACGGTAGAAATGTGTCTCCGGGAGAGATTTGGCTATACCGTTTCAACCGCGGTATACTTTATACTATATTTTTGTATTACACGTGTCAATTAAATGTCTGGTTGTTGTATTGTATGTAAGCCATCATATAAATCGCATTCTTGCGATATTCAGAATTGTAGTTTAACTTCTATTTGATTTGCTATTTTCGTTTGACCTGAAGCACATTTGCGTTGGTCTGACGGAAATTTCAATGTGGAGTGTATTCTGTCTAAGCGGACCACATTCATGCCAATGCTAATTACTTATATATTTGATGTCCCATTCTACAGGTAACCAATTCGATTTGTTGTTCAAGTTTTATGTCTCGCGCTGTAAAATTCTTGTTGTAAAATTACACTGGTTGCGTTGCTAGCATTCTTGATCTAGGACAGGGGTCGGCAACCCTAAATGTTGAAAGAGCCATATTGGACCAAAAAAACAAAAAACAATTCGGTCAGGAGCCGCAAAAAAATTAAAAGCCTAATATAAGCCTTATAATGAAGGCAACACATGCTCTAAGTGTCTATATTAGCTATATTAGCCTTTTATCAAAATGATAAGTAGGCTACAAATACCTAATGAGCATTCATTAAAAAAGCTAGCTAGCTTCCGTTACCTAGCAACCTAGCATAACACTCGTAGCAATGCTACTTCCTGCTAGTGTTACTTGTTAGCCTCCTCATTGTAAAATTTGAAGCCATATGATAAGGATTCCATAGTCGATAATATAGATAGGTACTTTATTAACCCCCGAACGCAAATTATTGTGTCCAGGTAGACAGATAGCTAGAAAGCTCACGCAGTCCAGAAAATCTTTAATCGATAAGTTGGATATTGTAGCTACAGTACAGTTTGAGTCTTTTGTTTTTAACTCAAGTGTTGTCTCATGTGAGGCACTTGTTTTTGTTTGTAATAAATAATAGAGTGTGGTGATGTACGGTATGGTTATTTTGTACCATTTCTTAATTGAATTTACAGAACAATTACTATACCGTGATATATACCGTAACCGTGATATAAAATTACTCATACCGTGATAGAAGATTTTGGCCATATCGCCCACCCCTACATCCAAGGAATCCAATGATACCTCAATTAAGATCTGTCTTACGGTTTAAAAGTTATGGGCGTAAACACACTCCCAACTTTGACCCCCCTTGGTGGCACTATAGAGCTTCAGGGATCGACATGAAACTTTGCTGACGATAATCAGGAGACCGTTCCAAATCTCTGTGCCAAATTTCAAAACTTCGCACCAATCGCTACGCATAATAATAATAATAAAACTAACAAAAACAATAGGTGCCACAGCAGCTTGGCCCCCAAATATCCCATTACTGATTACTCAATGTTGACATACAATTCAACAATACTTATGAGACTACGCAGTGTTATGGCCAAGTTGTGAGGACACAGTGGGAAAACCCTAATGATGTAATAGGGGAAAACCCACAGTCACTCCCCAGAGTGGCCATTCGACATACATGTATCCACGGCAGACCTGGACATACTCTCAGGCCCCCTTCACCACATACATACAACTTTAGCCAAGCTTTTTAGAATTGTAATATAGAAAAAATATAAGAAATTATCAAAAGACATTTAATTCTAAATGTAACTGTCAAACCAATCTCCTGGTTTAACTCCTCCACTCTTTAGGTTACAGCTTTACCTGGAACAGAATTAAGCATACTATGTGAAAGGTTTAAGTTGTGGTATTACAAAGAATCTAATGAGAATAAATCAATTCAATGTTCTTCTATAAATCAATTCAAAGGGTGTTAAGCATCTGGTATAGGACTGGGAAAGAGTTCAATTCACATGGTAAACATACTGTATCTATAGACCAATTATCACCCTTACCGTGCGTGTCCACTACAGCGTTTTTTAATGCCTTCCCACAGTGCTCCACGCTCGGGGGCATGTTAGAAAAGTGAATACAGAGTTGTAGTTCTCTACAATCACTGTTGTAGTTTGTGTAAAACGGTGTCATGGACAAATGTGCAGACTTGGGTTCATGTACTTACAATATCGATCATTATTGATAGGTGCTCCTGTCTCGATCAAAATACAGCTTTTACACTGCATGATGCAAGGAATCAGATACGCTGACTAGATGTTGCATGATCTTGTCAACTAGGCTATAGGCTACTGTACAGCACTTCAGTAACATTCGCTAGGTTATGGCCACTACACATTTACTGTATGGCTAGCGAGTGACTGCCAACCAGCATTTCAGCGTTGAATGTCAATCGTGTGCCGGGTGAGCTAGCTAGACTATGCAGCTAGCACAGAAGAAAGTTACGTAATGTGAAGAAACTGAATTAAAGTACAAAATACAACACACCAGGGACACCAACAACCTCAGCAACCCTGCGCCAGGCATAATTGTTTTTGTTTATGTCTCTGTAATCGAACATAGACGTATCATACAATACTGGGTATGAAGACACACATACGATGAGTCGCTCTTCCATCTTGAAATTGTCAAACCTAGAAATGTTTACCATGGCCAACAGTTGCTACGTTACAAGAAACAAGAAACCAACCCGATTGGCCATCGCTGGCGTTTTCACGCTCGTCATTTACATAAAGTTCACAAAAATCCAACTTTCGCCGCCCCGCTCGCCTTCCCACAATACCCTACGCGAGCGTCGACGCCCCGCTCGCCTTCCCACAATGCCCTACGCGGGCGTCAACGCCTGGTTACATTGAAAATGAATTGGAAGCCGACGCCCCGCTCTGCCCGCCCCGCTGCATTGTGAACGCACCGTTAGTTACACAAATGTCAAGCAGTCTCAAGTGCGCATGTCGGTTGCAAAAGACGAACTTCTCCCCGGTCTATTACACTTGGAGTGTCGATCAGGTCATCATATATCTCTGGCCACTGGATTGCAGGGTTTGATATTAACTTTTTGAGGCTCTTGGCCTTTGGACAAATACATTTACGTTTCACTTGTCTATGCACAAAAGTCACTTGACCCAGATACCCTTAACCCTCACGCTCTCCTCATTGTCTATGCAGCTTGCATTTATCCCTCGCGCTGTCTCCGGGTCGTTGTGACCCACAGCTCCGTCTATTACGCCACCTTCGCGCTGTCTCGGGGTCATTGTGACCCACACTGGGGGAATATAAAGGTTTCACTTTATTTTTATTTTTTTTTGTATTATGAGAAGTTGTCAGAAGACCGCTGTGGGTCACAAGGAACCGGAGACAGTGCGGGGTCGCGTAATAGACGACACAGACGTTGCAGTGTAAAAGAAAAATATATATATATAAAGAGGCAGAGACAGCACAAAGAACAAGCAACTCCCCTTGTGGTCTAGTGGCAAGGCTGCGAGGCTGTCAACTCCACAGCCCTGGATTGCTCCCCGGCCAGGGAAAATATGAATTATTTTTTCATGTAGACAGATAACGTTTCACTTTTATTTTTGTATTACGAAAGGTCGTCAACACGAGTGTGGCGTAACAGACTAGGTATGGTGAGTCACAGCGCAGACTAGGATACAGCGCGAGAGTGTAATAATAGGCATGTAGACAAGGCTAGAAATAAAAAGTTTCACTTTATTTATTTATTTTTGGCTGTGAAAAAGTTGTCACAATGTCAGTTTGACTCACCACGACCCCGAAACGGCACGAGAGTGGCGTCATAGACTAGGCAGACAACGCGAGGAATAAAATCAAATGTTTCACTTTATTTATTTTTGTACCATGAAAAGTTGTCACACCGTGCATGACACCGTGCATCACAATGACCCTCAGACAGCACTATGGATAGACCTCCAGCCTGCCGTCCTGATACATCATCTATTCATCCCATGCATGTAGTGGTGGTGGTGCCGCTGGTGGCGGCGGCGGCGGCGGCGGCGGCAGCACTGTGCTTTGACTTGAGCAAAGCCCATCTTCTGCACTCGACTGAGTTGTTCAGTCTCCTGCACACACTCCCGCAGGTCGTCCGGGGTCAACGGGAACCTCTCCTTGGCCGAAGCCCAGCTCGGTGGGGCATGTGGGGCAGTATACACGCGAACAGGATTTGCAGACATGCCTCTTACAACCGCGACAAACAGTGAACGTTTTACGGTCCTTCTTCACCGGGCAGACTTGACATCTCTTCCTCTTACTGGCAGGGACCGGCGAGGTCGGTCCTGCCGATGAGGAGGCGGCGGCTGCTGCTGCGCCATCCTCTTCGGGTTGTCGTCGAGGAGGTGGATCGCGACAGCTGGCCATCCGTAGATCTTTCACAACCGCGGCAGCAGCTTCCGCGCGGGGCAGACATCGTCTCCTCTCGATCAGCGGAGTCACGAGGGCCCTTCCGAGCTGCTCGAGGAAAAACCTCCTCTTGTTGCGCTTACGCGGCATCCAGTTGGGGTTGACCTCTCTCCATATCACAAAGGCGTTGTAGGAGGAAACGTCAACGATGTTGCTGAAGATGACGAGGGGCCACCGGGCCGTCTTCCTTTTACAGCTGTAGGCCGCGATGACCTTGTCCAGATTGTCTACACCTCCTTTGTTGCGGTTGTAGTCTAAGACGATGGTCGGTTTGCCGTCGTTTCTGTCGCTGATTTCGTCGTTTGTGTGGCGTGTGCTCATGAGTAAAACGTTCTTATTTTTCTTTGCGAGGTAGGAAACCAGAGTGGTGGTGGGAGTGAAGGCGAACAGCGACGACAGCACCCGTCGCCTGTTCGTCGTCGTCAGCAGCTCGGACGGGAGCTCGGACCTGTTCTTTCGCACGGTGCCAACCATGGTCATGTTTCTCGTCGCCATGAGCTCTCGTCCGAGGTCGTAGGATGTGAAGAAATTGTCACACGTGACATTGCGATCCTTCAGGCCGTCTGTCATATCGAGCACGACGCGCATCCCCTGGCTCCTCTCCGGGGCTCCGTCGCTCGACTTCCCGGTGTAAACTTGCATCTTCCAAGCGTAGCTGGATTTTGCGTCGCACGTGACCCACGACTTGATCCCATACTTTGCCGGTTTGCTCGGCATGTACTGCCTGAAAGGACACCGTCCTCTGAACGCGATCAGTTGTTCATCCACGGTCACTTCGGGCCCTGGGTCGTAGAGGCGGGGTAATCTCTCTACCCACATATCCCAGACCTCTCGTATCGCCGCCAACTTGTCCGTGGCGCGTCTCGCCGCTCGCGTCCCACGGTCGTCAAATCGTATCGACGTCGAATAGGTGTAGAAGACTTTCAGCTGCATGGTAGCGCGGAAAATCGCTCTGCCGCTCTGCGCGTCCCACAGACTGGCGGCCGCTTCGCCTCGGGACTTGTACACCCCTGCCAGGATTAGCAGCCCTATGTAGGCACGTAGGTCAGAGGCGTCCATTGCTTTCCACTCCTCTCCGCGTTTCAGATAGCCTTCCCGATTTGTCTCGTCCAAGATCACTGTTTCGATTTGTGGCGTGACAAAGAGTAAAAACGCAGAGACGATGTCGAGAGCGTGGGAAACGGCGTACGCTGTGGGTCCTCTGGGGGTCCTCTCACGGCTGTCACGTTGCGACAGCAGCCTCGGATTCCTCAGATACGCAACCGAACGCCATTCAATTTTGCCATCTTTCGACAAGAAAGTATCTCTGTCGATTTCAGGGGCTCGGGCGGCGGCGGCCGCTGCTGAGTTGTCGTCGACCGCATTATACTCTTGCCCGTCTGCTTGTTCCGACACATGCTCCGCGTACTCTTGCCCGTCGTCTTTTTCTTCTTCTTCTTCTTCTTCTTCTTCTTCCTGCTCTTCTGCCACATGCTCCACGCACTCTTCGCCGTCTTCTATTTCTGACACATCCTCTGTCTCCTCTTCGGACTCACTTTGCTCGATGTTTGCAAACATCTGTTGTAGAACTTGCAGGGCACTGAAATCCCGAGCCATAGCTGCGTGACCCTAGACAACGGCTGTCCTGACCCCCAACGAATGTGTGTTAGTAGCACTTGCCTACAGCTCACGTGATTACATGGACAGATGATTGATGATATGATCGACGATCGTAAAGGCCGTGGTTGGACTAAATGGAGTGGGAGGGTGGGATGTTTATATATTTATATAAAGGTATATAAAGGCAGGCATAAAAGTATGAAATTATAAAAGTGACCAACTTTTGGTCGCTCGACCTGACCTCACAGGCCTAACGCGCCTCCGGGCCGGCCGGCCGGCGGACCAGCGGGCGGGCGGGCAGGCAGGCATGTCCCGTCGCGGTTTCCCCTGACGCTCGACCTGACCTCACAGGCCTAACGCGCCTCCGGGCGGGCCGGCCGGCGTCCGGGCAGGCAGGCATGTCCCGCCCCGGCCTCGAATTCCGAGGGGTGAAACGCCTCTGGGCGAGCGAGCGTGCGGGCGGGAGGGACGGACACCCGGCCAATTCTCTCGCCTAGAGGGATCGACGATCGTGAAGGCCGTGGTTGGACTAAATGGAGTGGGAGAGTGGGATGTTTATGTATTTACGTAAAAGTATGAAATTATAAAAGCGACCAACAGGTAAGTTCGTCTATCACGTGACCCACGATCGTTCTTCATGATCACAATAGCGTGATATTATTCCACTCCACGAGGCCTGCCAGGCCAGGTCAGGCCATGCCAGGCGCGCGTGCGGGCAAGCATGTCCCGCCTCCCCGCCTAGAGGGATCGACGATCGTGAAGGCCGTGGTTGGACTAAATGGAGTTGGAGGGTGGGATGTTTATATATTTATATAAAGGTATATAAAGGCAGGCTTAAAAGTATGAAATTATAAAAGTGACCAACAGGTAAGTTTGTCTATCACGTGACCCACGATCGTTCTTCATAATCACAATAGCGTGATATTATTCCCACTCCGCGAGGACTGCCATGCCAGGCCAGGTCAGGCCATGCTAGGCGCGCGTGCGGGCAGGCATGTCCCGCCTCCCCGCCTAGAGGGATCGACGATCGTGAAGGCCGTGGTTGGACTAAATGGAGTTGGAGGGTGGGATGTTTATATATTTATATAAAGGTATATAAAGGCAGGCTTAAAAGTATGAAATTATAAAAGTGACCAACAGGTAAGTTCGTCTATCACGTGACCCACGATCGTTCTTCATAATCACAATAGCGTGATATTATTCCACTCGGCGAGGCCTGCCAGGCCAGGCCATGCCAGGCGCGCGTGCGGGCAGGCATGTCCCGCCGCGGTTTCCCCTGACGCTCGACCTGACCTCACAGGCCTAAAGCGCCTCCGGGCCGGCCGGCCGGCGGACCAGCGCGCGGGCGGGCGGGCAGGCATGTCCCGTCGCGGTTTCCCCTGACGCTCGACCTGACCTCACAGGCCTAAAGCGCCTCCGGGCCGGCCGGCCGGCCGGCGGACCAGCGCGCGGGCGGGCGGGCAGGCATGTCCCGTCGCGGTTTCCCCTGACGCTCGACCTGACGTCACAGGCCTAAAACGCCTCCGGGCGCGCGGGCCGGCGGATGGGCGGGCAGGCATGTCCCGCCCCGGCCTCGAATTCCGAGGGGTGACACGCCTCTGGGCGAGCGAGCGAGCGGGCGGGAGGGACGCCCGGCCAATTCTCCCACCCAGAGGGATCGACGATCGTGAAGGCCGTGGTTGGACTTGGTCAGGCCATGCCAGGCGCGCGTGCGGGCAGGCATGTCCCGCCTACAGGGATCGACGATTGTGAAGGCCGTGGTTGGACTAAATGGAGTGGGAGAGTTGGATGTTTATGTATTTATATAAATGTATATAAAGGCAGGCGTAAGAGTATGAAATTATAAAAGTGACCAACAAGTAAGTTCGTCTATCACGTGACCCACGATCGTTCTTCATAATCACAATAGCGTGATATTATTCCACTCGGCGAGGCCTGCCAGGCCAGGCCATGCCAGGCGCGCGTGCGGGCAGGCATGTCCCGCCACGGTTTCCCCTGACGCTCGACCTGACCTCACAGGCCTGAAGCGCCTCCGGGCCGGCCGGCCGGCCGGCCGGCGGGCGGACCAGCGCGCGGGCGGGCGGGCAGGCATGTCCCGTCGCGGTTTCCCCTGACGCTCGACCTGACCTCACAGGCCTGACGCGCCTCCGGGCCGGCCGGCCGGCGGACGGGCGGGCATGCATGTCCCGCCGCGGTTTCCCCTGACGCTCGACCTGACCTCACAGGCCTGACGCGCCTCCGGGCCGGCCGGCCGGCGGACGGGCGGGCATGCATGTCCCGTCGCGGTTTCCCCTGACGCTCGACCTGACCTCACAGGCCTGACGCGCCTCCGGGCCGGCCGGCGGACGGGCGGGCATGCATGTCCCGTCGCGGTTTCCCCTGACGCTCGACCTGACGTCTCACAGGCCTCGAATTCCGAGGGGTGACACGCCTCTGGGCGAGCGAGCGTGCGGTCGGGAGGGACGGACACCCGTCCAATTCTCCCGCCTAGAGGGATCGACGATCATGAAGGCCGTGGTTGGACTAAATGGAGTGGGAGAGTTGGATGTTTATGTATTTATATAAATGTATATAAAGGCAGGCGTAAGAGTATGAAATTATAAAAGTGACCAACAGGTAAGTTTGTCTATCACGTGACCCACGATCGTTCTTCATAATCACAATAGCGTGATATTATTCCACTCGGCGAGGCCTGCCAGGCCAGGCCATGCCAGGCGCGCGTGCGGGCAGGCATGTCCCGCCGCGGTTTCCCCTGACGCTCGACCTGACCTCACAGGCCTAAAGCGCCTCCGGGCCGGCCGGCCGGCGGACCAGCGCGCGGGCGGGCGGGCAGGCATGTCCCGTCGCGGTTTCCCCTGACGCTCGACCTGACCTCACAGGCCTAAAGCGCCTCCGGGCCGGCCGGCGGACCAGCGAGCGGGCGGGCGGGCAGGCATGTCCCGTCGCGGTTTCCCCTGACGCTCGACCTGACGTCACAGGCCTAAAACGCCTCCGGGCGCGCGGGCCGGCGGATGGGCGGGCAGGCATGTCCCGCCCCGGCCTCGAATTCCGAGGGGTGACACGCCTCTGGGCGAGCGAGCGGGCGGGAGGGACGCCCGGCCAATTCTCCCACCCAGAGGGATCGACGATCGTGAAGGCCGTGGTTGGACTTGGTCAGGCCATGCCAGGCGCGCGTGCGGGCAGGCATGTCCCGCCTACAGGGATCGACGATCGTGAAGGCCGTGGTTGGACTAAATGGAGTGGGAGAGTTGGATGTTTATGTATTTATATAAATGTATATAAAGGCAGGCGTAAGAGTATGAAATTATAAAAGTGACCAACAAGTAAGTTCGTCTATCACGTGACCCACGATCGTTCTTCATAATCACAATAGCGTGATATTATTCCACTCGGCGAGGCCTGCCAGGCCAGGCCATGCCAGGCGCGCGTGCGGGCAGGCATGTCCCGCCGCGGTTTCCCCTGACGCTCGACCTGACCTCACAGGCCTGAAGCGCCTCCGGGCCGGCCGGCCGGCGGGCCGACCAGCGCGCGGGCGGGCGGGCAGGCATGTCCCGTCGCGGTTTCCCCTGACGCTCGACCTGACGTCACAGGCCTAAAACGCCTCCGGGCGCGCGGGCCGGCGGATGGGCGGGCAGGCATGTCCCGCCCCGGCCTCGAATTCCGAGGGGTGACACGCCTCTGGGCGAGCGAGCGGGCGGGAGGGACGCCCGGCCAATTCTCCCACCTAGAGGGATCGACGATCGTGAAGGCCGTGGTTGGACTTGGTCAGGCCATGCCAGGCGCGCGTGCGGGCAGGCATGTCCCGCCTACAGGGATCGACGATCGTGAAGGCCGTGGTTGGACTAAATGGAGTGGGAGAGTTGGATGTTTATGTATTTATATAAATGTATATAAAGGCAGGCGTAAGAGTATGAAATTATAAAAGTGACCAACAGGTAAGTTCGTCTATCACGTGACCCACGATCGTTCTTCATAATCACAATAGCGTGATATTATTCCACTCGGCGAGGCCTGCCAGGCCAGGCCACGCCAGGCGCGCGTGCGGGCAGGCATGTCCCGCCGCGGTTTCCCCTGACGCTCGACCTGACCTCACAGGCCTAAAGCGCCTCCGGGCCGGCTGGCCGGCCGGCGGACCAGCGCGCGGGCGGGCGGGCAGGCATGTCCCGCCGCGGTTTCCCCTGACGCTCGACCTGACCTCACAGGCCTGACGCGCCTCCGGGCCGGCCGGCCGGCGGACCGGCGGGCAGGCATGTCCCGTCGCGGTTTCCCCTGACGCTCGACCTGACCTCACAGGCCTAACGCGCCTCCGGGCCGGCCGGCGGACGGGCGGGCAGGCATGTCCCGTCGCGGTTTCCCCTGACGCTCGACCTGACCTCACAGGCCTGACGCGCCTCCGGGCCGGCCGGAGGGACGCCCAGACAATTCTCCCGCCTAGAGGGATCGACGATCGTGAAGGCCGTGGTTGGACTAAATGGAGTGGGAGAGAGGGATGTTTATATATATTTATATATATATTCTCCGGCCGAGAGTAACGATGCAAAGTGTTTCATTCGAATCCAAGAAAGCAATTCATTTGACTCAACTTTTCATGATAAAATAAATAAATTGAAACATTTTCTTTACACTCCGCGTGGTATCTCTCTCTCTCTCTCTCTCTCTCTCTCTCTCTCTCTCTCTCTCTCTCTCTCTCTCTCTAGCCACCTAGTGTTAACTAGTGATATAACGTGGTATATTCACTTTGGGGGTCACAATGACCCGAAGGTAGCACAAGGGTTAGGTAAAATTATTAACCTACACGACGGTGGGTCACAATGACCCGAAGGTAGCACAAGGGTTAGGTAAAATTATTTACCTACACGACGGTGGGTCACAATGACCCGAAGGTAGCACAAGGGTTAGGTCAAATTATTTACCTACACGACGGTGGGTCACAATGACCCGAAGGTAGCACAAGGGTTAAATAGCCTGACCAAGTGATCGGAATAAACTAACCTGTCTAACGGAGGTCGCTTTCTCAGGCAAATGACGAATTAAACAGGCTCGGTTAAAGAAATCCAAGATGCTGGCTATCTTCATCAGGCTCGTATCTACATTAGGCAGTCCTTCTGGTGTACAATGGAGTGAAATACAACATTGTGCACACTGCCAGTGAGCGAGTCTGACTGAGGCTAACGTCAAAACAGTGTAACGGGATGCAGTCTCACTCAGATTGTCAGTTTAAATAAATCAGAAAAACAATCGGACCAGCTGGCTAAAAGCGGAATTCCCATATCTCTTGAAAGCTGCCCTGCTCGACTTTTTAAATGTAAAATTGACTGTAAAACTGTAAAATTATTAACTTTGTGACATGACGTGAAGACATGGTTGCCGCTCGACTATGCGGTCTGTACCGGGCGACATTCTCACTCAAATTTCAAGACCTTCGTGACCAAAATCAAAATTCTGATGCGACAGATTAATGGGTAATCGCTTTCTCTTTTAAAGGCTATCCTCCTCAACCTTTTTGGTCTTTTTAAATCCAACTATTTGTATTATCCGTGTGGTCCTTTTGCCATAAAAAATGCTATCCTTTACCGGTTTTCTGCAGCCACATTGCGCTCGCATCCCGAATGTTTACAAACAAATAATTGGTCTATAATTACCAGGAAGTATTTTCCCCTTCACATTTCTTTAGTTCAAAAAAGTTCATGCATATCATGTTTGCAAAAATAAGGTCTGCAAAAAAAAATCGTAAGGTTTTCTTGAATAGTTTTTAAATCCATATGCTTTTAACACTCTTTCGTTATCTCCATCCCTCCTGTTTGAGACATGATGCTCAAATCAGCACATAATGAAACAGATTCCTTTGTAATATAAGTTCCTCCTGTGAATTTACATAACCTACCAGAATTTACAATCTGTTTCTTTGTTTCCTTATTTTAACAAAATCAACTGTTAGTCTTGTTTCTTTCACTTCAAAAAACGTTTTTTTTTCTTTAAAAGTTACGTTTAAGACGTATATTGTTTCAGATTCTCCATTTTACCAAATCACACCTCTTTTCATCAAAGATATGATAAAAGCAATTTTCATTATGCCAAACCAGAATTGAATCTGTATGTTTCTTAAATGAAATATATAGAACAAACAATGTTCTTTATATAGCTATGAATCAAACATTTTTCTCAACTATATTATCTATAAAGGTCAGATAGGTAGAACTTCATAACCCGTTTTGCTGCAGTTTAAAACGAGTCAATTAGCTCAAACCATCATAACCACAATTCATCAGACTTCATGAGTCTTCCCAAATTATTTCAGAACTGAATGTTATAATAACCCGCTTCATGCACTAATACCATTTATTAATACAACATTATCAAAGCCTAACTGTTTATCCCAAACAGTATGCCAGGCTCTGATAAAACTCTCAAATAAAACTTAAAACCAAATTACAATTAAAATCCAAATAAAAATACATTTATTGTTTTCTCTTGCTCATTTTTAACGAAATTACATCTAATACATTTATCAAAACTCTTAAAAAACGTATTTTTACTATTTTGACTTATATACCTTCAAAGTATATTCATAATTTCCTCTTCAAAATATCACGTTCCTGGAGCTCCCACAAACCAGAAACACTGCCCCTCCCTCCCTCCCTCAGTTACAACGCACTCAATCATAAGTAATATATTTTTTAGACGGCTACACAAATGATACATCATTGGAAAGCTACGATTCTTGTGCTTCCATTGAAATAAACCAATTCAAGCTCAACTCGCAACAGTAAGTACCGTCAACGTCTTTGTCCGCTAACATTTCCTTCAACAATGCCAGAGAAAAAAAGTTTTACTTACCCACCATGACTTCGGAATGTTCCAGGTATGTGTCACGGGGACCATATTCAGTACCGTATTAAACCAACTAGCTGCAGGTGTGCAGCAGAGAAGCACCCAGCTGGTCGCAATTAACCGGGGGATTGGGAGGGTTTTTAAACTCAGATCACCGTCAATCAAGGCGCGTTGGGACTGGAAGGAGAACTGAAACTGGAGGCGGAGAGAGGACTGGAAGCGGAGAGAAGGACTGGAAGCAGAGAGAGAGGACTGGAAGCAGAGAGAGAGGACTGGGGGAGCAAGGGACTGCAACACAGCGCGCACGGAGACGGACTTTCGCCGAAGCTGAGTACCGTGAATTCTACGCAGTCAAACTTGTGGAACGTGCTGCCCGGACTGCTCGGCCTATTGATACACCTGAGTTTGAGGTTTTATCCACAGTTGTGTTACGCTTGCACACGTGAGTTTGATGTGTGGTGTGCCCATGTTCCACTGTTTTACAGATTTTGCCGTTCATGCACTAGTTGGAGCACCCTGCAGTCCCGGGTGGGCGATAGGATTACGTCCAGTGTGCGCAGAATAATCAATCGGACTATTCCAGCAGTCTCCGGATAACCCCCCTTCCCCCTGCTGGAGGAGGCCAGTATCAGCGGCCACCAGAGGAACCAGGCTACCTTATCTCCTGCCAGAGCCTCTTGAGGCGATCAACAACAAGGACTTCCTTTTCTTTTTTTATTTCTTTTTACCAATAAATCTAATACATTTTATACCTCGATTCTACGAGTTTTGGCATCTTTTGAGTGGGAGATACGTTTTGCTCCTCAGAGTAAGAGTAGACTAAGTGGAGGCACCAGCGCCCCCACCTGTGACAAGTGGCGTAGTCGGCAGGATCTCCTTTGAGTTGAGCAACCGTAACCCTCCAAAATGGTGGATGACGAGGCACCCGCAGCACGCCCCCAAGTGATGCCTGTCTTCATGGGAGCACCATGGGCACAGAGGTTTGGAGGAAAAGGGTCGGAACTAAGTCTGCAAGAATGGAAGTCCCAGACTGAATACCTGGCCGGCTTGCAGGGGCTGAGTGAACATCAGAGGTTACAGTTTGTACTGGGGTCTCTCGAGGGCGAGTCCAGGCGGCACCAGAAGACCGACGCAACAACTCAAATGCTGTGTTCGACTTCTTGGCCGGGCTCTATGGCGACCACACCCCGGTGGCCACTCTGAGGGCCCAGTTTTTCACATGTAGGCAAGGGCCCACACAATCACTCCGTTCTTTTGTGTTACAGATGCGCGAGCTGTTCACCCGGCTACAAGGACGGCGCGACCATGGCCTTGGCGGTGGAGACACCCTGTTGCGGGACCAGTTCCTCATGGGGCTCTGTAACACCAACATCCGCCAGAGCTTGCGACTGCAGCTTCGTCATGATCCAAACTTGACCTTTGAAGACCTCCGGCGAGAGGCCACGGCCCTGGAATTGGACCATTCAGAGACGGCTGACCAACCCACATGCCTGGCTACCAGCACTGCCTGCGCCCCTGCCCCTCCTTCTACGGCCGACTGGAAGCGAGAAGTGCGTGCTGAAGTCATGAAAGAGGTGAAGGAACAGATGGCTGAGCTGTCTAAAACCTTCTTAGAAGAGTTACGCCGGGGTCAGTCCAGCCACCAGCCTGGCAACCCCCCCTTGCCCCGTGAACGCTCCTACTCGGATGGCAGCCGGGAGCCACCAAGGCGTCCGGGTCGGGCGACTGGACCAAGGTTCCAGTGGGATGACCAGGGGAGACCAGTCTGCAACAGTTGTGGGGAATCAGGCCACATTAGCCGCCAGTGTGGTCCTGGGCCTCGTCGGGGGTCACAAGGGGATTTTTAGCTTTACCGGTCACTGTGGGTCAAGTGGCCGGGACCCTTCCAATTGGCCCGTTCTCTCCCCCTAGAAACAGCCTGATTGGACAATGCCCCACCATCGAGGTACAGGTCAGGGGTAAGAAGATCAGATGTTTGGTCGACACTGGGTCCCAGGTTACCCTGTTCTCGGAAAGCTTGTGCAAAGAACTGTTTAATCAACAACTCCAGGGAGCGGAAGCACCATGGCTGACCTTGCGGGGAGCCAATGGACTCAACATCCCCTACATTGGCTATGTGGTCAGCGACTTCCAGGTTCGAGGCATCACCGTGCCGGAAGAGGGGGTTGTCATCGTCCGAGACCACTGTCTGGGTACCCATCGAGCCCTGTTGGGCATGAACGTCATCTCCGCTTGCTGGGAAGAGCTGTTCAAAACCCAACCTACCCAGACGCTCCAGCCCACAGAGGGACAGCAGTGGGAACACATCTTTGCAGACTGCCGTAGGATCCACACGGCCAAGACCCAGTGGGACCAGGAAGACACCGGCCGGGTGGCCTGCCGTTATGCCCTTTCCATCCCAGCCCAGAGTGAAGCCATAGTCTGGGCCAGGTTGCCAGCCCGGGCCTATGGACCGGACAACTGGGTCACAGTGGAGCCACACCCGGAATGCCAGACTATTGAGGTGGCACGAGGCCTTGCTACCGTACACCGTGGTCGAGTCCCGGTGAGAGTGCGGAATGCCAGGCCATACCCAGTCAACCTCCATCGCCATCAATGTCTGGCCCGAGTCACAGCAGTGGGGCCCCAACAAATAAGAGAAAGCGGTGAGGTCCGCTTTAATCAGGTCAGCTGTGGGGTGGTCGAGGTTGACATCAGCCAGACGGGCCACAAGATGGGTACCCCCAGGGCGGCCATGCCCGAACATCTCACTGGTGAGTCACTACGGGGGGATGGTCTGGACGAAAACCAGCAGCACCAGCTCCAATGTTTCCTCACTAAATGGCAGCATGTGTTCTCCACCCACGAGGAGGATTATGGATGTACTAACATCGTTAGACACCAGATTCCCACGGGAGATGCAGCGCCAAGCCGGGAGCGATATCGCCCAGTACCACCTACCCTGTATCAGGAAGTCCGCACGCTACTGCGAGGGATGTTGGACGGAGGCATTGTCCGCGAAAGCAGCAGTCCCTGGGCAGCACCCATCGTACTTGTACAAAAAAAGACTGGGGCCTGGAGGTTCTGTGTCGATTACCGGAAGCTGAACAGCGTGACTAAGAAGGATGCTTTCCCCTTACCGCGGATAGAAGACTCCCTCACCAGCTTGAAACAGGCTGCCTGGTACTCCACTTTGGACCTGGCCAGTGGATATTGGCAGGTCCAGGTGGAAGCGAGCGACCGAGAGAAGACTGCCTTTACCACCCCTTTTGGCCTGTTTGAGTGGGACCGGATGCCCTTTGGCCTCTGTAACGCCCCAGCAACCTTCCAGCGGCTGATGCAGCGATGTCTGGGCGGGCAGTTGGTCGACTCCACCCTGGTATACCTGGATGATGTCATAGTGTTCTCCCCAGATTTCTCCTCCCACCTGAACCATCTGGAACAAGTGCTGCAGGCCATGGAGAAGTACGGCCTAAAACTACGGCCGGAGAAGTGCCAGCTGTTCCAGAAGGAGGTTAAGTTCCTGGGCCATCGCGTCAGTTCCAAAGGAATCTCCCCCGACCCAGAAAAACTATCGGCGGTACAAGACTGGGAACCTCCTAAGACCATCCGACAGGTGAGGTCCTTCCTGGGCTTTGTGGGATACTACAGGCGCTTCATTAAGGATTTTTCTAAAATCGCTAAACCCCTGAATGGACTCCTGGTAGGCACAGGACGCTCTCGTGGTCGGGGATCCCCCTCCGTGGCCTGGAACCCCGAGTGCGATACAGCTTTTCAAAGACTCAAGCAAGAGCTGTTGCAGTCCCCCATCCTTGCATATGCAGACTTCTCACAACCCTTTATCCTCTATACTGATGCCAGTAACGCAGGGTTGGGTGCCGTACTGGCCCAGCAGCAACAAGGAGTAGAGCGGGTCATCGCATATGCAAGCCGAAGTCTCCATCCAGCTGAGCGGAACGACTCCCGCTACAGCTCTTTTAAGATAGAACTCCTAGCCATGAAGTGGGCCTTAAGTGAAAAGTTTAAAGATTACTTATGGGGCGCAAAGGTCAAGGTGGTGACTGATAATAACCCCCTTGTCCACCTACAGACAGCCAAACTTGGGGCCGTAGAACAGCGGTGGGTGGCCCAACTGGCCAACTACGACTACCAGGTCCACTATCGACCGGGTAAGGAACACACTAATGCTGATGTGCTTTCTAGGCTCCCGGTTACGGGTGGGACTGATCCAGCCACAACCCCTCCCGTTGAGCCTGAAGACGGGCTACTGGTAGGAGTGGTAGAGGCACCAGGATCAAGCCGCGAGTTGGTCCCCGCCAGTTGGGGTTGGGACCCAAACCGATGGGAGGAGCTGCAGGGGAAAGATGACGACATGGTGGCAGTTCGGACCTACCTGAACCAGAACTCCTTACCCTCGGCGGCAGAGAGGAAGGCCCAAACTCCAACTGTGAGGCAACTCCTGAGTCACTGGAGCAAACTCAGTGTGCGTGAAGGGGTGGTTTGTCGTTCTGTTCATGACTCTGTAACCCACGACACCATGTTTCAGGTAGTAGTGCCACAGACCCAGGTACAATCCCTCCTACAAGCCTACCACACACAGATGGGTCACCAAGGCCAGGAAAGGACCTTGTCCCTGCTGAGAAGGAACTTTTACTGGCCGAAGATGGAGGAGTCCGTGGAGGCATTCATTCGGGGCTGTCCACGCTGTATGCTTTTCAAAGCAAGACCAAACACCAAAGCCCCCTTAGTCCCCATACTGTCTCAGACTCCCCTCCACACCGTGAGTATGGACTTTCTAACACTGAGTCGGCCAACGGATCGTTACCAGAACATCCTGGTGGTGACCGACTTGTTTACCAAGTACGCTTGGGCCATCCCCACCACCGACCAGACCGCCACCACCACTGCCAGGGTCCTTTGGGGCGCGGTGTTCCAACCTTTTGGTTGTCCAGAGATCCTCCACTCTGACCAGGGTCCGAATTTCGAATCCAAAGTAATCCGAGAGCTGTGTCAGCTTTATGGCTGCCGAAAGACCCATACCACACCATATCACCCCCAGGGTAACGGAGGATGCGAGAGGTTCAACCAGACCCTGCTGAGCCTTTTGGGAACCTTGGAAGTGGAACAACACAGTAGGTGGGTGGACCATCTCCCTTTCCTAATGCAGGCCTATAACAACAGTGTACATAGTACCACAGGCTATGCCCCCGCCTACCTGATGTTTGGGAGGCATGTGCGCCTACCCGTTGACCTGCTCCTTGGGACGGCGCCAAGGGACGGACCCCAGAGTACAACAGAATGGGTGAGTAAACACCATCAACAGCTTCATGATGCCTACAGACGGGTCGCTGAGCATTTAGGTGCTGCGGCTGTCAAGAACAAACGCCTGTACGACCGGACAGCCCAAGACGCCCCCCTGCTGTCGGGCGAGCGTGTGCTGGTTCGGGACTGCCGACGACAAGGGAAAGGCAAGTTGAGCGACCGGTGGGAGGCCATGCCCTATGTGGTATGTAACCAACGACCTGACCGCCCTGTCTACACGGTGCGGCCTGAAGGAAGGCCAGGCCCTGACCGGGTATTACATCGTAACCTGCTGCGTCCCTGTCCAAATTACCCAGCACCGAGGCAAGATACACCCGTGAGACCAGCAACCCCGAGACCACCTGGGATGGGGTGGGCCGTGGTACCAGCAAGACCTAGACCGACCACAGACGAAGCGGATCCCCCACCACAGGCCAGACGCTCCCAACGGGACACACAGGGACAGCCCCCTGCGAGGTACGGCAACTGGGTCTCATAAGATGGGGTCTAGGGACTAGAACCCAATAGTGGGGGAGGATGTCACGGGGACCATATTCAGTACCGTATTAAACCAACTAGCTGCAGGTGTGCAGCAGAGAAGCACCCAGCTGGTCGCAATTAACCGGGGGATTGGGAGGGTTTTTAAACTCAGATCACCGTCAATCAAGGCGCGTTGGGACTGGAAGGAGAACTGAAACTGGAGGCGGAGAGAGGACTGGAAGCGGAGAGAAGGACTGGAAGCAGAGAGAGAGGACTGGAAGCAGAGAGAGAGGACTGGAAGCAGAGAGAGAGGACTGGGGGAGCAAGGGACTGCAACACAGCGCGCACGGAGACGGACTTTCGCCGAAGCTGAGTACCGTGAATTCTACGCAGTCAAGCTTGTGGAACGTGCTGCCCGGACTGCTCGGCCTATTGATACACCTGAGTTTGAGGTTTTATCCACAGTTGTGTTACGCTTGCACACGTGAGTTTGATGTGTGGTGTGCCCATGTTCCACTGTTTTACAGATTTTGCCGTTCATGCACTAGTTGGAGCACCCTGCAGTCCCGGGTGGGCGATAGGATTACGTCCAGTGTGCGCAGAATAATCAATCGGACTATTCCAGCAGTCTCCGGATAACCCCCCTTCCCCCTGCTGGAGGAGGCCAGTATCAGCGGCCACCAGAGGAACCAGGCTACCTTATCTCCTGCCAGAGCCTCTTGAGGCGATCAACAACAAGGACTTCCTTTTCTTTTTTTATTTCTTTTTACCAATAAATCTAATACATTTTATACCTCGATTCTACGAGTTTTGGCATCTTTTGAGTGGGAGATACGTTTTGCTCCTCAGAGTAAGAGTAGACTAAGTGGAGGCACCAGCGCCCCCACCTGTGACATATGCACACAACCCATCAAAACCTCATCTGCGTAATTCCCAAAGGTCCAAAGTATCTAACCATGTCGAGTAATTGTCCAAACACACATAGCCACGATCTTGTTGCTTCATTCTTCCTTTGCCAATTATTTTTATTTCAGTCTCTCACACACTATCGCTCATAGGAGGAGATGTGAGTCGAGTACAAACGTGGGGATAGTCTCAAAATGGCCGCTACACTCTGCCCTTTCGATTGACACCTTGTATGACCCAATAGGAGCTTCCATGCCCCGGTGACAACCCTCTAAAGCCAACCAGGTCTGTGCGTCGTCGTCCCCCCCGCCCCCTCTACACGATTTTTTCTAACTGGCTTCGACTGGCTCTGAAATGAGCTAGTTATCCTTGTAGCTTAGCGCTAGCTGTAAATGGCAATACCCCATTTGCTAGGTGTTGTGGAGCCTTCAAAATAAAAGTCGATTGCGCAATATGGTTGACAGAATCAGTGTTCTTTGTGCGCCAATCCTGGGAATCAGATAAAGCACTCCAATGTGTTCATGCTTCAGTTTTTGTGTTTCAGTAATACTAATGAGGGATTTAGCTGTTATATATGATAGTTCTAAGTACCACCTTTCATTAGAGATATCAATTATACCTTTTTATCCTAAGAATCTGACCTTGGTTACAAGGGTCATTCTGGAGTCTCCAAAAGGCCCTTTTAGAAAACGCCTGGATGTACTCTTATAAAAACATGTGTCAAATATGAATATATTGTGGTATTATGTTTGACTTTTGATTTGAATTGGGTAAGGCTTCAACCTGTGGTCCAATTCTGTCTTACAGCTAATACCTACCACCTCTAGGCCTCTTCAGGCCTCTGTTTTCAAAACAAAATCTAGGCGGAAATAGAAACTTTCACTTTTCTTGTGTTCAAGCTTCTATAACTCAACACCAGTAGGACGGACAGGGGTCCAGGAACATGACTTCAGAGTGTCAGCTTTCAAAAGAGTCCATTTACATGCATGTACTCCAAATGGTTCAAGAACAGCTGTCCATTTACTTTGAGTATGCTGTTTAAGCATTTTTAGGCACATTTAACAGGTTTCACAAGAGGTTGAACCAATCATCTCTTCACATCCACAAAACGTTCTTGTTTAATTTCATAACCTTCCATGACCCTCTCTAAACCAATCTTTTATGTAACTTTCCAATTGGTTCCTCGTATTTTTCACATACATTTCCTCAAACCATACTTTGACCAACACAGCTGGTTAGCGTTTATCTTCTATTAACTTAATTTTGCTCTAGTATAACTCTTCCAATTGTATTAGAACTAGGGCTGTGAAATGATTAAACATTTTAATCAAATTAATCACAGGTTTCTGTGGATTAATCATGATTAATTACATATTACCGATTTTCCGAATTTTTGTCATTAGTGTGCGTCTTTGATTTTGCGTGTGCTCAAGCACTCCTAATATTTTTTTAATATTTTCTTAAATATATTGTTTATTATCATTTAATGCTGGTAGTTCATGAATAAAGGGACATCCTTAGTTTTTTCATTCAATATTTTGCATAATAATACATACATTTATTCATTGTTATCCAGTGAAATTAGGGATTTATATTAGCAAGGGGGTTTACGTTTAGCACTTTTGCAAGGCACTGTATTCATGTCACATTCTCATTGGGGGCTGTGCACCCCTAAAGGTCTGATCCTAGAATCGCCCCTGCGACGCACCATATAAGCTTGAGTTTAAATAGGCCTACATTTTTTAATGTGACATTACGTACTGTACATGCAAGTCTTAGCTAAATGACTTAAATGTATGATGCACTTTTCGATCAGTCCTCCGACACCACAACACGATACTTGCCGAGTATAACAGCGCAACAGCTCAAACACAGGCAGGGATACAGTAGCAACGCTAGTGCTAAATGTGCTCCATGACGCCGGGTAAGAAGGGCTCGTGAAACTGCTCACCAAAAGAACGAAGGGGCACCCACTATCTGGCAGATTAAGACATGTTCGTAGGAACCTAGCGAAAAATATCCTAAACTTTCCAAGACTTTTAGCTAGGTTTATAGGTACCTAGCGAAAAATAGCCTCAACTTTCCTAGACTTTAAGCTACGGTACTAATGCAGAAGGAAAGCTGATACCGCTGCCTTACTAGAACGTCGTATCTATGCGTCGTTGCTAACGTGTGCTGACATTGTGCACACCCAATGAATTCAAAATTTGTAGGTCGCACATGCGCGAGTGCTTGTAAAAAATGCTCGGACTGTCTAAAAAACTGGTAGGCCTAAATCAGCGATATCAGCTTCTGCCAGACCATTTGGTCGCAGTCTGGAGCCCTGCCGCAGAGTGTGCATATCACTTTGGTTTTATTGGATGTTCCATCTTAGTTTTTTTGGAACACGAACAAAAATAACGAATTAATCCTGTAATTTAATCATAAGGCGTTAACGCGTTATTTTTCACAGCCCTAATTAGAACCAATTTATAAACCAGGGGTTAAATGTCTGCATTTTTACTGAATAACATCACACATCACCGATTTTTCGCTTATAAATACAAGTTCTGGTCGGAAAGGCTTAAAAAAAACTCCCTGTTTGTCTAGGAATTATAACAAATGTTGATCACGCATTTGTTCATCACCAAACTTGAAATTAATCTAAACAAACACTTCTCTCAGCATAAATACTCAGTGGCGGAACCAGACTTTTATATATGGGGTGGCCAGGGCTACTTCAGGGGGTCCACAGACCAAGACTGAAAATGTGTGTGTAACCTTAGCCTGGCATCTAAGCAGTGTAAATTATTCATATGATTGCTGATGAGAAATAGAAATTAAAATTAACTTAAGCCTGAGTTCTTCAGTGTGGCCTACTATGGTCCACTAGGGTTACTTTAATCAAATTATACATTTACTATGAATACACTGTGTCTTTACATCTGAATTGCAACTCATTTATGTCTTACACACACTGTAGTGTAGGCTACTCACAAACTGGAGAGACTGTGTTCACTCTGTTTTCATGAATACACTGTATAATCTGGGTCTAACCAGGTTAGATCCTTCTTTTACATTAAAACATAACGTTTAGTGTATACTCACACAAAAAATGCCACAGCCATCAAAACAAGAACACTCATGAATCAACAACCAACATTTTAAAGTGAGGCTTTATCTGGGGAAAAAACCTTTGTGTAGGCTTACATGTGTGGCCTGCAAACACAGGCTAAACTAGTCTGACTGACTAGTATGCTCCTCTGAGGTCTTGGGGTGGTGCAAGGACTGGGGTCTATTTCCGCCTGATCCTGTTTGCTCAGTTTTTTGAAGACGTCTGCTATCTTAACCTTTCTTTTAATGTTTGAAGTGAACACAAAAATAACATGTAGGCTTACACATCCAATTACCCACATTTGAGTCCAATCTCAATCTTAAACATATTCCCATTATTATCTACAATCAACTACTGGATCATGGCTAGCCCTACTCTGAAATACGTATTTTGAACAGGCATTATATAATAGCAAACAGGGTAGCTATCTGACTGCAGCATTAATCTTTTGTAACGTTAATAAATTGATAAGGCATCTCATCAAGGAATCTTAGCAGTTAAAGTACAAAAATTGTGTAGCGACCCACACCGAAAGACATGTGTTATGTTAGGCTGTTAGTTGGTTGTTTACCAGTAGTGTTTGCGGGGTCCGACATGCCAATCAACCTGCTGTCTGCTAATCACGGGAATGCCCAGAATGTTCGGATGCCGGGCATCCTGGTGGTTGGAGAAGGGGTAAGGAGGGGGGTTGGGCAGGGGGGTTGGAGCATTCGAAGTTAAGACCAGGTTTAGCGTCTGGGTTTCACAAGAGACGGTTACTATTGTTTTGTGGGCTACCTTTCCTTTATTTAGCGTGGGCTAGGGCCAAACAGCTGTTTGGCATATTGTGCCTGTGTACCGTGTGGTTAATAAACGTAATCTTATGCCTGGGCGATTGTTCCTTTCTGACCTATTGTCAAGTCATTACTATAGATTTCAAATGGCTAAATGATACTGTTGTTGTTTTAAAAGTGTGCTATATAAATGAAAATGAAAAAAACGAAATTGAATCAACACCAGGAACTGCACTGTTAGCTAGGCCTACTAAGGTAGTGTTAAGTGCTGAACAAAAACAGGGACATTTCTCTCATCTGAATTTGTTATGGAACCAAATGGCCAATATGCATCTTTTTCTATGGCTCTGAGACAACTTTGAAGTTTGCCTGAGCACACTTCAAAGTTCATAAGACATCAATTTAATTCGCACAATACGTAACTTTAATACATGCTTCCTTTATAAAGTCGTACGAGCATTGTTCCCGTTGCTATATTCACTAGTGCACAGTGCCCGTGATGCATTCGGTGATGAAGATGTCACAATTATTAATAACTGTAATTATGGATAGTGCCGTGCCCGTGATGCAGCTGGTGATGACAGTTCATGAATTGTACTGTAATATATTATAAATTCTTTAGTAGCCTACGAATCATGAGCTTCAAACTTGTTGAAATAAATACATACATTTATGCATGGCTGCGGGAACTAGGGGTGCTGAGGGTGCTGCAGCACCCCCTGACAGCACGAGAATGAAAAATGATATGACTATAAAATCCACTGCTAAAAACTGCTATTTTTATTTTACACAAGGCCCAAAAAACTATTTGCGCTCAAATAAAGGCCAAAAAGTTGGCCTTTAAGTATCGAACTCCCGAACTAGCATCCCATCAAACCCTGACTATGCATGCATTAGCAGGCAGCTGTGGTGGCGTAGGCGTAGCTATACACAAGTTTACGCGCCAAAACCAGACATATACACATCAACACATATGCAATTAATTTCCGCCGGAAGTGGTTTGCACAGCGTCTGCCGGTGTAAACACAGCGATGTCTATGCTAGCTTGGGATCACGGTTCTACTACTTTGACATACTTGTCGTTTGACATTTACTACTGGATAAGTTGCCATCGTTGTCGCATGTACTTGTGGATTACGTCATCGCCATACTTTTAAGTACATTTTAGAGTAGATTTATAGTTATAAAGCTTTTGCCGGTCCATAATTGTAGAGCTTTTAACATGGAGCAAAGGCAATGTCAGAAGATGACTTATTCGGTGATTCGTTTACACATTCGTGAACATTTGTTGTCTAGCTCTTCAATCTCTCAGCAAAATGTAGGCTAATTATTTGGCTAAAGGATGCCACACGTATCAGACAGAAGTTGTTCTATAAATTTGTAGCCCGACATTAAAAACATTTATAGTCGGTTGACTGATTGCGTTGTTGTACCCAGTCAAAGGAATAAACACACAGGAACATTCAATGGTCTTGCCTGTTATCCTGGCAAAACATGTAGCATAATGTTCTTTATTTATTGCCAGGACACGGTCCAAGTAGCCAAGGCTTACGTAACATTGAAAGCTAATTCGTTTGGAATTTCTAGGCTATACTTGATGTTACATGTTGATGTTCAACCTATTCAATTTAACAACTTCATAAGGACAAGACAGGCAGTACACTTATCCTTATTTATGTGGCTTGTCACGGCCTGAAGTGCCTACATATTTATCTATTCTCCCTATGAACCCGGTTATTACTGCTTTAAACAAGTACCGGTTGGCTAAACACCTCATGCCGGGCTTATACAGATGTGTGTATTGGCACTTTGAAAGGTTTGAATTATTATATCCACATATCAATGTATAATTATTAAATCCACTGCAACAATAGGACAAAGGAACACCAACAAAATGTGAAGAGCCTACAAACAATAAGCATACTACTGTAGTATAAAAGGCTAGAGGCGACTCTAGGTTTTAAAACTGGTCGTAGCACTCTCTATCTCAGTGGTCCTCAACCCTGGTCCTCAAGTACCCCCTGTCCTGCATGTTTTAGATATTTCCCTGTTCCAACACAGCTGATTCAAATAAATGGTCCTTAGCAGGCTTCTGCATAACTAGATAACGACCCATTTATTTGAATCAGGTGTGTTGTAGCAGGGAAACATCTAAAACATGCAGGACAGGGTAGGGGGTACTTGAGGACCAGGGTTGAGAACCACTATGGAAGCAAATCAGTGCCATAATGTTTTGAATTGTAAAAGGCATCGAATACTTAATATTGAAATTTAACAACTCTGAATTCTCATCTGAATATATTTCAATGTAAAATTTAATTCAGGTTACTCAAATTCGAGCCCCAAAAAATAGATCTTTAAAATGCAACAATAAAAAACTCGGCCCTATCAAATTCGATCCGAAAATTTTCGAGCTGAAAAAATTTGAGCCCAATTTTTTTGAGCCTATCAAATTCAACCTGAAAAATTTCAAGACTAAAGAATTCAGATTTTTAACATCCGGGATATTGAGGACAGGTAGAGCAATCGAGCCTCAATGCAATCGAACCAACTTCTGACCTATCAGAGCACAGACATTCAGTCAAGCACTCTGAGGAAGTGGGAAACCTTCAAGCCATAGAGTTAATATAACTAAGTTATATTAGAGTAAGAGTAAGCTACTTTTCCAACGCATTGTATCGGATGAAATAAACTGTTAACATGAACAGCTCCATCGTTGTTCTCGCCAGGCAAAGAAAGCTTAATAGTTATTTTGGTAACCAAAATCTTCCATAATGCAGACTTACCATAGCCTTCTGTCAACTTCAAACGAAATGCCACGAAATTAATACTGCCTTTAATTTATCATCAGTGTAGAAATGTGGCCTGTGTTTTATATGTTCATCCTACAAAACCAAAGGCCTATTAATGGATGAAACGTGATCTAACAAGACTTGGTAATAATGTAATAAATAAAAGCTTGAGAACTGTGTCTAAAATATACTTTATTGAACATTTGCCTTTGAAAGGGGCATATTCACAGAACCATATAGGCTACAAAAGTTTCCATCAGATGTAAGTGGGGGTGAAACATAGTCACTGAGGACCTTCAGTCCCACCAAAACAGTCTGGCTTGATGACACAATCCAAAAAAGAATAATGGGTGTGTTTAACAAAAGCTTCTGAAGGCAAGACTAATATTATGTAAATATATATAATTTCCCATTGTGGTTAACAGTTAAAGTATTCATCTTCATCTTTGCTCCAGATAAACGGTCAACAATTTATGCTCGCGCTTAACATGAACGTTTTTCACGTTCTTTTCCTCTACTTCTTGAGCTTGAAGGTTTCCCGCTTCCTCGGAGTGCTTGACTGAATGTCTGTGCTCTGATAGGTCAGAAGTTGGTTCGATTGCATTGAGGCTCGATTGCTCTACCTGTCCTCGATATCCCGGATGTTAAAAATCTGATTTTTTTAATGCTCAAATTTTTTCGGTTCGAATTTTTTCGGCTCAAATTTTTTCGGCTCAAATTTTTTTAGCTCGAAAATTTTCGGATCGTATTTGATAGAGTCGAGTTTTTCATGGTTGATTCTTAAGATCGAATGTTTTAGGCTCGAATTTGAGCAACCTGAATTTTGAGATTTGGCAATGAAAGCAATGCTGTTGGACTTTAAAAGCAGTGAATATTGTTTGGCAGGGCCATATTTTGAGTTCTGATATTGGGCTGGTTTTTGGGCTGGTTTTATTGGCCATTGGGCTGGTTTTGATTGGCCATTGGGCTGGTTTTGTCACACAGACCTGGCAACCCTGTGTACTTCATAAATCAGTTCAGTTCCACTTCAACACTGTTGTTGCTGTCGCAATCGTCAATGGAGGCTGACGGGGCTCTCACGTAGTCTAGCAAACAAATCAAAGTTTTTACAGCAACCTACTTTAAAATCTCACCACATGGCTGTCTTCACAAAAGTCATATCGTCATAACATTTCCCTCTTTCTGTTTTTTTAGTGTAAAATTGAACTATAAAATTAAGAAAATACTACTTTGACGCTTTCTAGCATGGCTGCTGCCTAAAAGACTAGGCGGTTTCACGGGCGACCCGCACTCAATCAAATTACAATGACTTTCACAACCTAAATAAAAATCCGAGAGGGCAGTTCCACCCGAAATCGCTATATCAACAATGTCCAATGGTTGGACATTTTTGGGGGTGGTATTTTTAACTCATAATCCAAGCTCCAACTTGCGTGCTAGAACGTCTCTATCACGTTGTATCCATGCTTCGTTGCTAACGTGTGTTGACGTGGTGACGTTGCTCAATTTCTACCAAGACAAAACCTTTGACACCGACGTTGTGTATGTAGTCCAAATATTGACTGAGGCTTAGGGCAAAACTAAATAAAATAATAATTAATAAATATTTATGAGAGAAAACTATGGTATGTGCTCGCCGAAGTCAAGCACACTCCAAATATATGTGCAAATACAATTTGTGTATTATAGTTAATCAGCCTTTCCCTATAGTTTGGTATGTTGAAGGATGTCAGTGGGAAGGCTGTCTATTACTCTACTGAGGGAGAGTAAGTGAACACTCACACAATAAAAAAAAAAAATATGACCAGTTCTCTACCCTCCCTCTGCTCTGCTGCTGTTAACATATAGGGTACTATTAGTGTGATCGGTATGGAAGCAATATTGCTGCATGCCTTGTGTGACGGCCCTCCCCTTTTCTGCGCGACCATGCTGCCCAGGACTGGTGGGCGTGTTGTTGGTAGCTCGTCAGGGATATTGGACACACCTGGGCCTTGAGGCATCATGTACCTGCTCCAGGGATGGGTGTGGAGATGGCGACCTGAGCTGACCACCAGCTTGAGAAAGCTTTGACTTTGTTTTCCACATGGTTGTAAATTAGATATTGTTAACCGTTCTAGTTGTGCCTACGTCTCCCTTTTTGATTACATCTGTGAGCCAGATGTAGCACTTGCCTCCAGTCCGTAGACTTTTTTCAAATTCCTAATCACAGACAAATACCTCTGCAATTTAGAAAACATCAATGCAGTTGCACAATGCACATTGTATATTGTGAAACATTGAGAATAGTGCAGTACCAACACAATGATTAATAACATGCATATGTAGCTGATGTGAATTGGCTAAAGTCACTCCTCAAGTATGTATACACGCCACCCGAACCAATGATTAGCTTTTCGTTGACTTGGCTGGTAAGGAGTCGCTGTTGCAAGTCAGAGGTTGCGGGATTGAGTACCAGTAAGTGTAAAGATCGGCTGACGAGCTGCGCTACTCTCCCGTTACATTTAGTATAATTTTCTTCAATAAATTGCCAAACCTAACTTTGTTTTTCAGACCAAGGGAAAACTTTTTGTGTTGCATCAAAGCAGTTGTCAAATTGGTCAAGCTCTGAGCATTTTTTCATGCCACCTAAAATTAGATTTTTGTCACAAAGTAGGCGTCGAAAAGTGATGGTGTGTTGGAAGCATGTGTCTAGGGGAAGGACGGCGCTTTAGTGCGATGCCGCTCCTCCTTCGAACATGTCTCTTACCAGCAATTGTCATTTATTTCCAAAACCTCAATTAGAATAAAGGCCATCAATCAGTCAACCAAGCACATTCCGTTGCATAAATGTTCAGTCTACAGGTACCAGCCACTTACTCAATTATGCAATTATTTCACCCAAAATCGTGGAGTCTGTCTCACTGACTTCTGGGTTAATTGCGTGACCAAATACTTGTAATTTTGTGAATTTCTTAGCTGGTACCAAGATGCTTTGTGGTGCCTTGGGGTTCCTTGCTCTCACCCTAAAAGTGTTATTTTGCCTTTAACTATTTTCGATCTTTCAACCTGTCTTACAGATGAAATTCCTGCATCCCTAATGAGGTGTATATTTGGAATCAAACCGTCCAAATAGGCCAATTATTGTATTTCTGATTGTACAAAACATACAACACAGAGTAGCCTACATAACTCGGCTGTTTGAACGTGTTTTTTGTTGTTTGGGTGTATTTTTGATCTGGAAAACAGTAAGCACACAAAGGATTCAATGAAAGAACTGTAAATTCCTTCCATGTGTACCAGCAAAAGTAACATAATCTGTTTGTATTACTACCCTTTATGTAACATTCCCAAATGGGTATCTGAAATAAAAATGGTATGTTAACACATACAATTATATCCTGATGTCAACTCTTTACTGTGTTGCACATGTGTTTTCTAAGCTTGATTAAAACAGTAGAATGAGTTGTTTTGATATCCTTTTCAACCACAGCAATTGCTTAGCCTATTGCAAGCACTGTGTGGCTTGCAAAGGATTTCACAAAACTGCCTGTCTTTGACGTTCGTAGAAGATATTCCTTCTGTCTTTGACAGTGTACCTGCCCTCTTCTGTAGCAATACAATAAATGGCTATTTATTATGGTTAAGATAGACTTGACAGGTTCCACGCTTGACATTCAACAGCATTTGCAATCTCTGTATAAATTGTACCTTCCAGTCAGGTGGAATTTAAATGTAAGCTGAAATGAACTATGATCAGTTCATAAAAAAAATGCTTGTCGTCAATATGTTACAAATAACATGGAAAAATCTAAACACATGTTGCTGTTGTTATGAATTACAAGCTTTAAAAATAAATGAAACTGTATGATTTCCTAATATTAATAGCTAGTGTGTGGAAAATCTATAAGGGCCATAAAACATGCAACTACCTCATTCTAAGAACTCATACTGTACTTGTGTAAAACACTCTCTTTGTTCCTCTTTCCTCATAGTCAGCCCAGCCTTGTTTGGAGGGCTCATCCTCAGACTTATTAAAATGGCTTTGACCTCATTACGCTGCATGGACCCAGCTGTCTTCTCCTTTTTAATATCAGCAAAAGCAGGAAGGGAGGAACAGAGAAAAAAAGTCATGAGGATTTGTTTGAGACTCACAAGATGTGAGTCACGCAGAAATGAGATGCGATCTGGGGAAGTGTGAGGAGACCTGGGGAGACGAAGATGCAGGTGCTGGGTTGGATCCCATTCAGCATGTGTGTCTTGTTGGCTATAATCTCAGTGTTCTTGCACAATGCTGGGAGGGCCATTAACATTGAGCAAAATTACTCTGACGACCACCAATGATTTCCTCATTAGGATGCAAAAACATCTGCACACCTCTGCCATAAACACAAACCAATACACAATAAAAACCCATACACGCATATAGACTCTGGCTTGGCAGGTGGCCGGTAGGATGCATGCAATCAAAAATTGTGTTCTTAATGTAGCCTACAAAAAGATGCTGGTCATAAAGTTGGGTCATTACATTTCACATTTACGTACGCTCTGTTACACATCAATATTAGACCTCATTTGTTCTTTTACAGTACTGAAAAATGTATATGGAATTTAGATGTGCAAGAGGCATTAGATGAATGCTACGCTAGTATGCACATACAAAAAAGCAGATGTAGATACACATACTGTCAAAACAGATAAATGCGCAAACAAACTCGAAAGCACACACACAGAGACATACACACACCTCAATACTTGCTGTATTTTCCGGACTAAAAATCACACTTCTTTTCATAGTTTGGCTGGTCCTGCGACTTATAGTCAGGTGCGATTTATAGTCAGGTATAGGTAACTAACGTTTCAAAATACATATAATTTAACATGTTTTTAAATGTTAATTCATACTAAATGACATGAACCAACGAGTTCAACGGATTCAGTGATGTGGAATGAGGTTGGGAGCTTGGTGAACTAGCTTACCGGTAACTTGCTTGTTGTACTCGCTAGCTTGCTATGTTAATTTAGCCTATTCAGCCTCCCAGGTATGTTCTTTATGCTATTGTGTAGCTGAATAACTGTTAATGTGTTACGTTAACATACCAGACACCTATTCAGACTGTTGTGTGTGGTATTGTGTAGTTTAATAATTTGCCTTTCCAGATTAAATGTCTGTTCTTGGTCTTGGATTTTGTGAAATACATTTCTAAATAAATGAGACTTATAGTCCAGTGTGACTTATATACGTTTTTTCCTCTTCATGACACATTTTTTGACTGATGCGACCTATACTCCGGAGCGACTTATAGTCCGAAAAATACAGTATACTGTATGAAATAGTAACTCCCCATATTCGATGTTCAAAAGTTATTTATTTCGATGCTTGGTGATGTGGTTCTTAGACAGTTATTCTGGAGAAAGGAAAGATAATATGAACCAACAGATTCACAGAGCTTTATCTCTTCCCAGCAGAATAATGCACAGCAATTTGGTATTATTTATGCCTAGGACCCCTGAGGTGAGTAGACAGTAACCTCACAACAGAAACCTGAAAGCATTATTTCCTGTCTGACCAATGATGGAGAGAAACTGTTTTAGCCTAGCAGACACGTTAAACACACCATTTTCCTGTGAAGTCTGTATGGAATCAATTGTAAAGTTAAATATAGTAAAAGCCTCTGATTCTTAAGTTGAGTCTTCTGACGGATCATTGTCACTGAAATAGTGACAGTTTCTGTGTGTAAATGTAAAAAATAACAAGGGGACCGTAGTTTTCGACAACAGCATAGATGGTTCAGCCATGGACTTGAATTGTAAGGGATGTCAGATGGCTGAGCGTTGATGGAGTTGGGCTAGTAATCAGAAGGTTGCAGGATCGATTCCCACCGTGCCAAATGACATTGTGTCCTTGGGCAAGGCACTTCACCCTACTTGCCTCGAGGGGAATGTCCCTGTACTTACTGTAAGTCGCTCTGGATAAGAGCGTCTGCTAAATGACTAAATGTGTATATAAGTGCAGTCACAATGGCAGACATGCAAGGTTACTCCCACATTGCTTTCCATCCAACTCAGAGGTAAACAAGTGAGCCATTACTGTTGAAGGCGTCAATGAATAGGGCCTGGAAGAGATCCGAACAAGCAATTATACTACCTCAGAGCAGCTGCTTGCCATCCTTTCTACTGTGGACTTCTTACAAAGCCATCTTGAATGAAGATTTCATTATTCCGCTTTCTCCTATCCCTGTCTGAATTTTTGACTTAGAATAAACCATCAGTTGGCTGGGCTTGAACCCAAATCTGTGGAAAAATAGTGGATTGGGGTTGAGATTTGTTTCAACCTGCTTACAACTTGCTCACTGCTCAAGATCTTATTTCAAAAATATTATTCTGTTATGGACTGTATGTTTTACTGCTTCAGCCATTCTTGACTAAACTGTAGCAAGCGCTCTGCTCAAAAAGTGACCTCACATTAGTAGAACCGCAAGAAAGACATTAGATTTTATCCCCATATTCAGTAATTGCAAGCCGTATCCAATGCATGTTTGCTGTATATTCATTAGCATATTGCACCACTATTGGGGTGTAAGTTGGTCATTCAACGTGTATTAGATAAAGCCTGCATATTAGTGGTAGACCCATAATGGTCCTTAGCTTGTCCATTAGTCCTTATTAGTGGGTTTCCCTCTAAATTAAAAACCCAGATATGTTGCCATATTGAGCCATGACATTTACCAAAAAGCAAATCTACATTTCAACTGAAGATGCACAGATGGAAATGTTGTCATTTTCAAGATCGAGTTACTTTTGTGGATATCTGATCATGCATCCTAATATCTATCATGCAGTATGAAGAGGATGTTTTTATCATCCCTGTCCCCTTCTACTCACAGAAACGTATGCTGATCAAAGGAGCCCCCTGTGAAAAATCATAAGTGTGGAACCAACTCAGCTTATGGCTGAAAGTGGGGTACTTTTGTGTAAATGAAACCTCTTCTTGCTCTTACAGTACTTTTCTACCCTATCCTACCATAAGCCATGTGTAAACCCTTTAATGAGGTCCAGACTTAAAGGTTTACTAATCCCCTTCTCTTCGTTTAATGCTTATCCTTAGTCCTGTTCAGGGTCATGGAAGGTATAGGTAGTTTATCACAAAGCTCATATGTTGCTTATTACACTAATCTTGGTAAAGTAGTATTACCATGCTCATTGTGTCACTTTATCCCAGGATTAACCAGATTCTATCTGGACATATTTTTGTCACAGTTGAATTGTTTTCCACTGGTGCCTCGGTCATTGATAGCCATTTTAAGTTGGGGCTGAACCAGAAACATCCATCACAGTAATGGTGTTTAGTAATTCAGTGTTATCCTAATGATCACAAACACTGACTGCTGCAATTAAGTTGTTTAATCAAATAGTGTGCTTTGTTTAATTAGCTGGATACAGTATGTGCACAAAGAGGAAAGGAAAAGGGATATGTGAACAATAAACATCCTTTGCCTCAGGACAGAAGGAATTGCAAAGCAAGTTAACAACGTTGTACACAAATAGACAACACATACCACTCTAGCACTGACAACCGCAAATTAGTCTCGGGGAATCTCTATCTCATCTCAGTACATTTGCACAACTAAAAAACTCTAGTTTAAGTCTTTACAGTCCAACACAGACTTTACAGACATCCCTTAAAGTTACAAGACTGGCTTGTGGACATAGTAACACAAGGAACAACTACAGGGAACATGGATGTCTTCGGTAGCTATGTCCATAGTTGTGGTTTAGCTCTTTGTTTTGCATTTATTTTCAATATACGGACATTTTCATTTGAATGGGCCCCGAAAAACTACTCTATTCCATGCATGTACGTCATTATCCTGCCTCTGCTCATGATTCAAAATGTCCATGCATAATGAATGCCTCTTGGCTTGCACAAAGGACCTATCGCAGGTTTGTAGGCATCTTGATGGAGAGAAAGACGAGGGCATTGCACCCACAGCTAGGGCCAAATAGGGACCGTTTGGATGAAATGCTGTTTTCCTACTTGGTAAAGTGAATGCCCATCGAAGTCATAGAAGTCACTACCCTAAAACCACGTTGGCAAATAATGTCTAAACATTCTTCAACACCTAAAGAAAACAATAACAACTAAAGAGGCATGGATGTGTCACAGGGGATTTCTGGTGCCACAGGATGGAAGCTTGCCAGTAGGTCTTGCTTATACTGCGCAGCTCCCGCCATTTCGATCCCAGCTGGCTGGATTCAGAGGAAGGCTGCATTCACCTCCTTTTACTGAGTGAGGAGTAGTTGAGGAGTAAAAAAAAAAAAAATTGTAAGATTTGAAGTGTAATCATTATTCAGACAGATCAATTACATGCTGATGCGGATCAATGACATGCGGATCAATGACATGCTGTCAGTTGAAGACTTCTTCATTGACACAATTTTTGATTTTGCATATTGACCAACTACAAGTTTCACATTATTCCTACCTCTATCCCTCCATATCAGGTTGTTGAACATGGCTTTGCGCTGCTAAGGTGTTCTTGAGAACGCGGGTGAACATGGACTGACAGCCACTGCTAAATGCTCATACATGGTTGTAGGCGTAGCATTAGTGGGGGATGATCTCTCCAGAAATGTTGTTTAAAATGTTTATTTTATTGTGTTTGCTCTTCTCATATTCATGAAATACCATCTCTGTGAATTAAGGTTGTCTTTCCACACTGTAATTTTTTTACACTGATATTTAACTAATTGTCCCTCTATCTGCACCCACTCATTCTCCTTCCCCTCCCCCATTACCGTCGTAGGCTCTGGGGGCATCCTTACTCTGGACCCACTCCATATCCTCACATGGTCCCCTTCCCCCAGCTCTGTTAAACTCTGTGAGATGATTGGGTGCAATCTCTATTCCCCATGCCTACACTGTCTGTTCGGGACATTTAAATGGGCTTGTTACTTCAATCTCCAACACCAGGAGGAGGAATTTAATCCCATCATAATCTTTTTTTACCCCTCCTCCAATATAATCTCATTGATTTTAGGCCCAAATACATAGTTCAGTGTTGGTGTGTAATTTATTGTTTGAGGTGTATGACTCAATTATAACAATTATACAATGTTAAAAGTAAAAGATTTCATGGAGTTATAGGAAGATTTCTGGTAAAAAGAAAAGCTAATGATTAAAAAATATATATTTTACCTATGTTTTTAATCTGACAGTAGTTTACTTTTCTGTTTTCAAACTGATATTTTCTGTACATTTAGTCATTTTGGACATACTGTAGCTTACAGTATGTCTTCCAAACTCATTCATTTGTATTGGTTAAAGATAGCTCTTCTTGATAATTCATGATTGATGATTCATATTGTATTTATTCTGGTATTCTTTATTTATACAGTCAGAGTGGTGCAGCTACCGGTAATGTCTGTGGCATGTTAATTGCTTGTGAACCATGCCACACATACACCTTAGCTTTCCATTCCGATTTGCTTTGGTTCAAGAAGTGAGCATTGACAGCAGAGTGATCATGGACCCTTATGAAGTAAGTTTCCAAAAAGGTCCAACTTCATATTAATCCGTCATTAGCCTTGCTCATAATTACGTTCTTCTCTCAAAATCCTATAATTTAACTCCTTGACCTCCCTTAATAATACCAGGTAGAGGAATACCTCATTCAATATCTAAAATGTAAAATACTGTTTATAATGTTGAGTGGATATCACTCGACGTATTACAACAATATTGATCTATTTAATGAAATTATGCTTATCTCAGTATCACCCCTTGAGATGTCTTATCATTATTTTAGAATGTTCATCTAATATAATATCGAGAAAGGTAGCATTTGTAAGTGTCTATAAGTGAAAGATTATGCTCTATATCTTGTATAGGAGGGCACTTTATATACATGTGTACCACTGTTCCCTGATCAAGTTCTGAGAGTAACCTACTGCAATGTCAAAGGAGACCAATTACACTTCTTCCCAATCAATCCCTCCAAGCAACTGAACCAACATCAAACTCATTGATTGAGAAGATGGCTCCAAGAAAACATGAGGCGATCAACTCTCACAATTGCACTCAGCTACATCGATCTTCTGCAGTACCTCTCTGGTCAAATCGATAGATAAATACAAATGGTAGACTGTATACAGCTATGGCATCTGTCTAGAAATGTATGTGAGTAGATGAAGCTTTTTTACAGACATTTGCATACAAAAACACATGCACATGAAGGGCACACATGCACTGACACAAGTATACACAAATAGTATTTACACATGTTTATAAAATACATGACATGCATGCTTTGAGTTAAACTACCTCTCAAAAACATAAAACCCTTTAATAAATTGTTACTGTACATGCTTCTCATAAAATGTGTTTACACAAAGGCCCTATTTTATCTACATTCAACGACCAAATGCACGTTTTTCACTTGCAAATACTGTATATTGGTTAACTTTATTCAAATCTATGATTGGTGACATAGATTGAGCTCTATCCATGTCCAGGTTAAAACCTACAGTAGATTCAACAAGCTATAATTTACCTTGATCCAAGGTGTTCACCAGTGGAAGGTCTACTTCTATAAACAGTTTACGAGGAAACATACTCGTAAACTAAGCTGAAGTGAACATGAACTGCATGATTAAATCCCCAATACATGTTTATTCAGTTCTTGGCATAGTTGTTGTTTAGGTTCCTCTGAATACTAAACTTTGTGTTAGGCAAGTGTATAAAATTGCTCTTTTCTAGTATGCAATTGAATGTTCAGTGTTGAGTATATTCAGTGCTGATTTTTTTTTTCCTTGGAGAAGGACTTAATGTTCTGAGAATTGTCAACCTTGTCACTCAAAAACGATTCCAGCAGCTGTCCAAAACTAGCAATTTCTGCTGTGAGTATGTCAACTGTGGGAATAGAAAACATGCCCTTGTTCTTGCTCAAGGACACGCAATACAGTGTGACCAGTATTATCAAATTGTTACAAAGATAAACCTTGAGACCCTGAGGCTACAATTGCCTGGGAAAGTGTTTTAAATATTTTATGAAGTGTACGGAGGGGGAAAGCCGTCTTGACTGACTGTGATGTCTGAGGCATAAAAACTTTGTTTTAGATTCATTTTACTATTTAACACTGATCAACTCATTATATTACAATTTTTGTTAACTTTTGCTAAGCTTTGTTGCATTTAGTGGGTGACTGCAGGTCTGCAGGAAAATGTGCTTTGGTCACCAAATTGAAAAGCCAAGACATCATTGAGAATGTAATTGAATGTAGTTGATGCTAATTTCTTGTAAAAGGGCCTTGCTTGCTTTTTCAAGTATACTTAGTACACTTTAAGTATACGGGTATGTCCATATACTTAAAGTGTACTAAGTATACTTGAAGTTGTTCCACTTTAGCACATAAAAGTGCACTTAATACACTTACATTGTCCTTTAGTACAATTTAATTACAACTAAAATATACTTAACACAAAATTAATTGTTCCAAAATAGCACACTTCAAATTAACTAATCATTCATTAACTTGAAGTATGATTAATCAGTCTTCAAGTATACTCAAGCATTTTAAGTTTTAGTATACTTATTTTTGTCTTTTTTCCTGGGCCCCCAGAGTGCACACTTTGTATAAATTGGAGTACAAATAGCCCTTTTAATGTAACCTTTACAGTTATGCAGCCAATAATGAGCGAATTAATACACTCAATGTATTAATAGCAATTATACACTTTTTGCAGCAGACAGCTTGGATACCTATCTAACTAGACAACATTCCAGGGTGAACACTCAAATTATCTAAACTATAGACCATAGCATTACACATATAGAAACAAAACAAACACAACAATAAAACTCCAAACAATGCGTATTTAACTAAGCTAATCCCCTTATTTTTTTAGCTTTTCAGTTTGCCGCAGGGCATTCTGGGTACCAAGAGCAACACAAGCTCATATCAACATATGTGATCTTACAGTATTGTGCAACACACTTCGGTTGTAGATAGTAATAAATCCAAGTCACTCATTTAGTGGCGGAATCCATTGTTTTGTCTGCAAAATTATTTTAGTATAAGTTTAGCTAACTTGCAAATCATGAGGATAGCCTATTGTAGCAGACTTTTTCTATGTGACAACGGACAAGGGTCCCTCGGGAGTTGCCGTAGGCTTGATTCTGAAACCAGAAAATTTAGGTGCGTTCGACATGACCCGACTCAATGCGGCGCTGCAGGCGGCTGACTTGAAACAGTGAATTCTGGTTAGACTTTTTGTCCGACTTGAGACGGCACCGAGGACACGTCACTGTGACGTCGCCATCAACGTACCGTGAGATCGATTCGAGAACTGCCGGCTGTGTCGCCAAGCGCATTTTCTCAAGAGCAACTGCACGGGTTCAAGTGACGACACAGCTACTTCATGATTGGCAAGACTCACACACGACAACTTTGACGCGTGTTTTGTAATATTCCGACACCTTCAGTTTCGCCAATGCTCAAATCCGGACCAAACAGTTGAATTGAATAAAAAATTTATGGAAGAAAGGGTTTTACTCACTTCACTAACGGAAAGATTACGTTTCATTATAAATAGAGTAAAGTAAGCAAACAGCGCTTAATCGGCCGTGACTGACGTCAACGCAGCAAACCACGAGAAGCTGAAATGACTGACTTCACAGAGCCGTTTTCAACTCCTCCCCGACTGCAAGCGGCCACTCTCGCCAGTCGTTTCATGCAGCCGCAGTCCATGTCGAACGCACCTATTCATTCATTTCAACGGGGAGGGGGCATGACATGTGCACCAGCAGATACTATTTCAAAAGAAATTCCTGCATTAAAATAATGTATCATGACAGTTTGTATGATTTGGTCATTTATTAACACACTAGCATTTAATTATCACGGCAAACTAGATTAGCACATCCGGTGCGCCTAGAGATGGCTGTGCCGACGAGAGCTCCGCAAAAACCTAGCTTTTTGTTTGTCATGTTAGTGTTCGTTACTTGTTTTGTCAATGTTATATTGTCGTTTATTCAGTACGACCGGCAGACAATTCTGGACATTAAGTTGTCACTTGGCAAGGATTATTTTACAAACTTTAATTCCATTTATCGGTGTGCGAGCTCCACCTGCAGCTGGTCTTTTGTTGTTCCTCCGCTCTGTTTACCTCTGAGACGGAGGAAGAAGAAACGAGGCCGGCGTGCTGGAGTTCTTGTTCGAACTCGGAAACGGTGCTTCAAACCTGCTTTTCCAACCATCTTACTTGCTAACGTTCAGTCTATCGACAACAAAATGGATTAACTTAACGCTCGTGTCAAATTCCAACGGGACATCAGGAACTGCTGTGTACTGGCGTTCGTCGAGACCTGGCTCCGACATGGCGGTTACACCATTGGGATTCACCATATACCGCCAGGACAGAACAGCTGATTCAGGGAAGTGCAGGGGCGGAGGTGTTTGTGTTATGGTTAACTCTCTCTGGGCTACGGATGTAGTGGTACTAGCATCTCACTGCTCTACGGTCCTTGAGCTGCTAACTGTAAAAATCAGACCCTTCTATCTGCCTCGGAAATTCACTGCGGTCGTCATGAGTGCAGTCTACACCCCGCCCCCTAGGCAGACAAGGCTGCTGCTTTGGATGAACTGTATGGGATTATCAATGGTCTGGAAAATGTGCACCCAGAGGCTGCCTTCATTGTTGTTGGTGATTTCAACAGAGCCAACATGAAGAAAGTCCTGCCCAAGTACTATCAGCACATTGACTTCTTCACACGTGGAGACCAGATCCTTTGACCATTGTTATACAGCATTCAAGGGCAGTTACAAACCCCTCCCCTGCCCTGCTTTTGGAAAGGCTGATCACACCTCCATTCTTCTTCTCCCGCATATGAACAAAAGCTAAAACAGGTCAGACCGGTTGAGAGATCAGTTCACCTTTGGAGTGACGAGTGTGTGGCGACCCTCCAGGACTGCTTTGACACCACTGACTGGCTGATGTACAAGGAGGCAGCAGATGGGGACATTAACGAATACACGGACACTGTTTCCAGCTACATCCAACACTGCATTGATGACGTTGTGCCCAAGAAGGTTGGTCGGTCTTTCAAAAAATCAGAAGCCCTGGGTTGATGCCGCGTTCCTGGCCAATCTGAGAGCCCGCACGGTCATCTTTAACTCTGGGGACCCTGATGAGTACAGGAAGGCCAGATACAACCTTCTGCAGGCCATCAAAGCAGCTAAAAGGGCTTACAGGACCAAGGTGGAGTCCAGCTACCATGGCTCTGACCCCAGGCACATGTTGAGTGGACTTAAAGCCATTACTGACAACAAAGGGAGAGGCTCCAGTGAGACACACACAAGCTGAATTCCTTCTACGCTCGCTTTGAGAGGGACAGTGACCCCCCTGCAGTGGAGTTACCTGAAGGCCAAGCCAGTGGTGTGCCTACACTAACTGTAGCCGAGGTGAGGCTGTGCTTTAAGAAGACCAACCCTCGCAAGGCACCTGGCCCAGACGGCATATCAGGTAGGGCCCTCAGGGGCTGCGCTGATCAGCTGGCAGGGGTATTCAGTGACATCTTCAACCTCTCCCTTAACCTGTCTGTACTCCCCACCTGCTTCAAGAAGACCACCATTATCCCTGTTCCCAAGAAGGTGACATGTTTGAACGAATATCGCCTGATAGCACTGACCTCTGTCATCATGTGCTTTGACCGGCTAGTCAAATCATTCATCTGCTCCTCGCTGCCCCCCACCCTGGATCCTATGCAGTTTGCATACCGGTCCGACAGGTCTACAGACGATGCCATCGCTCTGACTATGCACACCGCTCTGTCCTACCTGGACAAAGGGAATATGTATGTGAGGATGCTGTTCATTGATTACATCTCAGCATTCAACACCATCATCCCCTCCAGACTGGTCTCCAAGCATGTGGATCTGGGACTAAGCACCTCCCTCTGCAAGTGGATATTCCACTTCCTGACGGGGAGGCCACAGGTGGTGAGAATCGGTGACCGCACCTCATCCGTACTGATCACCAACACAGGCACCCCCCGGGCTGTGTGCTCAGCCCTCTCCTGTTCTCCTTGTTCACTCATGACTGTGCGGCAACGCACAGCTCCAACCTCCTTGATAAGTTTGCTGACGACACAACCATCGTGGGCCTCATCTCTGACAGTGACGAGTCAGCCTACAGAGAGGAGGTTGACACCCTGACATCATGGTGCCAGGACAATAACCTCTCTCTCAACATCAGCAAGACCAAGGAGATGATTGTGGACTATAGGAGGCGGCAGAAGGAGTAGCATGCACCCCTACTCATCAACGGATCTGAAGTGGAGAAGGTCAGCTGCTTCAAGTTCCTCGGGGTGAACATAAGCAACGACCTCACCTGGTCTGTTCACACGGACAAGGTGGTCAAAGTGGCCCGTAAACGCCTCTTCTTCCTGAGGAAACTGAAGAGTTATCCTCACTAACTTTTAAAGATGCACTATAGAGAGCATTCTGACTGGTTGCATTACAGTGTGGTATGGGAGCTGCACAGACAGGGACCGCAAGGCCCTACGAAGTGTGGTCCGTTCTACTGAGTTCATCATCGGCAGGAAGCTCCCAGCCCTACAGGAAACCTACCACACAGGTTGCCTCAGGAAAGCCGGCAGGATCACTCTTGAGAGGACTCGTTACTCCCGAGTCCTTGTAAGAATTCGTTCAAAATGAACGAATCTTTCACGAACGACACATCACTACAGAGAATGTCTGGAACCATTAGAGAGGCAGTTAGAACCGAAACTGTACTGTACTGTTGCTAGTGTTACGTGTCAGTGGAGCGATTGGTACGTGACCGTGGCTAGTGGTACATACCAGTGCCTCCACTGGTACGTGACCGTGGCTAGTGGTGCATGCCAGTGCCTCCACTGGTACGTGACAGTAGCTAGTGGTACATGCCAGTGAGACGTGTCTCATTGTCCACACGATCATATACAATTATATCTAAAACAAACTTACAAAAAGCTCGGTTACACTACCAAAGTTGTAATGTTAGTAATGTTAGCGATGCTAGCATTAGCTTGCTAGCTAGCCTTTAACATTTCACTGGGTCTTGCAGCTGTTTGATTAACTGAAATCATTAAGAAATGTTATGTTCTACTATCCATTTGCCTTCTTTAGCAAGTCTGTATTTCCAAGCCCTGATAGTGTAACTGAGACGACACAGAAAATGATTCCTCATTCAAGTAATAAGCCCCCGTTGAAGCGTTGAGCATTAAATTGAGATCTTGAAAGAAGCCACTTTTTTGTTCTAAAACCGGACTATAAGCCGCTTCGAAATAGAAGCCGCTCAAGCACAAGAAAACTGTAAGAAAAATAAGGTAATTTACTTTACTACACTAGCGTGACATTGTCATACTCATAATTCTAGTCCGAATATGAGTCTGATAACTCTCCGTTTCGGCTGTGAGTATGGGGCGTGTTTCAACCGAACTCGTAAAACAAATGCCTCTTCGCTCAATTGGATATACCTACAACCAATCAGAGCAACGTAATTTGTTGTTTGTTGAAAACAAATTCAACCCAAGCGCTCTTTGGTGACATGGTTGATTACGTTACTGTTGATCATCTGTCCATCATCGTATATAGCCCGCCCTGACAATTTCATTGGTCCGAACAGCTCCTGTTCGGGTATAGTTTTTCCGCAACCGAGCCCCTCCAGACCCAACTTGCCAACAATTTTTTTGTGGGCGGGGCTAAATTGGGCTGGAAGCCAGGCTACTACTACACACTACAGTAAAGCAAATGTATACCAGTACACTGAAGGCTGAATTAATGAAGGGACTTCGAAAGTAACTTAAAATATCCAAAGATTTCAGCAATTCTTTTTTTTTAAGTAAGCTTTAAGTGCATTGTTACAAAGATAATTTTTTGCATTAATTTTAAAATATACAAATAATATGTTTATACACTTGTACACTTTAGAAATTACATATACGTTTTACTTAAAGTATATATTTTGTATAATATATTTACTAAAAGTGTACTGTAGTACAATTTTTTAAGTGTTCAAGTGTGTTCAAAGTATTAACGTTAAAATTGGTAAAAGCATGACGGTAGTATACTTTTATTTATTCACAGATAGTACACTTTCTTTGTATATTTAAAGTGTACTATTGAAAATGAGAATATGCTTGAAGTACTCTAAAGTATACTTTTTTTTCACCTGGGTCATCCTCGATATTATAAAATTACAAGAAAAAACAAGGCAAAGGTACATCACATGATGGTAACAGTAGACCTATATAGTTGTCATATCACTACCCTGTTTACTTACACTCCATTTTGTTTTACTAGGAAAGGTACAGTGCATCCCCAGGTGAAAAAAAAGTATACTTAAGAGTATTTCAAGCATATTCACATTTTCAATAGTACATTTTTAATATACTAAGAAAAAGTGTACTATCTGTGAATATATAAAAAGTATACTACCATCATGCTTTTACCAATTTTAACGTTAATACGTTGAACACACTTTTAAAAAATTGTACTACAGTACACTTTTAGTAAATATATTATAAAAAAATATACTTTAAGTAAAACGTATATGTAATTTCTAAAGTGTACAACTGGAACTTTGTGTTTAAACATATTATTTGTATATTTTAAAATGCATGCTAAAAATGTACTTTGTAACAATGTATTTAAAGCTTACTTTAAAAATAAACATTTTAATATGCTGAAATGTTAGGATATTTTAAGTTACTTTCGAAGTCCCTTGATCAATTCAGCCTTCAGTGTACTGGTATACATTTGCTGTACTGTAGTGTGTAGTAGAGTAAAGTACCTCTTTTTTTTTTTTACAGTTTTATTGTGCTTGTACGGCTTCTATTTCGAAGTGGCTCATAGTCCGGTTTTAGAACAAAAAAGTGGCTTCTTTCAAGATCTCCATTTAATGGTCAACACTTGAACGGGGGCTTATTACTTGAGGAATTATTTTCGGTATTGTCTCAGTTGCACTATCAGGGCTTGGAAATACAGTGACTTGCTAAAGTAGGCAAATGGCTAGTAGAACATAACATTTCATAATAATTTCAGTTAATCAAACAGCTGCAAGACCCAGTGAAATGTTATAGGCTAGCTAGCAAGCTAACGCTAGCATCGCTAACATTACTAATTCAACTTTGGTAGTGTAAACAAGCTCTTTGTAAGCTCGTTTTAGAAATAATTGTATATGATCGTGTGGACCATGAGACACGGACGCGGTATCTTTTCAAAACTTGTATTTTACCACTGCTCTTCTTGACATAACCATTCGAACAGCCCTCACTGATTTCACGTGAACTAATGGTTTCAGCATCAAGCCTAAAGCAACTTCCGAGGGACAAAACACCCTTGTCCTTTGTCACATAGAAAGGTCTGCTACAATAGGCTATCCTCATGATTTTCAAGGTAGCTAACTAAACTTTAAGAAAAATAATTTCGTAGACATAACAATGGATTATTCCACTAAATTAGTGACTTGGCTTTATTTTTGGAGATACTAGGATCCACAACCGAAGTAAGTTACACAATGCTGTAAGATCGCCGACACTCGTGCATTGCTCTTGGTACCCAGAATGCCCTGCGGCAAGATGAAAAGCTACTAAGTTAAGGGCATTAGCTTGGTTAAATAAGCATTGTTTGGAGTTCTATTGTTGTGTTCGGTTTGTTTTGATATGTGTAATGCTATGGTCTATAGTTTAGATAATTTGAGTGTTCACCCTGATTGTAAATGTTGTCTAGTTAGATAGCTATCCGTTACAATCAGTGCATCTGCAAATAATCCATCTTGTAAATTACTTATGCTTAATGTTGGCTACACAGTGGTACGTTTGCATTGAAAGTTCCACTTGTACTCCAGTACGCTTCGTACTCTGACTTTGACGATAAAGTAAATGTTAAGAAACTTAATCATAGCATATCGAGTATACTTGAAGACTAATTAGTTAAAGTATACTTCAAGTTATTGAATGATTAATTAATTTGAAGTGTGCTATTTTGGAACAACTTATTTTGTATTAGATGTATTTAAATTGTAATTAAATTGTCGTCGTCGTCATCTGCCGCTTGTCCGGGGATCGGGTCGCGGGGGCAGCGACCTAAGCAGGGAGGCCCAGACTTCCCTCCCCCCGGCCACTTCCGCCAGCTCTTCCTGGGGGACCCCAAGGCGTTCCCAGGCCAGCTGAGAGACATAGTCCCTCCAGCGTGTCCTGGGTCTTCCCCGGGGCCTCTTCCCAGTGGGACGTGCCCGGAACACCTCACCAGGGAGGCGTCCAGGAGGCATCCTAATCAGATGCCCGAGCCACCTCAGCTGGCTCCTCTCGACGCGGAGGAGCAGCGGTTCTACTCTGAGCCCCTCCCGGATGACCGAGCTTCTCACCCTATCTCTAAGGGAGAGCCCGGACACCCTACGGAGAAAGCTCATTTCGGCCGCTTGTATTCGCGATCTCGTTCTTTCGGTCACTACCCATAGTTCGTGACCATAGGTGAGGGTAGGAACGTAGATCGACTGGTAAATAGAGAGCTTCGCCTTTCGACTCAGCTCCTTCTTCACCACGACGGACCGATGCAGAGCCCGCATCACTGCGGACGCCGCACCGATCCGCCTGTCGACCTCGCGCTCCATTCTTCCCTCACTCGTGAACAAGACCCCGAGATACTTGAACTCCTCCGCTTGGTTCAGGATCTTCTCCCCGACCCGGAGATGGCACTCCACCCTTTTCCGGTCGATTACCATGGCCTCAGATTTGGAGGTGCTGATTCGCATCCCAGCCGCTTCACATTCGGTTGCGAACCGCTCCAGTGAGAGCTGAAGGTCACGGCCCGATGAAGCCAACAGGACCACATCATCCGCAAAAAGCAGCGACCCGATCCTGAGGTCACCAAACCGGACCCCCTCAACACCCTGGCTGCGCCTAGAAATTCTGTCCATATAGGTAATGAACAGAATCGGTGACATAGGGCAGCCCTGGCGGAGTCCAACCCTCACCGGAAACAAGTTCGACTTACTACCGGCAATGCGGACCAAACTCTGGCACCGGTCGTACAGGGACCGGACAGCCCCGATCAGGAAATCCGGTACCCCGTACTCTCAGAGCACCCCCCACATGAGCCCCCGAGGGACACGGTCGAACGCCTTTTCCAAATCCACAAAACATGTGTAGACTGGTTGGGCGAACTCCCATGTACCCTCCAGGACTCCGCGGAGGGTATAAAGCTGGTCCACTGTTCCACGGCCAGGACGAAAACCACATTGCTCCTCCTGAATCCGAGGTTCGACAATCCGACGGACCCTCCTCTCCAGGACCCCTGAATAGACTTTCCCAGGGAGGCTGAGGAGTGTGATCCCCCTAAAGTTGGAGCACACCCTCCGGTCCCCCTTTTTAAAGAGGGGAACCACCACCCCGGTCTGCCAGTCCAGAGGCACTGTCCCCGATGTCCACGCGATGTTGCAGAGTCGTGTCAACCAAGACAGCCCTACAACATCCAGAGCCTTAAGGAACTCCGGGCGGACCTCATCCACCCCAGGGGCCCTGCCACCGCGGAGCTTTTCAACCACCTCGGCGACCTCAGCCCCAGAGATAGAAGGGCCCCCCCCGATGTCCCCAGACTCTGCCTCCACGTCGGAAAGCGTGTTGGTGGAATTAAGGAGGTCTTCGAAGTATTTCTTCCACCGATCCAGGACGTCCCCCGTCGAGGTCAGCAGCGCACCATCCCCACCGTATACAGTGTTGACAGAGCACTGCTTCCCCCTCCTGAGCCGCCGGATGGTGGTCCAGAACCTTTTTGAAGCCGTTCGGAAGTCATTCTCCATGGCCTCGCCGAACTCCTCCCATGCCCGGGTTTTTGCCTCCGCGACCGCCAAAGCCGCGTTCCGCTTGGCCTGCCGGTACACATCAGCTGCCTCTGGAGTCCTACCAGCCAATAAAGTCCGATAGGCCTCCTTCTTCAGCTTGACGGCATCCCTCACCTCCGGAGTCCACCACCGGGTCCGAGGGTTACCGCCGCGACATGCACCGACCGCCCTGCGGCCGCAGCTCCGGTCAGCCGCTTCAACAATGGAGGCCCGGAACATGGCCCATTCGGACTCAATGTCCCCGGCCCCCCCCGAGACATGATCGAAGCTCTCCCGGAGGTGGGAGTTGAAGCTCCTTCTGACAGAGGGTTCCGCCAGACGTTCCCAGCAGACCCTCACATTACGTTTGGGCCTGCCAGGCCTGACCGGCGTCCTCCCCCACCATCGAAGCCAACTCACCACCAGGTGGTGATCAGTTGACAGCTCCGCCCCTCTCCTCACCCGAGTGTCCAAGACATGCGGCCCCAAGTCCGATGACACGACTACAAAGTCGATCATCGAACTGAGACCTCGGGTGTCCTGGTGCCAGGTGCACATATGGACACCCTTATGCTTGAACATGGTGTTCGTTATGGACAAACCGTGTCTAGCACAGAAGTCCAACAACAAAACACCACTCGGGTTCAGATCGGGGGGGCCGTTCCTCCCAATCACGCCCCTCCAGGTCTCACTGTCATTGCCCACATGAGCATTGAAGTCCCCCAGGAGGACGAGGGAATCCCCAGGAGGAGCGCTTTCCAGCACCCCCCCCAGAGACTCCAAAAAGGGTGGGTACTCTGAGCTGCCGTTTGGTGCATAAGCACAAACGACAGTGAGGACCCGTCCCCCCACCCGAAGGCGGAGGGAGGCTACCCTCTCGTCCACCGGGGTGAACCCCAATGTACAGGCGCCGAACCGAGGGGAAACCAGTATTCCCACCCCAGCTCGACGCCTCTCACCAAGGGCAACTCCAGAGTGGAAGAGAATCCAGCCCCTCTCAAGGAGACTGGTTCCGGAGCCCACGCTGTGCGTCGAGGCGAGGCCGACTATATCTAGCCGGAAACTCTCTACCTCGCGCACCAGCTCAGGCTCCTTTCCCGCCAGCGAGGTGACGTTCCACGTCCCTAAAGCTAGCTTTTAAAGCCGAGGATCGGACCGCCAAGGCCGCCCGTCTCACACTGCACCCGACCCCCATGACCCCTCCTGCGGATGGTGAGCCCACTGGAAGAGGGTCCCACGTTGTCTCTTCGGGCTGTGCCCGACCGGGCCCCATGGGAAAAGGCCCGGCCACCAGGCGCTCGCCATCGAGCCCCACCCCCGGGCCTGGCTCCAGGGGGGGGCCCCGGTGACCCGCTTCCGGGCAGGGGCAACTGAGAACCATTGTTGTATTTCTTCATGGTTGGTTTTTTGAGCCACGCTTTGTCTGGTCTTTCACCTGGAACCTGTTTGCCTTGGGTGACCCTACCAGGGGCATGAAGCCCCCGACAACATAGCTTCCAGGATCACTAGGACACGCAAACCCCTCCACCGCGGTAAGGTGGTGACTCAAATAAAATTGTACTTAAGCATAATTTAAAGTGTATTAAGTGTACTTTTATGTGCTAAAGTGGAACAACTTCAAGTATACTTAGTACACTTTAAGTATATGGACATAGCCGTATACTTAAAGTGTACTAAGTATACTTGAAGTTGTTCCACTTTAGCACGTAAAAGTGCACTTAATATACTTTAAATTGTGCTTTAGTACAATTAAATTACAACTTAAATATATTAAGTACAAAATAAGTTGTTCCAAAATAGCACACTTCAAATTAACCAATCATTCAATAACTTGAAGTATACTGGTGATTAATCACTCTTCAAGTATACTCAAGTATGCTAAGATTTAGTATACTTAGCATATTTTTTTTTTACCTGGGTCTGTTCACGTTAGATGCCTGGATGGGTCATACAGATGTAAGCAATAAAGAGACTGTGATAGATGCCATATTTATGTGCTGTAAACTGACTCTGCACTATTAGGTTCACTTGAAAACAAGACTTGCAAAACTTCCTGGCTGAGTAGCCATAGGCCAATATCAGTTTTAAATGCCCTAAACTGGCAATGTGAGCAGGATGGGATGGGGGACTGTAAATCAAGAGTTAACATAGAAACATGGCTGTCCACTAAGGTGGCCCCATACACCCCTCCTAGTGAAGTTGTGAATATGTCTTATTTTAAATATGTGAATTACATATTAGAAAAACAGGGCAATCCAATTAGACAAAATTGTCTTGAACAACAAGTAAAATTCAGGAGTAACTGGTATCAGGGCAATATGCTGTCTTAATCCCAACCTAAAACTAAGTAAACCCCAGTATATATCTAAATGGGGAAATAGGGAGTCAAGTGGCTGAGCGGTTAGGGAATCGGGTTAGTAATCGGAAGGTCCCCAGTTCGATTCCTGGCTGCGCAAAAATGATGTTGTGTCCTTGAGCAAGGCACTTCACCCTACTGTCTCAGGGGGAATGTCCCTGTACTTACTTTAAGTCGCTCTGGATAAGAGCGTTTGCTAAATGACTAAATGTAAATGGCATCCCCTGAAATTATGCAAATGAATGCATAATATTAATTTATGCAAAGCAATTTTTGTCTGTTTAAGCCACTCATAACCCTGATGAACAGACAGTGGATGTGGTGTTTGCTGTTTTGATCATGTGTATGTTTTTTTTGCTTTTCATTAATACTTTTTCAGCTCTACAATCATTTATTGGGACCTCAATGAGGATGACAAGGGCATTTTAAATGGGCCCATCTATTTATTATTCAATTTACTGTAGTCTAAACCATTGGACTCACTGAGGTGACAGTTATCAGATCTTTCACTGTCCATAAAGTCAAAGCAAAACATTTTCACTTATATCAAACATCTGGAAATCTGGTTCAGTGTTATCAATTTCACTTGGGAAAGAAATATGTGTTCTGGTTTGTGTAAACCTGTTTTAAGATCCGTTTTGATTGTCTCAAAGTCTAGAAGATAAAAAATGATATACAGTAGCTTGGATTGTCTGCTAAACACAGTTATGTCCTGTATGGTGATGAGAAGTCCAAACTAATTATCTTATAACAGCTATTTGGAATAAGGCTACATTTATGACCACACCATAGTGATGGCAGATATTGACATGAAGCCAATCTTAGCACTGTACTGTACACCAATCAAATTATGTATCTCAAATTACTAAAAAATATACGCAATATAAAGGAGAGGTACCAGGGGAGGTTGGGGGGCCAGCTGGGGCAAATTGTAGAGGGGGCAGTAACATTAAACATTATGGTTGTCATATAGTTTTATGAATTTCAGGCATTAACAGGCAAAAGACCATGTTCATAAAAATCCATTGAGCTTGTTTACTAAAGTGTGCTTTCTTGGTTTTACAAATAAAATGCCGCAGGACTGTTTAACTGAGACAGACAATTCGACCTGCTTCAATAGGAGCCATGGTCATCAGTCATCTTTGGTGAATTTATGTCCCCAAGAAAGTCATACATCTCACATGGGTCTAACTCTGGACTGGCTGAGCTTACGCAATAAGTTATTTATGTTGGACAATATGAATGATCTTATGCCCTGCCGTAATGATTCTTTTCACGGACCATTTAAAAAAAAATGCGCTTGACAAAGTACAATATAAAGTTTATGTTTCATGAACAGTGTGTTCAAAATGACTGAACTTGATCCTTAGTGAAAGGTTCTTGTGCTAAGGAGATAAGACAAGGTTGGGTCTGGGACAGTCATCTTATTTTTCTAGGCATATGAAGAATGAGAAATATAATCAATTAATCTCATCAGAAACATGCAGGTCAATTTGGCAATAAATAAGGAGTATCCCACTACGGATCAAGAAAAGGATCAAGAAATATTATTTATAATGACACTGGATGCTTGAATGTCTGAAATCTAACACGAGGACTACTGGAAATTTGTCCCACGTTCTGTAATAACTAACCAAAATGTTCAATCACTCCACTTACAATTTATCTCAATGTGACTGTCATATAAGAATACAAAATGTAAACTTCTGCAGCAGCCTACTCCCACCTATAATGAAAATGTGTATGCAATATATGTTCTGTCCCATAATCCTGTTGTCACTTTTAAATGTTGATCATTAGAAATTGTAGGATAATTGCAATAAAGAATTATGCAAATGTTTAAAGAAACATTTAAATATTTTTATTAAAGAACATTAAGTCACACTGTTTGGATGACAAAACCTTCACTGTTCTTATTCTGGCACACTGAAAAGATTCTGCAAAACAGCTTATAGATATGCCAGCCTTTGTTTTTTTTTTTTACAGTTGACAAGGCTCAGGTTTTTCTCATAAATCCTGACTACGGTTTTCTGCGCTGCGTATACAGTATCGTACCTTGGTCTCCCTTTGGGTATCACTGGCATATGCCCAGGCCTGGCAGTGAAAACACCCACTCTGAAAGGATGGCCGCCAGCCAGATGGCTTCCTCACTTTGATTGCAAACTTCTTAAGAAGAACTGTGAGCTTTTGTTGGCAACAACGTGCCAAGTTAAGGCACTGATTGTGTTAAGTTTTTTTGCTGGATCCCCCCTAATTTGATTAAGCAAACATTAGACTGGTAACATTTCTTATTGGAAGGCTTAGGTCATCTAACTTCTCTAATAGGCATTATGCATTCTCAGCTTTAACAAGCTCTACAGCAACCACGCTTTTCAATTTATCAGTGTTGATGGGGTATGTACAGTAATTTATAATTCACATTATAATTTTGTGAGATTTATGACCCTCTAAAACTAAGTAATATTGAAAAAGAAAAAGTTTCTTGCCACATACAAAATCATATGCATTTTATTTAATGAACAAATAATGTTGTATTGCTGTATATGAAAATGATTTCATTACATCTCTTTGGCAAGGGTAACACATGGCAGGTTGCAAATGTCAAATGTACAGCACATCAATTATTTTGTTTTCCATATATATTAGTACAGTTTTATCTTGTGTCTATGTATGTGGACCCACATCCCAACCAATTGTGTTGTGATCGAGTTATCCTATCTGATGGCCACTTTTACTGCCATAGACTAATTAGGATCTATCAAAATACTGAAAATATGGAACAAAGTAAAAACTATCTTTCTTGATCCCTTCCAGGCTCATGAGAAAATATGCTCCAGCAGCTGCAGTAAGACGGTTACGTACTAGGGCGGTACTAGGGCGGTGCTGTCAGTGCATTACGCACCATTGCGCACACCTGTGTTTCTTTTTGCTCACCTGTTTTTGATTATCATTATAGTATATAACCTGGGTTTTTGTTCTACTTGGTTGTCGGTTATTATGCGTTACACTGTCCTGTCGCGTCTAGCGTCAGTGATTATTATTTGTGATCCAGATTATGTGCCTCCGTCAGTGTGAATTCCTGGAAGGTTATTAAACGGACCATCAAATCTGCACTTGCCTCTTCATTCCTGCAACTACCGTAACACAATAACCGACCTGACAACATGGAGACAGCAGAAGATGACCTTACCCAAGCAGTGGGTGAACACGACCGTGTTCTACAACAGCACCGTCATCAACTCGCCCACCTCGGCACAGCTATGGACGAGGTACTTCAAGCGCTCCGACGTTTGGAGACAACCGGCCGGCCGGCTCCTGCTGACACAAACCCCATTTCCCACACCTCACGGGATTCAGGGGCATATCCTGCTCTCAGTCTAAACCTCTCCCTGCCAGAACGATACGATGGCCACCCGGGCAAGTGCCGCAGTTTCCTGTTGCAATGCGACTTGTATTTCACTCATCGCTCCGGTCCTGAACTACCCGATAGAGCCAAGGTTGCTGCTGTCATCTCTGTTCTTACCGGGAGAGCACTGGAATGGGCTACAGCGGTGTGGGAGAGGGCAGGCACAGAGTTGACGTCCTACGAAGATTTCATCGAATTGTTCAGATCTATCTTTGACCATCCGGCCACTGGAAAGGAGAGCGGTGAGCGGTTGTTGAAACTACGGCAGGGAAACCGTGCTGCGTCGGATTACGCCTTGGAATTCCGTACCCTGGCCTCTACCTGTGGGTGGAACGATGCGGCTCTCATCACATTGTTCCGGAGTGGCCTCCGAGAGGACATCAAGACGGAGCTGGCGTGTAGGGACGAGGAAGCGTCCTTAGATCAGCTTGTCAACATGGCAGTACGTCTTGATGGGCTGCTGCGAGCAAGGAGGGGGTCTTCTCGTTGAACACCTTCCCCGCCCCCCCCAAGGAGGGCACCACAGGAGGAGGAACCTATGGAAATGGGCTCAACGCGTCTTACCCCCCGCAGAGAGACGGCGCCGTATTCGTCAAGGGCTCTGCCTTTATTGCGGGGAGGAGGTACATGTCGTGGCCCAGTGCACCCACACCAGAGGAGGGGGACCGGGGCCAAGACAAACCCCCCAGACCGTCACCAAGGTAGGAGAACCCTCCCCTGGTGGTCTCTTGAACATTAGATTATTATCTGTGGAAGCATTACTAGTTGACTATCCTGTGAGTCGTTCCTTTCCCGTATTAGTGGATTCCGGTGCTGCAGGAAACTTTATGGATGAGCAGGTAGTTCGGGATCTGCATATACCTACCGTACCGTTGAGTGTTCCCATTCCTGTTCTGGTGTGGACAGTCGACCTGTTGGTAAGGGCAAGATTACACACAAAACAACCCCATTATCAGTGTCAATCAACCACCAGCACATGGGGGACCTTAGTTTTATGGTCATTGAGACTCCTGCTCACCCCATAGTTTTAGGCATGCCCTGGCTCATCCTACACAACCCCTCCATATCATGGACGGACAAGAGGATTACGGCCTGGTCACCGGCTTGCCATGAGAGGTGTCTGAGGGTAGATATGGGGGCTACGTCGGTGGAGAGTCCAGATAACGTCTGTTCTGTGTCTGTTCCCCCCGAGTACAAAGATCTACAGAAGGCCTTCTCGAAAACCAGTGCCACGAAACTTCCTCCGCATCAACCCTGGGACTGCGCCATCGACATGCAGCCAGGAGCTCCACTTCCTCGAGGCCACGTATACCCCCTGTCCTATGCGGAGACGGAAGCTATGGAGACGTATATCAAGGAGGCCTTGGATCAGGGATTCATTCGGCCGTCCACCTCGCCTGCAGTGTCCAGTTTTTTCTTTGTCAAGAAGAAGGACGGAAGACTCCGACCCTGCATTGATTACCGAGCACTAAACAACATCACAACCAAGTACAGGTACCCTCTGCCGATCATTCACTCCACCGTTGAGATGCTGCACGGAGCCAAGTATTTCACGAAGCTGGACTTAAGTAGTGCCTACACTCTCATTCGCATTCGTGAGGGGGAGAATGGAAGACCGCATTTAGTACAACTACAGGGCATTATGAGTACTTGGTCATGCCATACGGATTAACCAATGCTCCTTCAGTCTTCCAGGCGTTCATCAACGAGGTGTTCAGAGACATGCTGGGATGCTGCGTAATCGTTTACATCGACGACATTCTGATCCATTCAGCAACATACGAACTCCATGTACTACACGTGAGGGAGGCCCTAGGGCGGCTGTTAGACAACCAACTCTACGCCAAAGCCGAAAAATGTACTTTCCATCAGACATCGATCTCGTTCCTGGGCTATAGAATCTCCACTGCAGGAGTGGAGATGGATATGAACAAGGTCGATGCTGTCTTGTCTTGGCCAGTTCCCGCTTCTATCAAAGCGCTCCAGAGATTCTTAGGATTTGCGAATTATTATCAGAGGTTTATTCGCAGTTTCAGTACAGTGGATGCTCCTCTCACCTCCCTCCTAAAAGGAACTCCCCGTGTTCTCGCATGGACGCCAGAAGCTGGAGTGGCATTCGAGCGCTTAAAAATATGCTTCACAACGGCTCCCGTCTTGAAACACCCGGACCCCACTTTGCCGTTCGTCATAGAGGTGGGCATAGGAGCCGTTTTGTCCCAGCGCCAAGGTACGCCCGCTAAACTCTTCCCCTGTGCCTTCTACTCCTGTAAACTCACACCAGCAGAGAGTAATTACGATGTCGGGGATAGAGAACTACTGGCAGTCAAGAGGAGCCTGCAGGCATGGCGTCACTGGCTAGAGGGTGCCAAACACCCGTTCGTGGTCTTAACGGATCATCGTAACTTGGAATATATCAAGGCGGCTCGTCGACTCAACCCTAGACAAGCCAGATGTCTGTATTTCTCACGTTTTGATTTCACCTTGTCTTACAGACCGGGCTCAAAGAACACTAAGGCCGATGCACTATCGCGGACAGGGCCGGATTAAGACATTTTGAGGCCTGGGGCTAATTACCAGGATGAGGCCCCTATATCGCCCCAACGCACACCATGACACGCACACAAACCCACACCAGGTGCACTGACACATCAGTGCTTTAAAGTCCACAGAGCCACTCTATAAATATGATCAGTTTAAACATGTGACTCACCATCATCACATCAGTGATATTAAAAGGTCAGTTTTCTGCTCTTTCTCAATGCAAACTCATCAATGAGCTCTTCAAAGTAGAGAACAAGTTGAAAGAAAAGAAAGAAGCACAGTATTGTGTTGGCGCAGTATGTCATGCTCTATTGACTAGGGATGCACCGAATCCAGGATTCCGATTTGGTCGAATATTGGGCTTTCAGATAGGATTCGGCCGAACCTAAAAAAAATTCCCACCGAACCCAAACCCTACACTTGCGTTACGCCGGTTACGCTGATCGAAATAATGACGCCGCCGTTGAATTCGGGAATGTGTTTACGTAGCTAGCTAGTTGGTCCGTTCAAGGTAGGTGGCTGAGAGAAAGTGAAAATGGAACTCAAACGCAGAAAAAGTGTTGTGTGCAGTGGCGATTACTTTAAGACTGCAATGGAAGCTCAGCTTCCCTTAAAATATCAAAAAACGGATTTACATTTGGTGCTTAACCCAAACCTAATAGCCTACCTAGTCAAGGTTTTGATGTGAGGTGAAATCGGAACTTCCCATTAATGCGAGCGCGCATGGCGCGCGAGCGGGAATTTTTACATACATTTCAGTGCAAAATAGTTTTTTTTTGCTTTATGTAGCCTAGCCTAATATGAACATTACGTTGGAGTCATATTCTTAGTTATATTTTCCGGAAATTACAACCCACATGTTTACCTGAAAGATTCAGGGCTTTTAAGAAAACATATGTTCCCACCCTTGCAGGAACCTAGATTTATAAAGTGACAGATCTTTCTTTTTTTACCTGGCTTTTTCAGTTCCTCCTGGCATCTTTTTCCCTTCCATTTTATTCTTCTCTGGACGCTCAGCATCTCTGGGAGTGAATGGAGGAGTGGGCTGGCCTTGACGCTGGGCTTCTGCTTGATGATTGGAGGGTGTCGAAAGACTGCATCTCCTTTTGATTGACAACGATTTTGTACTATAAAAAGTCGCCGAAGCTATTCAAGTTTAGTCCCATCGCAAATTTTGGCCACACTCTGCTTTCCTTGACCGGACATTTTCGCACATTTTCTTTTCGTTTTCACTCTGAATTTTTCTAATGTTGTGCGCGGTGCCGTTGACTCACTCGACATCGGGCAACCCGAGGCCCCCCTGGTGGCGAGGCCCGGGGCTGCAGCCCCTAAGGCCCATTGTCTTAATCCGGCCCTGATCGCGGATACATGAGAGCAAGGAGGACGGTGCAGAGGAGGGTCCCATTCTCCCACCAGCACGCATCATTGCACCCATCTCTTGGGAGGTGGATGAGGCCATAAGCCAGGGACTAGTAAGCGAACCGTCTCCTTCTAACTGTCCCCAAGGGGTGTCCTATGTTCCTACAGTGGTAAGAGATCAACTCCTCGCCTGGGCCCACACAACCCTAGCATCTTGTCACCCTGGAATCACGCGCGCCCTGCAGGCCTTACAAGGGAAGTATTGGTGGCAGGAAATGGCATCTGATGTGCGTAAATACATCTCCTCCTGTTCCATCTGCGCTCAGTGCAAGACCCCTCAACACCTTCCAGAATCAGAATCAGAAGGATTTTATTCGACATGAATGTTTGCACAAACAAGGAATTTACTTTGGCAGGGAGGTGCATACATTAAACATATAGGAATATTGAAACTTAAATATGTGGACTAACTATACAAAAGGATCAAAGTCTAGCTAATACTAAGGGGGGTCTAGCTAATACTAAGGGGATTGAAAAATAAAATACAAGTAGCCCTAATTTACAATCTAACCTAAAAATACAGATAGTGCAAACGATACAATAGTGCAAATTGAAATGTGCAGGCTGTCATTGTGCAGATTGTGATTTAAAGTCAGTGTGAGTCCTTGGCCTTGTTAAAGAGGCCAACAGCGGATGGGAAGAAACCCAACAGCGGATGGGAAGAAACCAACAGCGGATGGGAAGAAACGCGTCTACGGTAAAATCCACTCTCTCCCAGTGCCGCAACGACCTTGGTCTCACCTGTCGGTGGATTTCGTCACAGATCTGCCTCCATCCCAGGGCCACACCACCATCATGGTCGTGGTGGACCGGTTTTCGAAATCCTGTAGGTTCATTCCTCTGTCGAAGCTACCTACTGCTTTCCGGGCAGCAGAGGTAATATTCACGTATGTCTTCCGGTGTTATGGCACACCGGAGGACATTGTGTCTGACCGCGGTCCCCAATTTACTTCCAGAGTGTGGAAGTCCTTCATAGAACGGCTTGGTGTGTCTGTAAGTCTAACGTCTGGTCATCGCCCACAGTCCAACGTGTGTTGGAGAGGGTGAGTGGAGAGGGTGAACCAAGAGCTGGGAAGGTTTCAACGGGCTGAATCCACATGGAATGCGGCCCATGTCCGCCTGCAAAGTGCTGTGCGCCGCCAGCGTATACAACCTGATCGACACAGCAGCACAACCACAGATTTTGTCCACGCCGGTATATAGGGCCTTTTATTTTTGAAAGAGCAATTTTCTCAAAAAATACTATTAAGTGCTCTGTTTAGTTAAATATAACTTTTCATTAAAAATGTTAACCCACTGGCATACAAACCTGTGGAGAAAGGGGCCCTGGGGCACGAATGGTGTTCCACTGACTGTATCTAGACGGTCAGGGACCTGGTCAGCCATTCTGCAGATGCCCTGTAGAACTTCACTATGCCAGTCAACTTCGCACTATTAGGGAATATGGTCACAGACATAAGCACAAGCCATTGCTCAGAAGACTTTGAAAGAAAGAATATATCATGTGGAACAAATAATTAAAACTCTACTTAATTGAGTGAAATGATCTGTAACAGTTTAAGGTATGCCGTGACACTCTTCAAAATGTATGAAACATTCCTAAAACTAAGAAGAAATAAAAAATTATCCTGACACATTTGACAGTATAATGGGATCCATTAGAGAAAATAATTTTTAATTTACATTTTAGGCAGTTGTGATTCTCTGTTGAGACACTTCAATAACAAATGTAACAAGATATTTCTTAATGCATGAGTGGAATCATATTCTCTAAATGGAATATAAAGTAGTTTCTCAGAACGCCTGAGTACACTGCTTGCAGTTTCAGCAGGAGACACTCCTTATATCTGAACATTCATGGGTCACTTGCAAATTAACTTTCCTCATCATTAATGATCCCTTTCTCTGAAATATTGTTTGAAGACTCTGACAGTGTGTGCAACCATTTAAAACACATTAATAGGGATTGTCAGTCGGTAAATAGTTGACTTTCATGGTATTCCCCAAGCAAAGAGATTGTTTTCTCAACCAAGGGCACCATGAAAAGATTGCAAGAATGAAGAACTGTCCCTGTGACTGGAAGACTGACTAGAGAAGGAAGTCATTATTTTACGTAACTTGACATGATCCCAGTTATTTTATGCTGCCCGACCAATTGGTGAATCAGGATGAAACCTATCAAAGTCTTGTCTTTTCCCATGACTTTTTTGATCAGGGAAATCACTCTAAATCCTTCTGTTTTAGAGTGATTCAAGATATACTGAGCATAACAAGCAGTCACTATGAATCCTGCGATGTTGTGTTTCCCAAAAGATGAGTGCCAGACTTTAATCTGGGATGTTTTTAGTTAGCTAATAACCGTTGAAAAGGACGATGGCAAATCCCCTTCTGCTTCATCTGCATCCTATTGATTTTATATCTGAAAACTCTCAAACTGCTTTGTCATTAAACTCGACTGCACTATTAAGTGCTTTCTAAGCGTCTCGCCATCTTTGTAACTGACTGCTTTCAGGAGCATACATCTCTCCATATGTTTGGGATGCCTGAAGGGATTGCCAGCGGCACTTAGAGAAATGTGGCACCAGTGCTCCTATTGCAGTCAGGAAGAGAGAGGTCAAATGTGGTAATGACTGACCCACTTCACTAGCGAGGTGTTGAACTGCCCCTATTGCACTCTGTTTTCTTTCCACTGGCAGTCCATCTGGCAGAACAACTCACAGACCTTGGAGATGGAATGTTGCTTATTTCTCAGGAAGAAAGAATCAACCATTGTTTGAGAGTTTGCTTCCCAAGGCTGAAAATAATTGCTTCCTAAGCTTATACGGGCAAATATCAAATATAGATGTTGTGTAGTGCTTATGTAATCTAATGTGATAAGTAATCTTTTTGTAAATGAGTGAATGTGAAAGTTCCTTAGTATTTAATTATTATTTATTTAATTTTTGTAAAAGCTTGTTGAATTAAACTATTTATGTTCTTGAATGTATAGAAAAAAAAAATTATTGAGGCTTATGAACTCTGAAAGATTTTGTCATTTATTTCCTTCTCTCCTGCACTGTGAAGGACACAGGTACTTACACTAATTGACGGATACAGAAACATTATGAAACTTGACTTCAGCTTTCAATAGTTTTCCAAAAGTACATAATTTCACCATCAAAATCATTGATCCACATGGCTTCCTTTGAAACTCTTCAGGCAAGGAAAACAATGTTTATCAATTCAGGGATAAAACATTTATTTATTAACAATTTTGTCCCTGCTGAATTCACTGGAAGTATTCACCTACTCTAAGGACAAGCTTGACACATAATAAATGGCCACTGCTGACAGTCATCAAAACATGCCTGCCTGTGTTTGCCTTGACTATAAGCAATGCCAGGACATGAAAACAGCACACTTGCACAAGAAAGAACCATGATGCACTATCCTCACAGGATCACATTTCAAGGGACATACATGCACGTATGTTGTACAGATGAGGATTGTTGCACAAAGTTGCAATGTTGAATTCATGGTAGAGGTTAGGATCTCAAGTGTGTCTTTGCATTAAAAACTTTAACAAGTAACAGGGTGCCAACCAAGCAGTTCAGCTTATACAGAAACAATTTAAAGATGAATACATCAATGTGAGGACAACTGGGTAACCCTGTTCTGCAACACTTTACATTAAGGTTACATTAACTACCAAGTAACTACATAGCGATGCATATTGTAACAACATTGTAGGTACAAATACATTGATATGTAAATGAGGATATGTGTAGGAGCAGGTGGTTATACAATGGCTTGAGTGTAAGTACCAAAACAAGATCAATATTTACTACCCATACAAAGTTTCACTTCTGTAACAATAATAAAGTGTAACTACAGAGCAGTTTCCATGTAACCACACTAATGTTACTATATGTATGTAACACCGATGGGTGGTGGACTCAAAAGCACGACTCAGAATATTCACAAAAAAAGGTTTTACTGGATACAGAAGTCAAGGCAGAGACTGATATGAGGTACAAAGACAAACTAGCAAAGAGAGATTGAAACACAGGGGCTAAACACACTGGGGCTAGATTGAAAACAGGTGCTGTCAATCAGGGCTGGGGAGGTCAATCACAGGCAGGGTAGGAGTCACTGAAATGAGAGGAGAGTACACACAGAAAAACACCAAGACATAATCTAGGGAATAGGGCGGGATGTGACAATGTATTGCTATGTTTTTACATGGTAGTTATGTAACATAAATACAAACTTCTTTGTGACCTTTGAACTAAGGTATCTTTGTTGCAGCTGTAAACATTTCCACACATTTAGAACATTGATATCAGTCCTTGTTCCTTTCATCCAGGTATAATATGCTCATAATCAGAATATATTTCGTGCTTGGCTTTGATCTCCCTCTAATGACAAGATTAACTTTACTAGGTAGTAGTAAAACCAGAACCATTATTACACTCAATTATGTATTGAGGTCTTGATATAACATTTGTTTAAGTTTTGCCATTATTCTCAATCATGCCTTCAGCTTTAAATTGTGACAGATCTATTTGATACTGTCATCAACAACTTTTTCAAAACATTTTATTGTGGCCTCAAATAGCAATCAACATGTTGTTACTTTTATAACTTCAGCTGCCCAAACAACTGTTATTCAAAATTAGGAGTGCCTTGTCTTACAATACCAATTGTAATGCCAATTTCAATCTCCAATTGTCTTGGAATGTGGAGATTAGATGTGTTTGGCCTTGCCATGCACACTTTGTGCCTAGAAGTGAGATGAGGTGTTCTTTTTCAACATATTTTCTGCATTTTCTATGTTTCATGAAAGACAAGGGGAGCCTGCCACTTTCTTCAATATTGCCAAAGGCATGCAAGCTGGGTCCTGAATGTTAGTAGTTTGTTCATTATTTGGTAGTTTGAAATGTAGTGTAAAATGTAGATTATCAGGGACTGCATGTTCTTGTCAGAACATTAAAAACATAAAACATAGCCAAGTTTAATTGTCAATGCTGTCTATAATTTAACATTTACATTTATGCATTTAGCAGACGCTTTTATCCAAAGCGACTTCCAAGAGAGAGCTTTACAAAAGAGCATAGGTAACTGATCATAACAACAAGGTAGTCCCGAACATTGCAAGCAGCCAAAACATGAAGCATACATTGTGAAAAAACTAAACAAGTGCCAAAAGGGAAGACCCATAAGAGCATGCAGTTATACAAGTTACAAATTAAAACAACATGAACCACAAAAAGTGCAAACAGTGCAAATGTCTGAACACAAAGATTTATCTGTATGTTTAGGAATTTACTCGTACAGTGTTTCGTACCGTGAATCAAAAGAAAACAAACTTGGATCTTCATGCTTCCTAGAAGTGATCATACTACACATTGCCCGTTGACATCTCTCTGAGGTCTCAGAATTTAAGCACACGCACACATAGCTTACTCACCAAGATATCCTGGGGTTATTAGATTTCCCAACAGACAACACTGTTTGTGACAAATGTGTCAATTTCCAGACTTTGTGGGAGGACAGTGCAAGTCTCTAGCTCTCTGACATATCTGTGCTTAAGCACACAAATCTTCTGCTGACCAGCAAATGTCTACTTAGACATGGTGGGTTGAATCTAATACTGCAATTTCCAAGCAAGTAAGTTGAAGTCTGGTTCCACAACACACATCTTTATTAGATTATTTGTTCATTGTTGCAACAAACAAATACAATTATATTGCTGTTCCATTAATAATTATGTACCATGTACATGTTATGTTCATTTAAAACCCAAAACACGGGAATTGAGAAAAGGGGCTCAGCGGAACCAAAGCAAAGACATTAAAGATTCAAAATACCCCTAACCTACCTAGACTGCCACAAAAGAACCACTACTCAACCTACTGTAAGTACAGGGGGTGGTCCACCCAGATCTAACCTATGGTATATAGACAGAGGTTATCTACGGGTGGTAGGTAAACCCCAGGCCCTCTAGCCTAAACAATCCCCTTCTCCCTAGAACAAACACAGTGGAAACGGACGTGATTGGCTGATTGGTGACGGTTGATGAGTGTGATGAGTGGATGCAGGTGGGAGCTGGTATCGGAGGGTGTGATGACAAGACTTGCTGCTGGGGAAGAGGCCATTCCCAACACCACCTACTGAAACACAAACAGACTATAAACACAAACAGGGGCCCGTTCTCCGCACGTCTCTAACTCAGTTAGCTGGATTTGATTGTTGACGATTTGTCATTATCTTGGATTGTTCGGTTCTTCAAAGCTCATCCTGGACTTGCTGTCATAGCAACAGGTCCGTAAGCTTAAACCTGCTCGGGAGCAGGTTTATTCTATGTAAACACAATTAGATTGAGGCTTTACAAGCAGAGGTGATACAGGAAGTCTGTCACAGACATGTCTTGTCCGTTTTTACTACAGGAACCTGTTGCAGAAGGTGCAAGAATAATTAGCAGAATTTAACATGAAACCGAATTATTTGCTCATTGCGTGATAGGCTCCTTAAGCACAGTGCGATATGCTAGACTATTCTTTTTGAGAGGATAGCCTACCGTGTTTTTGTGAGGGTGTCATTTACAAAATACATTTGATGAAACCACATCATATGATTTAAAGATGATAAATGGAAATAAAACATAGGCCTAGCTTAAAGATGAAACGCGTGGTCACTAGGCTACATTTAATTTGGTCTGCTACGTTTTGCCAGCCTTCTTTCTTGGATTTTGCAGACTTTGAGGTGTTCCCAGGCGTTCTGATTAAATCTTCAAATTTTGAGTAACCTTCGAGCAAGCTGTTGCGCTGTTGGCTCTGTTGCGGAATAAACAGGGCGCTCATTTTGGCCATGGTGAGCAGCCATAGACTTATGTGAGCAGCCAATAGCAGCGTTGCTGATCAAGGGTTCTACTATCGATACATACCCCCTTTTAGACCAACGAATAACTCAATCCAGCTATACCAATTATAAACAACATGGGTGTTCAAAAAACCAAATTAGCCAGATCATGATTAGCAAGATGATGTCATTTTGGATGTGTCATTTGATCTCGGATGTAATAAGCGACGTACGGAGAACAGGCCCCAGGGCGGCACGTAACACTTATATATAGTAAATACTGTAGAAATCAAACAAAGATAGCTTTCTCTCAGTGACTGGCATTGAAAGTTTGGTATGAGCATGCTTGTCACAAGACACTTTGATCCTTGTTAGGAACAAGGACACAAAGGCAGGTGAAACACTTTTACATTTAAGGACATTTAAAATATATATTATATGCATAGCATAGTTTAGTGCAAATACAATTACCCACAATAGTGCCTGGTCTGAACAGGGTTTATATACTGTGTGTAATTGATGATGATGTGCAGGTGTGTGCAATAATGAGGTGTGAGTCGGTCCGTGTTCCTCCGCCGTCCTCAGTACTCTGGGGAACTAGACCGTCTGAGGGGTGCAAGAGGAGGATCCGTGATATTCAGGGGCGGTCTTTCCTACAGGCGGTATAGGCGGTCGCCTAGGGCGCCACTCAGAGGGGGGCGCAAAAAAATGCGCCCAGCAAAAAATAAACAATATTGTTTTTATTAGATTTTTTTTGTTGCTGGGCAGTTTTTTTTTGCGCCCCCTTCTTTATCTCCAACCAATATTTTGACATTCAAAAAATAAATCTAACATTAGGGTAAAATGAGCCAGGTATACGTTCCCTTAAAAAAGTAAGGGGTACGTACCTCCTTGGTGTTATCAGAACATGCTAGCACAGTGAGGCGTTTGGTTAGAGTGTGTGTTCAAAAACTTTGAAAAACGAAATAATGAAGAGGCAAAAGCTATCCAGGGCGAAATTTAAGAAGAAAAGAAAGGAAGAATAAGAGAAATGTGCAAAGGCGAAAGGTAAATCCTTAAATTCTGGTCTTAGCCTTTGATGAATTCCAGATAAGAAAACGGTTCATGAATGCGTGAATTGCCCCGGGCACTTTAGTGGAGCTAAGAAGAAAAGATGTACCTTATCATTGAACGTTTTTCTACTCCCTGTCACATACATTTACATTTAGTCATTTAGCAGACGCTCTGGTCCAGAGCGACTTACAGTAAGTACAGGGACATTCTCCCCGGCGCAAGTAGGGTGAAGTGCCTTGCCCAAGGACACAACGTTATGTGTACTGGCCGGGAATCGAACTGGCAACCTTCAGATTACTAGCCCGATGCTCTACCCGCTCAGCCACTTGACTCCCTGATTATAACCTAGTTATTATAATAACCTAATAACATAACCTAGTTCTTTAAGGATTTTACAGTAGCCTATATAAAAAATGATATGTCCATTTATTCTACGTTATACAAAAAAAACACGATTAAAATAGGGGTGCACATATATAGACAATTAGCCAGTGCAACAACACTACAAATATCTTACTCGTTGCATAGCACACCCAATAATTGCCGTGTTTGTCTTCCTTAATGTCCTTAATGCCTAATGGGTGTGCTATGCAACGAGTAAGATATTTGTAGTGTTGTTGCATTAGGCATTAAGGAAGATAAACACGGCAATTTGTCAACAAGTGAGGAATACTGGTAAAAATCCAAGTGTTGTATTGTCAACTTTAGAGAATGGCTTGTATGTAATCTTGCTAGTTAGTTAGCTAACGCTAGCTAGCCAGTGACTTCTGACGTTCCTTGTTATTGTCATTCAGTCGAAACATCTGTTCAAGTTTAGCTGTAACGCAATTTGCGTCATTTTCGATGTGTCATGACATTTTGGTGAATTCCGTTTAGTCTAATTTTGTTCAGGGAGATTGATTGCTTAAAATGAGTGAATATGTACGGTGGCCCTGAAGTGCATATCACACCCCCTAATATGAGTACACTTCTAAGATTGTTGTTTGCCAGGCATCAACAGAACAGAAGACTAAAAAAACATTATTTGCAGGCAATGAGGGAGTGAATATGACCGTGCACCGTGTGTGCATTGTTGAACAGGGGGGCGTGGCCGGAGCGTAGTTCAGCACAGACTTGACATTTTCTCAGGGATTTTGTTCTTTATTTAATGTTTACATTCTATCGTTGTGATCGTTGTTGTGTTTATTTGAAAGAAATGCAGTCTTGCAGGGCAAAATAAAGTTTGAAAGTTGCAATTCCATTTTCGTGCAAAAGCGTTTTAAACTTTTTGAACTTTTTTTTTTAGGGGGGGGGGGGGGGGGGGGGGGGGGGGGGGGGGCGCCACGAGTGAAGCTCGCCTAGAGCGCCAAATGTGCTAGGACCGCCCCTGGACAATGCTAAAAATTCCACTACGATGTAGCCATTTTCTATTAAATACTGTATTAAGGGAGATTGAAAACACCCCTATTTAAGGGAGATTGAAAACACCTCTATTAAATCTAGGAAAATCAACAAGTATATCCAATGTTTTTTTAGTTTTTTTCATGTTTAAACATATTCTGACATTGGTTCAGGAAAGATGTTGCACCTGCACAGTGTGCACCCCATTTATGTGTGTGACTATAGTAGGTTAGGGTCATAGCAGTCTTACAATGTCATATTCCCCCTACATTTAAATACTTCAAACTCAGTTCAGAGTTCTGCTACTAAATTCCCTTTAACTTACTCTTTATAAGTTGCAAGCCAAAACATTTGATGATAGAGGATGAGGTTGGCAAATTCTTGCACTGCCAGCAGGCAGACTGGGGCTTGGTAAATCATGGCTGCTAAAATTGGCATGCTTTGGCTCTCTTGAGGCACATTATGGTGTTGTCATTAACAAAGACTGCCTGTGGGTTATTTATTTTCTTATCACTCCTAATCAGTCCGTGTTGACACTGACATCTGTGCTCAGTTACATCCAAATGCTTAGTTGTTTGTTGAATACCATATTAGGGTTCTCTCATAACGCTCTGCTAAGATACCTTACAATTAATGAGTAACTAATCCTTTAGTTATCATTAACGATCTGCATGGTTTAAGGGTTTCATGCTGAATAATTTCAAGGTCCTTTCTTTAACTTTGGATCCAAATACATCTACTGTGAAGATGAGTAAAAGTTAAATAAAAAGACTGGCCTTTCCGGCTCCAGTCACACAAAGATAGCTGCTCATTCAAGACAGCTTCATGTAGCTTCCCAAGGAAGCAGATTCTTCACATTTCAGCTTTTGCTCAGCGTCTGAGAAGTGGCTCTGGACTCGCAGGGCAAGTGTGTGTGCGTAAGTGCCTCTCTTACTCCCTGAAACGTGTCCCTCTGAATTTGACAGCATGGGGTAGACAGCCAAGTTGTGGAATTTGATAATCTAAATGCTCATAGGCTTGCTTGAATAACTGTAGAGGTGCAGAAAAAAAGTAGATGGGGAACAGCTCTTCAAATGCCTTGTTTTTCCCCCATGTGGGACTCCCTGCTACTTTTCAGAGAAAATAATGCTCACTTATCAATCTTCCCTGAGCCAGTCAAATAGCCCAGTCCCTTAGAGACCACTTGAGGTGTATGCTTTGTTTCATCTAGGGCACGCCTCAAAGGAGATGGGACTGCTGTATCAACGAATTGCCAAAATAAAGTACATAAAAGCTAACAATTGGCATCAACCTCAAGCACTGTAAATGGGTAGCTATATTGTTTTAATAAAAAGACAGAATTAAAACCTTCATCCTTTTTGTTATCTTATAGGGGAAATCAGGAGCATTATTAGCCATTACTATCCTTGAATGTTAGAAGTAACATAATGAAACTTGTAGGTGGGTAAGGGGCTCAGACAGGGGGATATTTAAGCCCTCCGATACTGGAACTACTTTACATTGTAATCCACTTGAACATGTTCAACAAACCAATCGTCCCAAATCTTTTTAAATAATCAAATTAATCACTGCCCTGCTTACTTGCATTATCATCAGCTGATTAATCCACATTCCACAAAACCATTGTATAGTTGTGTACACAAAGGCACTGTCTCTACATCCAGAAATAATTCTATAGAAGATACGAATTCTATAGAAAATGACCAATTAAGTAAATTATGTATGAAGGTATTTATATTCCCCACACACAGTGTTATGATCTGAGAATGTATGATAGTTCCCTTGGTGCTCTTGGATCAACCTTGCCCCTTGCCCAGGGTGCCAAATGTTCTAGGACCGCCACTTGCCGTAGCATAGGCAAGTGTCAGAGATTTGTGCCTAATCTTTGCAGCAGTGGAGCTGCCGGCGTTGCTTAACTGCTTGGTGCTGTGACCCTGTTTCTTCCATTACATTATGTTAGCCAACTGAGGTTGTTAGCTAACTAACTAAGCTGGGGAGAATGTGTGGTAGCTAATGAAGTTGAAGCACAATGACACTCCATTTCCATACATACTTTACTCTCCTCATCGGCTTCTCTTATTCCCCTGGCTGCTGCTTGGTGGGTTCCAGTGACCTGATCCTCCCAGCTCATCTGTGCTTGGAGTCACACAGAGTGCAGCTCAGAGAATCTTCTTCCGGACGACCGGCCCTTGTTCCATACTCTGAACTCTAGTAGGGAGGAGGCAAGCACATTAGTCAGTCTCGCCATCGATCAGACTTCCTGTGGCAATGTGAGAAGGCCCCATGGCTGTTTCTACAGCGAGGGACTGCTGTGAGGGAGGGCAGTGGAAGATATAATGTTGTTTCACTGGAAAAACATTGGACATGCATGCGCTTCTAAATGATCTATTAGAGTACATTACTGCTTTTTCACCTCCCCCCCACTCCTCCAGCCACCTGCGCATGCTGCTACAAGATTAATCCAAATCCCTACTAATTCTTTCACAGGCAAACAAGCAAGTGACAAGGAAGTGTCTGGTTGGAGGACATAATTCTGCTGTTAACTGGCAGTTGATTTTCAACTTCTTAAAGTGATGTAATGATGTCTCCAGATTGACTCTAAGCATCTGTTCAGCAGAGACTAGACTTGTGCTACCATCCATATATCAACGGAATGCCAAGGGATTAATAAACACAAAGTACATGAACCCAATTACAAGTTATCTGCAGACTTCAAACATCACAATCCTTTGAGAAGGAATTACAGTACAGCAATCATTAGTCCAACTTGTCATTGAGCAATCTGTAACCCTATGGGAAAGTTACTTCATAAACCTTTCAGTTATTAGGCATTCAAGATCGGTGTTGGGTAATGTTACTTTTTAAAGTAACTAATTACAGTTACTATTTACATTTCTTGTAAAGTAACTAGTTACGTTACTTAGTTACTTGCTGTAGAGAGTAAGGCGTTAAGTTACTTTTTTGTTACATTAGGAAAAGTATTTTACTTCTAAGACACTTCACCTTGGTTACTTATGCCCAGAAGGCACATTTAATGGGTTAACCTCAGCAATAGCACATATTGTACTGAATATTCAGTGTCACTCACATATAACATGATCAATCCTCATTATACAGCAAGACGGATCAAGGTAATAATCCACCATAATGAAAAGCAATATTTGCTTGAAGTTCTTGAATCAAGAAACTCTTTAATCAATAAATAGTGTTGTAAAATGCCAGGCAGAAGTCTAGTAGTTAGCTAGCTGTACAATTTACCAGGACTAAGTTTGAATCTAGGAGCAAAACGTAGCTAAGCTATAGCTAGGTATATGGTAGCAAAATGGTGTTCACTTATTATTACTGCTAGTTCCACTTATTATTACTGCTAGCTCCACTTATTATTACTGCTAGTTTTAGTATAGTTAGACCACATATTTAAATTTAAGATTCCTATATGTTTATTGTATGCACCTTCCTGCCAAAGCAAATTCCTTGTCAGTGTAAACTTTCATGGCGAATAAATCTGATTCTGATTATGTACTGAACCAGACTACTTTACTTACTGTAATATAATCTTGAACCTAAACCACTGAACGATACAGCAACACATCACACAAGCTTGAGGTGACAAAATGAAGGTTCAATTGCTCTGTTTGAAAATCTCCTCCTAGGGACGTAGATAGGAGGAAGGTTACCTCCCCTCTCTCTGCTTTGCCCGCCCAGATCATCTGGCCCGCCCATGAGAAACTGAGTTACCACTGTGCAAGGGCGAGTGCGATATAATTTTTTCCTGGAGAGACATCATGGCAAGCAAACAAACGAAGCACAACAGTTGCTCAGTGCTTGGATGTACAAATGCAAGCCCAAATCGTTTTAAGTTCCTTCATCCGAGCCTCTGCACAACCAATATCTCAATTTTATTTTCGCTGGAAATGCGCCGACACAACTTCCCAAAGTTTTGCATGTCTGTGCCAAACATTTCAGCCTCTACTGTTTCCTCAACTTGAGCCAATACAAAACTGGCCTTGCTGAAATTAAATTCTGGATCATTACTAAATCTCCTTGGTCAAGCTACAAACCTTGGACAAGTAAGTTAACTAACGCTATATCATTTTGTTGCTTTACTGTATATGGTTACCTATCTTGCTACCCTTAGAATGTGGCTGTAGCATTAGCTCTGCAGCTAACAGCTGAGTTACTGTTGCTAATGTAAAGATAGATGGCATCAAGTATGTGTGTGAATACAAACGCTGTAACGCGAGTGTTGTACACTTCTTTGTTATTTGGATAACCGTTATGCTGTTGGTGTTATGGCACGGGCGATATCCGCCTTTCTCCTCATTGGAATGGCTATGAGTGTGCACTTCTGCAAACCAGGGTGATCAGATGAGAATGGCTAAATTCGAGGCATCTTACAGCAAAGGGGGCTACGAGCCATTGCGATACATCCGTTGTAAACATTAGCGCATGTTGCCGCCCCTCTCCTCCTCATTAGCATTTAAAGCTACAGACACCAAAACAGCGCGTTCTGAGGAAAGCTCATTGTGGGACTACTTGTAGTGGCTATAATTCTGCACCATGACTGAATTTCGGGAAAGAGACTTCAGATACAGTATTAGGGGACCACTAAGGCCTATATAAAAGCATTCAAAAACAGAATTTCATGTCTCCTATAATGTGACATTACGTAGGCCTGTAGATGCAAGTCTTAAATAACTTTTTAGCTGGTCGGGTCCATGACGCCGGGTAAATTGGGCTTGTGAGACTGCTCACCAATATAATGAAAGGGAACCCACCTGTCTTGCAGATTAAGACGTTTTCGTAGGCACCTAGCGAAAAGTGTCCTCAACTTTCCTCGACTTTTAGCTACATGCAGAGGGCTCGCTACTAAAAGACTAAATTAAGTAATGTGTTACTTGTCTGACCAAGAAACTAGAAACGGATTAATTCAATTAAATAAGTAACGCGTAGTAGGGTGAAGTGTCTTGCCCAAGGACACAACGTCAGCTGCACGGCCGGGAATCGAACCGGCAACCTTCAGATTACTAGCCCACTTCCCTAACCGCTCAGCCACCTGACTCCCCTTGAATACCTTGAATACCACATATAAATTAAGCTTTTCCTTAAAAGTTTTTTTGTATAAAGGGACATGAGCATGAGGAGCATGAGGGGCTGTGTCAGCTATTTGACTGGGCTCAGGCTTACAAACAATGAGTTGAATCTGAGGGTGTTGATTGGATGCACAGGTGAAAATCCATGGTTGTTGAAAATCCAACAAACCAATATATATTCATGAAGGCAATTAAAGGGTGTGATAACAACTTTTTATCATTCCCACCATCAAATTTAGATCACTGAGAGGTTTTGCCTGATATTTGAATCAAAATACCCACATTAAGGCTATTATCAAGAATCAGGAATTTGGGGTACCATTTACTGTACATGATCAGCCTATGATTATAAATCCTTGAAAACCTTAAAGTTTAACTGTTATTATTTAGGGCACATCTAAGAGGACAGGTACAGGGACGTGTACAGGCTATGGCTTACCGTGCGTGTCCACTACAGCTGAGCGGCACGGAGTGTCGGCTTCCAATTCATTTTCAATGAAACCGGGCGTTCCCGCCATTGTGGGAGCGTAAGCGAGCGTCAACGCCCGGTTTCATTGAAAATGAATTGGAAGCCGACGCTCCGCGCCGCTCTGCTCCGCTGTAGTGGACACGCACGGTAAGGTTGCCCGGGCAACTGCCCGTTTGCCCTCCTCGAGTCAAAGTGCCCCTCTGAGGAAAATAAATAAATAATAGTGAATTTAAACAGCTGCAGAATTTCATGTAGACCTAGATTAAAAAAATCGCCACCTGAAACATTTCATAGAGTATCCTTATTCACTTCCAATCGATAAGCCTATGGACAACGAGAGTGGAAGTCACAAGGGGGAGGGGGTTATGCCCCCTACTCTGTTTACTCTGCTGTACTGCTCGCGACCGCCACCTGAGCCTGCATGTTCTTGCACTTAAGAGAAGGTCACGGTTGTTTTATTTTGTGTCGATAAAAAACTGCTTTGACGTTGTCAGTAAAGGTAAGTTTTAAGTTGTAGAAATGTATTACAAACAAACAATCATCATACATTTTTATGAAATCAATTAAAATCTTCATAAATCCATGCTCAGTTCGCCACGTTTAGCCTGAATAATCAGACGGCTAGCTTGCCTACCAGAAAACCAGCCCGTTATCACATGCTAATTTTTTGGTAGGAAAACTAAGCTACATGTCTGCTGATGGTTAGTTTATAACATTTTGTTTTAACAAGAAGAATAAATGACCAAAATAATGCATTACATGAATTATTATCATTAGTAGGCAGACTATTCTTTTTTTGGGGGGTGCCCTTTTTTCAGGCCAGAACAACTGCCCTTCAAAATTCCTGTGCACGTCCCTGGACAGGTATATATCCTAATGTTAAGTCTGCTCTTCACCAACAATAATACTGGTATTAATAATCTTGTTGGATATTATTAATACCAATACGGATGGCAGCCTTGGAACAGCTCAGTAGAGATTATTTTGACTAAAAAAATTACTTAATATCAGGCAGTTTACCCCAGGTAGTTTTTCACAAATTTTCAAATATATATCTTTTTGATTATTCTTGGAGGAACAACGGTACTCTGTGACACATGGAGGGAAATGCAGATGGGGGAAACGCTTTGGTGAGTTAGTGAAGCCTAACAGCAGGGATTTCGAACTGCGCTCCCAACGATTCACCTGGCGAATCTCTGCTCCTTGCCCTACAAAATGGATGGCCTGCATCTCCTCAATTACACAAACAAGGACTTTGTATGTTCTGCTACCCTTTGTATCACTGAATCCTGGCTCAGTTAATTCATCCCCAACAGTTGATGAAATCTGCCAAAAGGTGACAGAATTGCTTTTTACATTAACCAAGGTTGGTGTAGAGGTGTAACTAAATAAATACTGCAGCTTGTAGGCCTACTTGGAGATGTGAGTTTTCCTCCTTCATCCTAGTTGGTGTTTACATCCCATCCCAAAGCCAGCATGACTGCCAGCATGACTGCAAACCCTGACCGACCAGATAACTGGTTTGGAACAAAAACATAGACTCACTTTTCATAATCCAGACAAAGACAAAAACTGTACATGCAGGCCAGAACCTCTTTGACAAAGAAGATCAGGGCGGCTAAGAAAAAGCAGCTAATGTTCATCCAATGACCCTACATCAGTGTGGAGAGGCCTACAAGACATGACTACGAACTACAAACTACAAAAGACCATCCCCTCATGCTGAGGCAAACGAAGACCTGGCTGACGACCTGAATGTCTGCTATTGCAAGTTTGAGAAGGATAGACCCCTCCAGCCTAACAAGAAACCCCCATTACACCTCTGTAAACCCCTCTAACAGGGCTCGACATTAACTTTTTGAGGCACTTGTCCTTTGGACAAGTACATTAACATTTCACTTGTCCATACACAAAATTCACTTGTCCGGGTAAAGATGTATCATTTTATTTAAAAAAATAATTGTGTTGACGTTTCTAGTTAGCTAGCGTCGGCAGTGATGTACCTAGCAAGCGTTAGCAGCATTTGTATTGGTTAAATGTACATACTTAAATATCTGCTAATATTCAACTGTAAAGTAGGCTATACATCAGTGGCGATTTTAGACCCTTTTTAGGGATGCTCAAGCACCCCTAAAAAAATAATAAATACAAAAATATATTATTCTTTATTATCATTTGATGCTGGTAGTTCATGAAGAAAGGGACATCCTTAGTTTTTTCATTCATTCAATATTTTGAATAATAATACATACATCTATTAATTTTTATCAAGTGAAATTAGGGATTTATATTAGCAAGGGGGTTCAGCACTTTTGCGAGGCACTATATTCATGTCACATTCTAATTGGGGGCTGAGCACCCTTAGAGGTCTGATCCTAGAATAGCCCCTGCTCACAGGCTCTCACGCCAAACCTTGTACTTCTCACGCTGAGAAGACAGCCAACCAAGTAGTCCTGCTAACAATGTAAACAGTAATGGACAAGGTGCAGGCCCACGGAGTGAAGCAACATAGACACGCGAACACATGTGAAAGCTTGTCTTGGGGCTATTTGTCTTATTTCAGATACAGTATAAGTTTAGATAGCTTGCAAATACTGAGGATAGCCTACCAAAGTAGAGTTAGCCAATGTCGTAGCGATGCTAGCTAACGTTAGCTGTATAACATTTCACTGGGTCTTACAGCGTTACTTGATTTACTGAATTGATTATGAAATGTTATGTTCTAAAACTGGTTGTTCCCATCCTTCATTGTGATTGGCTATATCGCGTTCCATGCCGTTGTAAAATCCAGTATAACCTCATAGGTTGTCCTCATAACATTCTTTAACATTCCATATTACTGCGCATCGAATATTTCAAATTGAAAAAGACGGCAAAGAAGTCCGTCTGGCTGTTGCGTGGCAACGTTTTATGTAGGAACTATACTTTGCAGTAGCGGAAGAATTACGGTTTATTATTAAACTATTTTGTTTCTAATTGTTTTTATTGATGAAGCCATATCAAATATTTGTAGTAACAGTTTTAGAAAAGCAATAACCCCGCAAGTGCCAAAAAACCCCTTGCCTGTTCTAAAATCAGCGTAAACCAAGGCCTCTTGGGGCTTATTGCTTAATTCTTCTAGCCATTTGCCTACTTGAGCAAGTCACAGTTTTTTAAAGCCCTGATAGTGTAACTGAGATGACACAGTAAATAATTCCTCTTTCAAGTAATAAGCCCCCGTTTAAGTGTTTAGCATTAAATTACCTGCACGGTCTGTAGAGATCTTGGGACGAAGCCACTTATTTTGTGTTTTGCTAATGCAGAATTCGGTCAAATGAAATTGGTAAAATAGACGTAATGATTGGAACATAACGTGAAGTAACATTGCATTTTATTTTGTTTGAGTTTTAACTTGTCCAGAAGTAAAGTTCTCTTCCACTTGCCCTACAAAAAATCCACTGGTCCCGGACAAGCGGACAAGCCTTAATGTCGAGCCCTGCCTCTAACCCCCCCCCCCCCCTCCTCCATACTCAGGCTGTACAGTAAATTATGTGAAGAGGTTGTGAGCTGGCAGAAACTGAAAACCTGGAAAGTGCTGGTCCAGATGGTGTCTTCCCTACTCTTTTGAGGCCTGTGCTGACCAACTGGAATCTCCTTGCAGATCTTTAACAGATCCCCGGACCTGTGTGAAGTCCCATTCTGCTTCAAATGCTCCACCATTATCCTGGACCCCAACAAGCCCTACATCACAGGACAACAACATGGACCTGAAGACGCTCAAGACTGGAGATGATAATGGACAATCCTGCCTCCCTCACAATATCACTGTCAACCATGGAGACCTTCCAGTTTCTGGAATTGGGGAAATCTGCCATTTCCCAAGACCTGAAGTGGTAGACCAACTAATCAACTCCATCCTCAGAAATGTCCTGCAGAGGATGTACTTCCTGCAGCAACTAAGGAAGTTGTATCTGCCACAGGAGCCAGCTCTCTACCGTAGTCATCAAATTAGTCCTGTGTACATCCATCACGGTCTAGTTTGGAACAGCCACTAAACAGGATAAGAACAGAATGCAGCTAGGGCAGCAGGAAACATCATGGAGCAGCTTTCTTCATGTGATCACCCTCATAAATAGCTGACCAGTATCATCTGGTATGCCATAGCTCCTCTTGTTTCTCTGTTCAATTTCATTCCCATACGTGATGCACTTTGTTTTTGTTTCACACACACTTGCACTTTATGTATACTGTTTGTCTTCTATACAATCAGTAAATTGTGTGTATATTGCAAATTATCTCTTCATTATAATGTACATTGCCTGTATATTGTCTGTGTTGCTTGAGAGCCAACAATGATCGTATCCAAGTTCCTTGTTGAGTTAATATACTTGGCCAGTAAATCAGATTCTGATTCTGATAACATTATGAGTTAAATCAAAGCATATATGGAGAATCATTTTGATTGTGTCTTGGCATAATTCATTTATATTTAACAGTGCTCATAACGAATGCATGTGGCTGTCTCTTTTGGGGTGGAGATTTTACACAGACCACTAGTTCAACTGATCACCACTTTTGATGGAAAGTCAATGCAGTTTAGGGCTCTTGTCAACTTCTAAGGATTCTTTGGCTATCCTGAATTTAAAAAAAAGAAATCTGTTTGAACTTATCCTATCTCAACAACTTTGTATTCTTTCCCCAAAAATGTTGGTCCCTTGAACCTTTGAGTAATCTCAACCCTATCCTTTGCTTGAGTGCTCAGTGGAAAATATCTACACCAGCCAGATTTGTCCCTCCTCACAGTTTACAATTAAATGAAAACAATAGATTAATAATGCTTCTTATTGCTGTTCCTTTGGTGCATCTGATGGACGGAAATCCACCAGACGGGTCTGTGATGGATGACATACATGCTAGTTCATTTCAGTGTGCCTTCCCTATCCAACTTTTCCTGCTTGTTGTAGTTTTTTTTTTTTTTTTTAGTTTAACCTTTGACTGTCTCCAAAACATCCATTGTTTGTTCAAAAAAAGAATTGGAGAGGGTGTTCAGAGAGGTATCAAAGTTGTTTATGGCTTTAAAGCTCACATACCTCATAACTTTCTGACAAATAAAGCTGTGTATGTATAATAATATCTGTGTGATATGAAAACATGCATTGGGACACAGCAAGTTTTTGTTGTGTATTTTGTGTATTTTCCGGCTTTACAGGGCTGTAAAGCCGGAAAAGGGGCTGTAAAAAAATATATTTCGTCCCCCCAATGTTGACTCCATGGCTACGGCCTTGCTGCTTTATATGTCACTTAATATCATGCTAGACTGATTGTGTTTTTTTAATACACCAAATACATTACCAAGTTTGACAGAAAATGATTTAATTAATCAAATGTCATTGAAAGAGAGAACAGTAAGCATATGGTTAGAGTGCACACTGATTGCTCACTGATTTGCTATTGTGTCTCAGAACCCACGACTTTGTATCGTTTTCAATCAACAAGTGGCTGGTAACCTGGCTTGTGCCGAAAACTCACAAGGACAGAAGGTTTTCAATGCAAAATAAGTATCTGCTCATTATTCATATTACTCTCAACCCTTGATTATCACCCCTACATCAAATATGTACATGAAGTCAAGTCAGTTGACAACAGAGCGTCATTTTGGTCCTCGCTACCTAGTGTGTTTCTCCCTGCCTGAGAACCCCGATAAAGGTGTGGGTCATATCCTCAACATTTTTATTCAATCACAAAAATTTAAAACACCACATGATGGTTGACCACAAGGCAACAAAAGAGTGCATATCTAGCAAATAGGTTGTGATTTGGGATATTTGTTTTTGAACTTCGTAGTCATTGTTTTTCACTTGTTCTCTTTCCATCTCACCCTCTTCCGCCATGGGGAGACCATAGGGGTCTAAAGCAGGAAGTCTACTGAGCATCATGGAATATTGGCAGACCCACCCATGTCAGTCGTGCCCTGACCCCGGAGGACCTTTGGCACCATTGACCAAGTGACTCAGTGTAGTGTAAAGTAAGAACACATTTTCTGCTCGTGCCGAGCAGTCCCACAGCAATGCAGGAGAGCCCCACAATGTGACTGACACTGGGTGACAAACACTTTGAACTCCCAAACAGGAAATTAATGCGGAGGAGCATAGCTCAAGGCTCAACACGTTGCGATGTGGCACACTTAAATTGACATGTCTCTACAGATGACACATGCTGATACTCGGCAGAGGCCCGAGCACCACTTGTGATTCTCCATGGCTGCTGATCCTGTGAGCTCTTGGCACATTGTGCACATAAAGACAAGCCCTACAGGTAGAAGACTTGCGAATACTAATGTCCTTGCTTTATACCTAAAGTGTACGAGGAATTTTGCCTAGGATGTGCTATTATTGTCAGTGGAGATTTCAAATTGACCTTTCAGTTTTTGCAAAGGCCTGTTTCTGTTAAGTGGATGTTACAACAAGTACTTCTGTTCCACACATTTGAAGATCTCAAAACACACAAATGTCCACCTTCACAGTGAATATCTACTGCACATCTAATAAGTATTAATCTGCAAGCAACATCTGTAACATATAACATATAAAAAAGACACATGCAGACGACACACATCAGTAACAGGTACAGTATACTATATTTCATTTATTGTCTTCTTGGTCACCTTGTTCTCTTGCCATCAGCAAGGGAAATTACAACAAGTTCCAGTCCCAGCGTCTGCTGTCCCTATCTGCACCCATTTCAATACCTAGACAGTGTTTGATTGTTAATCCTAAGTAACTATCACTAGAGTTTGATATATAAGAATCAACAACATGCGGCTTGATTCATCATAATCCGAGTCCTTTTATTTTCAATTTTTTTGTTGTTGCAGACTGTACTGTAACACTAGTAGTTGTGACATGGATTCTATGTTTGAATGTTTCATGGGCCAAAACATGTTATCAAAATTTGACGAGGTTATTAATTCATAACATATTTGTGGTGCCTACCAAAAGTCTTTAAATATTAAAGAAAGAATAAAACATTCTCTTTTATAATGTAAAAACGCTGATCAAATGAAGATAGAGTACCAACCCAAACAGCATGTACAGTAAATTCTACAGCATATGCATCTTTACACAGGAGTCATTTTATATTTAAGACTAATTAGTAATTATCTGTCCAAAAAACTAAAATGTGTTATTCAGTAAAGTCGTTTTAAAAATTAATCAGCCACAATTAAAACAAAGACAAAAACATGAACAGTGTCAATTTTCCAAATTCTCTCTGGAATCAAAGTTTATTGCCTTTACTACTCCAGTAAAACAATGAGGTGATGGTGCCATTACAAAGTACATTATGAACGTTAACTAACACATTTATGTACAGTGAGGCAGATCTTATGAGGTGATTGTATACTATATACTTTAAGTATTTACAATCCTAGCAGAAATCGAACCCATCACTAACTCCCATGTCAGTTAGGCTAATACTGCAAATACAATAACAGCTAAAATCCTTAGTTCGATTGTGTCTCTGTGCAAGGCTGTTTATTACACAGCCATTTTCCCATATAGCCCTACAGAAGCTTGTATAGAGCAGGAGATTCAGTGGTTGTAGCCTGCCTGCCTTCCTTCTAGTAAGTGCTAATGAGTTTATCAGGTGAATGTTCGTACACTGAGGAAGTGCGCACTCCTCCTGAACACCTGGAGTGAAAATAGATTGTTCCTGGGTCTTTGTATTTGTATTCAACCTAAAAATAGCATTGCACATTGCCAAAATATCAAAATGACACTAATGTTTCATAAATGTAGATGTTCATGCATTATTACCAACACAAAAGCCTACCCCTCAAAACCTTTTGAAGGTTTATCCGTGATCTGCAACTTTTACTTTTAGGACCATAATAATCATGTTAGTTGCAATCGGGCTTCACCTTTGATCCTTGATCCAAAAGAAAAACTTATATTCCTTCAGGTACATATAAACTTGCCAACAATGTTGGCTTGGCATTATTTCACCTAGTTGCTTTTCAGTGTAGGAAATTCTCATCCTTTCTTTAATTCAAAATCCTGTATCTGCTAACTTCATAATTATGGGAGGGGATTATCGAGCTGGTGGCTGGAGCTGCAGGTTAATTGGGGTTTTCACCTCTGAGGGACTGGATCTAAGTCTCCAACAGGCCACAAATCCACACATTTGAAGTTTGAACAGGACGAAAGTGCTTGGAGAAGAAAAGGCCTGCATAGTTAAAGGTTCCCCTTTAACTAAAATAGCTTTAAAGTTACTTTACACTGTAATGCTCAGAAGGATCAAATCACCATCCACAAAACTGACAGCAACTATACAGTATTTGGCACGGTGTGTTTTGGTCTAAAAGGGGGTTCCTATGGCATGCCAATATTAATTAAGGGAATCTAAGGGGTAAAGCTTGTCCCACCAGACCAGATTTCAACTTTAAAAACCTTTTTTATATATACAGATGTTTCATAAATTGGTATATTTTGGTCAAATATATTTCATATAGATGTTACATATTTGACAAAGCCATCAATATATACAGTAATAACGTGTATAAGGATACATGTGCTGAGATAATGTATGGGGTAACGGTCTTCATCAGTCTTATAGAAGGGCTTATATAACTATTTATATATTGCTGTAGATCAGTGCTATGACATTTGCTATGACATTGACGTTTGAGAGCAATGACAGTATTAATAAAGTAGACGTTATTACAATGTGTACATTGTACATATGTAAAATCCACAACAGTGCAAACAGGACAATGTTCTCTATGTTTAATAACCTCATACATATTTATTCTTAACAGATAATCAGTTTAAACAGTTTTTTTTTAAAGCTGACACATTGAGTGTTCCAATTCCCGTTCAGAAAAAAAGAACCATGTATTTGACATATGAATGAAATATTAGTCAAAAAGTAATTTCAAACATCTGTGTGCCTGTTAATAACGGTCATAATCAATATAAATCCCAGTGTGGCTGTCCTTTGAGTCAACTATCAATCACCATCGCTTTCACTGCATTACACTGACAGTTTTCCAGTCCAATGCATGCAGGTGCCTCCTTCTATTTCCTAGCTATTTTCTATGGGAGACACAGAGCGGAGTGCCCCTTGGCTACTGGCCTACATCTAAATCACTGTTTGACAAAGAGTAAGACTCCCCAGTGCAGGAGCGGGAGCTACGAAGGGTCTCAAACGGCAAGGAGGCCACACACAGGGTTGCAGGGGCTGATTCCATACAGCTTGTTTCAGACTGAAGGGCTCATCCCAGATCATATCGTCTCTTGGTCACTGCGCTCAGGTAAATACACTGCAGAGAGGTGAGGAGAGTTGTGTATTTGTTTGCTTGTTTTGTTCCTATATCAAATATGAAATGGAGTAGGGAAATGTTTGTTTTTGATCAATGAACATTGCATTGATGAAAAATTGGCATTACCAAGCTTATGTAACAGCTATTCTTTTCTTTTCAGCATCAAGTATTGCATGAGCCATTTAGTCCTACAAACTTAGTGTCATAGTAACACTTTTCTTTACTATTAATGTAAATAAACCCTCTCAAGTCAACATTTAAGAAATCTACTGTAGAATCAGGACGAATATTTCATCCAAAGTATTTGTAAAAATAAATGACATATACAACGTATTACTTACTATACACAATTGTAGTATTGCGTATTGTAGCAAAGTTAGTTTGGCTGACCACTCAAACTATTTGGGTCAACAACAAATAGTGTGGATCAATGAAAAACAAAACAGTTCTTAGATTATAATGTCCGATAAGAATTTAACTAAATGTTTTATGTTCAATTATATCAAAAGCCAAATCAGCCCACACAGCATTAACATTAACATTCCTCTGAAAGGAATGTCAGATTAACTTATTTCAGTGGTAAACAGTTCAAATTCCAGCCTCCCTGCCAAGAACTGTTTTATGCTTCAGTTGGTATCATATGAAAATGACCCATCATTTAGTAGTACCTGTGGCCATGTCAAGCCATGTCAGACTGACTTCTTGAGTAGACATTAATTGTGTAAGTAATATACTTATTAATTATGAAGAATTGTCTTCACATTTCAACTTTAAGGGTTACTGTTACAACTGTAACAGTGACCCTTAAAACTAATTTCCTACCAACATACTGAAGCCAGCTAGAGATACAATGTTTTACAGCAGGTTTTAATGTTGTCTGGGGCAGTGCTCAATAATATGCTACGTGGACAATGCTGTGAACCGATGTAATTTTTACTGGAACTTTTATTGGACTGTTACAACCACACAGAGTAACATTTACAATTGAATTTTCCCTACCTGAGTTCTCATTATTAAATTACATGAAATGATTTGGCTTCTCCAACACAAAAGGGAAATTAGCTTGACTAACCTGCAATGCAGTCAAAAAAGGAAAACAAAAGTCAAAAATATATTTTGTCTTTAGCAAAATAATCAAAGCTGAAGTCTTAAACAGTACAAAAACACAAATTAATAAAGGAACTGGCATTTGACAAATAATCTCACATTTATTTTTTTGTTAAACAAGTGTTGAACTTTACATCAGTCTTTAGTGATGGGCCCCTTCATAGTTTACAGAAAAAGATGAGCTATGTATACCAGTGCTGGAAAATATTTGCACATTCTCCATTCATTATTTGGAAATATTTTAATAATTTAATGTCCACACCCAAGCATAATAAATACATATATAATGAATACAAACTTTATTGTCAGAAGATCGTTTTAAGTCATTGGTGCCCATGAACCTATATAATGACTGACAAGATTCATTTCATGTTTTGGCATTATCAAATAAACCCAGTGCAGTTGACAATATGAAATTAATTCAGGAAAACACTGTTCACAAGTGGAAAAAGTGAATATGCATTAATCAAGTTCTTTGTTGACTCATTTTGTTTTAATTATCTTTTTTTCTTCAAATGTAGATGAATGAAGTGTAAGAACAATTAACACATTTTGTGCAACTTTTACACAATAGTCTCTTCAAATTAAATTTTCAATTAAAATGTTTCTTTATATGTACTTTTTTAATAATTTTTTTCCTCGAGTAATACAACAAAATATATCTATTTTTGTAATTTTCCTAAATAACAGCTCAATGTACAATTGAGAAAATATAAGGCCAGGGGCTTGATTGCTAGTGGTTATACAATCCAAATTTCACGTGATGGGGGTAACTCTAGGACCTTATATTCCTAATTAAGTAATTCATCAGGAACGTCTCAGTTAAATTGTTGTCCTCATCCTGGCCCAAAATATTTATTTTGTATATAATACAAAAACAGGCTTTGATAAGGATTATGGAGGTGAAAACTGCTGATCTGAAATAGCCTATTTTTTTATTCTTCCGTTTTTATGTATATTTTTGTATCCGTTATTCAACAGCAGCATCACATTTAAATACATAATTGGTTAATTTCTTAAATTGAAATTGACTTTGCATTGTATGTACATTCTGTGTAAACTTCACAGCTATCGGAGTAACAGTGCACTGCCGTTGCTGTGCACTTAAGTCTGTATGTCTGTGTAAAGGTAAAGGAGGGTTAAAGGGGACATTGTTTGGATGGTAGTGGGACAGTTTGGTTTGGGCTCTAGCCACTTCCGCAACCTCTCTCAGAGTGTGTCCTCCAAAAGATAGGGCTGGTACGAAGAAGAAAAGATGGTGATTTCAATCTTAAAGGCTTGTCACTAACTGCATTTGTCCTTCCCGTACATCTCCTTCAGGTGTACAGCACTCTTTAGTAACAGGAATAATATAACCATCACTGTTCCCTCGACTGATCTGGTAGTATGCTTGGAGCTGGTGTCCAGATCCTAAGTTAGGCATGCTCTTGTAGTAAACGTCCTCATTCTCACTCCTTTTGGAAGGGGAGGAGAGGTCCTCCTCTACGTCGGGGCTACTCTCGGGGAATGGAGAGTCCCTCAGGTTAGGCATACTAGTGTACAAGGAGTCTCTGTTGGGGGACTGCAGGCTGTCGTTTGGCTCTGCCGTCTGGCTGACAAAGCCTCCGCAGCTCTCCATCCCCTCGGTCTTCACTCTCTTCTGAGGCTGGTAAAGAAGCGAGTGAGTCCGCTGGGGGATGAGAGGTGCCTCCAGTTCTCGGCTGTGCAGCTCCAGGCCCGCTGTGTCACTGTGCACCAGAGAGGAGGTGTCTGCCATGATGGCATTGTTTTCACCGCTACTCCCACCCACCGTCACCTTGGGCGGGATCCGTTGTGGGTGAAGGTGGTGGTGGTGCTGCTGTTGTTGGTGGTGGTGGTTCTTAGCCCGCAGGTTGTTATGCACCAGCTCAGAGATGATCATTTTCTCAAAGGCAGCATCATCTAGGCTGAGGCCACAGTCTACAACCTGCACACTGTCGCCATAGTCCCCGTTGCGGAGTGAATAGCTATTATTAAAGTTACCATTTAGCGGTAGAGTATCCATTGCACTTGTGTCCCTCGCGTTGTTCAGTGAGTGTCCTAGAGGAAGAAAAGAAAACACGTAGAGTGGATTTATATTAGTCAAAACCATTTCTCTAATAATGTAAGAGAGAGACATTAGGTGAGAAAACAGGTTCAATACTGTTCAGGACAGTTCATTAGTTGTTTATCTCTATACAATAACTTTTTTTAAAGAATACTTATGCATGCACCTAACACAGCATCGAAACACTTTACATGAAGGTTACATTAACAACCATGTAATTAACCAGAAATAGCTAGGAAAACATTGAAAATACATAGGAATTGCTAAGTAATTAAATGATAAGTATAGGTTATTACAAAAGTGTAATGCACAGTAGGTAAGAGTAAGTGGATGTTTCAAAGAACATTTGAAGATTTTGTTACAAAAACAGTATCAGTGTTAACATTTACTTAGCCCTAGAAATCCAAACCTCCTCCATGTTAAGTTTTTTGTGTAATAACTAATTTAATTACCGCAAAACTCAAATATAACTACACAGCAGTTCCTATGTAACTACAATGTTGTTACTACAGGTATTGCTATGTAATTACATGGTAGATGTAACCTTAATGTTAAGTATAGAGCCTTTCCAATTCACTCAAGCATGTTGCCTTTGACTAACACACTAGTGAGAGAGGGTGGAGGGGATCCCAAACAACATCTAACGAGAAAAAATAATAATCATGACCATCAGAAAACATAGAGCAAAGTTAAACATAACAGGAGTAGCCACAAATGGGTAAGCTACAACACTGACAGGAGATTCTATAGCAAGTCGTTATAGGATGAGTTGTGGGGGAAATCAAAACAAGACTGGGAAAATATGGACGTATACAGAGAAATAAGTAATGGTCAACACGGGACAGCCATCTTTCTCACTACATGGGGAGGCCCACAAGCACCATCTGACATCATCACACACAGCAGGTGGAAAAGACTCACTTTGGACAACTCACATCATGTCTGTCTGCTCAGGCTATCTGGCCTAAGAGTAGCTGATGTACAAAAGAAAATAAAATGATTTATTTGTAACATGATGAAGAATCACTGACAATAACAAAAAAGGAAAAAACTTTGCAACTTAGTCAGACCAAGGGTTCAGCAAATTAAATCAACAAGCAATCAAGGCTTTTTGGTTTTTCAGATTTAATGATAACAGTTTTTTGGGGGGTTTATATTTTCATTACGTTTTTGAGCCTGTTTAAGTTTGGTACCAATTGTTCCATGCCAGTATGTGCCCAAGGCTGGCAGAAGTCAGAGCAAGTCTGCTGCCCTGTGCTCGGCATCCATCAAAGTGACAGTTTCCAGTGTAGCCCCAGTCACTCTAAAAGCAGTCCCCCCCAAAAAAATAATATACAACTACGAAGGTCAATGGCAGTCATTTCAAGAATGTCTGCAAGCACTGGGGTTGTGGAAATCAGGAGTGATATTAGTCAGATGGACAAAAGACTGAAAAGGAACAGAGAACTGAGAACTGTTTGCCTTAGTTGGTAAGGCAACAATAGAAAATTAAGATAAATTCATAGATACAAGAGTGAGATTAAGAGGAATGGGTATTTTGTGGTGACTCTGTTGTTCAGATAAAAGATGGTAATGTTAATTGCAGACACAAAGATGAATAAAACAAATATCAAAGAAGTTATCGAAGGTATGAGGAACAAATCTATATGAAAGGGAAAAGATCATGAAAAAGAAACCAGCTGGCACAATGACATACAGACAAATTGTTTACGCATTGCGATTAGACAATTTGATTTCAGGCAGGTGACGTCTCGACACTTGGGGACAGATGTGACGGGAATACAACTGGACACTGAGACAGCTCAATGCTACAGGGAAAAACCTGTGCAGGTACATTGCCCCTTCTATTTCCTAAATATTATCCTTTGCTACCAGGTAACAAAGCAGTATTTTCTCTCTCTAAAATAGAGAAAGATACAGAAATGGGAAGTTAAATTTCCCAAATCCATTCTCAACCAACACTCAAGACTGAATTGAATGCAAAGTACAATTTGATAGTTTGTGAACCACTTGCCCACTGAGTATATGTCAATGACCTTAAATAAACCATTGATTGTGCCAGGGTTTGGTTGTTTTTAATAAGCATGCTGATTTGTTTTTACATTTGATAGGCAAAGTTAAGTTTTACTCCCATACTTGTCTCTCTGTAGGTCACTAGAGGAAAGCATAAAGGAAAAGCAAAAACACGACAAAAGGAAAATGTCATTTCAATTTCTAAAACATATTTACAATACATACTCAATGTCCTTTAACATATTTCAAAAACTGGGTAAACTAGATCCCTTAAATACCGAGGGATGTTTTAAGGCTTTTCATGGTTTTGATTACCTTGATACCACAACTCCTTATCAATAAATAACTCTAAACCCACATATTCAATTTAAATCATAAACTGATGTTGTGCTTGCATGGTAGCATACAGGCCTCTATGGGAAATATCCTCGTGAAAACAGAAGAAAAAAAGTGTAGACTTAAAACTTACATTTCAAATAATCATGCAATTTAGATTGTAGCTCTCTCATTCAAGGAAGGCAGAAGATAAGGTATTCTCTTCCCCAAGTTAATCTTTATGTTTTATTCTAAGTAATATGATGATTATTAAAAAAAATCTCACACCAGAAGGGGTAGATACTAATGAATTTCACTAAATTGTTAATAATGTACTGTGTCAATTATTCATTTGTGAATGCTAGTAAGTGCAAGTATTATACAGTGAAGAAGTTGATACTCCTTGTTTTGCTTATAATAATGGCACAATAAATCAGCTGATATCAACAAGCAAGATAAGAAAGTTGCTATAGAAAACAGAGAATGCACAGTGAGAATTAACAGTGTTGTGAAGTGTTAAAGCAAGCACACCTGGAGAGTTAAACACAGGAGCCGTAGGAGTGTTACATACGACTGTTTCAGCCAGTAAGGTGTTATAAGGGTTGTTAGTGCCTTGTGGTCGAAGAAGAGGATTTGTTAGTAGATAATTGCCCGTCATTCCTGGAGTAGCAAGATAGAAGAAGAAAAATCAGGTTCCTTTGTCAGGCATTGGCAAATATTTTTTCCTAATAAATACGGTATTATTCATTCATTTATTGAAGACATTTATCTAGGCGCTAGTTTAAATATGACTAAAGAAACGTGACATTGTGATATCAAGCTAAGGATTAAATGACGATGAGCAAAGAAGAAAATCTACACTGTTTATGTAGATTTACTTCACATTTACTTGTGATTTTATTCCTGATGAATTGTACTGATATCTAACACAAATGAGTTGCAAAGCAACATTATACTACAGAAGTAACTGTAGTATAATTAACTACATCAGCTTTTCATCTTTATCTTGTTTAGTATGGGGCAATGTAACACTACTATACTTCCTGCTTTTTGCTTTTATTTACCTCTTATCCACAAAAGTACTGCAATGTTAAATAATTGTAAAGATTATTTTCCCCCCCCCCAACCTAAACTTAAATAAATCCATGGGAAAGGCTAACTTAGCCTCGCCCTCATATGTTTTGCTTGAATATTCCTTGACTAAATCAGATTATGAATAGCTATATTAACTCCACATACTTCCTACACTAAAATTTACTCCCAGTAGTAGTGCTTGGAACAGAGCCTTATGACGCATTTCCAGTCCCATTCATCACTTTGTGTGAAATGCCATTTGTCTTGTCAGGCGGTCTCGGAGGATGTTTTAAGGACAAGGGAAGCTTCCTTCAGATAGAACCCTCTTTAGTACACTATATATAGTGTACTAACACTACATATAACATAAGGTTTATTCTAGAAAGAAAAACTAAAAACTGTACTGATAGATATTGATGCATTGGCATGTGACCTGTCGTAACCATTCTACCCTGTGCAGACTGAAGAGCTGAGGAGTAAAAGTGGGGGGGAGGTGCAGGGGAGCGAATGGGTTTAAAGTCTAGACTACCTCACTGTAACCCCACTTTTCCATGCATGCTTGGAGAGCCATTTTAGATAGAGGCAGAGCAGCATAGCTGAACAACACACTAAGCACTCAGGGTCACCCAGAGTTGAACATCATCTTCTCATAATTATATTTGTGCTCAAGTTAAATAATGAATGACAGTTTTTTTCCTCTACTCGTGGATCTCTGTTATAGCAGAAGCTACCTCACATACTAACCAATTAATGAGCCTCTGCTAGTAAAGCACACCATTTTGTGCAGAAATAACTTGTTTGGAGTAAGGATTTTCTTTTTTTTTCTTTGTGGATTGAGGTCTGAACTTTGAATGGTCAGCACTTTAGCACAAACAGCACCGCGCTGCCCCCAATTCATGGTTAATGTTCGCTGCCCAATGTGAAAATGCTCAAGGTATTTGAAGAAGGGATTTCTGTAATCCTCAGTTGGCAGACACAGGGATGCTAGCCTTCCTATGGTTGAGTCCTATCAAGCCAAAGCCATTTCATTGAAATTGTATGTATTGGACCTCTGTCTATCATGTAAATGGTATATGTGAAGGAATAAAGATGTGTGTGACTGACCTTGGTTAAGGGTAGAGGTGCTGTTGATATCACCTGAGATAAAGGAGGACTCAGATTGCTTTCTTACGGTGTCATTCCACATTCTCCTGATACGGCTCTGTCAGATTAACAAGGAATAGTTATTCGGACTTGAAGAAGCATCTTTCACTTCAAAGATCCACTTTCATTACGTCTGGTATTGTAAGTATTGCCCTAACTGACCTAAGCTTATACAGTGTACCAAGTGCCTAATGTGATCATCCTGAATTATATTAACAGCAAATTACCATTTAATACTCAAAATCTTGAAGTTGATGGAAACGTGGTGTCCCATTGCTTAAGCAGTTAAAAAGGGAATATCCTGTGATTTAAGCAATTTATTTTGGTTTTTACACATTTTAAGTTCAATGGTTGGAACGTTTTCTCCAATCCAAAATAAGTATTGTGCCCTTGGGAAATAATTCACATCAACTGGTTTTTCGATTTTTAAAGTAAAAAGTAATGATTTGAAGTAAATAATGCTTTGGAAAAGTGCATTCATATTTTCCATGCTTGTGGCATTAGTGAAAGAAAAAAGAAGAAGCAGGTGCTAAGGGGAGGAGCAGAAAGAAAATATTTATGCAGTATACTAGCTAAACTATGCTTGTTATTCTTGTCTTATTCTCCAGTATGCACAATTAGACCCAGCTACCATATACACTAATCTGTAACTACTGTAGAAAATAATTCCCACTACATTTGAAATATATGTTGTCTTGATTCTGTCTAATGATTTTACTTTCTCAATCATAACATCATAGGGAGTTTAGTAACAATGTTTGTTACTTTCTGTTATTGATTTCCTTATTTTACTTTTGATGTTGTACTGTATTGAACTAGAATATATGCCTAATTTATGGATGCTAATTTGGTAGAAACCGTACCTGTGTGCCAGAGGAGTAGCGGGCACTCGTCCTGGCTGTGGATGTCTTAGCAGAACTGTGGGCGCTCTCTGTGGGCAAGCCACCACAGCAGTATGTGTGTCGGAAGCACTTGCTGTACTCTTTACGGACCTGAGTGCACAATTATTCAAAAGGTTTTGCTACAATGTACAATACAGCTCTATATACCTTTGCTAAAATGAGGCAATATTGTTTTAACTGAAACATGTCGGTATGATTGTGTGATTAATGTACTTTTATTGCATGAGTAAATTGCCACATTTGTGCAGAATAGGACCACTAACTTACTTTTTTCTGGAGGAGGCAGTGGAAGATAAAGATAAACATTCCTTGGAAGGTGTTGAATGTAGTAAAGAGGTAGGCCATCACCACGGAGGACTCATTGATGAAGAACAATCCAAAGGACCAAGTCAGGCCCAGCAGACACAGCAGAGCAAAGGCTCCCAGGACCCAGGACCTAGACTCAAACAAACACACAATGAGACAAATCCATTGTGAGTTAGTGTTCAAAACAGCTGCATAAATCAAGAAGGGAAAATAGAACCCCAAATCATGAGGCTTGATTACAATAGTTGTTTGCTTCGTTCTGTTAAAGAGGAAATCAGATTAATTTAAAAGACTGCATTTATTTATTTTTCATAATGAAGTACAAAATTGTCCATATCACGCAATGCTAAGACGGTTTCCAAAAAAGGAAGTGGACTGAGGGCCTCATGTACTTACGCTTTTGCGCCCACTTCAGGCGTATTTGTTTTGCAATTTGCGCGTAACAGCATGGCGAGGTATGTACAAACATGCCGCACTGAGGGAAAAGCTCAGACTGCCTGGCGCGGGAACTGAAAATGGCAAATTGCGCTTTTCCGAGGCATGCAAATGCATTCATGGGAGGGTCAAGGGGAAAGTGGGAGTTCCCATAAAGAGATGGGAGGAGATGCGTAAAGTGCGCCTAATTATGTATTCCGCGGTATGTCCAAAAACCGCCTGTGAAAGCGTACTTCCATTTTGGGGTGAGAATGATCCGCCTTTAAAAAACAGGCGTAATCCACGATGCACATATGCCTCCTTGTGAAATGGCAACCGTAACCCGAGCAAGACGAAGACATAGGCCAAAAGATTTTTGCCACAAGGATACCACTTTTTGAGTTGAGTGAACACTAAATCATTACGCATTACAGATTAAGCAGCCAAGCAATATTACAGTTACTGGAAGAAATCAAAGATTACATCGAATCTCCGACTCAGCGTTCACATTCCATTCCAGCAGTTGTTAAACTCCTCGCTACATTAAAAATATTGACATCAGGATCATTTCGAACAGTCATGCTGTTTTGACTTTGGTGGCTGATCCATGATAGAAAGAGAGAAAGAGGCCCATTCAATTGCGGTTTGCCCATGGCGCGCGCTAATAACGCTACATTTGCAAATGTACGTACATGAGGCCCTGAGTGTTCCAAGTTATTCCTAGAGCTTCTTGAAATTATTTCAACAATTCTCCACCATATTTATTTATACTGAGGGCAACGTTGACAACTGGGCAGCTACGGAGCTGAGGAAAGAGTTGGAGGAGAAGGAAACCCATGCCTGGTGTCTGAAGGTTCCTATTAAGCCTTCAGACACCCCTAAAGATTAAAGTTCAAAGGTTGTACAGATACACAACACCAAACCGAACAGAGAGACGATGGAAGTGAGGAGAATGGTCAAGAGAAATAAGAATGAATAGCCTTGGGGCAGAGTGCTTGAGAGATAAAATGAGAGAGACAAGAAACACAAAAAGTTGAAGGACGAATGGTGAGGAAGAGTCAACTACAAGCTGAGAACAGACTTCTGGGCTAAGTGTTCCTTACTTGATAAATGGTTTATTATCTTCATAGCTAGAGAGCATGATAAGCAGGAAAAGAGAAACACAAATTAGATCAGATGCATCACAGCGTGGGTTGGTTGCCATTTAGTGTGTCAAAGTTCTTCAACTTTGATGGGTAAGAAATTACAAGCATAATAAAATTAAGAAGCTAACAAGAATAGAGGGCTTTTTAACCCTAACCCGTATGTAAAGGATCCTGTCAGATCCCTGGTACTGTGTATCTATCTACTTGGTGGAATTAGCATTTGTGCTACATTGTGTGTATTGTGTGATGAAGACAGGATGCACATTGGAGGCTTACCCCGGCAAATCGGTATTATAGTATCCATCACAAACGCGATAATTACTGGTGTGAATGAAAGGACCAGCAACAGGAAAAGAAAGGAAACGCTGTGGATTAGGCTTCTCTTACCATGCAACATTCAATGATCCCCCCATCCACTTTGTTCGCAAGTCTTGAAAACTGGCATAGGCAATTTAAAACTATAAAGACCATTATCCATGTAAACTGTTTTAATTTGTCTTTTTGCATTTAGAATTTATTTTGATTGGAAAGTGTAATCTGTATTTCAAGACTTATATTATATATATTACATACTAAATATGTTGAATTATCTGCGATATATTTGTTTAGATATAACAATAATTACGACAAACTGTATTGCCTGTGTAAAACCCCAGAATAACACAAATCTACAATGGTTAAACAATACTAAAAGGTAGCTGTGGTGCCCGTTGAGAAGGCTTGGAAAAAAAAAAACAGGGTAAATGTCTTAATTAGTCAACAAAGATTAACCACTGATCATGGGTGTAGTTTCGCAACTGCACTGTAATGGAGAACACACTTACAACACATAATCATCAAGAAAACGTATAAAAGGAAATAAAAGTAGAAAGATATGCAGCTCCTACATGGGGTTGAAGGGAGTGGAGCCAGTGGTACCACACAGGTATGGAAATAAAAATAACTCCCAGCTGTCAGGAGGCCTGAAATCAATCCTCTATTAACAGATAACAAACAAACAATTAAGGGATGGAAAATAGTTGTTCTTTTATTTTTACAAACCAAAACATTTAGCAAATTGTAAAGCAACTGAGGAAAAAAAAACTTATTAGAGGGGTGGAGTGAGTTGGGGTGGGGCTGGAACTATAAACATGTTTTGTTCCATTCGGCTTGCCCTCACAGCACATACTTGAGTCACAGCCTCTGAGTGCTGTGTTCCATGCCAACACAATCCTGTGGTCAGCAGCACAGTGGAACAGAACAAAGACTTAAAAACCACTCGCAAAGTCAATGTTGTCATCATTATGGGATGGTCATGCCATAATTCTTATTCAAAACCACCAGCCTCTGTGTAAGATTTTATATATCTGGAGTGAATTTAAATTCCTCTGGTAATGCTCTGTCTGGACAATTTACATTTCTACCAGAGGGCCAAAAAGATAGATACTGTGAACAAGAAGAAGTCAGGGAGAGTGAATTTGACATGAAAGAGAAAACTAATGCTTTTTCCCATAAATCTTATCACGTCAAAAAATATTTCCTCAACCTTGCAAGAAAAAAAAGGCTCTGCCTGAACGTGTGTTTGAAGGGGCAAGAAGAAGTACAAATAACTGTATATTACGAGTAACTTAGTGTATATGGGTTACAGATTAGCTTTACTTACTTTATATTTTCCAGCCGACTGGAGTCTGGTTTTAAGGTAGTTGAGTGCTTCACCATTTTGTACATGGTGATGACCAGGAAGATGAGATTGAGCTGTCAAAATAGAGTAATGACATGTTACTACATTACGATAGATGGCATAATGTAGGAGGAGAAGAAAAACGGTAAATTTTTCTTTAACTATTAAAAGAGGAATGCCTTCAGAGACGGCCTAATGCAATAGAAGTCTATCGTCCTACAAAACTGCAGACTGGCGCCAAATTTAGTGCCATTCTAAATCAAGAGCATGGAAATCCATTAAAATCCATTGCAGTGCAAAAAACACCACACACACTGTTGTACTCCGGCACTGTGTAGACCTGACAGACAGGATCATTTCAGACAGTGTTGTTGTTTGAGAAAAACAAGCATGTACAGTTATTCATTATATAAAATATCAGAACATGTAACAAGTGACAAAATGCCAAAAATTAGGTATGTTTTTCCACATTGTGTACAGGACAGAGAAAGGCAGATGGAGATTCAAGCTGCTTCAACTTACTTGTTTAAGACCACATTAAATCCTGAGTCAGTGGTGCATATCAATTTCAGACAAGCATACTTTGTGCTCTTTCATTGAGCATTTATTTGGGGCCTTGAAAGTCAAAATCATGATTTAGAGACACAAAGTAAAATTAGGTCCAATAACTCTTCAAATATTTATTCCAGGACTATTTGACACATCCATGTGCACGCACGCACACACTCACACAACCAGGTATGTGTACAACCTGGAAATTCAATCAATAAGGTTCACAATATCAACTAACACCCTCATTTATGACCAAATAAAGCCTTTCAAAAGTATGTGTTTATCTTTTCAATGTCTAAACATTGGTAAGAGAAAATGGGAAAAAATTAAGATAATTAAATATTTTGCCACTTACACCAACACACTTCCTATGGTATGTCATAACTTTCGGAAAGTTTCAGTATAGTTATAAAAAGGCCAAAGATAATCAATAACTCCCCTCCACCACCCAGTCATGAAGCGACACATAATAATCCAGTGAGAAAAAGGCGAACAGAGAAAGCAAAAAAGGAGAGACACCTAAATGACACAGGCTTTTTATATCACAGAAGACATTTTTGTTGCCTAGCCATCAGCCATCATCTTTATATCACTCTTCTTCTCCTTGTATGAGTTGCAGGGGCCGCTTTAAAAATGCCTTCACACAGCCCGAAGTGCTGACATGGATATGATGAGACAGAGGAGAGGGACATTAAAGTAACCTAGCTTCACAGCACATGTCCCTACCCCCTCACCCCCCCACAACACGCTTCTTGGCCCTCCCCCAGGGACTCCCTGGTTACCTTGTCTCACTTGTCCTCTCTTTCTTTCCCCCTTCCTTTCTCTATGCTCCTGAATCATCACCGCTAGCCATGCAGAAGCACCTAGCCACAGAGGGACTGAGGAGAAAGCTTTTTGCCAGAACATGAGTATGTGTGCACACTGAACTCCGGGTGAACCGGATGAAATATTAAAGGTGCAGATGGAGCTGTCCGGATGAGGAGAACTGTTCGCGACGTGTCATGATCTGAGGGGCTTGCGTTGAAGCATCTCAGGCATACTAATGGCTCTCTCCCAACACTCATTACTTCCATGTTCCTTTTCATAGAGTTAATACCCTCTGTGCCTGAAGACACATACGAAGTTTGCCTTAGAACATGGCTCAAAGTGCCTCCTCAAGACTCACTCCTGTCTCACTTTAAGACAGGGTTTCAGCAAAGGGAAAGAGCGGAAAAAAGAAGAAAGAAAAAATAAATGGGCGGAGGAGAAAAAACTTGTTTTTGAGGACTTTTCTTTGAGATGGACCACCTCAGGTCAGACCAAAAGTTACACAGCAGGAGCCAGGGGGGGCTTTAGGCAGACGCCTTGGCTGCCATTGCTGAATGTGAGCTTTTTTCCATCTTCAGCTTTTTTTCACCTTTCTCCATCTTTTTCTCTTTCTAATTGACAAGGACAAAGCCAATTTGTAAAAGAACCAGGGTCACAGGTAGTGGGAGACCTTGCTCCTACACACACTCCCTTGAGATCACTTGCACACTTTTGTGCTTTGTCTTTAGTTGTCAATTGTGGCAAACAACAAAACAAAAGCACTGCAAATACTCATTTCTGTCTAACTTGAACACTGCAAAAATACATGAGCTACATCAGGGTCATGATTTTATGTCTCAGGTCACTAGGACTGGAATTTAGATCATCGTCTTACAACCAATCCATGTTTCATTCAAATCATTTTGAAAGCAACTCACAATCTGAAATACAATGAGGATGCAATTTGGAGAAAATACATTTGGTCTGGCGGCCTGTGGAATATAATTTCTGACAGGACAAACGTTATAATTTTCCTGGTTAAAAATGGTGTGCGAGTTGCCCTCATAAGGGATATTTAATTTGTGTGATAAATTCTGGCTAGCTATAGTTGCAAACTAACATCATGTGACCCAGGGCCGGCCCAAGCCTTTATGGGGCCTTAAGCAAAATTGATTTGGAGCCCCCTCAGCGTCGCTTATCGTTGCCGATAAAAAAAAAGAATATATATATTTGTTAATAATACATTAAACTGTAATTTAATTAGCTCTTGGGGGCCTTCCGGTAGCCACAGGGGCCCTAAGCAGCCGCTTAGTTCGCTTATGCCTTGGGCCGGCTCCTCTTTATCCACTGTGAAACCAGAATTGGTTCAATGTACTGAGGAAGATGTGTCATCTGAAGATACTAGACATTAAAGGCCTCATGTACTAAAGTTTTTGCGCCCACCTCAGGCGTATTTGTTTCGCAATTTGCGCGTAAAAGCATGGCGAGGTATGTACAAACATGCCGCACTGAGGTAAAAGCGCAGACTTTCCCCTTGCAGGGTCAAGGGGAAAGTGAGAGTTTCCCATAAAGAGATGGGAGGGGATAAGTTAAGTGCGCCTAATTATGTATTCCGCGGTATGTACAAAAACCGCCTGTGAAAGAGCACCTCTATTCTGCGATGAATAAAAGGCATAAGGATGCCCATTTGCCTCCTGGTGAAATGGCAGCCGTAACCCGAGCAAGACGAAGACCAAATAATTTTTGCCACAAGGATCACACTTTTTGAGTTTAGTGAACACGAAATCATTACGCGTTACAGATTAAGCAGCCATGCAATATTACAGTTACTGGAAGAAAGCAAAGATTACATAGAATCTCCGGCTCAGCGTTCACATTCCATTCCAGCAGTTGTTAAACTCCTCGCTATATTACAAATATTGGTATCAGGATTATTTCAAACAGTCATCGCTGTTTTGACTTTGGTGGCTGTCTGATCCATGATAGAAAGAGAGAAGGAGGCCCATTCAATAGCGCGTTTAAATGTTTGCAAAGTACGGCATAGTGGGCAGAAAAAGGCGCTGATTACCCGATGACCTACAGGTTTCGTAAATACGACGTCAACTGAAGTATCACAGTATCAACCCGCAATCTGCGGGTTGGCCATGGCACTAATAACGCTACGTTTGTGAATGTACGTACATGACATACGTCAGATAATCAACACAGCATTGATTTAAAAAAAAAAAGATTCCTCACTCTATGGTCATGGTTTGAAGCATTATTCATCCGTTGGTGTGAAAGGGGACAAAGTAGTAAATGGTGCAAAAGGGTACAGAGGGCCTTGACAAATGCCACCTGCTACTGCATATTTTTCCTGACTGTGGGGAGTAAAATCCTCCCCCAGGTCTGTTCCTTTAGAGTCCTTGTTGATCGAGTCAGAGATAATAATTTCATGACTAGTAAATAATTGCAGCCTTAAACAGCACATTTGTCAATATAATACACTGTGTGTCCTTCACCCTGGTGGTCCTTCACCAAACAAGAGAGTTTGCTTTACTGCCCACCTCTCTGCTACTAGCCTTTGACAGTCATCAGCAATTTTGTACATTAAATGAACACACACTAAGGCAAACATAGAGGAGAGACAACTGAATGTAATCATCACTGGCTCCTCTCATTCAAATTGAGGATTTGTTGTTATGAGGGCCATAGAAAATATTCATAAAACCATAGCCTTCAGGTTATTTTATTTATTCTCATACAGTGCCCTCCAAAAGTATTGGAACAGTGAGGCGAATTCCTTTATTTTTGCTGTAGACTGAAAACATTTGGGCTTGACATCAAATAATGAACGTGAGACCAGAGATCAACGTTTCAGCTTTTATTTCCAGGTATTTACATCAGGATCTGATGCACAACTAAGAAAATATCACATTTTGTTTGAATCCCCCCATTTGTCATGTGATCAAAAGTATTGGAACAGATATACTTAAAACATATTTAAGTGAATAAGACTTAATATTTAGTTGCAAATCCTTTGCTTTCAATAACTGCAGCAAGTCTGTGACCCATTGACGTCACCAAACTTTTGCATTCTTCCTTTTTGATGCTTTCCCAGGCTTTCACTGCAGCCTCTTTCAGTTGTTGTTTGTTTTGTGGGGTTCCTCCCTTCAGTCTCCTCTAAAGCAGGTAAAATGCATGCTCTATAGGGTTTAAGTCTGGAGATTGACTTGGCCAGTCTAATACCTTCCATTTCTTGCCCCTGATGAACTCCTTTGTTGTTTTGGCAGTGTGTTTTGGGTCGTTATCTTGCTGCATGATGAAGGCTCTGCCAATCAGTTTGGTTGCATCTTTCCTTAAATTGGCAGACAAAATGTTTCTGTAGACTTCCGAGTTCATTTTGCTGCTGCCATCATGTGTTACATCCTCAATGAAGATTAATGAGCCCGTCCCAGAAGAAGCCATGCAAGCCCAAGCCATGACATTACCTCCACCGTGTTTCACAGATGAGCTTGTGTGTTTGGGATCATGAGCAGTTCCTTTCTTTCTCCAAACTTTAGCCTTTCCATCACTTTGGTAAAAGTTAATCTTTGTCTCATCAGTCCATAAAACTTTGTCCCAGAATTTTTGAGGTTCATCTCTGTACTTTTTGGCAAATTCCAGCCTGGCCTTCCTATTCTTCTTGCTAATGAGTGGTTTGCATCTTCTGGTGTAGCCCTTGTACTTTTGTTCATGAAGTCTTCTGCGAACAGTAGATAGTGATACCTTCACTCCTGCCATCTGGAGGTTGTTGCTGATCTCACTAACAGTTGTTTTAGGGTCTTTCTTTACAGCTCTTACAATGTTTCTGTCATCAACTGCTGATGTTTTCCTTGGTCTACCTGTTCGACGTCTGTTACTTAGTACACCAGTAGTTTTCTTCTTCTTCAGGACATTCCAAATGGTTGTACTGGCTATGGCCAATGTTTCTGCAATGGCTCTGATTGATTTTCCATCTTCTCTAAGACTCACAATTGCTTGTTTTTCACCCAAAGACAGCGCTCTGGTTTTCATGTTGTTTTCACCTCTGAATACAGTCTGCATAGACAAAACCTATCTTACCCAATCTGAACCTGAGTGTAGACATTCAGTGGTATTTATTGATTGAATAATGTATGTAATAGGACACACCTGGGCAACAAAACACACCTGTCAGTCACATGTTCCAATACTTTTGCTCACGTGACAAATGGGTGGGTTCGAACAAAAAGGTGATATTTTCTAATTTGTGCATCAGATCCTGATGTAAATACCTGGAAATAAAAGCTGAAACGTTGATCTCTGGTTTCACATTCATCGTTTGATGTCAAGCCCAAATGTTTTCAGTCTACAGCAAAAATAAAGGAATTGGCCTCACTGTTCCAATACTTTTGGAGGGCACTGTATATTCTAAATACAAACTATAAACTCCAAACTTTTCAGGACTGTTTTAGATTGTCAGCACTGTATGATAATATATTAGAATATAGGGGTGATATCCAAGAAGGCCCTGTTTAAAATACAAATAAAGCTGTTTTATTCAACCATAACCATTACCATGGAGTAGCAGGAGGAGTGGATACTGTATTCCAATGAAAAGGCATTGGTACTAAAAATACACATCAGACATTAGTAGTAATGACAATCACATCACAAAAATCTGAAACTCATCGTTTCTCTTTGTCTCTGTGTATATCTCTCTCTTTCTCCATCTATCTCTGTCTCTTCTCTATCTCTCTCCCACTCCCTTACTTCAATGTTTCTCTATTAGTCTAAGGAAAAGAAAACTTACCATGATGATAAAGGTGACAGGTCCTATAAAGCTCCATATGAAGTGATTGTCCACTCTTAGCCAGCAACTAGAAATAATGTATAAAAATAAACGTTATATCAGAAATCTGGGTGAAAAAACACAATTCTGAAAAAAGTACAACAAAATTCAGACCAGTATCAACCTCCTCAAGCCAAATATTAATGCAAGGAAATTGATTTTTGCGTCAAAACAGAACCTAGCGCTCATGATACAGCAAAGTAAACGATTTCCAAAAACCAATAGAAACTTTCACCATTTTCCTAGGCCTTGAACTCACACAGATCCAACAAGAAGGACAAAGTGCTGCCTTGTCTCAGCACTGAAGCTTAGCTAAAATACAATCATTAATCTATGTAAAAGGCCCTTCCCGGACAGCACTCCTCTCTTTAAGAGAGTGTTTAGAAACAAGAGGTCACAGGAGGGTCTTTGAGTAGAGAGGCATTAACATAGACAAGACCCCCTAAAACCACAGTGTTGTGTTGGTCAGCCTGCTCTCAAATGACTGAAGTGGAGAAGGCATTCCTGGAATTGGAGCTTACATCAGTTTGGAACGATCTCAAGGGTAAACATAATAAAATCCATCTCCCCCAATCATGGTGGTTAACGTGTATTAACCATAGTATTAAGAGGTTACCATATGTTACCCTATAGAACTATAAACATCATGCTACAACATTATTCATTTGAATAATGTCATTGAGGTAACAAATACATTATGACAACAGCAAGGAATGTAACAAGTAAGGAAGTACATAAGGAAGAATGTAGAAAAGACCAAGGTAAGACAGCACAGTAAGTTTCACTCACGCTTTCTTAGTCCCATAGCTTTGGTAGTCAATAGCTGCAGACACACCAACTATGATGGCTGGGAGGAGGTATCCAGATACATAGTAATATTTCTTCCTGGAGTATTCACTCTCAAAAACCTCCACCAGCATGAGGTACAACTGAACCCCTTCCAGACACATCCAGGAGAAAGATGCCAGGAAGAAGAAATGAAGAATCCCAGCAATGATGGAACAACCAATCTGTGAAAAGGTGGTTTGTTTAATAGAAATATTGTACAATTTAAATGTAACGGTGCATAGTTCCTGAAAATGTTGCATGTTATTACTAATGTAAAATTGAAAGAAAAAGAAAGTCAAACTTTTGAGAAGTTTAAATAAACTAACTATCAGTTAAGGCCATTTGATAAAATACGCCATTCAATTAGGTGTTATCACACATTCAATAATGTAAATGCATTTCAATGAAAACCATTAGAAAGTGTATAATACCTTCCTGAGACAAGAATTATGAGATTTATGTAGGGGCTCTCTCAAAGACAAGTTTCAACCTTGTACTGACAGTAGCTTGTACTGGATGACAGCTGTATTGTAAGAGGAAGCACTAGGCTCCAATGGCCAACCTCTTTGAATTACAGTTGATTTATGGTTTCAGAGGAGTGTTTTTACTGACTGTGGAGGGGAGAACATCACTTATATACCTTCAAAAAAGTCATCCCTTACAAAGTGAGAGGTATATGAGAAACGCCTGGGGCACACTGGCTGCGAAGTGCCGCAAAGCGTTGCGATCGGCTACGATCGGCTACAACTGAGCAAAAGCTGTTCACACCAGGCATTTCTCCGCGCCAGTGTTATAAGCCAACTGGTTTTCAAACCTACTGGTTTCCCAGCTGTGCGTTCACCTATCAGTCTGCCTATATCACCAGATTCTTCACAAATTCACAAATATATTAAAGCCAAATCAAAAGGCCAACATAATTAATAAGTACGTAACTGATTGATGACATTCTATGAGCGAGAATAGCTCGCAGTGTAAAGCAATGGCCTTTGGTATGTTACGTGTTTTGCTCGGGTGCGATCGAATCCCACTTCATGCGAGCCTGCAAATTAGTTTTATTTTGTTTCCATTTATTTAGTTGTGAATGGTAATGTAGTGCGCACGTAGCCTATACTTTTATATTTGCCGCAGCAAATATGTGATTCGACTGGAAAATCGCCAGTAATAAGTTTGTGAATTTGTGACGAATCTGGTGATAAAGGCAGACTGATAGGTGAACGCAAAGCTGGGAAACGAGTAGGTTTGAAAACCAGTTGGCTTGTAACACCGGTCACCAAGCAGACCCCCACCCCTCGACCCTCGGCTTGAAGCAACGGCACCGGTGGATGTAGGTGGTATTGCATTTACGGTTAGTTTCCCGACTCTTCCGGTCGTTTTTATTCTATTAACTCCAGTCAACATTTACAAAACTATCTCCCTAATAATTTTTGTTCGATTCTGTAACCTGGCTCATACTACTAGCTTTTTCATTTATTTTTTTTTCCTGATTTTTGCTAAGTTTGAAACCAATCCAAAATTGGTAAACTAGCACCCCATTTATTTGCCTACGTCAATAAAAGTTGCCTGCAAATGTGCTCGCGGATACTAACAGGGCACAAGCACAAAAGTTCACATTGGCCGATAGCCGATTTAAATTGAGCTATTGATTGATATATTTAAATAATATTAGTCTTGCCTTCAGAAGCTTTTGTTAAACACACCCATTATTCTTTTTTTGATCGTGTCATCAAGCCAGACTGCTTTTGTGGGACAATGAAGGTCCTCAGTGACAATGTTTCACCCCCACTTACATCTGATGGTAATGTCTTGTAGCCTATATGGTTCTGTGAATATGCCTCTTTCAAAGGCAAATGTTCAATAAAGTATATTTTAGACACAGTTCTCAAGCTTTTATTTATTACATTATTACCAAGTCTTGTTAGATCACGTCTATTAATAGGCGTTTGGTTTTGTAGGATGAACATATAAAACACAGGCCACATGTCTACACTGATGATAAATTGAAGGCAGTGTGAATTTCGTGGCATTTCATTTGAATATAAAGTTGACAGTAAGTCTGCATTATGGAAGATTTCGGTTACCAAAATAACTATTAAGCTTTCTTTGCCTGGCGAGAACAACGACGGAGCTGTTCATGTTAACACTGTATTTCATCCGATACAATGCATTGGAAATCATACTCATATCACAAAGAAAAAAAGCTACAAATGTGATGAGTTCCATCTAGAAAAAACCTATATTTAGCCCTATAGCCTATTTCTAAAAAACAAGTTAAAGGAATACTATACAGTGACAGAATACATTCCCGTTAAGTTTGCATTATGTCTCTGATTCTTATCGGACTTGTACCCCATTCTGCCCATAGATTCTGTCACTGCAATGCCTTAGCTCACACGCTCGTAACCATATAAATCTATGCTCGCGACTGGTTGTCGCAAAGTATGACGTGTACAGATAGTTGCAAGCGTGCACGAGGTCTCGGAGCTCGGGAAAAAAAGAGCCACTGTTTAAAGCTAGACCGGAAGAGTCGGAAGTGGAAAGATGGCCGCATCCAGTCTCGCGCACTCGCTTGCCTCACTCATTCATAGAAATGAATGGGGACGCCATCTTGGAAGACAAAAGTAGCTTACTCTAGTTATATTAACTCTATGTCATCAAGCCTTTCAGCTACTCTGAGCTTTCCTTTCGCTGACATGGTACATAAACATGGCATTGGCTATATCCAAGCATTGATCGTTATCTACCCTACGTTGTCCTTGTTAACTTGTTGCTGGGGGTCATACAACTCCCTGTGCTTTTCAACGTTGAGAAATAATTTTATGTCATCCATCTCCTTGAATTTCTCGCTGATTTCCAAAATATATTTGGGGGTTCTCTCTCGGTAGGCTATGTCTGCACGCGTGTGTGTTGTGTACAACGCGTGACAACTTGTTTCTCTCAAACAAACAAAACAACTACGGACATGCTCGCTCAACAGATCAATCCGTTTATTTCATTTGTTTTCATCAGGGTAGCCACCACATGTAAAGGCCGTTCGTTACCAACATTGTGTAGTTAGGTTTTATATGGAGTGAATATTGTACGTAGGCCTTGAAAGTAATATAAAAAATAAAAAAAATAAGTCTACAACTTTACAAATGTTAACCGTAGTCTACAATTAATGTAGTAAAATCTTAATAACATGCTTTTTTATACAAATATATCAACTAATATGGTGTATTTTATCATCCTGCAGTCGATTTTGCAAGCGTCTCACAGATTTTCTTTGACCAGCTGCCGAAATGATCGCAGCGCTTCGCAGCGCTTCGCAGCGCTTCGCAGCGCTTCGCAGCAGATTCGCAGTAGATTCGCAGGCAGTGTGTTCCAGGCGTTACTCGGATCACTGCTGCCATTGAATAAGGTACGTACATTTGTACAAACAGGAAAATGCGCTCCTGGTTAAGAACTGCTTTTGAGAGGCGGAGAATTTTCCCTGCAGAATAGAGGCGCACTCTTACTGGCAGTCTTTGTAAATACCGCAGAATATATAATTAGGCGCACTTTACGCGTATCCTCCAACCTTTTTGGGTTGAACTCCCACTTTCCCCATGACCCTCCCACGAACGCATATTGAAAGTGCAATTTGGCTGTTCTCGCTCATGTTGCAGGCAATCTGCGATTTTACCCAAGTGTGCCCTGTTTGTAAATAGCCTGCATCGTTAAGTCAGTTTTTGCAAACAAATTGGAAACAGGCGCAAACAGCGTGATAAATGCGGCTCACAGGCTCCTGTTTTGTTTTTGGACAGTGAAACAAAAACAAAAAAATGGTACAGTACAATTGGAGGGCTTACCCTTGGTTCTGTCATATCGATACCGATCAGGAATATTAATTCTGCAATGAAGAGATTGATGCAAAGGTTCTTGTGGATGGTATTGCGATCACTTTGAAGGCCCCGGAAGAAGCAGAAGGTGAATATGCTGATGGCCAAGCAGACTAGCGAGACCACAATCCCTACACGGGTGATGACAGTCAAGATCAACTCATGCACTCCATCTTTGCCCTGTTGGGATAATGGATGTGACAAATCAATATACCTTGTCAATAAAGCAAGAAGACTCTATACATAGCTTTTGCCAAGCAGTCGTGGAAATTTGTTGTACTATTTCACAGGGGACACCAGAAAAGGTGCACATCAATCAGAAACCCAGCCCTTTAAATGAGTATGATCAGTGGTTAATAGATGAGAACTGACTAGGGACGCATTTAAAGTAACATTTTGTTGAAGTTGCAATATATATAGTCTAAATCCTTTGATTATCTTCACTTGGAGAACAGACCAGATGTGTTCCTTATTTTGGAACCCTTCTAATGGAAATCTAAATACAACTACCAAGAATTGGAACAACTGGATCCCAAACATGATTCTGTAGATAAGTTCCAGAGAGGCCCCAGAAATATACATAAAAAGGGAGCTACTTACAGAGATTTCTCGATGAGCCATGAGGATGGCAAAGTTGGTGAGGTGACTACAGGAACAGGAGGTATGGGTCTTGTTAGAACCCAGAAGTTTGCAGCCTTGAGTGGACCAATGGCCCATCATGCTCCTCTCTGAGTAGTTCCAGAAGGAACAATTGGAATTGAAGTAGTGCTCCATCTGATGATAATAGAGTAAATAAGTATGTATAGAGTATGTAACTAAGTACAGTAAGTATGGACATAATTGACTGTCCAAATTAGAGCTGTGAAAATATAAAATCGTTGAACCCCTAAACACAGCAACTACGGTCTACAACACATTGTGTTCTTTGAAAACAGTGTTTTATATTACATTTAAACCCATCCATGCATTTAATCTCATTTAGTTGCTTTCTAAATCAATCAGACCATCATGGACTGAGTGGTGCATCCCAGGCTATAAAGTGGGGATATCATTGTTTGATGACATCTTTTGAGTTGCATAATTTTGTTGATAAATGAGATGAATCACATGAAGCCCTGCGGGATCTCTCTTGTGACAACTTTAAAGACAGAAGATAATTGGTGCTTCTGTAATTTCTTCCTACATTGTACGGATAATCTTGGAGTTAATTTACCCTCACCCACCCACCCACACGCACGCACACACACACACACACACACACAGACACACACACACAAACACACTAAAAGAAAGACCATTTTATTATTTATATCCTACTGTTGATTATGGAATTACTTTTCATTACAAATTAAATTTGGATCAAAATACTTCAAATAGACGTATCATTTAATGTTAAATTACTTAATTAGGACAACCTGGCTTCACATTTACAATTCAAACACAGGATTTTACTCTGCTTTTTTCATAAAAACTCTTATGGGAATCTAAGAGGATTAGATAGGCCTAAGAAACATGCTAAAAGAAGCCACTTGCATATTGGATAGGGGACTACTACAGTTATTGCTTCTACTCTGCTAAACATCTCTACAATTGCTGGAGGGTAGGGCATATTAGGTTTAGACAGTTGAAATTACTTACATCAATGTGCTCCAAGGTAAAAATAACAGGGTCATTGCTAAACACGCGACTGGACTCTTTGTTGATGGAGGCGGCGATGATGTCCGAGTTAACAGCCATAGACATGTTCCGACCATAGGCCTCGTTGGTCATTTTGAGCGTGGCATTGTCTGTACTAAGAAATTGGCCCAGGTTTTTGTAGAGGACAAACACCAGTTTGGCAACACCTAAACACACAGTGGAGATAGAATGTAAGAGAAGAAAACATGCTCTTTACAGTGTGGTCAATCACACTGTGTGAAAAAGAGGAAAGGGGTTGAAAAATACAAGTATGGACTCAACAAGGGAACACAAAGAGAAAGAGAGAGAAAAAAACTTTTAAGTAGGTCCTGTCATTTTCAGGCAATATCATAGCACTGTGTTTTAGAGATCAAATCCTCAGTGGTGCTCCTTTTTTGCACTCCTGCAGAATAATCACACTATATTGTCAGTTTTGACAGGCTGCATTGGCAGACTGGTTTGACAAGACTCCTCACCTTTTCATAGACAACAGGAAAGGGAACAAACGTCAAAGCCAACTCTCACATTCCTCACCAGCAAATAAACACCCGTAGCTCGGCTGTGTGAATCAAGTGAAAGATCTTTTTGGTTGGTGTTTGTACTGTGTCCGTGTGTGTGTGTGTGTGTATGCACACGTGTTTGAGACTTACCATTGCGACTGTTGAGCTTGACAGTGTTGGAGGACAGTTGAATAGAGATACCACCCTTGCTGGTTTGAGGAAATTTGAAGTCCTGCACCTGGCCGTCGGTGCTGAGTACATAAACATCCAGGACTTGGATTTGACCAGTCGGGTCAGGCCCAAAGAAGAAGGGAGAAATAGAGATATGGAGTGAGAGATTCAGAGGAGGGGTAGAAGAGTGTGATAAGGACGAATAGGGAAGAAGGATTGAAATTTTGGGAGGGAAAGAAATAAAGAGAGAGAGATGGAGAGATACATGACGTTACAATAGATTTAAGTTTACCAAGAGCGCAATAAAGAGAGAATAGTAGATGTATATGCCAAGGACTGCCTGCTTACATTCCTCAGTTGAATGAGACTGTGGGGCCGTGCAGGCCTATACACAGCCAACATGGTTGAAATTGATCTATGTTAACGTGTGCCTTGAAGTTAAAATCTAAAAGCCAAATATAATTTTTACATCACTGAGCCACACGTCACTGAAAAATGCAGATAAATACCAAAGCAGAAAATTTGAATATAAATTCCTTCCCCTGATAAACGGAAAGTTGTTAGATGAAAGAAGAACACAACGTCTAAACAATCTTTGATCATTAACAAGACTCCACAACTGGGATAATGCTACATGCATGTATAGAGTTGCAAGGTCTGGACACACACATTGATCAACTAAGTAATCCCCGTCAGAGAATGCAGTACTTTTAAATGTCTGAGATTCATCACATCATTCAACACTCATTTAAGCCCACGTTCCATTCGCTAAAATGTTAAAGGCTCATTGTGGAAAAAGAACAAACAGATACATCTATTAAATAACAGACTTGTGCATACTGTAAGAGAATGTAAGTATACATCTTAACTGAAACTTGCACGTAAGCCGAGCAGGGTTTGAAAACCTTAACTTGCGCCATCCTTAAGCAAGGCATTAGCACAACAGCTAAATATTATTTTTAGCTTGCACAAAGCATTACTCAACCAAAGGCATAATTTGTTTACACAAAAACAACATATTGTCTTACTTATATTGTCAGCAGGTACTTTGACAATAGCTGGCTCCATAAGATTGTCAGCCAGAACAAATGCTCCTTCTTCAAGAGTATCCAGCAACATGGTGGCAGCATGTGTCTGCTCTGTGGAGTTCATATCTTGCCAGGATTTCAGAGCCTCTGGTCTCAAAAGGTTGTCCACTGTATCCACAATTGCCTGTAAAAGTTTACACACAAAGCAAGACGTGAAGCACAAAACAAACAACAAAAGAAAAAACATAATTTTTGACCATTTCAGATATTGTAGCTTATCTAAGTATGACATTTCTTTGGCCGTTTCCAAAAAAAGCATCTAAACCTGCGTGTCAATACTTGAAAGGTATAGTGGCCACAAGACCCCTATCAAACATGAGTGGATTATCCTCCGACGATATTCAAATCAATCAGTCTAATTAAACAATTAATGGCAGGACCCTGCTTGTCTGCACATCTAATGCTGTTGACTAAGGGCTCTATTGGGCAGCCAAACATCCCTTCATAAATCAACACAAGAAACAAAACAAAAAAAATATTTATAAACATTACCCACGTGCCACAGTGACATGCAACACGACGGATTTAAACAAAAGTACATGTACCATTTGGCATGATGTGTGCTATAACATTCCCTTTCTTTATTTTTTACAAGAGTGGTGACCATCTAAGGGCTAATTAGCCCAATACATTTTAACACATCCCCAAGGAACTATGTGGATGGGAGAGACCTTGACTTTGGAGGCAGGTGGAGGACATGGAGATGTCCCTAATGGGAGAGAATAGGGCCAAAATACTCTGGAAGTGGTGGGCTGGAGCCATAAAAAAGAGGACACAAATTGGTTTTGCCTTCCTAGTCTTATTAGTCATACAGAGTCACACATTCACTCCTCTAATTTATGACACAAATGAAAATCAGACATATGAATCATCATGAATTATGAGGTTAAACGTCGTAATATGGCCAGGAAGACGAAGGTTTGATCAAATCCCAATTAACCAAGGTATTATGACATAGCTACCCTTGAAACTGGATGATGGTCTCATATATTGGTGAGACATTTGAAGTTAGCATCAACAACAAAGAATACTGTAGATATTTCAAGATTACAAAAAGTTCGATACATCCAGGCATTTTGAATGAGCAAAAAACATTAATTGAATTATGTTTTTTTATTTATAATACAAAGCAATGAAAAAAGGAAGACAATTGTAAGTGAAATTTATATCTCCAAAACGTAGTTTGCACTTTCGTACATGTACTGTACTGGTACATCCATGTTTGGAAGGCAATGAAAATAAAATGCAGGAAGCACAGGGGAGGAGAGGAGTCTACATGACAATTTAGAGAGGGTGCATGCAGCCGAACAAAGGGCGGACTACAGGGAGGTGGACAGAGGTGTGCGGAGGAAGCGGAGTGTTACAGTAGCATAGCTCACACACCTTCATGTATGCCCGGCATGTCCTTTCTCGTTTTTGAAGCTTTTTTCATCCAAAAAAAGGAAAATATCAAACAAAGAAATACACAATTAGCACAATTACTGAACTTGAGCACAAGTGTTCACAGCCTCCACTGTGTTTTGTCTCACTGACTGACTGATCCGATAATCCCTCTGTTTTCAGTTAGTGCTCTCTGTTATGCTGTGGGCTACACTACCTGCAGGTTCAAGAACAAAAACACTCCCATTTATGGCATGATAAATCTTCTCTCATAGACGCCTGACACATCACAGACCTATTGCCTTGGCAGAGCCAATTATAGCAATTATCCCATATGAACAAATATAACTGCAAATATCTGTCCTTCTGAGTGTCAGAATCTAAAACTGTGTAATTGTTTTCCTTCTTTTTTGTCGGTTCAATAGTTTTACTTGACTTTCAGAGAAAAAGAGGATAAATAATAGGAGAAACAAAAAGAGGACAATAATCATACACATCATCTTTTCGCAAGGGGAGAGGAATGCCATTTTGACCATCAAAATCAGAGAAGAACCGACTCAATAGAGCACCTCAGACGTCCTCAGTGTCTGAGACACAGAGAGCACCAGGGGGAAATTACATATTCATCACCATTACAGCTAACTACATAATAAGAAACAAGGATTTCAGAAGTCAATTGTGGAGATGGGTGTCAATGTGGAGTGACAACTACCTTGTTGAAGCTGCGTCCTGCAGAGTCCTTCTCACTGGGCTTCAGTTCCTGGAGCTGAGCATCTAAGATGTCTACCAGCTGCTCCATCAGACGCACTGACGAGCTCACATCGCCGGCAAAAATGGGGCCTTTGGTGTGTTTGGCTAGTTCATTGGCTAGGTTAGCAGCATTCTCCCCACTACGGATCTGGAGGGTTTGATCACAATCAAACATTAGGCTTGTTAATGCACCTGACTCAACATTTGATATCAATGCCAATGTGAATGAGTTAGTCAGCAATTATGAAAAGAGACATTTTCACACTACAGGATAGATGATGAAGTTGGACAAAAGATAATAAAAAACACAGTGCATGTGAATAGTGAGTTGTTAACATTGGGAATTTAGAAGTGTGAGTGTTACAAAGTGTGATGCTTAAATGACGGCACATTTAAATCCCTTGTAACTTATTTGAGCAAAGAGAGCAACATATATGTATGTCTATATATGGCTAAAGACCCCCCTTAAGATGAAATGGGGAAAAACACTTCTGCATAAATTAAACAGCTGTGAAGGTCTCAGTTACAGCTAGCAAACATCAACACCAATATCAAAACACAGTGGTAGGGTTACTGGTACAGACCTTCTGGGCAACTTGGTTGACCCAGTGGGATGTGCAGTTGCTGAGATCCGGGCCCTTTGGGTGCCAAGCCCCAGAGGCAAAAACACATAAATAGGAGGCTGTGCCTGTTAGGGAAAGAAGGTTAGAAGAGCCTTCTTTAAACTTTGAGGAATTGACACATACAGTATTTTCCTTTCCAGTATGAATACCCTTTGAAAGTAACAAGCTTTTACAGGGACACTATCATGAACGTTTCAAAAAACATAATTTACCAATGTTGTCTTTGGTTAAAGAGCTACAAAATTACCTGAAACAAAGCTTTTAAAGCCCAATGTCAGTTTTACTACAAATGAAGTAAAAGCAGTTATTTCCTTCCGCTCCAATAACACCACATTTAGTAAACTCTGAATGTTAACACAATTTTACACACAATTTAGACAGGATTGAATATCTTTAAACAATCTGGGTAAAGCAGCTGAGCCTGTCTTTCAGATTGCTAAACAATGTTTTGACCTAGAATGGCTCAGTAAATTTTTCACACATCTGTAATATTTTTTATATTTGCAATATGTTCCTCTACACATCCAATTAGTGCACTCTACCAAAAAGTGATCCAGTCATCTACAATACAACAACAGCAGAGATATGTACCAAACACAATGTTCTCTTGAGGCCCGGCTTGTCGACCTGGGAACACAGAGCAGGAGCATGAGGCCCTGAGGTAAACAGGCTGCTTACCTCGTGTCCCCTTGGGGCATGGTCGCTCAACGAGCATGCCCCTCTGGGTCTGGGGCCACAGGATGTCCCTCTTCTCTGTGGCCTCGCAGAAGCGCTCTGGCAGGGGGAAGCTCTCCAGGGGTGGAGGGACTGTGGTCTGGAGAACCTCCAAATGGGGTTTCACTGCTCCCTTGCTCCCTTCCTTGGGCCCTGTTGGGGTGGTGGTGTTGGCTACACCTCTGTGCATTGTGGTGGTTGTTGTGGTGGTTGTAGTTCTCAGAGGCTGAGGAGCAATGGTTACCTCTGATGGAGGGGGAGCTGTGGATAAAAGGCTATGGTTAGTGTGAATTTTTTTGTTAATTTTTTTCTCCACTTTTTAAGCCTACTTATACTGTTAGATACAGTTTTGGTACATTGTATTACAGTATAGATGCACACAATGTTGTAAAATGTACAACATTTGTACAGTACAATGGTGGAAGCAACAGTTTTAGTGAATATATTTGCTTTCTGGACAACATCTTCAAGAAAATCAGTCTACAGCAAACAAGATGATAATTACAGTAACATCTTTCTGCCTGACAGTCAGTCTTGACTGAGAGGTTTTAAAGCAAGGCTGGTTTTCACATGAAAAACACAAGGTGTGGTTTTGGCCTTACATTGAAGTATTTCCCCCTTATTCTGTGTAGCTCGCTGTATTTTTGAGAAAGCAAGTATGTGGTAAATCATTTAATGCAGAGGGCAAAAACAATGCATTCCTGTGAGAGGAAACGGAAAGAAACTGCCCTGTTACCTTTAACATGAAGCACTAATGGAAACGGTCCATCAGATATTTTCTTATAGTGATGAATGGCATCACATTTACTAAATATAGTATAAATATACATCCTTAAGTTCTAAATTAAAGCATTTCAACCAGTGTAATACAGATAGTAAAAAGATGTTTCACATCTCCAGCTACTGTGATGTGGTTTACGTATTAAGCAGAGCACTCTCAAACTGCAATATCAAAAGGGACAGAATACTAATATGTGTGAAGTTGAATCATAATTGAGCACTTTTATTTTCTGTGCTGCACCAGGGAATTCAGAGCGGTATTTTGCTGTAGCTTTATCCATTTTGATCAAGTAAAAGAGTCCGTCAAACAACTGCTGAGTATATTTAGTAAGAGGGACAGATAAATATTGAGGAGGGCGGCAGCCCTGTCTGCAGGGGAGTCAGACAAGACATCAGCACCACCATATCTATTCCTTCCATTGGATAATGGGAGGCTGATGACTGGCTGATGGAAATAGTTTATGTCTGTCTGGTTGTGCCCCCGTGATAGCCCCATGGTGAGGATGGGAGACATCAGCACAGCCTGGCTGAAGGGATTGCCTTTGAGCTTGGCCTGCTACCTGCAGGGAATTAGTCTCTATTGACCGGTGAAGACAACTCAACAGTCTCCTTCCTAGCAGGGGCTTGCTGGAGCAGGGGAACATTATTTAACATGGGCATGAGACAGTGACAGGAAGGCATTTTCAGACTGACTACACATTTTAACATGGTATTTGCTGAAGGCAGATTTGACCCCTTCCTCCCCCCCTCCCCCCCTCCCTCCCTCCCTCCCTTTTTTGCATATTACAAAAGTTAAAGTGTTAAATAATTAATTCAATATACTAAACAACATGTTTAGGATTAAAAGTTTGCTCTTGTTTACCTAAGCTTCCAGTTGAGCTGTGGACACGCCATGCGTGATGTGATTTGTTTCACGGTGCAGCCGGTTTTCCCGAGGCTACTTTTAGCGCGGATAGGTGGTCAATGGTCCCCTAATGATCGCTAGATGGCGCATCTTCCACGCATCCAAGGCAAGGTCGGAAACTGAAGTGGCCTTTGTCAATCATTAATTTCCGTGTTGGTAGTCGGTGACTATTTCATTAGAACAATTGTTGTTTAGCCCTTTAATCATTCAGCTAAATGTAATTTATTATAGAGAATGTCACACACATTGAGGGTTAGACTGCAGTTGGTCTATAAATGCGTAGCTCGACATTAATCAACATTTTAGTAGGCTTATTGAAAATATGAGAGTCAAGTGTAACTTGTTTGAAAATTATAAAATGTCTTCTGAAATTGTATTCTCCTTTTATTTATTACTGTAACACTGAAAGTGTGGATCGCGGGTTACGCATGAGCAGTAGCGCATTATGTGTGCAAACAGAATTTGCATTAATAAATCAAGTTGGCGGCCTATCTACAACAACTAGAATGACATTTAACATGACATCATAACAGAAGGAAACTCTACCCCTATTTCCCAAATCCATTCAGTATACTATCTTTCTAGTGCAGTTCCCATAAAAGTCAATCATTTCATACTAGCTGTAATGTTTTGAACGGTATGTAGACTGTGTTTGTGTGTACAAAGTATAATATTCCATCCCCCCTCCTTATCACCAAGTGAATCTGCAGATTTGGTCAAGTACCCTAAAATATAATGTTTCACTATACTTTTGTCAACTTTCAAGCATGCCTTCTGCATGTTTGGCTTACATTGTTGTCATGGCCTATGTTTGTTTTAGCCTAAATCCATAAACTTTTAACTTTTAATATTACAATTATTGTAATAATTATTGTAATGTCATCATAACATAAGAATTGCACTTAACTGTCTACACACAAATGGCTGGGAGTGAACTTCATAGAATTCAATACAATTGTTGTCATAATTTTGCATAGGTTATACATATTTAGCTATACATATAATTATTTAAACAATATTACTGTCTGAATTACATGTTTGTGCAAGGAAATCCTTTCAACATCTGCCTATAGAAAAGCAAATCATAGCCTTGAAAGACAGGGAAAAAATGGCAGAATGCGCTGCCGGCAACAATTGAACAGAAATAGGAGGTAAATAGCTTTAAACTAGTGTTTCATGGTGTGAGAGAAAAAAATACTGAGAGAGAAAAGACACATATCTAGTATATCAAGAAAGTAGAATACTGGAATTTGATCGAGAGCGAAGATACACTACCGGTCAAAAGTCTTACAACACCCCCATTTTTTCCAGTTTTTATTTAAAGATCCTGTAAAGCAAATTCCATGATTCGCTTCTCAGTACATTATGTATGTGTGAAATTAACAAACATGGCTGCCGCTGGAGAGCTGAGATGTGTAGATTCTGCCATCGAGTCTGTTTTAGAAGACATCGAAAGCGCATTCATTTTGAAAGAGGAACAGAGAAATGAGATCAAGGCATTTGTCGATCGAAAATATGTTTTTGCCGTCCTTCCTATGGGATTCGGAAACTACGTTGCTCTGATTGGTTGTAGGTTTATCCAATTGAGCGAAGAGGCATTTTTTTCCGGGTTTGGTTGAAACACGCCCCATAATCACAGCCCACTGGAGCAGTATCAGACTCATATTCTGACTAGAATTATGGTTATGACAACGTCAGGCTAGAAAGCATGTGCAAAGCGCAAAAACTTTAAACAGTTTCTCTTCTGTTTTCAGCGCAGGTTTTGTATAGGCGGAGCCAAAACCCGACCGATCTACGTCACAGCGACCTACCTCCGTCAGATCACAGACAGTTGCATTCTGTTATTCAGCTGGTACGATACAAAGACAAAGTAATTAATACATAAAACACTCAATGCAGGTAGGTCTCTTCTGACATCTGCAATTGATTTAGCTAGTGTTGCTGTTCTTGCTAAATTCAATAAATTCGAGGGGGCGGAGATTCAGCTCCTTCAGACGACACGCCCCCCCAGTCTAAATCAGAGAAGACTGCTGATTTTTCTCACGATTTCAAAGTTTAATTTAACATACTTGTCAGTGTTTTTTTCCCATTTGAATTTGGATGGGCAGATTCTTCTGAACTCTTCTGAACTTAAAACTAATTTTCAATTCCACTTTATAGGATCTTTACATTTAAGCAGTTCAAGTCCAGTGAATAACCTGAAATGGTACAATGGTAAGCGGTAAACTGCCAGAGGTAAAAAAAAATAATAATTTTGGTTACCAAAAACTGAAAAATAATGTACATTTCAGAGTTATACAAAAAGGCCTTTTCAGGGAACAAGTAATGGGTTACAAACTTACAGCGGTTCTGCAGCAATGGAAGTAAATTAAGCCTTGAAAGTTGATGCTAACAATTCCTACAGGTGTCCCAACTTTTGTTGATTACAAACCCTCTGCAACCCCCCTTTTTTTAAAAGCAGTGTTGGAACAGACCATTAACCATTAAAAGTATAGGTCATTCTTTTCAAGAAATTGCAAAGAAAGCCATGGTGTCAGTGAGTACAGTTTCCTACACCATCTAAAGGCACTTGGAAACTGGAGAAAACTGACAGGAAGACAAGTTTCTGAGAGTCAACAGCTTGTGTGATAGGCGGCTCACAGGACAACAACTTCAAGCACAGCTTAACACTGGTCGAAGTAAGCAAGTCTCAGTTTCAACTGTGAAGAGAAGACTTCGAGCTGCAGGTTTGACAGGTCGAATGGCAGTAAGAAAGCCATTGCTAAGATGGCAAAATAAGAATAAGAAAATTGCCTTGGCCAAGAAGCACCACATGTGGACTACTGAAGACTGGAAGAAGGTCTTATGGACCGATTAATCTAAATTTGAAATCTTTGGTTCATCACGCAGGATTATTGTATGCCGTTCAGTAGGCAAAAGGATGGTTCCTCAGTGTGTGACACCAACTGTCAAACATGGAGGAGGAAGCGTGATGGTCTGGGGCTCTTTTGCTGGATCCGAGTCAGCCACTTCAACAGAGTGAGTGGCATGCTGAATCAAAACAGCATTTTGCAGCACCATGGAATACCCTCTGGTATACACCTAGTTGGTCAGGGGTTCATCCTACAGCAAGATAATGACCCAAAACATACCTACAGGCTATGTCAGAACTACCTAAGAAGAAAATAACAAGACGGTAGGCTTCAAATCATGGCCAGCACAGTCTCCAGACTTAAACCCCATTGAGCTGGTTTGGGATTAACTGCACAGAAGGGTAAAAGCAAAGCAACCTACAAGTGCAACACATTTGTGGGAACTTCTGCAACATGTTGGGAAGAACTTTCCAAACAATATTTGATTTCCATTGTAGAAAGAATGCCCCGAGTGTGTTCGGCTGTTATATCTGCAAAAGGCAGCTACTTTGATGAGTCCAAAATTTTGATTAAATTTTGTTAAACAAAATGATTCCATGATTTCTTTTTATATCCTATTGTTTTTTTTCTATGCTTTAATTTCAGAGTAAATTGAGACTTGAAACTGCGTAAATTCAATAAAAACTGGAAAAATGGAGGTGTTCTAAAACTTTTGACCGGCAGTGTATATTTTTCTCTTCACTACGGTGAAATGAGCGGCGCTCGGCACATGATTAACACCAAAACATTCACACCCTGTCTGAAGGCATTAAAAGGTCTAGAATCTTTGGGGGGGGGGGGTTCTCTGCTTGAGCATTCCAGGTTTACCAACATTCAGATACGATTACCATACCATTTTCAGATTTCAATGTATGACACATCATTTGTAAGCTTACAACTACTTGTAGTAGTTTGCTCAAGTATTGGTCTTTATGTTGTAGTTTATGCTAAAATATGTAACACAATTATGTTTCCGAAGTCGTTTCGGAAAACCTGCTCTTCTGGTTCTCAGTGAAGTAATTGTGCTAGGTTAACACAGTTAACAGAGTTGCCGTGCAGTCCTGTCTCTTGAAATGGAAATTCTGGAATAAAAAATCTGCCATTACACTATCTTCTATGAAGCTACATTAAAGAGGATCTAGTCTGGTTAATTATATTTTGCTCCATAGAACACAATTGCTTTTGTAGCAGGATCAATGTTACCACATTTTTTTGTAATCATACAGTATGTGAATTGCGGGCTCCTGCTATAACAGTAAAGTCTGAAAGGCCTAAAAAGTCTAAAAGCCTACTTCAGGCTTAATGTTTAGTGTAAGTAATGAAATGAATGAAAACATATTGTAATCTAAAGCAGTAGTTTGCCACACAATGGAAATGCCTACGATACCAAAATATTGTTTTGCAATGCTGGGATATGTAAGTGTACACAGTATGTTGGTCTGTAATCCTTATAGCCCCATAATCTAATTTCCTTGATGTTGTATCTTCACTTAATCCAATGAAAACGGGGAGGAATTAACTCTACAGGTATTACAATGGATACTCCTTTCAGGCTGTCCATGAGACGGTTATATATGCAAGGTCTACCTCTGTGTTTTGTTCTGACGACTATAAGTGCTTCTGGCACAGCAAAGGTTTTATTAAGTATGTATGTAACATGCAGATGAAACATATTTTCTGGGTGCTCAAATTAATTGGTTATCCTACAAACATTTGTCTGATAGCCTCAAATACCTTTTCATACAAATTTATTTTGATTACAACAGGGGAAATCACTCTCACTCATTCTTTCTCTTTCTATCTGCATAGCAGAAACAGGTAGAGGATCCTAAATTAATATGTCTGTCACTCAGCCAAAGAGGGACACTCAATTGTCATAGAGAACTGGTGGAATGAAAGATATCCTACAACGTACTGTGGACATAGTGAACATTGACATATTCATAAGATCTTCATGATTAAAGCCCACTGAGTTTGTGCTTTATCCCATTGGGGGTTTAGAGTATGCCTCTGGGATTCTCTAGAGACAATAATGCTGAAGAAAGGGGGAGAGCAGAGGAGAGGGAAAGAAGAGGTGGGGGTAAGAGGTGTTTAGTGTTGTCAGCACTCCACATAGACCAGATTGGACTTCTCCAGGCCTCACTAGTCACACCAAAGTGAAAAATGAAAACTGACAGCCAGTGTGTCTTTTATATTATGCTTAATGGCCGCACTTACGATGTGCACTGCATGGTTGTTCACCAGAGTAATGTTTCATACATGTTATCAGGAGCTGTTTATCTTCAGAGGGAGCCCAAAAAAAAGAGGAAAACCAACAGGAGCTGTGCAGTACAATTGTTTCAGAACGTTTTTACCCTACAAAATCAGTAAGAGTCATTTTTCTAATTCAATTTATTCCAGGAATATATGGGCCTAATGTAAAATAAGATGCTTGAGGGGATTTTCATTGTGATTGCTCGCCCAGTGTTACAAGTGAAGGAATCTTTTGAAGATGGCTTTTAGTAACACTGAAATGTGACAAACCCCTACTAATGGAAGAGTAATAGCTGACAGAAAAAATCTACAGTGGCTCAAACTATTAAAACCTTGTTTCTCAGATGAAAAAAAGAGCCAAGAACCTTTTGAAAAAGGCTAAGAAAAGTAAGCAGAAGAAATAAATTAAAATGCCATCTGCTTTAAACATTTCATTGAAAGAATGAACCCTTTTTTAGCCCCATTTAAGTGAGGTGAAGGACACTTTTTAACAAACAGGAATGTATAAAGATTGTATGTCCTTTTTATCCTAAAATGTGTGAAATGTACACTTATGTCACTGTGTATGTTACAGTTAGTCTTTTAAATAAATTATTTAGTTTAAAATTGTAGTGTATTGTGCTGATTTCTAACATACTCCTCTCATATCAATAATACACAAGGAACCTTACATGACATGTTATTTGTTACAAAGAACATGGTACAAAGAATTGTTTGCTTTAAACGCACATACAGTGTCAACGCGTTTTTTCTTAACATTTCCCAGAATTCAGAGCCTTGTGTCTGTGTCGACGTCTGAGGGAACATGAACGAATATTGTAGCTGGTTTACTTGTTATTTAAAGCTGTCTCAAATGGCTCTCACACCAAAGTACAGAGAGTATACACAGCAGCGGCCAGACTTGAGTCTGCTTTTTTCTTTCTCTGCTATACGTGCCTCACATTTCAAGTGTTAGCTCCAAGTGTGCTAAACTAGTCTATACTGATGCTATGCTCAGCAGGTGTCTATTTCACAGTAAATTCATACAAGCAAACATGCAAAAGCATACATACACAAACACAAAGGATGTGAAACAAACCTCCTTAAAGGCAGTGAGGATTGTTATGGGGGGGCTTATGAGGCGTCTTTGAAGTTATTATTTTAATATGCCTTGTTCCAAACAGTAAATAAACATGAGACAGCAGATCCCATTGGCCAGACCTCAGAGAACATAGTAATCCTTCTCTTATGTAACACATCTCTCACTGACATTCTAAAACACATCCCCAGGCTCATTGTTGCCCCCATACAGTATTGTACGTCAGTGGAGAGATGATTTTGCGGCACTCTGCTGAGACTGTATGACCCAGAAGAGGCCTATTCATCAGCTGTGAAATATCAATATCGTTAGTACTTTAAACATCAAAGAAATCATACAATACATCGAACCATAAAAAATACAGTAATTGTCTACTCTTAAAGAATAAGAAACATCATGGTTTACATTTCTAGGAAAGTCTCTCATGGACTGCTTGAATTCCTCTACTATTTATATTGAGAGTCACATTGGAAGATTTTATGATTGGCATGGACAAAGTTGAAAATATTCATCCCAGCCACAGAACAAATTAAATTCCCCTACATCCTGGTATATAAACACTTGGGTAAAAATGAGATGAAAAACAAACAAAAAAAGTTAAACAAATGTACTGTATGACGGAGATTCCGTCATTGAATTAGAATGTTGCTCCCATCTCCAGTGTATATTTCAGAGGTAATTAATTCCTTTGTTGCAGATGCTGAGGGAGACCACCAGGCAGGAGTATGACACTGCTGGCGGGTATCTGAGTCTGGAGAGGAGCTAAGGTACAAACCATCGCCTCTGGGTACGAACGGACAGCCACTGTCTAGTCAGATCAGGGCCAGCAGACACATATCTCATCCAGACAAAAAATGGCACCACTAGAGCTGCTGACTATTCAGTACAATAGAGGGTTTCGCTATCAGCAACTGCAGTAAAAGCAGGCCTACGGACATGTGTCCGCAGTGGGGAGGGTGAGGGGGTGGTGTGCGGGGTGGAGGGACATAGAAACGAAACAGTCTTTTTCCAAACGGTGCTCTCCTTTTCATATTGTCTCCACTTTGATAAACAAACAAAACTATCTTTAATAGTTTCCCACGAACCTCAGTCTCTGTTTGTTCAAGTTCAAGTTCAAGTCTTTTATTTGTCAGGTGCACAGAGCAACACAAGGTTAGACTGGGCACTGAAATTCTTAAGACAAGACAACGCAAGCACTTGGCATAACATAACATATAAGTACACAGAACAAATTTACATCTATGCTGAGCTTAGATAAGTGAACTTCCTAAATATACAGATAGCAATAAATAAACGACTATACTAACCCTAACACTAAAACTTCCTAAATTACAGATAACAATAAATAGTACGCTATACTAACCCTAATACACAAAAAAAAAAAAAAAAAAAAACCTGTTACAACCCTATAAACTAATCTAACCTAAACCACCTAACCACCTAACCACCTTGTGACTTGGGGACCTATGGCAGAGGTTGTATACGCCTTTCCCATGCAGAGTGACTTCAATGACCATGAGAAAGCGTGCCCTCCTGTATACAAGCTCACTCTCTTTCCTGCTCTGCCTCTCCCCCCTTCCTCAGCTTAACTAAGTATGTCCCTACACAATGTTCTTTTCAGTTAGCTATGACCTGCAAAAATGGGCACATTTAAACTGAAAATTGAATGATTCTATGGATTATCTGATGTTATGGAGAGAAAAATGTATGATTGGGGAGAGGTCTATTAATAAATTGCACATGTATAAAACAGATAACACTTGCAACATGTAGATGTTATTGGATTGTGCACCCCACAATACTGAACCAGAATAATAAAGAAATTGCAGAAGTTAAATATTTTTAACACATAGTTAGAGACTAGTTAGCTAATTGGCATGTGTCACAGCCAGCTTGTTGTAGTTCTACATTATAATTTACAATACATTGGGTCATTCTGTGCTTTATGAGCTCCACTTGTGAATATGTAATTTGAGGCCTCCCTGAGAAAATGTTTTGCAAATGTATTGACATCCAAACAATTAAAGAGGCAGTTGTGAGTTGTGTGGGTGTTAACTGCAGCTCAGGGTCTTTTTATGGAAGTAATCTGCAATCTAATTGCACAGCTCGGGATAAATAAAGTGTTTTCCCTAGCTCACCTGTGTCCCATTGAAGTAGCAAACTGGGACCTGGTCTGACGATCTTTCAGTCAAAAAGCTTATTTTTAGATGGTTACTCAGTAGTTTGAGACATACAGTACACATACATGTATAAATAGCCCATATAAGTGAATATTGAATATGTTTTCATGCACGTCTTATTTAGATTCAATCGTTATACTCAGTACAAAAGTTGTGCATCTTTCACAAGCTTCAACTTAAAAAGAGGGGAAAAAGATGCGGAGGTATACAATATGAAAAAAGCATGGAACATACAGTACAGCTTTAGTGGGGAAATCTGGGTATTACTAGATATACAAAAAAGGGACTGACTCATTTCAACGTATTCAGCAATGACTACTGTTAGGACTCAACCCCATCTACTCCCAAATAATCCTACAAGTTAATCCAGCACTGACATGAGCAGCATCTGAACTTGACAAGGACCTAACTGTGAATAACTCAAACTCACTGTCTTACTGTAAAATAACAATGTGATTGGACGTACATCAGAGATTTCAGACACAGTAGTACTGTACATAAGAAATGGGCACACAGACATTAGAAAAACTATTGTGTGATGGTTTTTTTCTATATTACTTGTGAGTTATTTCACAATGCCTACTTCTGTGTGAAGTGAAGCAATGGCTAGATATGGATAATGTGTGCTCACTGAGGGAATATGTCAGAAATTTGTGCCCCTGTGACAGCCACAAAAAGTGTTATCATTTATATTTTGGCAGGCTATTTGGGAGGACACGGCATTATTGGCATCTGTTGATAACTGTAGGCCATCTTCCACACACCCACTGATGGCAGCTCAACACACATTCCTCAGCAGCCTGTGGAATTTTTTATATCACTTGTCAGGTTAAGAGACCAGCACAACCTACTAGAACTTCCTAAATTTAGCTCTTCGGCTATGTTTACCAAGAGAGAAAAGCGTAAATGAGTCTTAGACATTTGTCTGACAAAAACAAAGTCTTATTTCAAGCAGCTCCTTTAACATTCTTTCTTGAATTTCTATATTAGCAATCAATGTACATTCAACAAAGCAAAAATAATAATAAAACAATAAAACACTGCAACCTATTCCACAAATCTCCAACAGGCACAAAAACATGTGTTACATTTTAATCCCTGTAGTTTTATTGCTGCATATTAGTACTGTAAAAGTGTATTCGTGCTCTCACATTTAGGAACTGCCAGGGGTTTTTCATACAACTATTACCAAAGCTGTATGTAAACATTATTGTAATAAAGGATTTGTATTCAAGCTAATTACCACCCCTTTGTATTTGAGTATCAGATCATGACAAATCGAAGACAAGAAACAAGGCTCTACTTATACACATTTCATATTGAAACTGCAATTTACTTCTAATGCAGCAAATATTCAATTAAATCTGCCGATACTTTTTCATACGCAAAGGAAAAACTTCAAACAAGTTGCTCACAAACCAAAAAAGGGAAATGTGAATTTTCCTTCTCCTTTTGATTGCAATCCTATGCAGTTCAATCCTTGAATACTAATTCCCCCTTAGGCCTGCTTCAGTGTGAATGTGTGTGCTACATCACACAGCCTGTCTGCGTCTCACAATGGTGTTCATGTTTGACCATCTGAACCGAATTTAGCCACATTGACCATATCAATAATAAAGTGGACAAGCAAATACATAAATATTGAGCCATGTAATGTGTAGAAATGTTGCCTGACCTCTACACTTATCACACACTAAACAGAGCATTATGTGGAATTAAGAACATTTGGATGAGGAGGGATTTTGACAATTACAGTTATTATATTCTCAATGCAAAGACTATCAGTGGCCAAGGCAGCTTTCATTTCAGTTGATGATCGCAAAATTAAAAACATGCTGGACTGACATGAACCAAGGGATTGATCTTTTTCCCTCTGTGTCTGCATGCCTCGTCTCACAGAAGACACACAGGGTCTTCACACCATCCTCAGTGAACTGTTTGTTTAACGGCCAACAAGGATTTAAAGCTCGGGTACCTGTGGGAAAAATTTTACCTAGCCCTGAGGCAGACTTTGTACCTGTCCAGGCAGGTAGGGTTCCAGTGGAAGAGCCGATAGGTAGGGCCTTTGCACTAGAGAGACTTGGAGAAAGTCTGTGTTGTAAACCTCCATAAATACACCACATACTGTTACCTGTTTGATATGGTAACTGGCTTCTGAGATTTAGTTTTCTGAAGAGTACCCCACCACACACACACCACTCCTTGATACTTCATACACATAGAGCTTCCGTAACATATCTAACATATATTATAGTCTAAATTAAAAATCTGTCAACCGTGACAGTTGACACACAGGCAGTGTGGAAACCCACGAATGCCGGCACACTTTGTAGGCAGCTGGAAACACAATGTCAAAAATGCAATTTACCAGTAATGTGTATTGAGGAGTGCATGATGTGTGTTGAGGAGAAGTGAAAGATGAATTACCGTGCGCGGGATCAGGTGGACCAAACTCCAGATTGTATCTTAGGATGTAAAAATTATTCCACACATATAGCTGGTTATCTCTTGGATTGTAATCCACAGCTGCAATGTACTGGTACTGGTTAGGAAAGTGGATATCCACGTACTCGCCCCGGTTCTGTTTGGTATTGTAAATGTAATCTATCAGACTTTTGCTGACTTCACTCTCGTTATCTTCATAAGTGGACCTCACTACATAGAGTACTCCACAGATCATGAAGGCATTCGAAGCTGAGCGCTTGTCATAAGTCGTCTCCCAGGTAGCCTCGAAGCGAAGGGTGTAAGGGTTCAACTGGCTGATAACCATCATGCCGTTGTTCTGTTCGGTGGCGTAGATCACCCAGAGGCCGTTCTCGTCCACAGCCAGGTCGATGTCTGTTTTCCCGCCCCACTTGTATGGCGATGTGTCATGATAGTTAGCGTTATTGATGATGGCCTCACCACTTTTGATTCTAGTCCGTAGGTCAAACTTTACAATGTTGCGGGTTCTCTCCTTGTTGAAAAATACAGCCCCGTCATATACCACAAATCCAGTGCCATCCACACGATGAGGGAGCTTGTATGTGATGGTCTGCCGAGCATTCTGGAAGTCGTCAAGAGAAGAATACTCAATGAGAGTATCTGTCCTGTATGGAGTCCAGGGCATAAAGTAGATTTTGTCGCCTGCTTGCAATGGGTCCTTGCACCATGCCCCGGCCTGCTGCTCCGCTTCAAAAAGAAAGGAAGGATCTCCGACAGCTTTCAGAGTCCCGGGACAAACAAAAACTAGTGATGGGAGAAGAGTAGAATAAGAAACAGATGTTGGTCAGCACATTCATGTGGTTCAGAAAAAAACTACAGATTATTTTCAATATAGCTCTATTCAGCTATCTTCACCATTTTGAAATATGGGTTGTCCGGGAAGAGTGGGGACAAACACACATTGAAAGTGGCCAAAAGACGACTACTGCTATAGCCAATGTTCACAGGTAGAATGGGGAGTTTGGTTTTGTGCAGAAAGAAAAAAGGAATAGGAAAGTTGTTAAGCATAATGTATAATTTATGAAGTTGTAATTAATTGTCTGAAACAAAAGAAGCCTTGCCTCTTAGACATCTACTGTAGGGGAATAGAAAACAAATCAGGGGATAAAAGAACGGAACCGAAATGAAAAAACATTGGTCCTGTAAACAAAAAAAGTAGCCAACTAAAGTCACTTGGCAACAAACAGGAGGTTACGAGAGAGCAGGAGTCAGCAGCCTGTAACTGTGTGACATTTGTCACTTTGTCACAACACCTTGCTACAGTATATACCTGAGAGGTTTGTTGTTACGAAGTGGTGCAAATGTCACAACCATTAATGTTTAAACAAATTATGAGTGTGGGTCTCCTGAAGTGTTTTTGTTGCTGCTCTGAACAGAGGCATACAGATGAACAGAGGAAAAGAGCAGAAAGTGGCAGGGGGGTGTAGGGGAGGCAGGAGGAGAAGGGGGAGCTACAAAAGAGAAAAAAGACAGTAGAAGCAATAGATTTAAGGGCCAGAAAGAGTTAACATGGCACACTCTGAAGGAGGGTTCAAAGCCAAGAAATATTAGATTGTGCTGAGTAGCACAAACAACCAGGGTGGTGGTAAGGGACCCCTATGGTCTAGAGTCAATATACTCCCACTCATATTTATTTACTACTAGTAGTGTTGTGTCATCTTAAAAAAAAATCAAATCAGTCTTTCTCCCCTCATTGAAATTGACTAGCTTTGTCTGGTATGGGGATATGTGTGTAGGTATATCCTACTCTGGGTTGGGACATAATTGTGGGGATAGGAAGGTTTAACAACCATATGCCACAAAACAAGGAGCTAGGGTTTGGATTGTGTCAGTTATTTACCTTTTTGCTCCACTTCTATTTTAAGCGTTGGAAGAAAGATTGAAAGGGGTGCAAGGAAGAAAAGAGATCAATGTGAATTAACTGTCACCTCGATGGTTAGATATGCAGTAACATGTAATGAGACATGGACAAGAGATGGGTAGACCTAGTCTGTGAGACCAAAAATAGATTTGAAATTAGATACAGCATGGAAGCCCCTATGTCAGTGCTGAGGCAAAAGGTTAGTACATTGAAAGTGGTCCAAAAGTACAGGAAGAGCATTCATGCAAAGTTATGCTTTGTTTATAAGATTAGTTTATAGTTAAGTTTGGTTACCATGCCAAGTGTAATTTCCCTTGGTACAAACTGCATACATGTTTAATAATATAAATCAATCAAGTAAATGGTCATGATACTGCCTCCAATTAATTATCATAAAACCAAGCATAACAAAGGAATGCAAAGATATTGGATTAACAACAATTCAAAAAATATATAAGCTTCTGTTCTCATGGACAAAATGTCCCAAACTGTCCTTATGACTAAAGAAACTGAACAAACATTATATACACTAGTAAGTAGTGACTTACACAATCTACTCACACCCCAAAGGTATATTAAATTGCACAAACAATTCCAACAGTACTGAGCAATCAATGAAATATGTAAAAATATGTAAGCATTTTTATAATAGATTGATTTCACATGACATGTGGACTACATGGTGTAGCATATTAACTAAAAGATTACAGTACATCTAGCATGGTTTCCATAACATTCACATTTCACCAACCTATGTAGCCTGCTTGTGAATCTAAACAGTAAGAACATCTGTGAAGCTTGTTAGACATTAAAACAAGAAGACATATTACTCTACCCTGTAAAGACGTATAAATTGTTTGTACAGCTAACCCATATAATGATCTTGTCAACATGAAAATGTGTATTTTGAGCTTGTACACTTTATGTTATGTAGATTTATACAAGACAAATATTCTGAAGTCATAATGTATAAAATAGGTATCTCTCTTCATGGCATACACTCCTCAAATGAATGAGGAGAGATATAAAAGAATAAGGATGCATAGAGGCCTAAGTACATCACTCCCCTATATAGAAATAGAAAGTGATTTGAACATAAAGACATTGGAGATAGAATGAGAAGGTCTCAGGAAACCTATAATACCAAATGCAGTAAACAAATTAAAACAAAGCTGAGTTTCACACAGCCAGCCAGATAAAGGAAAAGAGAGTACAATCTGGAAAGAAGAATGGACCAGACGGAAGAGCATACATTAGTGGAAAGGTAAAGAGTGATCAGAAACTGGTCAGAGGAGGAAGAGAATAATTCAAGGTGCCAAGAAGGTTTCCTGCAGATTGCACAAGGGAAGACAAGAGTGAGTTACATTTGAAATGTCAGCATTTCAAACAAGACGCCCTCCTCGAGTCCCCACAAGCACTATTGCAAAACGCTATACACATTCAAACCATTGCAGTGGAAGAGTCCCTGTTTGCTTGGAGACTATTAAGAATATGAACCTATTGATAATCTTTAAGTCTATCTTTATTTAATCATTACTGTAGTTGTGCTCCAACAAACAACAAAGCCTATGGACATGCTAGAGGCTAAGGCTCCTTTAACCTGAATGTAATGCACTTCCAAAAATGGCTAGACTGTTAGACTGGCTGCAAACCTTAGTTGAAGATGTCTGTCCACAGACTCAATCACTGGCTCCAAAGAGCAGAAATTCAATAGTCAAATGATTTAAACTCTTAATGGACAATATTATGGAACCAACACAGCACTACACAACCAATGGTTTGCAAATACATAGTCCAGTTTAATTGGTTGGTTAAAAATTGTGATTGAACACAAACTAGAACACTGTTTTTATTCTTTACTATAAAAAATAAACCTTTGCATGCCTGTGTGGTCGAGTTGGTAGACTAGCAGAGGATAGCTGGTGATGATATTAAGCAAAATTAAGTCTGTCTTGGCAGCCAGTTAGCATGGGTTTGCATGGCTGAATTTTTATGAGACGGCATAGCAATGGCTATGGTTGATTTTTGCCTTGCCATCTCGACAAGGTATGCAAAGAATAGCCTTAATGAAGACACTTCTTTGCTTTTATGTTGCCCGTTTTCAAAGCAATTAATGCAGCCTATTCAGAAGGCTGCTGAATGCCAGGTGAAGGCCAAATTTGCATCCACTATCTGAACACTGAGATAATGTGCTAAATAGGGTAGCTCTTGACATTAACTAAATTAGACCAAGAGAAGTACCGTATTGGATAAAATACTGTAGGTGGTTGGTAGTGACTACTTTGAAAGCACCAGATCCAAGATAGGCAGTTTGAATAGAAAGCTCTGACAAGAGCAATGAATAAATTACACAGCATGTTACATTATGGCAGTGGTAAAGGCAAAGGGATTGATTGGTACATCTCTGTAGGACAGTTGGTTTTGTTTCATGACTTACTTTATCAAGTAAATAACCATGGTCTTTTTTTCCAAATCAAAGGACAATGTCAAAATAAAATTGTTGTTTAGTCTGATGTTGTTATATATTGTTTATTATTATTGTTATCATCATCATTAACATCATCATCATCATTGGGTTTCTTCCGGTAGGAGGAAACCTATTGTTTTCGTTAGTTTTATTATTATTAGGGTTCCTCCGGTAGGGGGGAACCTATTGTTTTTGTAAGTATTCTTCTTATTAGAGTCCTCCAGTAGGAGGGAACGTATTGTTATTGTTGGTATTCTTCTTATTATTAGGGTTCCTCCGGTAGGAGGGAACCTATTGTTATTGTTGGTATTCTTATTATTATTTTTCTTCTCCTTGCGCCCAAATATCTCAAAAAGTCCCCGGTCATACATTTTTCTAATTTGGCACATTGATATTACATCCAAGTGGGTACCCCCACCCCAAATATGGGCCACATCGGACCAAAGGGGGCGCCACAGGCCACGCCCAAAAGTCAAATTTTCAAAGTGATGGCATTTCCACCCCATTGCTCCAATTCGTCTGAAACTTGGTGTGCACGCCTCATTTTCAATGAAGAACAAAAAAGCCTCAAGGACCCATAAGGTCCGCCATGATGAATTTTCCTGTACAGTGATAATTTGGGAAAACATTCAAAATTCCTCTTCTCTTGAACCAAAGGTCTAATTGACTTGACATTTTGTACAGTTATGTATTATTGACGTATTTAAAATTTTTACTTTGACAAACTTTGGCAATTGAATCAAGTACAAAATGGCTGAAAGGGGTGTATTTATGTAAATGTCTACATTGCCTCAATATCTTTGTGTCAATAAATCAAATATAATTTCAACTGAAGGTTTTTCAAACCTAATATGGTTCAACACGACATTACTCTGAAGTACCATAAACAATTTCACCTTGGTATGTCAATATATGTTTGAATTCAACTGAATTGCTCCACAGTGTGCGTTCCAAATTCTCAGACTCATCCTGCCCCTTGACACTAGGGTGACCACCTGTCGCACTTTGCGTTGTGTCGCACAGCATTGCCACCCCTTGTCCCGCACGTAACACGCATTATAATTTTGACTGATGGTTTTTCAAACCTTATTGGCTTCGAGATGACATCATTCTGAAGTAGTACCACGTGCAATTTCATCTTGAATTGTCAACCGTTCTTTAATCTTTGTCCCAAAACTGACCAAAGCTTATATTCAGCTCTTTCTATTCATACAATGTCAACAGTTGGTGTGTAGTAAAGAGGATAGAGACACTGACTTGTAACCTTATGCTCATGAGTTCAAATCCCCATTCAGCCTGCTGTTGGCCAAACATGAAGTCGTTTTGCTCTCTTGTTGTCCAACTCTTGACCTACAGCGTACATGTTTATAATATTTTGCCATTTTGCGGAGGAACCCGCATCGCTGCTTGCAGCTATATTTATTATTGTCATTATTAGTAGTAGTATTATCATTATTATTATTATTGTATACTGTAGACCTTTTTATTTTAGAATTGTATTGCATTCAGCAACCTGAAATGAGAAAATTACATTTATGATGCATTACAAAAAAAAATGTGGAGTGGAATTACTAGTCACAGGGAGTGGGTTTGTGTTTGAGAGGGGACACACAAAAGGGTAGGTGTGGGTAAAATACCAGAACAATGTTTCGCAGGGATCACAGAACAGGCTATTTTAACTAGTTTGGGAGAAGAGACTGGACTGGGTACACTAAGAACTTACCAGGGCAGTTGTGATACGACACATTCTGTGTTCTTGGTCCAATTCTGGGTGGGCATGGACCTTACAAGAATTGAAAAGCAAAAAGATGGTCCTGGAGATATTTACTCTATGTTTCTGTAGGCTTTGATAATGCTCTTCTTCTCAAAAAGGTCACTACAGTTAGTGGTTTTGTGGTACCTTGATCATCTGTTTCACTGCTTTACAATATCATGTATTTATGTAGTTATACCTAAAAGTTAATCCTATCATTTAAGTCTGGCAAATACCCGAGATGACTTGAGCAAGCTCTACCAATAGAATCACTAGTAGAGATTTTCAGCATGAAATTGACACTTTCGTCTGAGCTGAGTAAGTTCAATACTAGTACTCATTCCATATTTCTATATACAAAAAGAAAAATACATGACTGTAATGGCTACATCAGGACTCTCCCTCCAGGTGAAGAAATTATGTTTGTGAACAATTAAGGGAACTTATTCACCAAGGAGGTGACAATCTATAAGCATCATTATTTTGTGATTGCTGTATTTTTGGCTGTTTAAATTGATTGACAATAATGAATGATAAATTAATTTGTTCAAATTCAACACTTTGAATGATAAACATTATAGTATAGAATGTACTATACTAACCGCAATATATCATTGCAAGTACTGTACACCACACCCCCTTCAAATGTTTTGAGTGAAAATGCTCACCAAACCATGAGTAAGGATTCAGCTAATTACAGGTCCTTAAATATGGAAAAGTAACCTTAGAAGTTGTACAGAGGTTCACTTTCTAATTAAATTCAATCAGATATTCAGATGGAACAAGAAGGGAAGTAGTTTGGGTATACAGTATTTACAGACATGGGGCAGCATATGAATAACGATTTTAATATGCAACTGCAAACAACTATATAAACAGATTTTTTCATGTTTTAGATTATGATTGCTTTATACAAACAAATGAAAAATTATAATTTGACAGAATATTATCTTCTTGCCTTCTTTCCGGTCCAGTATCAGCATTTACTGTGTATATTATGGTTGGCAAGGAATATTACATTTAAGTTATTGAAAGGAAACAACATGGAAGACATGATATTGCATAGTATAGTCAAAAGAGTATTTAATATTTTAGCATCCAAAGAGCAGCCAAATGTTAGTAATATTACTTTGTTGAATTGTATTTATGGTGCCATACTATTGTGTTGAAAGAAAATTATGTAATATCTCCCACACCTGTTGTTAAAAATGTCTACTGTTGTTAAACATGTCTACTGAGCCATTTGGATGAGAAGTCTTAATCCCTTATAGAGATCAAAAGCCTGGTACCTAGGTATTATTTTTAAGCGTGATACTGTAGGTTAAACCCCTTACACTATTGGTTTTATAACAGTACAAGAATATGCATGGAGTAAGGGTGAGAGGCAGATGGAGTGGAGAAAGAGTCCATCTATTTTCATTAAATACTTTTCATACTTACTGTAGGGGACACACTCATACTGGACCTCCAGGTATTTGTAGGTTCCTGGACATGGGTCAGGGAAGACGTCAGAGCCTGTGATCACTATGCACTGGGTTCGATTGTTGCACCTGGAGGACAAGGGCAGCCATTTAATACATTACATACAGCACAAAAGTAATTGTTGGAATGCTGCTTCTTCAACTCTTTATTGTTGGAATGCTGCTTCTTCAAATCTCTATTGTGGGAATGCTGCTTCACTATTCTTCGAATCTTTACCTTCGAATCTTTTCGCACCTTTCAGCTCCTTTTTTTTTAAACAGTTTTCAGCTATTAAAACTGTTCAGCTATCAACAATTCAGCACTTTCAGGGGTTTCCAGCTATCAATAAATCAATATTCATAATATTTTTTACATGGTTTTCCAATGGAGATTTTTGTCAAATCCTCTTAAACTTCTTCAACTTTCAAATCCTTCTTGTTCTTCAATATTTCAGCTACAGCCACAATTTAAACTTTAAAATGTTGACAAAACCTTAAACTATTTTTCAATCTATTCAACTTTTTTCAATATCACTGATTATGTTTCATTCGTTTTTCAGACTGTTTCTGAGATTTACATGGGTGTGTATGTGAGAGCCTAGAGTGCGGACTGAAATGCTAGAGTGGAGAGGAGATTCAAAATATGGTTCAAAAACCTGTCCCCCCCCCCACACACACATCCCTTGTGGTGTGGGAGGTTTGAACATTTAGCACCTGCCTGGTCGTGGGTCGGACAATGCTGGACCTGGTTGTCAACCGGAAACCAGTCTCCATGACGGCCAACAGCGAGTCTCCCGATCCTGTCCTACATCTAAAAAGTTGAACAATGGATTTTGGTGTTTCAAAACCCATTGACACTGTATGACTATGTTTAGCCTGTGTTCTGCTCTTCTCCCTCACCACCCGTCTCTGGAGGAGGGGATCCCTCTCTGAATTGCTCCTCCCAAGGTTTCTTCCATTTGTTCTCCTGTTGGGAGTTTTTCCTTGTCTTCCTTGAGGGTTTAGGTTGGTTGAGGGGCAGTTCTATGGGCGTATGTGAAGCCCTCTGTGACATGCTTGCGTGTAAAAAGGGCTATACAAATAAACCTGATTTGATTTGAAAATATATTTCTAGCTTGCCAGCATTGAGACAATTTTTACTGTTCATGCTTAATTTTTGGAACAATAGATAGGAAATTGTGTGTGGTCATAGACAGTTGTCTTGGAATCCAACAGACTTACACATTTGGTCATGCTGATTAAGCATTCTCAATATTGTTTCGATGTTTCTCTATTATTATTATTCCAACTTCTTAGTTCTTCCATAGGTTTTTGTCCTTTACCTACTCCTACAATATTGGTATTCTGTCTTCTGGTATTTCTCACTTTTATACTTTTTAAAATATTAAGGTTTTTGTGCAAATTATTCTCCCTTTAAAAGTAATGGTAAATCCTTTCAAATCATTACAAAAGCTTCCTCCGCTTTCAAGTTTAACTATTTCAGCATACTTTCAGCTAGAGACACCATTAATCCTTTAACATGTTCACAAGACATTCAGCTATTCCAAAATGATTCAGCTTTTTCAAATATTCAGCCAAATTTGAATTATGACAGTTTCAAATACATGAAAATGTTTGCTCCTTTTTGTAAACTGGAGATGGAGCTACGTCCAGCTCCAGCCCCTTTCAAAAATAACTTTCGGCCGCTTTGAAGCTTCAGCTTATAATTTTCTACTAAATTGTCACTATTTTCAGCTGTTTTAGCATGGTCAGCTATCCCCATTCAGGTTTTCAGCATTCTCACTGTTGTTTCACAGGAACAGCCTTTTCTAGTTCTGTCTGCCCTTTGATCAGCTCGTTAACAATCACAGCTGCGCCATCACCGTGGCAACCACACAGACACGCACCACTCAGTCTTTCACAAAGGTGATTGGTATTAGCTGATTAGTGGAGTCACATGACAGAGCTATTCAGTCAACTCAGACTGACATCTTGCAAACCCCTCGCTTGTCCCTCCCTCCTCCACACTGCCTCCCCCCTCCCTTCCTCCTCCACCCTGACCCCCCCCCATCTCTAAATTAGGCTTTTTTGTCACTCAGGTATTTTAAAAGAGATTCCCCTCTAATTACACGATTTTTGTAGCTTTCTGCTTCTGCATTCCTCCGACATATTGTCATCCACCCCCCCCCCGACCCACACACACACACACACACACACATATCAATATTTGGACTACATAGACAACGTTGGTGTCGTCTTGGTAGCGATTACGTTGCTTCTAATGGGATTCACATTCCGTTGCACGGTTTAGGCTTGAATTAGGTTTTTGTGGCAAAAAGTGCCTGTGTGCACCAAGGGACCTCATTGCTATTCTAACGTCACAACGTCAGCACACGTTAGCAACAATGCATAGATACAACTTGCATATATCGTGGTGTCCAAGCATTAAGCAATTCAAGACTTGCATGTATATTAAGTAATGTCACATTAAATAATGTATTTAAACTCAAGCTTGTGTGGTGCGTCGCTGTCTTCAATGCCACAGCCTAAACTTTATGTCAATCTGTTTGTGAAAATGGCTGACATGCCCTGCCCTAGCACTAGTTAGCTTGCCATAGTCATTTTCATATGGACAGATGAGGGGAAATTGTGTCTCGTTTTCGTTCATTTAATCCGTTCGACCTCATAATCTGTTTCCATACAGTTGAAACATAGGCCTATATCTACGAATGTGTGGACTCAGATATACATAATCCATTTGCAACCGACGCAAGCACACCCCACAATTTCCCCAGAAACTGTACCCTCTCTAGTCAAATATTATTTTCCCACCCCTAAGGATCCTTCAATATTTTGACTACATAGACAACGTCAGTGTCAAAATATTGGCCTTGGTCCCGATTCCGTTGCTTTTATTGGGACCATGGTTGCAAACACAGACGCATGTTATTCGTAGTGTTGGGGGTAACGCGTTATGTACATAATATTATTAATTAAGTGAGTAACGAAGTAATATAACAGGTAACTTTTTGAGATTGAGTCATATTATTACAGTAACTTATTTACTTGTCCAAGTTACTGCATGAATTCAACAAAATAGTCTTATAAATACATATTGTTGCCTAAAGGACACTGCCTGGGCGCAGTAACCTACTGGTTGCCTTTGATTCACGCTGGAGGCAAACACAACAGCAATCATGGCCGCAGAAAGTGTTACGTTTTCGGCTTGGAAATATTCACACTATTTCGTTTTCATTGAAGATAATAACTAATATATTACTTTTTGGGAATAACTTCCCCCAACACTGGTTATACGTGGTTTGGACCAGTTGCTCGGTGTTCTGTTGGCGTGGTCTGCACGGAGTAGTATTTTTGGTCCTAATCCTCCTTCTCCCTTTTCTGTCTGAGTTGTTATCAACTCAAAATGTCAGAGATCATAATATTTTGTCAATTAAATATTGACCTACTCTTTTATCGATCATGGCTACATTCTTATTAGTGCTGTCAAACGATTAAAATATGTAATCGCAATTAATCTCATGAATGTCATAGTTAACTCTCAATGAATTGCAATTAATCGCAAATTTTTATCTATTCTAAGTGTCCCTTGATTTATTTTCGTCCCATTATTTTTTCTCATTTTAATGCTCTTATCAACATGGAAAAGTGGATCTGATTGCTTAGCCTACTACTCTTTTACCGGCTCACAAGCCCAAACAAGTGTGTGTGGCGTGTCTGTTGTTTTGTTTCTGGTCTGGCTAGATCCGGTGTGGTGTTGTAGTTTTTCTAAAGTCAGTAGTTGTTGCAACAGCATGTGAAAAAAATGCGAAAGTTTGCTAAGCCAAAAAAAAGGTTAGTCGCACGATAAAAAAATTGACGCCGTTAATTTGGGTTTGTGTTATCGCCGTTAATAACGCGTTTAACTGACAGCACTAGTATATATATATATACATTTTTTTTTACTGTTTATGAACCAGTGCAGTCCAGACCGGTTAGTAAGTGGTCTGTGGTCCTACTCCACTTTTTCCCTTCTCTGGCAGTGTTGGCTACACTGTTAGCTGTTAGTACGAGGCCCATTGAAAGACTAGTCCCGACCACCTGCCCCCCTAGAGGCAGTAACCAGTGATCCGGACCACAAGGAACACGCAACGGGTCATTGAGCAACTGGTCAGCACCACTAACTTCAGCGCCCCTAGTGGTATTAGCTATAAGCCCTTTTAAGGATCCAAGGAATTACAGCTGATCACCTCTGGCAACCTTATAATTGGGTTAATGACACCAATACATTAATAAAAAACATTGTATTTTGTTTTTTCTTCAACAAAAAGCAATTTTTTGTCTCTGCAGCACAAAATTCCCTGACTTTAACAAACGGCGCCTCTGTTAAAATCAAAAGCCCACAAAAGCCCACTAAATCATGATAGCAGCGGGAAGCTGAATTAGCCATTAGATGTTTTTCTGACCAGGCCTGAAGACAATTAATCTCTCTAGTTCTTTTTTTCTTCTTGCTCTTCTTCCTCTCAGTCAGCATCTTTGACAATTAATATAATTATGCTCCATCTTCTTCAAATGCAGAGGGTGAATGTTTACTTTGTCCAAATGTAATTTGTTTTGCTTTTGGAATTAATAAAAGCAGATAAAGCTCAGTGCAGAATCCCATTCAAACTGTGTCATATGGCTTCACAGCCAGTACATTGACAATGGTGGCCGACCATATACTGTAACAGCCACTAAGACTAGACTCACGTGAGTGCAAGTGATAAACTCGCCCTGGGCGCACAATGTGCCAGAACCACCACTGTCTGTAGGTTGTGTTTTATTGGTCTGCAATGTGAAGTATTTTCCATATTTTATGTGGTCACTTAGATTATATGTGCTCATGCATTACCTGTCATGTGAGAGTAATGTAAATTATAGTCAATCTTTATATATTGTAAGACGAATAGAGGATTAACATCTGGTTTGTAAGCATAATGACACTAAATAACCTCACAAAGACACTGACCTGTCTATGCCAATGCAAATGTACCTATGTCAAGAATGGAAAAGCATTAGAAATACAAAATAACCTTGAATATTTCATTTTACTTAGTCTTACTAAGTCTTTATAGAATGTTGTGATGTATTACCCTAATTTTTGGCTAGGGTGCAAGGAACCCTCCACCAGTGGAATGTGTGACTTTCAATTAAACTAATTTGCAATGCTGGGCATCTCCTGAGACCAATTAAGAATGCTTTAATTAATTTTTAAATACCCACTACTAACCCTAGATTTGAGTAAAGGAGTGTAATTGAAAGATTATCCAAGACAAACTGAATTTTTGAAGGGTAAGTATCTGCAGTGTTTTCATTTGTAGTGTAATTAGTTTTTCAACAAATTAATCTACATTTAGTCTAATAACTGGTTTAATATCAAAATTATTATTGTATGGTTAAGAACTTGCAATGTAGCCAGACAACGTTCCTTACATTCTAATAATGTGGTGAATGAACAGATCATTATTATAATTATAATCAACCATAGCTGAAACAGAAGATGCTACTACCTTCGATTTCACATGCTCTATTTTCTATATGCTGGCCTTAAAGTAGGAGTATTCTGTATTTAATCCCACCACATTCCCTGACCTTTTGGGGAAGACAGGTATCAGTACAATTAGAGGGTAGAACGCTGCACAGATTTGATGCCAATCTTTTTTTAGAAATGAGTATTGGCTGACAGCAGTAAGTGCCTGATAAGATGCCAACAAGGTATAACTGATAGCACTCTTGCTACCATGTAACCACATGCAATTTGACCTTTTACATTCAGATTATAAAGCACGTCAAAGATATAACTGGACAAAAGATAAAGGCTAATTGATTAATAAATTACATAGAGTTTAAACATGCTATCCATGTTCCACATCCAGATGTTTTGAATGGTCAATGGTGTTTGAATGAGTCACCGTTTCACCATTTAGCTATTTCTGTCACATATTTGCTTTCTTAAATCTTAAAAAGATGGACCTAAATTAAATTTTATTGATCGACAGTTGATAAGAGGCAATTCAAAACAAACACTCATGGCTAAGTAGTGGAGAAAGGCGATGTGACAAAATAGGTTGCCACACCAAAAGCGGACAATTTATTTCCAAGAACTCCCTCTTTGAATTTCAATCGAATTAAGAGTCTGTTAAACTCAGAGTGACCCGTCTAGCAACATTTCATCTGTAATGCTGATGAGGCTCATGGCACAATTATCAAGAGAGACTTGCTGCTCTTGGGGCTGTCCTGCTGATTTGAAGGCCACTGAAAGAGATAATTTCCATCACCACAAATAGTAGACATACGTATTGTAACAAAGAAGAACAAATATCAAATACCCCCTGGGAACACAGTCATCTGCATAGCTATGAGATTTAAACCATGTTTCTAAGGGGTGCCTTAATAAGTTTACAAATACATTGGTTAAAGGAAATGTTGTGTTAAAACCTCTTTGAACTTGAGTTCCAACCAAATTGCAGATGGAACATCCAATGTAGAGGATGCAGTCACTGTCACATGCTCATGTTTACAATATTTTCACTGGTGCTGTAGAAGCCACAACCTCCCTTCCTGGAAAACCAAGTAAAACTATAAATCACAACTAACTGATTCAGATATAGTACCTTCAGACGACAGCATGTATAGTAAATCAGTGGAGACTACTCAGGTGAGGACCATCCTCCTCAATGAAATTTCATACAAATTACAATAGTGAAACATTACTTTTTGTATCTTTTTCAGATAAAACTATACTAAATACATTAATATGTCACCAAAATCTTTTTTTAAATACACTGCTTTGTAATGAAGGTATATAGTAACTCAACAGCACTGTTTGTGATAGCACCATGGTGTAGAAAGTTAGCCTACGCTGGCTACATAAACCACAAAACCTAGGCGGCTCACCCCTTCCAAAATTTCTAAAAAGGCAAAAGTGCAGTTAACAAGGCCTGTACAATAAATACAAGCTAATATGCTCACTGCATTCAGTGGAGACAGACAAGAAGTCTTTTTTAATTTAGCTACTTGCATAGCTAGCTAAAGCTGACAAAAAATACATCCCAGGGTGGTGTTATTGCAGAAAACATAGTTGGCTACATCTGCTCTGTTTGTTTTACAGCTATTTCTCAGCTGAGTTACTGCCGCAGGCAAGCTAGCTGGTAGAACTGTAAATCGACTAGGCTAGTTACAGAACAAAAAGGGCACAGGTCAGGGTGATAATGTATCATATGTAGCTTGATATGAGGAGGTAGTCTATGAACAAACGTTTGTATCTTAATTACTTACTAGACAACAGTGATAGTGCCAGAGAGTTAAAATCAGCTTGTTTCAAAGGTTTAGAATCACATTGTTTCAAAGGGATTTCTTTATTAATTAAATGCAATATGAGTATATGCATGTAAATGCGGCTGCCACATAACACCATTCCCTCTTTAAATGAGAAAAGAACCATGTTTCATTTTACACTTCACTCTTAGTATTTTGTAGTGTAAAGTGTAAATGAGCAGCAACAAATGTATGATATATGCTTTTTAATCTATACAATAAAAAAATAATAATCAGAAAATTCAGTTGTAAAATGTAAGTACACCCATGAAAATTCTCCAAATGTTTGGATGTTTGATATTAGTTTAAATCAATTTGTTTGGAGTTTATATAGTAAAAATAAATTTAAAAAAAAGAATACAAAAATCTGCAACCGAAGCAAGCACACCTCACTATTTCGCCCTCTCTAGTAAAATGTGCCTTGCCATATCCAGTAGTAGCTAGTACCTAGCTATCTCCTAGTAGTAGCTAGCAGCATGTGTGGGAGCAAGCAGTTTTCTCCGCCAGAATGGCTAACCCTACCGAAGATTTTGTAGATTTGTAAATTAAGAACACCTTTAGTCTCTCGGTTTCACAGAATACGTGTAAACATTATGTAATTGTTATAAGCACAAAGGTGCCAGGGGTACTGTACTGCTACCTTAAGAACATTGGCATCACAGAAGCAGGGAGCATGCCAATGGAAGATTCAAGCTTCTGGGTACAACTGATTCAACCATATTTGCCTACCTGGTGATTCTGCTAAATAACTAAATGATAACGTTACTTGACTGTATCTTCTTTTTCTTTTTCTTTTTTTCATTCCTATATGGAGCCCGCAGTGATTAGATGCGTCTTTCACTTTCGGTCACCTAGCCCCTTTTTAATATTCATATTTTTGTGTTGTAATATGATAGGCTATACAGTATGATGATATGATATTTGTTACTTAGAGCTATGAAAGATGGGGATACACTTCAGATGTATTACCTTACCTAAATTATATAGTACATTTGAATTAGGTCGCTAGTCGGATTATTGCTATATTGATATAAACAACTAGGTTCGTTTTAGTCTTTTCCTTCCCAATTTGTTGAATCACCAGTATGTAATACATACTCTTTCCCTATACATTTAAAAGGTGGTTTATAGTGCCCTGCTTTTCGTTTGCCAATATGAATTGACAAACTAATTACAAAAGAAATATACAAACTGATAAAAAATAACTTGGGGGAGGTAGCCTTTACTGCATGTAATTATAACAAAATCCATTTCAAATAAACCAATTTGGGGATCTTTCAAAATCATCTGTAAACTTTGTTGATACATTTAACTGTATCTGAATCATTACATATATACTCAAAGTCTTTATTAATTAACTTTCCATAAGTTACTTAGGTAGTAAACTAACTGCGGTCTACGGTTTTAGAACCCAGCGTGTACCTAGACCTCTATGAAAGCTTAATCTGGAGATTCTTTAAATAAATACGAACACCATGTGTACAGAAGGGAAGTACAAGACTGTGGGCTGTCAAGCGGCAAAGATGGCCATCCTTGGAGACCCCTGCAAGCACTTCTGTCACTGATATAAATAGTGTAAGCACAGAGCATTATTCAATTTTCAAGACCTGGTGGACACTTTTAGTTTGTCCTTACTATCTGCTAGGAACAGCGCAAATGAAAAGCCAACATAAAATGTTATCAGATGATAACTGGATACTAGTGGTGAACCAACATTTCAGTAGTCTGACTTTAGAAGAAAAAGTACAATTATTTTCATTTAAAGCCTAACTGGAACGTTTTATATAAATATCCCAGGACATTCTTCTCTCTTAAACGACCATATGCATGGATCATTCTTGTTATCAATTCATTTTTCAAAAACCAATGATGCAAAAACCCAACAGAACAAGGTGATTTTATTGCCATCAATGGCCTTGGTATTGAATACCCACAGTGAACATTCTTATTCAGAAGAAATTGAGGGATGTGTTTTATTTCCTCATATTTCATCCACATAACAGCTCAATTAGTAATTCTGCTTAATAAAGGTTGCAGGTCCTACAGCTATTAATCGTTCATGCAGCAGTTGTTGAAGTTGTAGTACTATTAGTAGCTTTTTTGTTGTTGTTAATATTTCGTATGTTAGCAGTCGTGATTATAATATGTATGATTGTATTATTCATTTGTGATGCAACTATTCCTTTGTCTTTGAAACCAGGCAAACGTGAGTTAACTATTTGTTGAGATTAAACCATTATTACAAACTCTACACACATGTAGTTTCAAATCTGTTTGGAAGGGGAGTCAGATGGCTGAGCGGTGAGGGAGTCGGGCTAGTAATCAGAAGGTTGTTGAATCGATTCCCCGCCGTGCAAAATGACGCTGTGTCCTTGGGCAAGGCACTTCACCCTACTTGCCTCAGGGGGAATGTCCCTGTACTTACTGTAAGTCGCTCTCGATAAGAGCGTCTGCTAAATGACTAAATGTAAATGTAAGGGGTACCCCTGTACAATTCCTGTACAGATTATCACCTACTTGAGCAGACTAATTTCTTGCAGCTAAACATTGTAATTGAGCCACAAAAGTCCTAGAGCTATTTTCACAAAATGATTGTGCTCATATAATAAGCCAATCCGATATAAAACTACTTCTAATGCCAACAAGGTCCTTCTAATTAATTGAAGCTCCATTCTCTACATTTCAGGATCACAACACTTTATAAAGTTGAAAACCTAGTTTTCCCAAGTGCTAATGAGCTTACTTATCTTTGATAAGTAGGTGGAGATCATTCTAGAAATAAATATTGTCGATGTATACTCTTAGCAAGGTCTATTCTTAGCAAAAAAGAAAATATTGAGCAATATCATCTACCCCGAATATGGAATGCTTCAGTTTGTTTTAGCAAAAAAGAAAACATTTGGGCTAAAATAAATGTAAAATAATCTGACATTCTGGCTAAAAGACTCTTTTTGCATCCAATTAATTTTGGCAGCTCAGTCATTAATTGATATCCCCCCAAAATGTGTCAATTCCATCCAGTATGAGACGTGCATTATTTAAAGTAATCTTTTATGCACATAGTATAGTTTAATGATATAAAGAATGTACAAAATGCAATGCATACTGGGGCAATTCTACCTCCTACAAAGACCATGCTGTGATGATATCAAAAGATTGGCAAAATGGATGGGCTATCGATGGACGGTAATTGTCCAAGGAAGAATGACTGGTGATTGTGCATTGGTGGACTCTATGAGGATGAACAATGTGCACATTTTAGCTAGGATCCCAATAATAAAAAAGATACGGTTGGGGGAATGCAGACTTTTTGAGTCAGCTATCCGACTTCATCAAATATGGCTTGACAATAACTCCCCTGACTACAAGGGCTATACGCTGTTTTATTTCATTATTTCTTATTTCCCAAGACAAATAGCCAGAGTTGCTGACAGTCTCATACCATCCAATATATTTGACTGTGGCAGTCATACGTTATCCTATCCAATACACTTTTGGTCAGGGCAGCTTTGTGTGACAATGAGTTTAGGTGTATGGTGTTTCCACTGAGCTGAACGTGTGTGCGCTGTCTTTCTGTGGTAGTTTGTGCCTGTATGTGTCATGTTAATCTGTTGTCCTCTTCTGCAGTGTGATTTCAGACAGAATGCGTCTGGAAGAAGTGGGGCATCCAGTGGTCAGTCTTGCCAGGATGTCTGACCTTAATCTGAGCAATGGGATTTAGCAAACAACTCAACAGAAGAGCAATCCCTTTCAAGTTAAGAACATTTTGTTGGGTTATGTTTGGGTAGGCTTTGGTAGGTTTAATGTAGTTCCATTAATTATGGCGTACAATCAGTACAAAGTCTTATAACACACTTCTAACAAGGCAGAACACTATTCTAAACATTATTATTAACATTATTAGCATCTCTTGGCATCTCCAAAAGGTTACCTTTGTGACATGATCTTGTAGGCATCTGGGAGGTAGCAGTTGATGTTCTCCATCTGAAAGGGGTCAGCGTCACAGATCTTGTCGTCTGTTCTTCCGTAGTTAGCACTCTCTATCATGATGACATCACTTCCTGGACAACGTAGGTCGATTGGATAGCCCTCACAAGACAGCTCTCTCCTTACCAAGCCGAACGGCAGTGCAGCCCGACTGAACCCTAGGGGGAGAAGAGGAGTCTTCTATCAGTACAAAAGAAAATCAAAAACAGAATTGTAGTCGGTACTACAAAGACCGTGAAGACAATATTTTCAAAAGAGGTGACAGAAAACTAGCGCTGTTGCAGTGCAGAAACCTAACTGGGTTTAATTAGTTCTAAGAAGTCTATAGAATGTGGAAATCTACAGTAATATATCGTACCAAGTAAAGTTGATCCACCTGCTGGCTTTATTCTATTTTGTGGCGATATTTCACAGCTTTTGCCCTATTTTTCTTTCTATTGTTATAATGGTTACATTGTAGTTGGGACTAATTGTTACATGACCAAATCTCACACAATTTTATGGTCTTAAATAATTTGAACCAATTTGAGTAACTTTGTCTTTCTTTGGCCAATGTTGTGGTACACATTACAATAACAAAGTCTATCGTTGGAATCTTGTAGTTTATTGCAATCTTTTTTCTATCAGAGAAGAAACAGCAAAACAACCATCTCAACAACATGAAGTGTAATTTAATCCATTTTACAGCACTGACAATCGAAGGGAGGTCTGGCGGGAGGTAAGTTGGGGGGTGAGAAGATAATCAATATTGTGGCTTTGTGCTCTGCAAATGTGAACACTGCCAAATAGCTGCGCTTAGGGTAAAGTGAACTATTTTGCTCCATTCCCTCCACTCCCAATGAATGATTTTGTTAAGACAGCTTTCTTCGAGCAAAGAAATGTAAACTCTTGGAAGAAGAATGAAAAAGAAAAACATTTCCTTTAATTACAACAAGAACAGCACTGACCAAAATTCTGAATCAACTCGCAGATGCTTATCATGACGTGTTTTAATTAGGGCTGCTCGATTATAGCAAAAATCATAATCAATTATTGTAGAAAGTAGCACATTTGACAGTGTGCAGCTCTCTTTTTGGAGGTGTTGCTCATTCTTCCTAGCGTTACTGTACCCACAAATTATTACCTTGAAAAACACACCAGTAGTCATTAGAGTGCGGCAGTAATGTTACTGCCGCACTCCCCGTTGACTGGTATCTATAGCAGAGGGGGTAAGCTAAGTAGTAACAACAACCCATCCAAACAAGCTGTGGGTGTGGTGTACACGTAACATGCCACAGCTTGGCTGAAAGTAAGTAGGAGGAGCGAAGGAAAAGGTGTGCGCTGGATTTATAACACATGACAAAACGAGTACCATTGTAAAATGGAATGGTCATTCCATCTAAACACCATATTAGTTTTCTCTTGATTTTGTTTTTTTAAACTTTTTTTTTTAGAAAACAAACAATTAATCGCCCAGCCTCTCGTATAACTGTGACAATTTACAGTACAGATGCCACATCTGGCATTTACACTACTGAGGGAAACTCTGGTCACTCCTTGCCCTTGTAAATAATAGTGTTGTTAGTTGAAACTTTCTGTCTTGGTGGAAGCAAAGGTCGTTTGTGTTTACACAACTTTCTCTAATGAGTCTCAGTTCACAGTCTGGTGGTTGAATAAAACGTCATTATTCCTTCCATAAACTAATTTGTTTGGTAGGACTGGCACTTGGAAACTCAGACCAATCCTTTGGTGCTATTCATGATAATTACCCAGGGCCTTTGCTTGTCATGAGTGACATTGTTTGTGTCTCACAAATGCAGTCTACAGGAAGGCATTATTTGAACAGGGTTGAATCGGTCCACAGTCTCTGTTGATTTAGCAGACGCTTCATCAATTAACAACCAACACGATTGCCCATTGTCTTATTTAAAGCTATGCTACTGTTGTTACAAATAATTAATCTTCAGTATTGTGCCCTTCAGTAGAAATGCTATGATGGTATTTTCCTAAGAGAGATAAATGTCAATTTAAATTACATAGTGGCTCACTCTATGTCCCAATCAAGTGGCATTGCTACTTTACATTGAGAGGTAGACTTAAGAGTAAACAACGCTGTGTCTCTATGGAGTAGGATAGGTGTTTTTCTCTGATAGTTGTCCCAGTGTTTTACCTTTGTTTGGAAGAGTAAAATCATAGGGGATCTGTTGGTCTGTTTGACACCAAACCTTCTCCTGCGACCACTAGACATGAAAAAGAAAAAGCATTCAAGTCTGTCAAGACTTTCACAATACTTCAAAGGCTTTGCAGACTTTTTCATTCGACAGCAGAGAAAAAAAGAGAATGCTTTAGGTGATACACATTTCATCAGAGGTGTTTGCTCATGAGACAAACCTCAAGTGGGGAAAAATGGAAACATGGCATTGGGAACCTGACTTGACAGCCATTCTTACATTTATGTCAATGCACTCCAGCATTTCTCCATCAAAAGTCCGTCACACACAACGCAATAACTAAGAGAACCTATGTAATACATCAATCAATGGCAAATTACAATTTTCGTACACCGCTATGAGACTATTGGATATATAATGAAGACGTCTATTGCTTTTCTGTCCCATGGTCTGTCATCTGAAAAAGCCTGTCTCGGATTGAAACAACATATGTTGTTGCTTGCAATGACATAAAAAAGATTTTTTTATTCCTGCTCATGATTTAAATTAGGTACTCCCACTGTGCAGGAAACAATGAGTTAATTACATGTTTCCAAGGAGAACAGAGAACACACCAATATATTTTCTCATTATTCAGGTTTTTTTTATTCCATTTGTCATGACAAATAAACACAAATAATTAAAAACAATTATCCACAATTTCAATCTTGAAAACAAAGAATTACAGTTATGTAACACTTCAGACCATTCAGACAAGTATTCTTCTCAGTGGCCTATATTGTATTGCATTCCAGTTTGACTCAATAGAAAGGTCACATGGATCAATTTTGTTGCCGTCATGCAAGCCTGAATGGGATACATTAGCCTGCACTGCCCCACTTTTTTGTTGGAATAGATCTGGATCATGGGCCATAAATAAGGCCTCTCAGTTTGATCTCAAAGTATGATACCAAACCACCCATGCTTTGCATCCCTAGCCTAGCATCGCGAAACCAATTCGCAAAAAGCGTATTTGTCTGGACCCCCTCAGTTGATTTTTGTTTTACAAGGGGCGTAATCAAGGGTGAATGAAATGGTTCTGGACGCAATTGGATAAATACAACAAAGCAATGAAACGTCATCTTGGATGTTTAAAAAAATTACTCAATGGTGCTCCTCAATACAATCATTGCATTAAACCTGCCCCGTATTAGATAAACGGTTGTGATAGGCCTGACCAGTTTCTAGACGGAGGGACGTCTCTTTGAAGGAGAAGCTGGCCAGACTGAAATAAAACATGAGCTGGCATATTCATCTGGTTTCCAGGCCACATTGTTTCAAAACTTAAATCACTTTAACACTCAGATTCTGGCTTAGACTAAATTATGTGATTATATTTAAATAGTGACTCTGAATCCAGAGCATCATAGTCAGTAAACAAAGCACATCACAAGAGCCATGAACAACTGTTACTAGTATCCATTAGCTAGGATAACTGACCATTCAGTGATAAGTAATTTTGTTGTTTAAATATCTGGAAATAAAACTAAAAGCATGTCATCTGCCAGCGCAAACTACTCAATGACGCATTCATACATCATTGAGTCAAGGCATGTAAACAACATCCGAATACCCCTCTCAATTGATTAGGCCCTGGGCTGAACTACTTTTTCACCCTGGTGTTGGAAGATCTTTTAGGACAAAAGGGCGAGTGACATGGATGGATCAATCCTTGGGAGGAGCAGGGGTCAGGGGGGCAGGAGGTGAACAAGTCAGCTAGCCAATTTTGTCCCTGTGGATTTTAGTCATCTGTAAGCTCAGTGTTGTTACATCAGGCAACAGCAAAGTACATTGTGTAAAATGTATAATTTAAAATAAAGAGGGATGTACCTGTGATCTTTCTCAAATTAATTACACAATACAAACAGTATTAATTCCATCAATGGCATTTCCTTTACTCAGTTGGAAAGCTGTTCCTCAGAAAATGAAATGTTAGCTATCCAGGAAAATGATTTGGATAAGCTTAATGATCTATTCCAAATCTTTCTAAACCAAAGAATGCAATGCTTTAATGAATCACTAATGTCCCCTTTTTCTCAAAGACCTATTATAAACTTATACAGAGACAAAGGGACAGAAACACCATTGGTCATAGCCTTGTACAACAATGCATATGCAATTATGCAAAAATTATATGATCTCCACCGATGGTTACCAATGCTAATTGTGTCAGGATGTCTTTTTGTACATAATAATTGCATCATCCAAAAGATTGACAGGCAGGGTTTCCCGCCGAAAATGTGGAAGTTAAGGTGGTGGTAGGGTGGGGTTCGCCGTCAGACCGGGGAGGGGGGGGGGGGGGGGGTTTGTGCGATAGACTAATGCATTCTGCAGAAAAGGGAGACTGGCGTTGGTCACGGTTTGGAATGAAAGGGAGAAAACAGCACAGATTAAAAATGTTTTTTTTTTAAATTACGACGTAGTTAAGGCGGCAGGCGTTTGTTGCGTAGGCGGCCACCTTAGCTGCAAAGTGCTGCGGGAAACCCTGACGAGGCATCATGATTTTGCTCAAAATGATGATATAGTATGGCAATGATAAAATGGGGCACCGATAATGTTTACTTTACCATCTCTCTAGGTAGTTAGATGAATAGATAGATAGATAGAGTCCTTTATTCATCCCCGAAGGGAAATTAAGTTGTCATTTGTGAATGAAACTGTACCTGTCATTGTTCAATTATATCATCACATTTTCGTTTTTTGGCTGGCTTGTCACTAAGCGGACAAAGGGTTTTAATATTTTTTATTTAAAAAGTTTACATTTAAGATTATAAAGGGAGAGCATCTTGATATATTGCGCTTCTTGGACTACTCTAATAACAGTCTTGATGCCATGCAGAAGGAATGCAGAACCAACAGAATGTACAACTAGGAGCCTGGCATACTCATTGACCATAGAGCCCTGTACCGATCCAGTTGCACAAACATGACAAAACTGATAGAGAAGAACATTGATCTCATTTGTGTTATTTTCTGCCACATTCAACCCCCCCTTTTTTCTCACTCATGTCTCACTTCAGTTGCCTCCTCAAAAGGTGTAATCCTCTTTCACCAGCTCTGACACAGCGTCGCTGTTTGACAGTGTGTTAACACCTGCACTAAAAAACCCTTTCTGCAAAGAAAGACGGAAAGGTGACAAGAAATCACAGACATTCAATTCTTACTATTACATTGCAGAAAGCTAGAACCAGAGCTAGTCAATAATATATTACGAGGAAAGTTCCATGCTGTGTCCATGGCAACTTGTCCAGTTGCCATAATTGCAGAGATCCCCCTATCCCCGGCCTTGTTGACACAGCACCTTATCTGGGATTCTGGTCAGTCACTCGCCAAGTAGCTTTTCAAATCCTGTCAGGCTACTACGTATATAGCCATCCTTGAGCTGGTGAGCAGGCCCCATGCCTCAATAGTCTGAATTCAGCTGGACCACGGCCCACTCTCTCAGTCCACAGACTGTGATTAACTTGTAAGCTCTGGTAAAAAAAAATAAAAAAAACACGAAGCACATACCCATGGTGAAGCCCTGATTAAAGATAAGCATAGAACACTTGGGAAAATACCATCCTTTTAAATTTTCAATGGACTACTAAACTCTTAAAATATTTTTACATTTTCTTTCTACATCACTTATTTTTAACACGTGTAGTAGATCATGTGTTGTCAGCATCAGTGATCTCCTAATTTATTTTGATTGGTACTCAGGACCTCAGTTTCCACGGGTTACCGTCCCTTATTGTTGCTTTGGAACTGCTCTAAAGACCAAGCTGAATGACACTTACTACTATGTTTAAACTTGTGCAAGACATTAGGCCAATGCACATACTAGAACCAAAGAACAGTAAAAACCATAAGAAATTTTAAAGGGACATATTACCTATGGTCTCTATGGTATTATAATGTTTTCATTCTGGGTTTTTTCCTCCAATGAGCCCAATCAATTGGAAAGTGACCATCTGCCATGGTGCAAGTCCTACTGAAGCAAAGGTAATGAACAAAATGTCTCCTATTTCACACAAATGTGTCATAAGGATCATCACTTGCCATGTGTAGGTCTTCTCTAGGACACAGGGCTGTAGGGACATTACTCTTAGCAAACATACAGACTATATTGTTGCACAGAGAAACTAGCTAAACCAATAACTTACTGATGATGGAATTCATTAAAGAGCTGAAAGGCTATTGCACCATCATCAGCCATAAAATATAAAAGCAGAATGGGATACTGTTATATTTCACCAGGATTATCGTGCATACAATATAGGGTTTAGATATTTAAATTGATTTTTTTTTTGTTCTCAATAAGCCTCTCAAAGTACTACAAGGTTAAGGCTGAACCTTATCAAAAGGCCTATTCACTTGCTCATACTGTGGCCATTGTGGCCCAAACACAAAAGGGATCTCCAGATTATTTTGATGAGAAAACAAAAATGTTTTCTGTTCAGTGGAAATGTGAGTGTGACAAGGACACTCCACAATGATTGTCTACTTTAAATTCAGCCATTGATTTGTCTTGGTTCTGATGAGGGCTAAACAGCTGCTTATAAATAACCTAGCATTTACTAGCATTATCCTTTTTTCCACTCTTCCAATGACAAGGTTGTTTGCTGGGGGGGATTTAGTTTGATAGAAGAGTGTTGCCTATAGCATTAGTTTGTAACCACAGGAAACTCAGCTGGAATCCTTCAGGTTTTGCTTTCTCTCCCTCCTCAACAGCACTGGCAACGGAAGTCCGCGGAGGATAATGTAACCTATAGTCAAGATTTTCTCACAGTGCTGAGTCTATAATCCACAGATATCCTTTACAAAAGAATGTATTTGAAAGAAGTCAGGTTCACTCAGGGGAGGATGAGAAGGAAAATATTGCCAGCCTAAAAGCTGGGCAGCTTTAAAATGGTATTTTATAAAGTTACCCTTTAACTGTTTAATATTATTTGGGTAAACTGTCATTAAAACCATTGAATTTAGACACAATAACGTTAGTTTGCAAACCATTCCACTACAGGCACATTTAACAGCTGACATGGATTTGACAAGAGTTGTAAAAAGGTATGCTGTGTATTGGGGCTGACATAGTAAAACCCATTCACTTAAGACATGGTTTTTGCCTTCAGAAAATAGCTATGACACATTATAGTCTGAAAACGGATGTTGGCACAATGTCTGACATAGGAAGCATTGACAAGTCTGCATGTCATTTAAACCAAATCCCACTGTAGCTCACTGCAACAACAAAAAAATGTGTCTTTGGATGTCTACATCCAACTATAAAGGCAGGACACTCCTTTTGTGTGTGTGTGTGTGTGTGTGTGTGGCTCAATTATCTTGAGAACTGGGCACTGTATGAAGTTGACAATTTCCAGGTTTATTGCCCAATACCCAAGGATGTCCGTGTTATGGATGAGTGACTTTAAGTGTGATAAATAGAAATATGTAAGCGCATTCGCCGCCATATTGAGCTGCACTAAGCAATGGAGCCATGGATCTCTCAAGAAATAAATATACACATGTTTGCCAGTGCAGTGCCACAGGCACTCGCCACCAACGGGCACTGCACTAGTACAATGAAAAAACATTTCCATCTACAGTAATTTCCATACTAATAAAGAATATAACTGTAATCATAATTTAATAACATTTTATGTTGTGATGTGTCACATAAAGTATTGTGCCTCACTGTGGATGGATGCGAAATATCAGGCTTTTGAATGAACCCCATGTGTATACGTGCAACGGTTCTCCACAGTGACACAGAAGTGCTGGGATGCCAACCTCATTTGTATTCTCCACCAGCCAGTTCCCTCCAGTTCATTTACATCTTCTCCCTCCATAGCAACAGCGGTAGGGATATCAGAAGCATCTCTGATATAGGTACATGACTCTGAAAAATATCTTGTCATTTATCTCAGAAAATACATCATAAAAACCTCTCACGTTGTTTTTCCTCCTTTGGTGCTCAGGTGGGACTCTTTAAACAAAATGCACCCTGTCATTGAATCTTTCCGATTTCATAACCCTGTCTCCTACTCACTTGTGGATAGACACACAAGCCCACACAGGGACAAAATGAGTCTTTTGAACCCATATATACAGAATTAGCATAGAATGGCTAACAAAGATATCCAGCTACTACATTATTGTCTCAGCATTACTGAAAATACAGAATTTACTGCAATGCACATAGCAGATGAGTATATTTATATAAATATCACACTATTTTATAAACGTTTGACAACAGGTTTCTATAGTATATTAATTCATAATTCTGAGAGGGGGGAGCATTAAGCATTGCACAATGTTTTAGTCATTTCTTTTTTTTATTTTTTTATGTTGAAATAGAACATCATTGAGCCACAGGGAAATAAAGCTCATCGGTATCCTTGTACACTTGTATGTAAATCAACATTTAAGCCTAATTAGGCACTAGGGGGCTCATCAAGGTCATGAATTCAGTTTTTTATAATGCATTATTGACTACACATCATCTGCAGGTTTTGGCTGACTGCGCTAACACAGGCGGTATGTCATTCTGAAGTTGAATATTGGATAGCCCTCAGGCCAGGGTTTTTTTTCCAGGTCACAAAAAAGTAAGGACATCTTCACGTAATGATATGGCTAGGATGACCATCAGAAAATGTGTGTTCTTTTGGAATAGCCATCGGTGGTCTAGGGCCTTTTTACAATATGTCATAATAAGTGAAACAGGACAGAGCAGCTTTCAACCGAACTCTGATTTGAGTCGAGAGAGAGAGGGGTCACTATTGTGAGTTGCGGCGAGCAGACCTTTTGACTGCATCTGCAAGCCTCATAATTGACATACTTCAAACATTATCATCTCATCAATAAAGTTATCGTTTGTTGACCTAGACTAGGCCCTACTTCATGTCCTCTATTAAAACTTCAAAAATAACAGTCAGAGACTCTGAGAGAGAAGAATTCCCCTAATCTCTGCTCCAATGATCCATTTTATGTTCCTCGACCCAATAAGGGAGCATTCCCCCTTGAGTCAGCAGTGGCATCTCACGCAAATGAGAAGGGTCCTTCTGCTCCATTTTCTGTTTCCACATGGAGTTCCTTGCTTAGACCATGATGCCGTTTCCTCACTGTATAAGAATACATTTGTGCCACATTATTGAGACTGAGCTTCCCCACCTGGTATTTAAATTCCCTGGCCAGCGAGGTAGACATGCCCACATGACACTTGTGCGCAAGCTGGATTCTTTATGCACTAGTCTTAAGGCTGGGAGCTGGGCTAGAATAGTTCCTGGGTTGGGCCGATTGCTATGTGAAACAATACTGTTCAATTCAGAGCAATGATCTGGCCTCCTTCCTGATGGGCCTTGCTCAACAGAATTCCCATGTGATACTACCTTGGTAATTCAGAGGAAATATTGAAGTATCTGAAAGTAAAACGACTCATAGCATTACAATGTCATTACTATATTGTGGCTGACAATAATCTTGTTTCAAATGATAATTTTTTCAAATCTATGGTTCTGACATCAAGAAGGTTCCCCTCGCCAGGTTTTCTGATAAAAAAAATGACATTTGGATTAACCTCTTTGAATCAAGTGCAAGGACAAAGCATACCTCTGACCATTCTCATTCTTCTCTCTGTTTTCAGCACTCAAACTGACACAGCAGGAGGACTTTGATTTTCCCATTTTAAAAGGTTTATCAGATGTCTCTCATGCTTAGAGCTTTAATTATTGCTTGTTGACTTTTTAACACTTGTTATTTGGAAATTCCCCCAAAGTAGTGCAAAAAAGTACTGGAAATTAGGTTACAAGGCAACAATTAACCAAGCTCAAAGCTCCAGCTGTGATAAGTCAGTATCATAAAGGCTAGCAGACAAACCAAAAGGGATCGCTATGAACAACTTATTACTTTGATACTGATTGTTAACTGGATTCCTAAAGGGAATACACACCATATATTAGTTAATGATTATTTGCATAACTATCATTCACTTCTGAATCATGCTAAAGTACGGAGGCCTGCGGCTTCTGACACACAAAGAGACTCAGAGGTCAAATGATTCACAAGGTCAGGGGCTGACTCACAGGGTGAGGTTATAATGATTCCTCAATGCATCAAGGACTTGGCTGTCGTATGCTAAGCTTGACAGAAAGTAAATCAACTCTTAATGAGCTTTCAACTCTAAATAAAAGCCACAAATACAGACGTTTCTGATTAAATAGATTAATAACTGATAAAAAATTAAACACGTCAAGTGATGGCTGGTATACAGAGAAGAGACAAAAAAAAAATCCAGAACAAAGAGGGGGGAAATTATTGGGCAAAACTGCCTCCATGAGGGGGCAGGGTCTTTCCTGCATAGAGAATTAAGAGGCGGCCAACTCCGTAAAAGTTTTTGCCGCCTCCAGCTCTCGACAAAAATTTTGTTGTCTTCATTGAAAACAAAATTTTCTAACAACGGTTGCTTTCTGTGGTTATTTTGTATACAACTTTAATTGCGGCACTACGCCAATGTGGTGGAACTGTATCGTAATAAGCACAGTGCACCGGGAGAAGCGCTGCCAAATCTTTTTTTCTCCTAGAATGTTTCAGGCGGCGCTGTGATAGTTCATGGTTGTTTATATAGGTGAATGTTGTGTCTTTTGGATCTAAGCCAGTCCCATTCCATATAAAAGTAAAACGTTACATAACGTTAACTAACGTTACATCGCATCAGTGTAATGTATTCAACTTTGCTTTGTTTAGCAAAGTTAAATGAAATTAGCTTTAACGTGATAATTGTAATTCTTATCAATTTATTTTAACGAATAATTGGTACTTGTAAAAAGTGTTTTCTTGAGCCAGTTGAAGGCATGGTACACATGCACACATGCACATGATCAGGATGTTACCACTTCCACCTCATTTGAGCCAGGAAAAACCCTGAGTGTGTACTCAGAGTTCCTTCATAAGACATTGCTCCTAAAACCTGTATATTTATGGGTCTACCCTTACCGCCTCTGGTTTACAGGACTCACTTGAGGATTTATAGCTGCTCTAAATCAGGCTTGAAAGCAAGAGGACAGAGGGGGTTTTACTGAGGTCAAGGAGGAATACTTAGCTTTCTTGAATTTGTATGGGAATTTATCTGTAAAATGGTTCCACTATGTGTTAGGCTCTTGCAATTTGTGTCTATTTGATGTGACATTCAGTATAATGTTATATTTATTTAAAGCCTGACTATCATTGAATCCCTCCTCTATCGGTTTGCTCTATATGTTGAAGGTAGTAATCATAAACTCATGAATTTCTGTGCTTTGGTCCCCCTGCCTCTCAATGGTCAGAATTGGCCACCCTGATTGCATACCTTAGAACACCTGCAGTTTCTCTGACTTTACATGTTTTTTATTTGTCTGAAAAAGAAAAGCCCCTAAATTGATGGTTTCCCGAATTGTGCTTCACCAAGAAGTTCATCCTCGTTTCTTCAAAGGTCACTCATTAAGAGGAAGGTTTTTGAGGTCAAAATCAGAGGGACAATAAGCAAATCAGAATACAGAATTACAGACCATTATACTTTTGCCAATCATAACTTTGTCTACTGGACTATGCCATTAGTGACAAGTAGTTGTTTCTGGGAAGTCATAAGCCCCGTACATAAGCACTGCGCTCAGATTAACACGAGTCACATTCAATGAATATTGCTATTGGTGTAACCTTAATTCTGTACTTTCTAATCACCTTAAAATTCCACAATATTAAGGTAGCAACAGGAAACCGCTTCACTTTTAAACTGTGACCCCACTGAGCTTGTGCACCCACCATGTATCCTGGATTCTGTTTTATATCACATCTTTGTTAGTTAATCTGCAACTTCCCTCATCTGTTTGTTCTTGAGTAAACACTTTGGCTTTACACCTTAGATCGACAGCAACACTTATGAGCCTCCAAAAATTTTTTTTCATATTTTCTTTTAAAGTATTTTGTGGACATAGAGCAACAATTTGAGAAGCCAAAGAAAACAACTGTGTAAAGGAACACACTGCAGCTTTGAGTGCTCATTGTGTGAATGATAAATACAAGGCATCAGGGAATTGCATTATTGCCAAGCCTTTTTAAGTAAACAGTTTTGGAAAAATCAGTTACAGCAACAACTTCCTTCTGTTAATTCTCACAAAGGAGTGATTCATATAACAAACAGACACAGTATAGCCAATAACAATTCACAATTGGACATTCAAAGATATTTTTCCCAAACAACAAACATTCCTCATGCCATGTCTGCAACAGATACATTAGAGGCACCAACAAAAATGCTAAACAACAGAAGTTCCATGTAATTGTGGTTTTGATATAGGCCGTTTCACAAAAGATTGATAAGATATATCTGTTTGTCCCCCTTCTAGTGTTCAGAGAATGGAATATGCAGCTATCTGACTAAGGTCTGCTGATTATTTTTGATATACTTGTTGGGGACTCAGATGGAGAGAGAGAAGCAGAACACCAATGGGATGTGGGTAGATGACAACAGGCTGAGCCCCCACTTGGTTGTGGGATTTATGAGAGATGTCTATCCAGTGATATTTTTGTGTTTTTTTGTCTTAAGTGTGTTGTTTTCCTGAAGTCCATGAGTTGTCATTTACTTAATATTTTAAACTTACAAGCATACCAAGGACCAGAACTAACTAACTGGTAGTTAAATAGATCATAAACTACTGTTGGCCAAGCCTTCACTGCAACTGTTAAGTTTACAAATCGAGAGTGTGGATGTAGTTTATACACAGTGTATCCACTGCCTGTGCTGCCAAATCTGTATGATGGGGGAGATCAGTGAGTTACAGATGGTGACAGCAAACAGCAAACTAATGATGCTTCTCAAGGTTATCCCTGCATAAATAACCATTAGGAGTAATGCTGATGCAGCAGCCCAAACTGTTGGAACCTGACATGGAGCATATAGAAAAAGTATAAAATCTTAGGCAAGGGATTTGGCTAGTAATAATAATCATCATGATCAAGTGTTCCCTTTATTAAACTGTTTCAAATTCTTCCATTCCCTAGGTATTTGGTGGCTACGTAGGTGGGCAAGCACTCCATCAGGGGGATGAGTGTTTAGGTGATGAGTGTTTAGAATATTGTCACAGTCCCCTCCATGGTCTTGCATGACAAACACCAACCTGGGGCCAGCTGTGACAAAGCCTTAATCCATTAAATCCCTCCTTCCTTTGCTGAAAATCCTAATGAGGATTTAAAGTGCTCAGCAGGGTGGAGACCAGGGGGCCTGCAGTCACACCTTGCCACGGCTTGCTCTCAGGGGGCTATCGTCCTCTTATCTCCTTATCTGCAAGGGCTGGCCAATGATGAAAGAGTCTAGCAGCATGATGGTTCTTTGTACATAGGCCCAACACTGGCCCTAGGAAGGTAGATTCAACAGTCTGCCACAAACAATCGAGATGGACATCAGGGGGATCTAATCGCCTTCGAACGCCAATCCTTAGTTTTTTAGCTAGTTTGTTTTATTTTCTTGATTATTTTTTATATATTTTTCCTTACCTTGTTGTTCAAACTGGAAGTCATAAACGTTTAGTATTTTGACATCAACAAAAGAGGGACATTTAATAGCCATTCTCTGTTGCCCTTGAGTACTTCAAACATTTCAAGCTCTGAAAAGAAACAATACTGGTTTCAGGCCTAGTGGAAGAAAAAAGATTTCTGTGTCAGCATTGCCCACATATATTCTACCACTGAATGAGCTAGAAAAAAGGTTCATACCCTGGCCTGCTCTACGTGACCTTAACTTGTGTGAATGAACAGGTAAGCAGCAGGAGAAATGTTTAACCTGACATGAAAACAAACAATCATCTGCTGCTTATGAATAGGGTTGGTTGGAGGGGTGGGGGGTTCTACCAACTGTATGTTACACCAGTTGGATCCATAAGAAATACACTACGTTCCAGAAAAAATACATGCAGTTATAAGCAGGGACACTTCTCTTTTAAAAACGTTCTGCCAAGTACCTTTCTCTCTCTCCCTTTCTCTGTCTGTTTATCTGTCTGTCTGTCGAAGGCTCACATAAATTAAGCTAATAGTGCTTTCTGCTATTACAGACAAACTCCAGAGGTCAAATTACGCCCAAAATCATGTGTAAATTGCTGTGCTAATTTCATCATCTGTTGAAATAAGGGTATCAGAATTTTGCTTTTTTGTAAAATAAATTCAATGTCATACTTTGAAGGCTTCTCTAAGATAAAATCTATAAAAGACAAAAATATGTCTTCAAAGACAATCACACAAAATGATAAAGGTACAGGTGGGTTGATATACGATAAATCTCTAACCAGGTCAAAGCCAGACTTACTGATCACAGCATTAGAATATTCATATTTTTTGGATACAATACAGCCTATGTGTAATTTATTCAGTAAGCTTAAGTACCTAACACCCTCTTATAAACAAGGAGTTACAGTAAAATCGAATGAACAGTCAAAACATATATGAAGTTATCTTACAGCACACCTATGAGTGGTGTGGTAAGGACTGAATCTATTTCTCATGTGGAAGAGCCTTAACATTAGTGACCTCAAGCACAAAATTACATAAGATGATCTCATAGGGTTGAGAGTAGATCTGTAGGTCGATACAATGTTTAACTTAATTTAAGCAAAAAGTTAATGGTTACTTGAGAAACCATATACTACTACAAAAAATATGTCCTCCAGCTACTGTAGGCAATCTCACGGAAGTGGACTAGAAGAGGATTATAATGTGGAAAGTAAGAGATGAAGGACACAGGCACTTCCACGCAGTCCACTTATGGAGTCAGATGCAGAAGATACAAAGTGAGTTTGTGAAGGATGTTTGCAAGGAGCAAAATCCCTTGGTACCATTACTCTTGCAGAGTCTCCTAAAAAAACAGGAAAACCTATAGCTATTGACAGCACGGCTGCAGTAACCCATTTAATTCAATTAAAAAAATGCATTAAAAAGATATTAGGGACAGGATGCAGTTTAATGAAGCATGTTTACTTGGGGATATTGTTCATAATGAACTGTTGTTGGACTGAACTGATTCCTGTGTGCGGAATGAGACAGAATGACAAAGGGTTCTAAGCAGCATACTAAACTTAAGGTGAATGACAAATTGAATCATACTGAGACAGACGCATCTATTTATATACACAGACCTAAAAATGGTGACCACTGACTTTGCCTACAGCTGATTTTAATGATGATATCTCTCATGTCAGACATATACATGTAGGACAAATGATTAGCGTCAGTGCTAACCTTGGTCATTCCCAAATTCATTCAGCCCACAGGCTATGAAATAGAATCAAACATCAAACATCACAGAAAAAAACGCAATGTGGCTAAGAATTGTACTGTATGTAAAGTATCACACACTGATTATTATTTATGTAATTTGGTGCATAACTATCTGATTTGGGGTTTGACTAAATAAACCCTTTTCCATCTTAACTTAATCAAGGTGCCAAACAAGTCTGTTACAAAGGAATAGTGAACAGTTGGCACAAATTAACTGAAATACTAGTGCCTGTGCTGAAGTATTTCATTGACAAAAGGCCAAGTTTAAAACCTAAGATTCTGAGCAATTCCTGGTAAGCCATATAATGTGTATATGAGATATAGTTCTGGAGTTTGACATTGTATTAATTTAATCATAATTTACTACAATTTAAACATGATATTTTCTGTGGAAAATATATGCATGCCATGAGACGGATTGTGTGTGTATGAATATAAACATGTCTGCTTTGATGTCACCAGGGACAAGTGATGCTTTGATCAGAAAATCTGATGAATCACAATTTATAAACTAATGAAACCACTCCAGATTATCTCTTTACTTAGAGACACAGTATTATTTGTCAGTAGAGCAGGCAATCAAAGGAAAAGCTCTGGTAAAAGTGACCCTTGTGGGTTTATATTGCTAAATTTGAGCATGACAACAAATGCTTCCTACCTTGAACATGGTTCTCTCAATGTAAAAGTTGACACAAAGCTAATTGCCACTACAGACATGAACATTTCTGAGTTTGAAACATTTCAATACTGCAATCCATGTGCTGTAATTAAAAGAGAGTGAGAGCCATGTGTACTTACCCTCTGATGAATGTACTTGGGCCAGTACAACAACAAGCCCATAGAAGGTTGGTAGTTTCCACAGAAAGCATGCCATCATGCTGTATGTGGATGGTCTCTCCGCAAAATTATGCTGAGTTAAAAGTGGCTAAAAAGGTCCAGGCCAGCAGCTTTCAAAGATGTTCATTGTTTATCCTCTCACCTGCAAAGGAAAGGAAGACCTACGTTCAGCCTCATATTTCTTCCAGGGGAGTTTTCAGCAATGTTTTCTCCTTGCAATATATACATAATGTTAGGACATCCTTGTTACCCCCTCATTGCAATTGCAGTATTCTTCCATTGCAACAAGAATACAACCCCAAACTGTGAAATTGTAAACATCCATACAAGCCAGTAAAAGGCCAGAAGGTCAATAATACTGAGAAGGGAAATCCCTTAATGGAAGCTAAGTGTTGGCCATTTCATTCAAGGGGAATGTGACTAGAGCTGCAGCCACGCAGATAAGCCCCTCCCCATCTACATGACCAACAGCCAGTCCTGCTAATTCAGTTATCTTCTCCCCAAAATAAACAAACAAGCAATGCTAGCAAATGGGGTGTCAGGTGGCTGAGCGGTTAGGGAATCGGGCTAGTACTCAAAAGGTTGCGTGTTTGATTCCCGGCCGTGCCAAATTATGTTGTGTCCTTGGGCAAGGCACTTCACTGTACTGGGGGTATGTCCCTGTACTTACTGTAAAACGCTCTGGATAAGAGCGTCTGCTAAATGACTAGATGTTAATGGCTAGCAACGATGCCTTGTTGTGAGAGAACACAATCCAAATGACCTCCTTGGGCCCCAACTCCCTCTGGACTAAATCACTCTCCTTCCATCACAAACCATACACAACTGTTGCTCACGTACCGGCCTGTTTGGTTTTTCTTACTGCCACAAACAAAAACAGCCACCCTCTGACAGTGAACAAAACACTGGCCAACCACAGGCAAAGCCCAGTGCTTACTTGGAGCCTAGACATGCATTTCACAACCCAAACAGCTCCCCTTTTGTCTGTGTTTGAAAAACTGTGCCCATATTCTTCTCCCCTGAACCATCAGCACATGCACCCAGGGAAACACTGTCACTCTGGTAACAAGGCACTTTTTTTCATTCTACATCCCTCAAATCCCCATATAGTGAACTGTAGAACTAGAGCTGAATGCAGAAAAAAAGGCATGTTAATAAAGCCTGTTTCTGATGTGCATTACTAAATGCAGACCCAACTCCTGTCATCTGTTTCTTTTCTTGTTCACTGTAAATGTGGTACAGTGGTAATAAAGTTTGTCTCATTGAATTGTACAATATTTGATTAGTCTATTATGTGAAGTAGTGCACATCACAGTGAAAACATGTATAGCATGCATATTGGTACACTAAATGTATCTTGAACTGGCACATAAACTAATTTGGAATGGCAAATTTGACCTGAGACCTCTAACTTGATTTATTCAAAACAGTTGAAAATAAAATGGTACATAGGACATTGGCTACGCGCAATGTTTTTGGGGCTATCTTGTTGTTATTATCAGTGACCTATGCACTTGTAAAGCTCTGTCTTGGAAGTCGCTTTGGATAAAAGCATCTACTAAATAAATAAATCTAATGTAAATGTAGTACCACAGGAATGCGGGCATTCTGTTTGAATGAGAATTTGATGCTCACAAGCCGACACATGCATGTGTCCACTCTTACTAGCCCAGGCACGCATGAGTTTAGGCTTACCTTGAGTATGATTCCCTTCTCACATAGATAATATTTTTGTTCCCAAATCAGGACTGGATTAAGACTAGTTTATCACTTTTGAGATGTTCTGAAGTTTTTAACATTTGCCAGAGGGCAAGCCTTTCCTTACTTCTGGAATGTTTTGAAGGATCAAGGTCTACGTGGAACTGCTCCTGTATTTACTTTATTTTACATCCTTAGCCTAACCAAGTTGATCAATTGTGTGGTCAATATCGGGTTCAACAGCTAATACTTTTAATGCAAATCACTATTGTCGTTCTGGGGTGTCAGAATAAAAATGACCTAAAATGTCTGTTTGTTAGCTGGAGACAATTATCCTGTAACAAAGTGAACATGCTTTGAACTCATTCAGCATTTAGGGTAATGCTTGTGACAAGCACCTATTTACTGAGAAAGCCTGTAAAAAAAGGACATGATACCTTCAATGCTGCTGCCTCCAAGGCAGCCAGGGGGTATTCCAGGTAGCGGGTTTAGCAAACTCTGAGATTAACCCTGAACTCTGAGTTGAGTTACTCTAAAATGGGAAACTCCGAAAATTCGGTTCCAGAAAAACTGATATGAATTTGTTAACTCATCTCGGAGTATGTCAACTCAGAGTTAAGCGCTGGCATGAGAACTATTAAAAGCCAACATCAATGGAGCTCTGATAATAGGATCCACCATGGGCACCCGGCGACAAAAAACATTGTCCTACTTCAACAAACTTCAGACAAGTTTTATTTTGTGTTTCTGGTCGAGCACATATTCCGGAAAAAGCCAACACGGCTGTGCAGCGTATACAAGTGGCGTGGAAGACAATTGCTGCCGAGTCAATGCATACATTTGAAGGCAATAGCCAGTCCATACATTGTTTACCCCACCGTCCGTTAATATTAGAAAAGGTGGTGGACTTAATAAAATAGCATGTTTAATGTTTTATTAAATATAAAAACATACTTAGAACAGGTATTGCATATTTTGCTTAGGCTATACGCTTGTGATTGTAGCCTCGACGTCACCATGGTTTTAATCATATTCAACATGATAAAGTCTAAATATCAATTGGTGTCTATTTCAACTTGTAGTAGCAGTTTCCCCCAACAGAATGCTTTTCATCAAAGGGTGATGATGATGGTTAAGATGACGAAGAGACATTAATGACTGCTGCCGCAGAAATGGATGCAGCGAATTATGTATGGTAGCTACTGGTGGTTCTCTCTCCATGTACTTTTATTTACAGGCTTGTGTGGAATTGTCAGTTACACTGACATTATGAGAATAATGACTATAAAAAAGTATTTGCACATTCCGACAACAGAGCATTGGACGCTGTATAAGTGAGATGTTCATTTAATGGCAGGTGAATTATACATGTGGAACTGTGAAATGTAATGCAATATCATGTATTCCCAGTTACAAGTAAATTGGTTGTACAAACTGCATCTCATGAAGAAAGTGTCAAAAACTGACCAAGAGATGGTGTAGGCCTATTTAGGGTAGAAGAATAAAGGCTAATCTTGTAAAAGATTTACTGGAACACCAGTTACAGGAAGATGCATGGTCACAGGTTACCTTAATCATAGGAACAATAACCTATATGAATATTAATTGTAGAATTTTCTGAATTTCTATTTTGACCAAGAGATGGTGTACTTAGGGCAGAAGAATAAAGGCTGATCTTGTAAGGCTATCAACCTGCCCCCACCTCTCATATGGTAAAATATGGAGTTACTGGATGGAGTCTCAACTTCATGCTTACTGTAACATTGCTAGTCATGTTGATAAGTAAGGGGTCAAGATTGTGGTGTGATTGTAGTTGTTCCTGGGTATAAAAGGAATTGTGAAGCATTGTTCTGTGGATTCTTGATCTCCTGAGACCTTCTCCTCAGCTCTGGCTTGTCCTCTTCTTCCTCACCTCTTGCTTTCTATCTCTGGTTTACAATAATCATGGCAGAATAGGAATAGTTAACTTTCATTGATTTCATTCATTTGCAATATGATTACATTATCATATTATTTAACCTTAATTTGACCATTCTTGCTCTGATTTAACCCATGGAGTCAAATAACTGTAATTCCATTGGTATTGGCATTATTTGGTTAATGTTAATACACAGTTCAGTTTCCCATCTTCCTTCAAACCATAGGGGAATTAGTTTCAGTTGTTTGGCCAATATTGACCCCCTATAATCTTGAAATAGCCTAGATTTGCTGAAACACCAGTTACAGGACGGTACATGGTGAATCATGTAAATTGTAGGAAGTTGGAACAATAGACAATAAAAATACTCATTAGATTTCTATTTGGAGGCAATGAAGATGACTACATACAAAATACAATTTCAATTATTTGTCTTTATTTCAGTGCCAAAAAGCATTTGGTCAGTTCTGAGTGTAACATTAGCGATGAAGGCCCAAGGGGCATAGAATGTTGCTAAAATAAATTACAGATTGTGACGGGAAACGGCAACGTTAACTTAGGTATTCATCAGGGAATTCAAGCACATCAAATTGAAGTCTTAAAATCGGGGGTATTCCAGGTAGCGGGTTTAGTGAAAACTTTGAGTTGTTTAACCCTGAAAAGAGGCATACTCCGAGTTCCACGTTCCAGAAAGAGACTATCTAAAGTGTGGTGAAGTATGACAACATTTTTTGTTGTCGGTTGCCAAGGTGAATCCTATTATCGGAGCTCCATAGATGTTGGCTTTTGGTAGTATTCATGCACGCGCTAAACTCCGAGTTGCCGTACTCCGAGTTGAGTTAACAAATTCATATCAGCTTTTCTGGAACCTAGTTTGTTAAACCCGCTACCTGGAATACTCCCCAGGACTCCCCCACATAGAAAATAAATAAACAAATACAGAGAGAAGATCCCTAATACATGGAGATGGGTGTAATGTAAATCAACAATAACAGTTTGATACTTTAAGAATCTTTATATCATGCTGGGAGTGTTTAAGATGCTGAGACACCAAAGGCAACCATGGGGGGAGGGGGTTTGTCTAGCAACGTTCTCCTCATTAACCAGGCCGGGGTATCCCTTCTCAGCTGGAGATCTTTTTTCCTTCTCAGCTAGTACAGCAACATTCGGTGTTCACAACATTCGGTGTTCATACCCTGACTGTTTCCTCAAATATCCCTTGACCATGGATCTGATCTCAAACTGGTTCTGTAAGGTTCCACATCCTGTTGTACTGTGTGTGTACAACTTGTCTATATGTATATGTGTGTAAGTAGATATATAGATTGATAGACAGAGAAAGACAGAGAGGGAGAATGTGCATGTGCATGAGTGTGGATGGGGGAATCATAATCACACCCTCTAATTCACCAGACATATGATAAGAGGTAATGTTCTGTAAATGTTAAGCACAGATGCCAAATGGCAACAGGCACTGCATTGTTTTGGCTGAATATGAAGCTAATGCAGACAGATGTTTAAGTTCTCTATGAGTTAGTGAAGCCACAGGGGCATGGACCCAGAGGCTTTAAACATATGTGAACGCAACATATTTTCTTTTTCCAACAGCAGTGACAGCAGACCGTTTTTAACTGGATGCAAGTCTGATAAAGGGTGGGCAATTGCCCAATGCGCTCCATGATCAAAATGCAAAAGAGTTAAGTATTTGGGCGGAAAGGACCTGTCAAAAGGAAAGGGGGGGTTTAATGGATTAAGACAGTTTGAAAATGGAATGGTAGGGGGGTTTAAACAAGAGGCAGATGTGAAAGAATGTCGAGTCAATTGGACAAAGCTCCCAGTTGTCCCGATCACGCTGCTTAGAGGTATCCTAGAGAATAGGGGAAGATTTGGGCTATTCTATGAAACCAAGTCTGTATGAAAGGGGAGCACACGGGACAAAGAAAGTAAGAGGGGGAGAATACTAGGTTACAATAAAGGATTGACAGCCTGCAAGTCTTGCTTGACCCTTGTATTAGCCCACAGGCTTTCATCAAACTTGAAGAAAGAGCTGGGTTGTTAATTGTCACGCAACATCACAAGGATATAAGAATAGAAAGGAAAAAAACTGATCCAGAGAATCACTGAAATGTAAATCAGGAACAGTGAGGCAGCAATTTGTTGAATACATTTGGTTTTCATTCTGTTTTTTTCACAAGGCAGATGCACATGAATTCCTTTTTTTTTTTAACTGTTGCTACATAGCTATGCCTTTTAGGTAAAAATGTGTGACACCTTGGAACCCAGTCTGATAAAGCACTACTCAGGCTGCTGAGGAAATATATTCCTAAAAGAGATTGCGTTTCTTCTTTGACACTGCTGAAGATGTACAATTTGTAAGAGTAAATCAGAAAATTCGCACTCCAGTTGGGAGAGATTGGGTCAGTGATCAGATGAATCTGGAGCCCCACTGAGTTAGATATGGGGGAACAAAATCAGTCACTGACCTCTCCATGGAGGAAATGATTGAGAGCAGCACGGAGCAGTGCAGGAACAAGGGGTATGACTGGCACCACAACCAAACACTGTGTGACTGCTGTTGCCCTGAACAAATCCCCTAACCCTGCTGGGGCCTTGCCAGTGAAATATCAGGTCAAACACACATAGCTTTGCAAATCTAGGAGTGCAGAGGCAGAAAGGTTAGCTGAAAACTGAAAACATTACTTTGAGGCGTTCTTTCGGATGGCTTTGATCTTATGTAATGTGCATGTTTACATTTCCTAGCTAAAACAATGAAGACCTCAAGTATAGCACACATTAGTTGATCCACCATACAGTGATAAATGGGCAACAACATTTTATGAAACAGATGGGTTGAAAAATTTTGAATCCAACTGAATAAAATGTCAAATATTATCTAGGTAGCAACATTTAACATGGTATTATACAATTTGTTGTAATTACTGGATGTTAGTTTGTAAATCAATAATTACAAAGTTTATTGACGAATATAAAGTTAATTGGTGGACTATGCGGCCTGTAAATACAACAGTTGGGAATATCAGTGGCCATATAGAAAACAAATCCTTAAACTAATACTCAGTCAAGGAAATGCAAAATCGATCCAACTCATTATGAAAGATACCAACACCTGCATCTTTATGTGGATTACAGAAAGATTATGTGAAACTTTCCTTAAAGATGTTTCTATATTTTTACGTGTGGGAATTTTTCAGATTGATATAAAGAGACAGCTGGAGTGAGAGACAGGAACACAGTGAAAGGTATGGGAAGACATGCACAAAATGGCCCAGAGTGGCTCAAGGTTTCAGCCTTAGTGATATATGCTCTTACCTGGTACCCGCCATCATTTTCATCTTTTAGTGGAATAATCTTGAATGAAAATTTAAAAAGTAATTTCAATTTACTGATAGCACAAGACTATTCATTTCAGGTCCAAAGAGATAAGAATTACTCATAACCATAAAATAGTGTTTTTGCCATATGCTGCTCTGCCCAGAAATTAATAGACTAACATTAATACAAAAGAATTAATGAATTTAGAAGCCTACCATTATATTTACATTTACATTTAGTCATTTAGCAGACGCTCTTATCCAGACCGACTTAAAGTAAGTACAGGGACATTCCCCCGAGGCAAGTAGGGTGAAGTGCCTTGCACAAAGACACAATATCATTTGGCAGAGCCGGGAATCTAACTGGCGACCTTCAGATTACTAGCCCGATTCCTTAAAAAGCCACCTGACTCCCCCTTATATGGGCTATCTTGGTGAAACAGTTGTACCTGTCAATCAATATCAGTAAGTTCTTGACATTACCCATTTCTCCGTCAATGGAATATGCACTGCTTTAACATTGTGGATGTCAGGAGATACAATGTTGGGATTTAGCAGGATTTCAGCTCGAATCCATTGACCACAATCAAAGAAACACTGTTGTGTGTTTGGATTTGCCAAATTAGTTTTAGCAAATTAGCGATCACAAACGAAGCTCGGCTGTTGGCATAGACTTTAAGACTCTAAACCTCATCTTCTTGATTTCAATATGGTACATCCGTATTGTACTTATTAAAAAATAATACAGTATAGTATTGTCAGAGATGTCAAAGCAGGGATGTGGGGATGTGGGGATGTGGCACAAAAAAGCATTGGGTGTCAGGTCAATGTTGTCAGGTTAATCCGTGCTGACATACCCAGAATGAAATCGAACAAACTACACAGAGCACAGTTTTAGAATCTGTTAGGTTGCACAGGCCATGGCATAACAACACAAGGCCAATCTAGGCTGTAGATTCCTTTTTGAATCGCATATCACAGTACATGCAGAGTACAAAGTGCAAGAGTAGAAGAGAGAAGCAGCTTCCTAAAAAATCTTCAATTTTCCGAGGTACAGTACTTGACTTTACACTTTGATCATTCAACTGTGGGACATTTCCCATGACTTGCACTAGTGGGCAGCTTTGTCATTCTTTCTCTGTATGAGAAAGAAATGTGCAGTCAAATGGTTAAAAAACTGCTCTGTCCCCTGTTTAAAGAAGAGGCCTATTAATAATTCACTATGATTGTGAAGCATTATTCAACAGGATGATTTATTTTTAAGATGGTGGGTGGCAACATAAAATATGCCGAAGGTAACTGAGAAGATGACTTGAAGAAGCCACATCTAAAATGAAAGGGGGTAAAACAGTAAGCAGCCAATTTATCAGTGTTCTTGCACATGTTGAAGCTTCACAGACAAGGGAATGGCTACTGTTAGATGTGGCAGAGTTATGATCAAATATTTAAAAAAGATTGATTGGGTTAAAAAAATATAATGTTACATTTGATCAAAGGTGCTTATTTCTTAAATCTTTATAGTGTACCCCTTTTTGCGTAAGCACGGCATTTGATTCAAGCGTTGGACCCATTTGGCTGAGAGGAAGGATAAACAAAACCAAAATAAGGGACACCACATAATTTCAGCATTTGCAAAAATAGAAAGTCAAGTGAGGACCTTTACAGAAGAGCAACACAAACACATTCAGCCAGCATGGTTACCGACATGACATGCCTCAACCTCCACATTTCAATGCTGCAGTACTGTTCCATCTGTTTATTTTGATTGCCTTTTTCAAGACGAGACATGTTGTGTATGTCACAGCATCCCAAGCAAAGTATAGAGCACTGCTTCACATTGGGAAGCTCAAACAAAAGAAGTGGGTGAAATCTTTCCTGAGAACAATCAGTTGCCAGCCCTAAATCTCCAATCACTTATGACATAACTGACAGGTAATGCAGCTCGTTAAACCTGAAGGTATATTGACCTATTTTCAAAGACACAGACCAACCTAAAGGTCCATACATCTGCTGCCCACAAATGAATGGTTTACATGCTCCATTGCACAATGAACATGAAGCATAGTCTCACAAACAAAGACAAGAACAGGAATTTTATGATTCAATTACATCAATTTACTTGTTTCAAAGTGGATGGATTGTGTGGCTATATCATTTGATTTACGTTCTCTGAAAAAACAGGTTCAGTCGGTTTCAATCCCCATGCTCACTGAATTCTGTTTAGAGTGATGAAATAAGACAGCGGCATTCAGACTAAGCTCTCTTCTAAGTCATTACAGGGGCATTAGCATATTTACGCCTGATTTATACAAAGGATTGTATATTGGATTGGCTCATCGAACACACCCATCTGAATTATCAAGGCAGTGGGACCCTGAGTTGATTACTTCAGACTGGGATTGTGACTCACTTTGCACTTTGATACAGGGTAAATCATAAATGTAAAGATGAGTTACATCTTTTTTGAAAGGAATAATTGTCCCACAAAAACACTGGGATTGTAGTATTATTTCTAAGTACTATTTTCAGAAGAAGAAAAAATTGCCACAGTGCTTAATTTTTTTTTGCCACAATGACTATAACAACTCTTTTACCCTTTGCAAAAAAAAACAAACAGCTAAACTTTAGAGGCAACAAAATATATATTTTTAAGCACTGTATTATCAAGTATTAATATTGAACCTGATTGTAATATTTTTTTTCTAGGGATATGTGCCTTTTCTACAATAAATATTTTGCCATTAATCTTCCAAATAATCAGTCTTGGTATGATAAAAGAATACATTTTAATGTAGATGGCTTAGTGGCAAACTTACCATCTGTCACCACCCACGGTAGGACAGCCGATACAGCAATCACTAATTCTACACCTTGTGTATGTTTAAAATGTGTTTGCTCTTCTGTTATAACAAGGAACATAAAACAAACACATGGTGACATTTTCTACCTGTCATAAGGCACCCCCCCCACACACACACACACACACACACACACATACACCAAAAACAAACCCCTTAAAGGTTTACCAATTTCGTGTTCTACAAGCTGTTCAACAAATAGGGTCACACCTTTGAACTGGTATGCATAGAGACAGCATGAGCTGTATATTTGCATCTAAGTGTCTGTGCACAAGTACAGTTGCATCTAAGTGTGATTGCCACAGTTTGGAGTTCTACAAAATAACAATTCAATATGAATATGGAGTGTGATATGACAGCGCCATGCAGGGAGTGAGTGTAATACCTTGACAATTGCTCTTTGTTAGAAGGGATTCCCTCATTGGAATACAGCAGTGCCTCTGTGATATCTACCAAAACGTTTCTTGACATAAAAACACATTGACACCAAAATACAGCATTAGGCCACAGCAATAGAAGATTATCTTATTGTATGACTAAAGTCGCTTTAGCCAAGGTGATTGTTTAAAAAGGCTAAACCCAAGATTATTTCCTGTGGTACAAACAAGTCTTGGCATGAATATTGTCTTAGCTAACATATGCGGCAGGATATAGTGTCTTTCAAGAGTTCCCAGAATGTGTAATGTAAAATTTATTAAAATGTAGATGCTACCTCTATTAAATCTTTAATGATAACAGTGAGTTGTTGTATGGAAGATTATACATGTTTTGTGGGCAAAGATCCTTTTGATACACACCCAGTATTATACATGTACTCTTCGTTGCTATCATAGGCTACAGCAACGGGCTCTGCAATACTTAATACTGTATTAAATAGTGGTGGGCCGTTATTGGCGTTAATGTGCTGCGTTTACGGGAGACTCTTATTGCAAGATTTAAAAAATATCGCCATTAATCTATTCTCAATTTGGGTTGGGACCTGGGTCTATACTACGCAAGCTATGATGACTTTCACCTTCCTATTTTTGCGCGGATGTATACCTAGCCGAATTGCACTGTAGGGGGCGAGAACGAGTCTTCGAATCTGTGTGTATGCCTTGTGTATGAAATTACCACACCAAACGTGACGTGCTAACATGGATGCAGCTGTGAAGCTGCCTGGTTTGCTTCAGGGAAAATTTATTTTTAAGAAGCTTCCCAATGGAAACCTCGACAAGACAAAGGTTGTTTGCACCTTGTGCGATGCGAAATTAGTTTACTGTACGAGTTCTTCCAGTCTCAAATACCACCTAAACGCAAAGCATCCCTTAGCTAATGCGAAAGATGCCGGGCCAAGCACTGATTTAGCTTGGGCTGCACGATTAATCAAATTTTAATCACGATCACGATTTCGGCTTCCTACGATCAAATTCACGTGATCGAGCGATATTTTAAATGCGTCATTCCGTTAATAGAACGCTCCGTATAATGTTATTTTTTGGAAAGCCAATCTAATCTTCGACATCGGCTTCGTTTCATCTGCATGAAACGACCAGCGAGAGTTGCCGCTTGCAGTCAGGGAGGAGTTATAAACGGCTCTTTAAAGTCGGAACATTTGTCATTTTATGTATTGGGCTATTATAAACTCTTTCTCCAATCTGTAGGCTGCAGCCGGCTACGGCTCTGCATGGGGTCGAATACACCTAATGTCTGATCACAGATATTCCCTGCACCATGCAGCTTAGTTTCTAAATGTAGACGGTTACAGAGGCCCGGTCCACACTAGCCCGAGTACATTTTAAAACGCATACATGTGTCTTCGTTTGCACCTCCCGTTCACACTAATACGGCGTATTCGGACACTGAAAACTGAACTTTTCAAATACGCTCTCCTAGCCGGAGACATTTGAAAAGCCTGGTTCGCGTAGCTAGTGTGGACAGGGTCCACGGAGCTTTTCAGATACGATGACGTTCAGTTGCTATGGAATTAGGGGCAGCTTTCGCTCTATAGCTATAATGTCAAGATGAACATGGAAGGTGAAAGAAATATGCTGCTCCATCTTTATAATTTATTTACCAGTTTAGTTAGTGTACTTCAGGTACAAGTATTAGCCTATCACTTAATTGATAGCCAACGCGTTATTCCTACGCAGAAGGCGAGTTTTGTAGCCTACTCGGTGTGCCTGAACGATAGGGGGATAAGGCAGAGAAGACCGTAAATTCAAATATAGAGCGGTGATTCTGGGTGAGACCTGGCTGAACAGCTAGCTGGTGGGACAATTTTAAAACACCAAATAGTATTGCCAGAGGAGTATATAAACAGGGCACCGTGCCGGGAGGGAGGGGCAGGAGTGGCGTAACCATGACAACAATTGTCATGTACCCGTGTTAGTGTGGACAGCAAACATTTGGAAAAAGATATGAAACCGCTAGTGTGGACGGAGATCGTTTGGTTTTTATTGATTGTATATTTTGAGTTTTATTCACATCCATTTTGCAGGTACAATGCATTGTGACAATCAAATTTGATTAGGTTAGAATCAACAAATAATCGTGATAATTAATCGTGATCTAAAAATTGATCAAAATAATCGTGATTATCATTTTGGCCATAACCGTGCAGCCCTAGATGTAGCACAAGGGAAGAGTCGTCGTCAAACTACTATGTTTGCGTGCAACCAAGGCAAGCCCGTCAGCACAGCTCTATCAGCCAAGCTAACAAATCTCCTCCCTCATCTGGCTTGAGAAACCCGTTCTCAAAGACTTACTTTACCATTATTTGGGCACCACAAATATTCTGAATGGCTTCAGCAGAATTCAAATGAGCCATTTTGTTATCATAAATGATCAATTCCAAGTTTACAGTAAAATCAATCTTGATTGATGCCCTATGCCCACCACTAGTATTAAACCTTACTGTTCAATACATGACAAAGGTAAGCAGTTGCATTGAAATCTGTAATGTGATTGTGTAACGGATGTGGCATGAACAGGCACAACTCAATGGGATTTGTCATTTATTCGCTCCTGCAAAAGACAATGAAACAACAAATGGCCTTTTTCTTCTCTTTCTTTCTGCACCACAGCTTCCCTCAGTATTACAACATTAGTGTGAGATCTACACATTCTTAAAATACATACAAAGTACATTACATAATGTATTGAATGCACACTATTTGCCAAAAGTTATAACATTTAGCAAATATAGCTATATTAGCTGCAAGCAGCAATGAGGTGGCCAAGCAGTCATATGACCCAGAAAACATTTTAGACATCCTTCGAACAGGGTTTTGAGTCCTTATACAAAGTTCGGTGTGAATCCATCAAAGATTTGCTGAGATACGACCCAACTACCTGTTTGAATGCTTAAATGCACATTTTGATTGGCTGTAACGGGCAAACGGTTTCTAAAATCAAAAAAACATGTAATGGGCTTTGTGATGCTTGGTCTCAAGATAATATCTGCCGAATTTGGTGAAGATTGGAAAACATTTGTAGGAGTAGAGAAAACTTGTTTTTTCTGTAATTCCAAATGGCGGCCGCATCAATTCGGCTGTTATCATAAATGATCATGTGTCACACACGGGATGTCCCAAGATATCATGAGACAAAGGAATCACTTAATAAAGGCAAACAAATCAACAGTTATTGGCCAAAACACATTTTTGCTTCCTGCGGCCACACCAAGTTATCACATGACACCAAATTGATTGGACATCCTCAGAAGAGGGTTCCAAGTCAACCTACCAAGTTTAGTGGTGATGATAGGTGCGTTCGACATGACCCGACTTTAAGCGGCACTGCAGCCGGCTGCAGGCGGCTGACTTGAAACGGTGAATTCTGGTTAGACTTTTTGTCCGACTTGAGACGGCGCTTTCACGTAGCCATCAAAGTACCGTGAGATCGATTCGAGAACTGCCGGCTGTGTAACCGAGCGCATTTTCTCAAGAGCAACTGCACGGGTTCAAGGACGACACAGTTATTTCATGATTGGCTAGACTCACACACGACAACTTTGTGTTTTGTAATATTCGGACACCTTCAGTTTCGCCAATGCTCAAATCCGGACCAAACTGTTGAATTGAATTAAACATTTATGGAAGAAAGGGTTTTACTCCGCCTCTTCACTAACGGAAAGACTACGTTTAATTATAAATATGACGTCAACGCAGCAAACCACGAGAAGCTGAAATGTCCGACTTCACAGAGCCGTTTTCAACTCCTCCCCGACTCCTTTCTCAAGGAGTTGCTGAGATATGACCATACTTCCTGTTTGGTTGTTTTTTTGCCGATTTTGATTGGCTGTACCGGACAAACGGTTTTGAAAATCAAATAAAAAAATTGCTCTGACGATGATCTGTGCCAAATCTGGGAAAGATTTGACAAAAATTGAAGGAGAAGAAGCAAAAAAACTTTTTCACAAAATTCTAAATGGCAGAAAATGTATATAGCCGGAATGTGACGTCATAGGGTGTGTTGAACTTGTCTTGATCCAGGGATGCCAACGGTACCTCATCTTTTTAAATCGGTCATACGGTTCAAAAGTTACGTGTGTAAACACAAGTCCAACTTTGACCCATTGGTGGCGCTAGAGTGCTGAGAGTGAATGGGAGAAATGAAACTTAGTGAGAATAAATAGGGTCCTTAATGAGTGTGCCAAATTTCACAAAAAGTGACCATACGGTTCTAGGGGCTGCCATAGACTCCAATGGGAGAGGAAGATGATTAATAATAAGAAGAAAAGGTAGAAACACTAAAGTGGCTTTGCCGCTTCGCGGCTTGGCCACCAAATATATACATTTTAACACAAAACACTATATCCAGAAGGGGTAACAGTGCTACCTAGAGGGCCAATTAGAAAAGTATGCGTAGGTGAGCGATTACAGAGATATCTAGAGTTATATACAACAAACAAAGGATAGCGCATGTACCAGCAAAAGACAATGGAACAACAAATTGCCTTTTTCTTCTCTTTCTTTCTGCACCACAGCTTCCTAAACGCAAATAAAATATATTTATGCTAAGTCTGTGGAGAACTAACGTTAGCCACATGACACAGCTCGCTAGCATTATACATTTGGCGGGTAACAAGTTACAAATATTCATGATCAAAACAAAACAACTAGATAATAAATATAATCAGTGATATGTATTAAAAATGATAACAAAACAGATCAGTTTCGGATTAAATCAGGAAATTTATGCAGCAACACTTTTTCACACAGTTTACCCTCGCATTACAAAATTTGTGTGAGGAATACGGAGTCCTACGGAAGCTTAAAAGGCACAGAAGAGACTGAGTGCAGTTCGGAACACTTGTGCGTTAAAGAAATTATGAAAAATAATAGTAAATACAATAATTCCATGAAATAGAATTCACAAATACAAATTGAAATGAAAATTTAACAAGTGCATTTTTAACTCTGTTACAATTGCAGCTTCTTATTGTTAGCACTGGCTGAAATGTTTCACTTTTTCTGCAAAGCTTTAAGCTCCCTTGTTCAAAGGTATAGCAATTATTTTGGGGCAGTGCATATAGGTGTAAAGGAGGTTTGGCTGTAACCCTCTCACTAATGGTTGAGCTCTGGAGGCTACATTTTCACACACTGTTAATTTAGTAAAGGTAACATGGTTAACAACAGGATTTTTTATTTATTTTTTACCAAAAGCTACCTCGCTTTAACCAGGCCACAACAAAGCAACTTTCAGAAGCTCTGAACAAGCCCTCTCTCTGAGCCTTGGCTCCTTGGCTGCCTCCAGGCCTGCTGGACCTATTTCTGATGGTAATGGTACTGGAGCTGCATCCTGTCAGAACGTAACTCCAGACTCACAAGTAATCAGCTCTCGGTGGTGAATGATGGAAATGCCACAAGCGACCAGTGCCGCTCATTGCAAGAATGAAAGTACACCGCCTTACTTTCACACCCCTATTTGGTCTGTATTTTTTATATTTTCTCCCACTGTGGCCAACACAAATTAGTATGAATAGAACAAAATAGGGAATGACAATACAACTTGATACAAACAATACATCTAAAATTAAGTTCTTATTAATTATGCAGATAAATGAGTCCAGTGAGTTATTTACAACTGTTAGACATGCTCTTTCTTAGAACAGTATCATTCTACATATGATAAATATTTTCTGTTCATCCCTTATTGCCTCAGCGAGAAGTGGGTAAATGTGAGTGGAACCCAAGAGCAGTGTTTCCCACACATAGACTAATTTGTGGCGGTGCGCCACAGAATCAACACCGGCCGCCACACATTGCGTTTCATAAAATATTTTTTTTATCGCTATTTAGGTTAAAACACGCAGAGTATTCGTTCAGCTGCATTTCCTTTCCCCTGCTCTCCCTCCGTCTCTCTGTGTCTCACTCATGCGTCTTTCTCACATATGCACAGTCACAACGTCAGCACACGTTAGCAACAATGCATACATATGCCATTCTAGTAAGACCGACAGCTATATCAGCGAGCCTTCAGCATTAGTGCCGTAGCTAAAAGTCGAGGAAAGTTGAGGCTACTTTTCGCTAGGTACCTTACTCACATTTACATTTAGTCATTTAGCAGACGCTCTTATCCAGAGCAACTTACAGTACTCGAAGTTTCCCCTTCGTTCTTTTGGTGAGAAGTCTCAAGAGCTAGCTTACCAGGCGTCATGGAGCCGACCAGTTAAATAGTTGTTTAGCACTAGCATTGCTACATGCATAATGCAGAAATGATATGTTAGTTGTTGTTAATTTTGTGAAGGTGTGAATCATTTTGGATTAATATTTAATGTAATAAATTACTAACAAATTAACTGTAACGAATTATTAACGAAGGAATTATTACGACCCCCCCCCCCCTTGAAATGTGTTAAGATAGTAAAGACGTATTTGATAATACCCAATTGCTGTGAAAATACCAAGTCAATGAAAGGAATAGTTTACATATGTAGGTGTCTGACACACTCAAGTTGAGTATCTCAGAAAACTGGACAAAGAATACAGGAAATCAAGGGGGTTGAATAGTATCACAAAATGGGAGGATACGAGACGATTAGCATAGCCTTCGCAAGCATAGAAATAGGACACTGCATGCTAGATAACTTTTGTTTAGGTCTTTAGATAGGGCTCCCAGAAATGGCCTTGACGTTCCTTCTACTTTCCTCATTCAAAGTCGTATGGCATTATACACTTTGGTAATATTGTGCCCTCTGAACTACACTAGAGTCACAGGCCTTTCCTAGAGTTGCACCTTACAAAGAACTAACTTATGGCAATGCAGGCATAAGAAAACAGCATAATGACAGTTTATCAATGATACAAGAAACATAATTAATTGATGTTCCTCTCCTGGACATAATATGGAGCTTAATATAGCAGGGTATAGATCAAACATTGTTTATTATATTCAGAGCATTCCAAACAGTATTAAAGTAAAAAAGTAATCATCTATAATTATTGTTAACTGATCTGTGGTTTAAGGACATACCTCTTCATTAGCTGGGCAACATTGTACAGTAAGGTTACATTCATTGCCATGTATCTACCTACCAATAGGTTTAGTAAAATTATTGTAGATATTTAGGGATTTCTATGTCATTAATGGTATTAAGTATTAGCAGTATAGGTTCCCACAAAAGTGTCAGAAGGCACAGTATGGAGATTGGTGCGAGTGGTAGGTAGATGTTGTAAAGAGGCAGCTGAAGATTATGCTACCTAATCTAGATCAATGTTAACATCAACTTGTGTCCTCTATACAAAGTTTCATTGGTGTAACAACTTGCACTACTGTAGAGCTAAATACAAAATAAACTGTAACAACATGGCATGCGGTTCCCATGTAACCAAAAGGTTGTCAAGATAGGTATTGCTATGTCATTACAGGGTAGTTAATGTAAATGTTATGTAACAGTGTTGCTGATAGTCGCCTTTTAAAGTGTAAGGCTTTGATTATTTACCTTTATTGAGAACATTAAGCACACTCTAAGCAAACGTCGATGACTGCCACGCGCCACATGCAAAGAACTAAGGAGTCACCATGGTCACTGTTGCTACGTTTCACCCACTGCTAAACGTATACAATTTGAACTTACAGCACAACACAGTAACTTCTTTTTTTTGGTTTTTACACCCAAACAAGGATTCTCCACAGTTGGAGAGATCACAGGCCATTCTCCACAAAAGCACGGTTCTCAAACCAAAGTCCATTGTATGTTTAGAGCTATGTTGTCTAACAAGGCATATATGTGCAAGTGTGCAGAAACTACATGCGAAAACCTCAGAATGCTTACAGGTCATTGCCAGCTACATATTAAATTTTACCATGGTATAAAATAAAATACAAATCAGAAAGACATATTTAAATCTGCTGTTGTATTGTATGGAAAAAAGGTTGTTTGTATAGAGCAGTGAAGAACAGTTACGTTTATTACACACAGTAATACTTCTATTTACGTCTATTTTTCCCTTGTGATGAATGCAACATTTTGTCGAGAGACATTACATACAGGCCGCAAATGGAACAAAATCTCATCCTTAAGGGACAACATTTAGATTTTAACATCACATAGTGAGAAACGTTTGTCTCAGAGGTTCCTCTTAAGTTGACCCAAGCAAAGCTCATTGCCAGTTTTATTCTGTTCTGTCAGGCAGAGAAGAATGATACAGTAAACCGATAGAGCCTCTTACAGAGACAGCAGCAGGTGCAGCAGTGACTGTTGCAGTGTTGTTATTGGCCCCACACTGTAGTCAGGATGAAGTTCACAGATGTAGCCACTTATTGTTAGGGTTTATAGGCTGCCATCAACAATACATCTTTGTCAAGAGGAGCTAATCCTGATGCTGTATCTTCTGGATATAAAGATGATCTTATTATAAACAACACCATAAACCCATTTTGGATATCATTAGTTTTAGCAAATTAAATGAAATTTATGAATTATGAAATATTTTTTCAATTCCCTGAATTATCAAGAAGCATTACGTTATTGTATCATCTTCTTTGCTCTATCCTCCCAAACAGAGTTGTTATAAAGCAACGCAATTAATTAAGTGAATCAGCATTATTTTCTTTTAAAGTATTTTTTTTTCTATTGGATAAAAAGGGAATGCAATTTAGCATGAGAAATGTGGGTTAGTGTTGGTTGTCAAATGCCCCATCTTTGTAATTACATGCAATCTCATATGAAAAAGGTTGCCTCAACAGAAAATCCACCAAATGTCACCATGTACAGCACTACATCCTCAGGTGGTTGTCGTCAACTTGATGTCTAATTATGTGAAACTCTCTATACTAACACCAAGGAAATACTTGACCCCAAAAAACAGTTCGTAAAAGTGTTTAAATAGAACCATCTCTGACTTTGTTATATCACTTAGATTTCACACATTTTCAGTTAGTTTTAGCTAGCTCAGTTAACTCCGATTAGTTTGTGAAGAGTTCGTTTTCAGACATTGATATTCACTATCCAGTAATAACATGCCTTTTATGGTCCTGTAAAGAACTAAACTACTGCTTTTTCCAATACTGGAATTAATTATTTTATGAGGGTGTTAAAATATTTGCAGGAACATAATCTCCACACACCCAAAGCAAAGGTCGATGCAAAACATCAGTCTGTCACAAAGAGACTAAAACTTGAACTAAAACTTTTTTTAAACCACACAAGCAAACAAAGACAGTCTTAATTATTAACTTGAATTGATTAAAACAGTTTTGCTGATTCAGAGCCGAGACTGTATGATGACTTAAAGGATGAAATTATTTGATGAAAGGTTAGATGACAGTCAATGCATAACAAATATTAAAATTTGTTTCCCTCAAATTTGTGAAAATGAAACATTTTAAAATCTTTATTTGTCAGAAAGGAATGCTTGTAAAAAATATAATCTATAAATCAATGTCAATCTTTAAGAGATTACTATCAATGACGTTATTTATCGACAGCAGGCCATAGTCCAAAACAACTGTATAACTTAAAGTACAAACTTTTTATTTTCACTTAGTGAGTCACACTTGTCAAGGACAATCTGAAGGGTATATTGCACACTCCTATGTTTACCGACACCGTCCCTAAATAACAGGCCTGTCTTGTTGGAAAAAGGGCTTTTAGGTGTGGATGTGATGTGCTCTCCTATAATCCAGCAGAGACATGACTCTTTCCCCTGGCAGACGTCTGTAGATCCCCACTGTCTCCCAGCCGGCCCTCGCTCGCGGCTGCCATGGCAGAGGCGCAATAACTGCTGTTGACTTAGAGCTTTGCCTCCCAGGTTCTCCTCTGTCACAGAGAAATTTAATATTTTCCCAAATACTGTTGCAGCTGTGCACAGATAAGACGCGTCCTTTTCACATACCACCACTTATGAGACAGAGCTGTGTGTGTGTGTGTGCGCACGTGTATCTTTCTATGAATGGAAGTGTTAGCAATACATTTTTGATATGTTAATGTATTGTACATTGTCAGTAATATACATAACATCAATAAATGTGAAATTCATCTTTTTATTAAATGTAACTACAATTTGCCCTTTTATAAAATAATGATGGTATGATATAAATATTGTAATTAATTTTCATAATAATGCAATGGCTGTTATTATAGTTGTTGTTATTTTAATTACTATGAAATTATATAATTACCCATAGTAATAAGTAGAACTACATATGAAATTGTGTACACCTGTGAAATTACTTCTGTTCATGATTTGTTTTTACTGAAAGAACCCTGAGAAGGCACATTGCACTCCAACACTACAATCTCTTGGGGTACGCCACTAATGACACACAGCATATTCAATTTGAGAACCATCAATGATGATATCTCTTGTGCACAATCGGCCACCAGGTGTATTTAGTTTGCCACAGAGCAATGTAACGATACGTTTTTCAGCCCCGCTTTTGTCTGTTGGTCTTACAGTAAGTGTAATTATTGTTTACAATTCTAAGCAGAGCAGAACAAATTGAATAAATGAAAGGCAAAAAGAAGCTATGGAAGGTTACTACTTGGACAAGGTGGAAAACGTGAATTGTCAATAACGTTGTTCCTTTCACAAAAAAAATTATTCACCGTTATGCTCTACCCTTCTCCATTTTTACAACATTCTGCTAGGATATTACTGAATTAGCCATCGTAATGTTCCACCTGCCATTTCAGGGAAGAGGGAATCCCCACTGCTGAAAAGTTATTTGGCGAGTGAAAATAAAATGTTCACACAATGGCAGAGAAGGGAACACCCTGGCTGATGGTGTTTAACTGATTTCCAATTGTAAAATTAAATCTGCCTAAATTCTGTGTATTCCATTTAAGGATGAACAGTTATCCACACAGCAAGGCTCCATATCAGGAGATCCACCAAATTATATATCGTTGAACACAAACCCCAAAGCTGAACACAAAGTTAATCAGTTGTCTGTCATTTCTGACTAATTAGACCTCCATGTACCATCCACCTTTTTTTGTTGTTGGCATGTTTACTCAGTATTTCTAGGAACGTCAGGCAATAATTCCCTCTGCCTTATTGTACCCATGGTTTGACGTTGTGAGCGCAAATGCAGGTGCTCTTGATTACGGTCATACTGCTGGTCCTTACATTGGCCGGGTTTCCCAGATTCGTTAAGAAGCTCTTAACGCTAAGAGCTTCTTAGGAGCGTTCTAAGAACGCTCTAGAATGCTCTTAGAACGCTCCTGGGAAACCCGGCCATTGTGAATAAAAGCAGCCCAGCCCTAGAGCAATCTGGACAGTACCGTCAAAGGCACAGCAGTACTTTGACACCACTGATTAGGATAGACCAAGCACTTATTAAATTGCCCATAAGCAATAACAGATTTAAACATTCAAATGTTTCACAGTTGGATCACTAGCCAGTATCAAGTGAGTATTTTGATAGTAAAAAACAATGGCAAATTACCTCAAGTGTTAGAGAGCCTAGTTTGGTTGATAAACTTAAACTTTGTTTTAAGTAGAGTACACACACATTTGTATTATCGCATTGCAGTGCATGCTCTATGTTTTTAATTTTGTTTTTAATTCCAAATTACTATGAGTAAAACAATTGTTAATTCTGTCATTTTCATGTGCGTTACAAGACAGAATAATATTAAAACAAGTAAGAATAGAAAGTGAGTATTAATATTTGGCACTTTGTCCCCTTTGTCCATTCAAAACCACACTACGCTATTGATCTAAGAGTGGAAAGGAACAGAGAAGCAGAGAAGCAATCCAGTCTCTGGAACATCAACAACAGCTGTAGCCACACTATAACTCTCATGCAAGACAGCAGTGAAACAGCCCTTTTTGGTTTGAATCAAACTATAATATGCTTAAAGACAAGTTGACTGAGCGATCCAAGTTTACTACAGTCAGAGGATGCTGTTGACAAAAAAACGGAAAAGCTAAAATGTGCATATGGCCAAAGCTGTTAGCTGTCCAATTTGCAGCGGTAATGGAGACACATTTGATGGTCTTTGTACACTAGTTCCATGCGGGCTTTGAAGGAGTGAGATTTTCCCCTCTGACATGATTATAACTATGACAGAATTTTTGGGATTGTGCCATCTAATATTTGGCAAATAATTTTACCAGTCAACGTGTGACTGATGAATCTTCCATAAAAATATGCTAAGATTTGTATTATTTAGATTCAGACACAAAGAAAGGGGCTAAAGACAGGTTACAGAGAAGAGTCACAGTGTTCCTATTTTACTAGCTTACACTCCCTCTACCCTTTCGGCCACAGTCAAAACTAATGGGGGACCCAGCTACAGTTCTTTCCATTCAGCTAGAGCTGTGACCACTTTGATATGGAAATATATTCCTTCTAAACAGCAAGAATTTGCAGTTGCATTAATTCAAGCATTTTGTGCAAAAAAAATTGAAATAACATCTTTATTATCGAGGGTCTGAAGAATAGGATACTTGTAATGTGGTCTTGGACAGCTATAGCAAGACTACATTTTGCATTGTCTAACACATATTTAAAGTCGGATTCTGACCTAACTGTTAAGTCATAGCATTATCCTTATTTAAAGTAAATGTGGTCAGTAGTTTGAGCAAGAATTTCAGTCACCATACAGTATATTTCGGCGAGGAGTCTACACAAAACAGTAAGTGGACCTGACTATGCTGAAATGGTCATTGCTTTTGGGAATTTTCGGAACAATGCAAATGTGCATTGATGGTGCACATTTCGGACCGTTCATCAGTAAGAACTTAAACAGCATTACATTAATTTCTGGTTGGAATGGCACATGCTTTTCTTTTATAACACACTGTATGTGTGAACAGAAAACAAATGCATTTAATTGCTTGCATTCGAGGTTAATCCAGTCAAGAATGTCAGCTTTTCGCATCAGGCGCACAACTTCAATAAGACAAGGATCACGAATCATGTGCGTGTGATTTTAGTGGATGAAACGATTGCAGCCAAATCTACTACAATAACCTAATGTTCGGAGTTCTACTGCAACACATTGTTGTGTATAGACTACAACAAACTGACCCGGGTATGAGTCCCCGCATGTGGTTTTCACCGGTTGTTAACACATGGTTGAAAAGGCGGCGTTGATAATGAAAGTAGGCCACATAAAAAGTATGTCCTTTTATGTGTACGCTCTAATGACACACAAGCGTATATAGCTTTAGCCTTCTACATAATATTAATAAACCTATAACCTACTGGATTAGCCAACAATAAATCTAACTATTGCATCAAAACTAAAACAAACTTATTGAATTTCCCTGTTCACAAAATAGTGCAATCAGGACCGAAGCCCAAGATATTAGGTTCCTACTCTCCTTTATGTCGAAAAGCACACACATATCTGTTCCTAAAGTGAAACTACAGACTAAATTCAAATCAAATATTGAAATAGTTTCAGAAACAGCGATGAATTCCACTCAGCCAATGACTTGGAAGGCATTCATTTAAATAAACTGACGTCTTTCGGTAGGGCGTCCATTTGGTTTAAAAACCTAAATGTATAAGCTGTATGATTAAAGTCGTAGGCATGCCTTTTCTTATTCGACAATGTAACTTTTGGTCAATGAAACAGACCAAGGATTCCTTTGTAACGTTAAAATAAGTTGCTGCATGTTCCTCAACCTGTCAGGTCTAAGCCCTACGTGAAATAGACCACAAAGGAAATATTACAAAGGTGTCATCATCAGCTATAAAAAATTAAATCGCAACGCTTACCTTTCTGATTATAACCGTCGGTTTGGCCAAAATATGCTGAATTCTGGAAAATCTGTTGGACAATGGCAATGTGTTGAAAGCAGACAGACTTGTAATTGGAACTCCTCTCCAGCTCAGAACACAGGCAGCGTAAAGAGAACCTCTGCAGTTCTGATGCATGCTCCACTTATCCGGGACAGAAATGTGTTTTTTAGTGTGGGGGTTTAATCAACCGACCGGTCCCGCTTTCAGCCAATACAATCACCTAGACCGGACACAGCTTCCATGACAATTTGCTGTTCAGTCTTAACCCAAACTATACACTTCGAGCATTTGTTCTCAGTTCCCCGGTTGTCTGCAGTCCAAGCAACAACAAGAAGTAACGAGTCTGACGAGAGAGAGTGCAAAGTGATGTGATGGGAAAATTGTATGTGGACTGCTCTCCGTGGACTGCTCTCCGTGGACTTGGTCCTTTCCTTGTTCCGATGAATGAGAGAATGGTGGTCAGCGTGACTGCGAAGTTTCAGCGTCTCGCCCGTGGAAAAGATCCCACTTGCTGCATTGAGACACTTGCCCGAAACAGCGGAGCAGGGTTCCAGTAAACAGAGCAAGTGCAGTAAGTCGAATGCAGGCTGCCTTCTGCATTAGCCGTCTGTGAATGGGTTCGCTCCAAAACGTGACATGGATTCCAAATCAACGCTGAATTGGATTTGACTAGCCCGGCGCTGAAGGAACTTATCATGTGAACCTATTTGCACGTTCAACATGAACACTTATCTGCTTTTAAACCCTTGCTATCTAAAGAAGAATACAGTTTGTAGAGTACAAATGTTCAATGTGTTTTGTGGGTCAGTTCACCCCAAAATCAAGAATACACCTACATAGTTAGCCTACCTATATACAAGCCTACATACATTATCAATGTAGACTGTCGAAGTAATCTATATGTACCAAATCTATACGTTGATACATATTTAATCAACCGGTGAGATGTCAGATGTTTCTTCAAAATAATGGAACTGGATTGGGCTAGTTTTGTGGTAGCCTACTCAAAGCGCCCAAAAATAAAAAACATTAAAAGGGTACATTTGAAAGCTGCACTCTACAAAACTCAACAGCAATGTTTCATTCAGAAATAGAGATCAGTGCTGACCGTTTATATTCTATTTTGTGTATTTCAGATAAGACAATATTTTGAGCTAAATACAAACATTCTCATCTTACAGTAGGCCTATCATTTAACCACTGGCTTATTAACCAACTGCATAAACCCCAAAATGTTGTTTTACTGAACCGAAGATCTATTTTTAATGAAAAAATAATGCAGTTAGGGGTCACCCTTAAATAACAGTTGAATAAAGTTTACAATAATGTTAGTGTGAAAGCATTATGTTTATCTCATGATCCAGTGATGCCATGTAAAATGTTCTGGTCTGGCTGAAGAATTTAGCTAAGGACATTATCAGGCAGGAGGCTGGTTTACACCTGGCTTCAATAAAACCTGCTATGAAGTGAATGCAAGTCATGTTCACTATAGGTGAAGGTGAACAAAAGAGAAGGGCCATAGTGTTTTCATAAGCATAATTGGACAAAATAATGCAGATTTTTATGGACATAAAAATAGAAAACAGATGTAATAAAGGTCAACCATTGGCTGATAAACATTTGGGGAGATGATGTTTATGTAGGCTATAAGCACTAGAGAGTACAGGGTTTCTCAAAGAGGAAATTTCTTAAACAGAGGACATTGAAATATTGTACACAGATGAACAGTCACATGAACAATCACTTTGGTACTCATTCCATTAAGGATGGGTTATATATTAGTTGAGTTGTGTGCTTCACAGCTAAATCTAGATATTTCTCACTTCGACACGCAGTTTCTAATGCTGTTATTCATACAATTTGATAAAGGTTAAGGTAAAATCATTGCTTGTATGCAAAACAGGCTACCCCCCAAGCTACCCCGCCAAATTCCAAAAGCTCATGGTTCAAATGTGTCCTCTATCTTAGAAAACAACATATTTTTTGATAAAATGATCCATGTAAGCTTATTAACATTAGCTGCATAACATTATAGAATAGAAATGTGAAAGTCTTTTTTGTAACAATGAAATGTTCCTGTATGTGGTTTTACTATTCTGAATTTACCCCACATAATAGTATGGTGCATTGAAAGAATCAACACAAATATTCTTTTTTAAAAGCAACGTTGACTTGACCCAAAATCAGTGACCAATAATTGAGTCTTCTTGAATCCTTTGTCAATTAATACAGGTTTTTACCAATCATTCAATATATTACTTCAACAAAAGAAGCTCAAGTACCCAAGCAATATGTATACAACAATTCATACCAAGTTATACCAATAATACCAATTATCTTTGCTTTTACAACCGATATTCAGCTGCTTTCAAAATGTCTGGCTAGCTAACAGAACGACAATATTAAGTGGATGTACTTTCAGTATAGATCAGTGAATTTTGTTACATAAATTAATGTATTTACTTATGTAAAAACTTCCAATACATTACATTACATAATCAATTTTTAAGGTAGGAAACAGCAGACACATTTTCTACTATCTATCTATAATTCTACAAATTGTGTGTGTAACCGACATCATCGCGGGCACTGTGCCCTATCTATAATTCCAGGAATCTGTGTGTGTGTGCGCCACCAATTTTATCACAGGCACTTTGCACTATATATAGTTCAAGGAATCTGTATTTGTGTGTTTCACTGACAGATCTTAATCACCGACTGCATCACAGGTACTGTGCACTAGTTTGGTTTTAAATTTCAGTTATTTAACCACTATTGGATTTTAAAAGCCTGCAATGGCAATGTCCACATCAAGCACCATTCCTCATAATTTGATAGGCAGACAGAAAGCAATTAAAAAGAAGTGAAGCACACAAGAGGCTTTGAGATCAAATTTGAAAAACCAAGGTCCAACCTAGACACATAAAACTCTGGCTTACACAACTGTCAAAATAACTACACTAAATAAACAAATGATTCCAACAAGATGTATCATGGAATAAACACAGCAGAGTTCCTTGAAAGGGCAAACCTGGATTCTCAACATTGAGTCTGCTTTGTTAATATATAAAAGATATGTTACATATTAGTGGAATAATATCTGTTTTTAACTAACTAATAAGGCACATTACTCCATGTTACTGTGACATGACAGACACTAATTTGCAGTTATATATCACCTGCCCATCTCCCATCTCTATCACTATCTTTGCTTACATGCAAAACAGACGGTCAGTCAGATGGCTGAGCGGTGAGGGAGTCGGGCTGGTAATCAGAAGGTTGCCGGAATGATTCCCCGCCCCGCCAAAATGAAGTTGTGCACTTCTCCCTACTTGTCTCGGGGGGAATGTCCCTGTACTCACTGTACGTCGCTCTGGATAAGAGCGTCTGCTGAATGACTAAATGTAAAAAAGTAATTCAAATTGAAATATCTTAAAGAGTTGTACATTTGTAAATTATTAAGGTAAATTTTAAGGTAGGTGTTCAATTTCTCTCCACCTTGACTCTTGATCATTTACCTGCCAGATAATTCCAATGGCTTATGTATGTGACTGATGTAGGTCTGATGAGTGGTACATATAGAAACAACAGATATAAAACAAATATCCATGATGAAAACTTAGCAGAGTAGAAACAGATGTGCATCACTTATGGCCTATCAAAACAGTGTTCTATGGTGGCCAATACTATGGTTGAGCAAAAGCCAACTGTTTTAATTTGCTTCGCTTTGCAAAGCTGGGCTCTGGTTTGTGTGACAGTGGACAAGTTTTTTTTTACAAAAATAGTCATCCCTGGACACAGTGTAACATGAAAATGACTGAGGAAGTACCTTGTATATTTTTATTAAATGATAATATGCATTAAAATACATTCTAATTTACACTGCTTCAATACATGTAACTTTTATCATATGTTTAAAATTATAAACATTTGTTTATGTCGGACAAAGCATCCCAACCTAAACAGACAATGAAAATCTACTAAGCATATAATATAATTTAGTTAGTACACTCCTGTTTGACGAAAACATTCCACATTGTTCTTGCTTATTATCATGAAAACTATGAGGGAGAGAGGAGACAGAAAATATGTGACATCACAAGTCCCTTTAGAGGTCAATAATCTTTTTGAATAATTGCCTGCAATTTTAATTGAAGCAAAATCTTTCTAAAGCATTCATCATGGTAAATGCACATTACTTCTTCCAATTGTGCATTCCTATTAATTCTGTTAATTTAAAAGTAACTTCTTTGTGTGAGTATAAAGGCAGCAAAGACAGCAATTATAAAAGTTTTAAGTACATATGGCTTATTATTGTTCTAAATACATGCAAGGACTGCTTAGTAATGCCTAAAAAATGTTTAACAACGAAATAATAATAATAATTTAAAAAATTGTGCTTGGTTTTACTTGCTTTAACATTTTACTAGTCAACACTAATTAATTTGCCCCCTAGAACCTAAATTGAGTTTGTACTGGCAACAGAAATCAGTGTCCAAAATGTTGATTACTGAGCCCCAGTTCTTAGTATCAAACCATGAACCAGCAAGGTTTTCCCCGCAAAAGATGAGTAAATCTTGTCAGTATAAAATGCAGAGCTCCATAATGAAACACATCCCAATCTTTAAACGTAGGTGTTTATTAGACGTCATCCTTTTTGACATGGCATGAAGCATATTAATGTGATGCTGTGGAAAGTGGCAGGGGGGGGTAATTTCAGACGACAAAGAATAGAATTGTTCTATACTAGTTTCTCAAGAGATACTTTGTAATCATCTCTAATTACTCTAGCATTCAGAAGTGGGTAACAGTAATGTCTTCCCTCATATATTCCAGTCATCACAAAGGGCTGCAAAAGAAGGGGAAATATTAAGGAAAAGATGGCTTCATGATACCATAAAACTGTGTCATAAATACTGAGTCATTAGGGTCATTACATTGATGATGCTTCCATCCGTAGTTGCCCTCTCCTGGGTTTGATGTTGGGATTTAACACCAATCCTAAACGAAAACAGCTAAAACACCACTTTATCCAGCTACAACACCAAAATGCTCATTGGATAGTGTGGATGGGTGTTTGAGAGCCTCCCAACTCAGCAAAAGATAAGACATATTTTAAAGGTAGTTTAGTCTGCTTGTCAGATGAGGGCAGGTTTAGCTGTTAATGGGAGATTCCTGACTGTAGCATTGAATTTGCCCAAGTACCCAAACTAGAATAATTCATTTCAGTCAACTGCTGTTCTTTGAATGTTTGCTATACTTTGCTCGACTGCTTTAGTATCACATACATTTGTGCTGGACAAAACCATATCATCATAAGCTTTATTTCGGACACTTACTTGGTCCATAGATTAAAAGACAACAGACACACAAACATATAATAAATCACGAGGTACATCATTTTCTGAGGAGGCTCAGACGCCAGTGAGTCCACATTTTAGGAAAGTATCATACTGAACTTAGTGCCGGATTGGTCAGTACCAGGATGATACTGTTTATAGAGGTTATAAATCTGCACATGCAGCTGTACATGAGTCTGCGCAGCACTGCAGGGCATATGAATACTGTGGTGTCAATGGTAATGTTGTAGAAACTGAAGAATCAGAATAAGTAATCGTCAAATTAATAGATGCAATAAAAAGGAAATGGAAAAATGGCCATGGATCCCATACATATTTCAGATGACAGGATAGGCTTGTCATGGTTATACTAATACTGGAACGTTTGATTAACTGTGTTAATCATTTCTCATCTGCACCTGTGCCAGCCTCAGCTTTGATTAAATTCTGACTAGTGTTACATTGTTCCCTATGTATACTTGCAGAATAATTGACTGGACTGCTCGTAGGCACAAAACTAATCCTTTCTATCAGATGAGGAAGTGCTATAAAATCATGTCATCCACTTTGCATAGCATGTCATCAGATGAGGGGCAAAACCTCTTGTAGCTTGACCTCTGTGGACAAAGGACATCAGTAAATTAGAACATATGACATTCAACAAGCTTTATCGGCTTAATGACCTGAAGTCAAACATATGTCCTAACTTTAGTATGTTTTGTCAGATACAGATCATGCATGTAGCATACGTTAATGGAATTGTCCTCCTCTTAATTCTCTCCACTGTCATGACAATGTTTATCTGTAACTCTGTAAATGCGCTGAGATCTGGTGTGCTTTAGATTAGATTTTAGATCCAGTTCCTTTGAACATTTGATCCTCAACACAATCCTCCTTGTATCTGTCATACAGGCATCACTCTCATGACTGAAACTGTGTAGCAGATGAACAATTGAAATGGTTGAGAATCAAGTGGAATTCAATGTTCAGTGTCCGATTCTGAATAATTAAACATATTAAATATAAGAAATCTTAGCTTATTTTTGAATGTCACATTAATTGAGCTCTCACAAGACCATTTGTTCAGGAAGCAGAGAATATCATGAATGTCATGGCTTTCTTTTATTGTAAAGGCTATTCACCATCTTAACTTCAAATTGCTATGGCAACACCAATAATAGCCTCAGTTTGTGTTTAATCACACAGTTCATTCATTTTCCCTGAAGCAAACCTGGCGGCTTCATAGCTGCATCCATGTTAGCACGTCACGTTTGGTGTGGTAATTTCATACACAAGGCATTCACAGGTTTGAAGACTCGTTCTCGCCCCCTACAGTGCAATTCGGCTAGGTATACATACGCGACAAAATATGAAGGTGAAAGTCATCATAGCTTGCGTAGTGTAGACCCAGCTCCCAACCCAATTTCGAGAATAGAATAACGGCAGTATTTTTGTTATCGCCCGATAAGAGTCTCACGTTAACGCAGCACGTTAACGCCGATAACGGCCCACCACTATTACATAGTCAGAGAGAGCAGGACGAGAGACTCTTTCAACTATTTTACTCAACTGATCGGTTGTTGGTTTGTTGCACTAAACCTAAGCCATTGAAAAATCAATTGTGAGCTTTCTCACCAATGCACGGTGGTAAAAGCTCATAGATTAATACATTCCTGTGTCTTCCCATTACAACTGAATGAATACCATGGCGACAATCGTCATGTAGTCAATGAAGAGACAACAGTGGGCAGTTCAGACATGGGCAAAGGGTGAGCACTCTGGAATGGACTCATTAAGTCACAGCTGTTGTGCAACGGACAAAGAAGGCTATGCTCTTAACAGACCTCTTCACCATCCAAATACTAAGTCCCTAACGAAAGATGTGTTGTGGAGTGCGATAAGGACCACAATGGCTGAGTAGCTGAAAGCATGCAATTGTATTTATCTGTCTAAGAACATTGTAACTATTTATGGGATTATGTGTGCTCTCTGCTACAAAAAGAAATAGAACTAGAGATGGTACAATTTCTGGGGAAATTGGAGAGTGTGCTTGCTTACTTGTGTTGGTTGCAGGGGTCCGTATTTAAATTACATTTCTGTATATTTTATATTAAAATGCATAGCCTACTTATTATTTATATTATTGATATGCTAAAGATTACATAGATTTAAAAGCATATTGTTTTCTGCTCATTTACAACTCAAAATACTAAGAGTGAAGAGTAGAATGAAATAGTTGTCTTCTCATTTCCCCGGCAAGAGGGAATGGTGATCAGCAACCTCATAGTTGAATCAAAACGAATACATTTGGCAGACCGGTGTAAAAATTGACCTAATCTCTATGACTTAAACGTCATTGTAAGTTTTTCCATTCTCGTGATATTTTCAGGCATTTAGCCAACTCATATTGCATTAATTCATTAATAAAGAACCCCCTTTGAAATTTAATTTAACAACAACGTTACCAGCAATAGCTAGCTATCTCAGATGGAATCGCGATTCAAATAGTATCATCTGCTAACTAAAAAAATATGCCCCAAAAATCGTTAATAAGCTTGACATTTATTTAGGGGAAAATCACTCATTCATTAGAATGTCAGTGGTAGCGATCATTGTCAGTAACAAGGCAAAATGCGATATAGCCCTGCTGTGTGGAGAAGCTGCCCCGGTAGATTGTAGGCTACAACTACTACTAGACTGTCTTGGTCGCGATTGCGTTGGTTGAATTTGATTTAACGTTACTTCCATTGTACGGTCTAGGCTGAAATGAATTATTTTCATGAACAGATTGACAAAGTTTAGGCTGTGGCAATGGAGTTCAGGTTAGTAGTCACTAGTTAGATAGTTTCACCAAAAACATGTGCCGCCGTTTGACTTCCTACAGTACTGTAAACAGCTGTGGAGATGTTTTTGTTAGCTACAGTAGCCTACTAGGCTACCTAGCCGCTAGCGCTGTTCTGTTAGTCTTTATCTAGCCGCTAACGCTGTTTTGTAAGTACCCTACTAGGCTACTGTACAGTGTTGCAGTGAGCTACATTAGTTTGACACCACAGGTAATGATAATTTCACCCAAATCGTTTACTTGTAATATAATGTCATAATAAATCCTACAACGAAAATGTATTGGAGAAGAATGTTTATTTTAACGATTAAAAACAGATGCATCACGGACCGCTGTAGTATGTGTTGCCCGGGCAAGAGGCTAATGTCATGATGCTAATGCTTCAGTGAAATAGTAGACTACTGTTTCCGAAAGTAGACGTAACTACTTCCTTATATCAGCTTATATTGTACATTACACTTCACAATTGTGTTTCAAATCACAAAGTAAAAGTATCTCAAAGTAAAATGAGTAAATAGTTATCACCCTGGTCTATTTGCTTGTGGCGTTTCTGCTCCTCCCTTGCAGTACAGCAGTTAGCCTAGCTATCTCCCAGAAGTACAATCTGCTAAACTAATGTTCTGCTAGAGGTAGTCACGCGATATTTCGTGACGTTAGTGACGTCAGTAGCGTCAGTGACTGTGGCTACCAAGTTAGCCACCGTTAGCTTTACTTTTGCCACAAAAACTTAATTAAAACCTCAACCGTGCAACGGAACATAAATCCCAATAGAACCAACGCAATCGCGACCAAGACGAACCTTTTGACATCGACGTTGTCTATGTAGTCCAAATATTGACTGAGCCTTAAGCCTAGTTTATACTTTTGTCGCCGACACTGTTGAAATGGTCGCCGACGAAAAAAAAAAAGTGTCGCTCAGGCTGCTGCATTTATACTTCGGCAAACAGTCGCCTGTGCTCAAGGTTCGCGTGACGTAAACAGAATCATTTTACCGTTACATTCATAGCTATGGTTACATTGTTTACGCTTTGTAGCCTAGGTGATCGATCGGAGAAAATGGCTGTAGCTAATTTTGAGAGGCATTATAAAGGTGTGGATATGTTCTAACTTGCTCTGCCAATCTCTCCTTTATTCCTTCCATCTTAAACAGCTGTTGAGCGTTCACTGAAAATTTAAAACAAAGCAGTCAACGACGCGTGCCGTCTATCTAGCCAATCAAACTTGCGCGACACAATGTGACGACATCAGCGCCATTAGAAATTTCTCCTGGTAGGCGACACTTTCAAGCGACGGTTAAAAGTGTCGACCGTGACGCCATTTCTGTCGGCGACCTTTTCAAAAGTGTCTGCGACCTAAATTGGTGCGTATAAATTTGGCTTTAGGGGCGCGAAAATAAACAATAATAAAATATATGTGAGATAACAATGGTTTGTGCTCGCCGAAGGCAAGCACACCCCAATTAAACGAGTTGGATCTCTCATAAATTCTTTTTTTAAGCAAAGACTAAGTAATGGGTTGATAATACAGTGCATGGGGAAAGTATTCACAGTGCATGTCAGAGCACAAGCCAAGCCATGAAGACCACGGAATTGTCTGTATACCTCAGAGACAGGACTGTTTCAAGGCACATATTTGGGGAAGGGTACAGAAAGAAATCTGCAGTATTGAACATCCCAATGAGCACAGTGGCCTCCATCATCTGTAAATTGAAGAAGTTTGGAACTACCAGGACTCTTCCTAGAGTTGGCCTCCCGGCCAAACCGATCGATCAGGGGAGAAGGACCTTAGTCAGGGAGGTCACCAAGAACCCGATGGTTGCGCTAATCAGGCCTGTATGGTAGAGTGGCCAGACAGAAGCCGTCAGGAAAAGGCACATGACAGCCCGCCTGGAGTTTGCCAAAAGGCACCTGGAGGACTCAGATCATGAGAAACAAAATTCTCTGGTCTGATGAAACAAAGATTTAATTATTTGGCCTGAATGCCAAGTGTCATGTCTGGAGGAAACCAGGGACCGCTCATCACCTGGCCAATACCATCCCTAAAGTGAAGCATGGTGGTGGCAGAATCATTTTGTGGGGATGTTTTTCAGTGGCAGGGGGGCAATTTTTTTTTGTCAGGATCGAGGAAAAGATGAATGCAGCAATGTACAGAGACATCCTTGATGAGAACCTGCTCCAGAGCACTCTGGACCTCAGACTGCGGTGAAGGTTAATCTTCCAACAGGACAATGACCCTAAGCACACAGTCAAGATGACCAAGGAGTGGCTTCGGGACAACCCTGAATGTCCTTGAGTGGCCCAGCCAGAGCCCAGATTTCAACCCAATTGAACATCGCTGGAAAGATCTCAAAATGGCTGTGCACCGACACTCACCAATCTGATGTAGCTTGAGAAGTCCTGCAAAGAAGAATGGGAGAAACTGCCCAAAAATAGGGTTGCCAAGCTTGTAGCATCATACTCATACAAAAGACTTGAGGCTGTTATTGCTGCAAAAGGTGCTTAGTTGCTCAAGTATTGAGCAACGGCTGTTAATACTTATGTACATGTTATATATTAGTTCTTAAATTTGTGCAAATCTAAGGAAAATGTAACATATTTTTTCACTTTGTCATTATGGGGTATTGTGTGTATAATTTAGAGGAAAACAATAAATTGAATTGAAATCAATTTTGGAATAAGGCTGTAACAACTATCTTTATCAATTATTTGTTCATGAAGTAAATGTATCAATTAAAGTTGGGTTAATTTGGGGTTTTATATTTCTATAATTGTTCCCTTGTGCCACCAACATAACATACCTTATGCCAACACAGCAAGAGGAAGCCAGCAAGGCAAAGCCATTGACCTCAGCATGGTTTACTGCACAAAATCATACAGGCCTTCCTTTCTTCTCTAAGCAGTCCCCTGCTGCTGAGGCCTTGTTACAGCCATGCGTACACCATTGGTCTAGATTGGATTAGAGATACAGCTTACTGTGCGATGGAACCTGGATTTGCTGGACTATTTCTAATGTTAATGACACTACAGTCAGTTCATGGTGTCTGATACAATAGAAAGGATAACGCACAATATCATTTTCCATTGTTGACATAAAAACTTATGGAATTGCTTGGAAATAGCAACGGAGTAACTCCCTTGTCATACTGCATTACTCTGTCAAATTGAGATTTTCTTGAAGCAAATGATACTTTTTTAACTATTTTCACACATTTACCCTTTTCCTCTCCGTTCTGGAGCCTGTGTTTGTTTTGGATCGGACACTTGACTTTGACTTTAAAGGACTTCAGGGCTCTCAAGTTTTGAAGACAGGCAAGAGTGACATTCCCCCCCCCCGTCACGGGGCCAAAATTAATTAATTAATTGCTTTTTACCTGACATCTTTGAAAGGCAGCAATGATTAATGCATCCATGGCCAGGATATAATTATAACATATTACATTATTTTTAAAGTGACCTATAACATCGACTATGCAAAACACTTAAATGTATTTAGTGTTAATACAATTATTACGCATATTTGGAAAGAGATGTTTCTAATGTGACGAGTTGTTGGTCATCGTGTGATAACAAAATATGACTAGGCCAATTTTATGTAACAGACGTGGTATTGCAAGCTCCGTCAGAGGTATTGGGCCCATGTTCGTCCCGCACTGGGTACGAACCTGCCATCTCTGACATCCCAAGTGCCAAGTGTAATCCGTCGACGCGGGTGGCCTGTTACATACCCGAGGAGTGAGTTTCACCGATACACACCAGCTACATCCAGGGGCGAATCTAGGTTCCCACTTTTGGGGGGCCTAAGCCCCTAGATAAAACCTATTATTTTTCCTTTGACCCAGCAAAACTAGGGGGGTCTGGGGGCATGTTCCCCCACAAGAAATTCTTGAAAATATCCTTTTAAATAGTGTCCTATTGTGGGATTTAGGAAGAGAAATTAACTAATGTAGATTTAAAATATGAAGAAAATAAAAAAATATGTAAAGGTTTTTTATTAAAATAATTTGGGGGGGCTAATGAAACTTTTTGGGGGGCTCCAGCCCATACACCCATGGCTACATCTATTAACTATTTGTTCTGAGCAGGTGTTTTCAGTGAACAGGCTGTAAAACTGTTGGTTAAGTTAAAGACACTCAAGAAAAATGTATGCTAATTATCTGGGAAACATTTTCTAACAGCAGTCAAGTTATTATTATTTGTGTCAAACAAGTTGTGAATTTGTTGTAACATTAAAACAGGAGATCATGACTTAGCCTTCTCTGTGCTCAAAGTGATGCTCCAGCTCCAGTGGTTTGCTCTGTAGGTGAACGAAACTTTCGGAAGACGTTGTAGCAGAATCACGTGAAAAATTACAGGAAATGCTTTTTATCCATTGGTTGTTGCATTAAATCTTACCCAGATACAATGGTGCTATTTTCCGATTGGTTATTGTGTAGACCCTTTCTTTTTTGGGGGGGGGCTGATAAGTGGCAGGCTCGACTAAGAACTCCAGGGGAAACGCTTGATTCCTGCCGGTTCCATAGTGAGAGTGGTGCGGCCAGAGGAATTTTGGTTGGGTGCTGCGGCATATTAAATATATTATACATTTTTTCTGCGTGGCAAATACAATGTGTGGCGGGAGGGCGTGACAAAAGACCGAAATGAGTGACTGTCACGCTCAATGCGTGACACTTAAGAGCCCTGGTGCAGAAGCGGGCCCATCCGCAGACCTGAAATGTTAACCTGCAATAACAAGGTTTGAGGAAGCATTTGTGCATCATCAACAATAACCACATTACCTAAAAGGCATCCAAATTTGTTATTATATGTTATTATATAGAATGGGACCTTGTTTTTACTGTCTAATCATTAAAACTTGTCCATATTGTTTTGAAGATACTATACATACTGATATGTAGAATGGATATACAACAACAAATAGAAGCTAAGAGGAACAGCTGTTGAACATGGGGGGAAACCTGAGAGAACACCAACATAGTTTATTATATCAGAAGCGAGTATTCACACATTGTCACTTCAGATGTCCACAGATGACAGAAAAAGTAACCAACATTTAAACGTGTATTTACAGTATCAGTGTCTGAGGCTGGGTATTTCTTTCTTGTGGAGTGTGGGGACATTACTTCCTACGCCTGTGTTGTTCTCTCACATTTTCATTTTAAGACCTTTTTGGATTTAATCACCAACTGTAGGTTTCTTGGATATCTAAGGAGTAGTGGATTAGAAGTATATATATACGATATATAAGATATGTATGCGTTAACAGTACTGCATTATATTTAAAATAACTGTGTTTAATATACTTCAGCTGAAGCTAAAACCTAAATGAATTAGTAAATTCCATAAATGTCCACTCTTGGTGTTCAATCTCCCCTTGATAACAGATATAAGGCGTCTCATAGAAATTGGAAATCAGTAGTTTCCCTATCTCAATTAAGTTCAGTGGTGTGTTGTGCTTGAGGTGGTGTTGGCCATCTTATATTTACCCTGTGGTGTTAGATAAGCATACACCCTTGACTCCTCTACCCCCACCCCAAACATCTCTTTAAAAGAACCCCCACACAGCTGTCTCCCTCCCAAGGGATATTGTGAAGGCCAAGCATGCAGCTGCCAAATGAGCTGTTAATCCCAGTACAGGGTCCCAAACATATTACAATACACAGTCCATCAGTCTATCAGCTACTGGGCATACGGATGTGTGTGTGTGAGAGAGAGAGAGAGAGATAGGGGAGGGGGAGAAAGACAAAGAGAGCAAAGAGAGTGTGTATGTGTGTACACGAATGTCTTTGTGTTTCTCGCAATTATTTGTGTGTAAGTGCATCTCTGTTCAAGTTTCAGTTGTGTATCATACAGTGGGTATGTACGTAGAGATGGTCAGGAACGGTAAAGGACATGAGAAAGCTAACCTTGTAATTCCTCAGTCACAGGTTCAAAATATGTCCAATGTGTTTTTTTCTTCTAACCCCAGCACTCACTCCCTTCTTGTTTACAACCTATTCTTAACCACTAGAGGCAAGCTTATGTTTCCCCTCGTGTACAACAGCTGTCAAATCGGTAACACTCAATACAATAATCACCTCAATAACCACGACCATCCCCCACATTCAGAAGTGGATGTAAACATAGAAACACAGCTAGACACTAAAGCACTAGATGGCAGCAAATTTCCAGTCACAGTAAGAAGGTCATAAATTACTGATTTGAAAGCAAGTCCCTCCCCCCACACACACACACACTCGTTACATTACATTTACATTTATTCATTTAGCAGACGCTTTTATCCAAAGCGACTTCCAAGAGAGAGCTTTACAAAGTGCATAGGTCACTGATAATAACAACAAGATAGCCCCAAAGCATTGCAGGTAGCCAAAAACAGAAGTACACATCGTTCTGAACTATTATTTCCAACTGGCTTCGACTGGCTCTGAAATAAGCTAGTTAGCCTTGTAGCTTAGCGCTAGCTGTAAATGGTGATACCCCATTAGCCAGGTTTCTGCGGAGCCCTCAAAATAAAAGTCTATTGCGCAATATGGTTCACAGAACCAGTGTTCTTTGTGCGCCAATCGTGTGAATCAGATGAAGCCCTCCAATGTGATCATGCTTTAGTTTTTGTGTTTCAGTAATACTAATGAGGGATTTAACTATTATATATGATAGTTCTAAGTACCACCTCTCATTAGAGATAACAATTATGAAAAATAATACCTTTTTATCCTAAGAATTTGACCTTGGTTACAAAGGGTCATTCTGGAGTCTCCAAAAGGCCCTTTTAGAAAACGCCTGGAGGTACCCTTTTAAAAACGTGTCAAATATGAATATATTTTGGTATTATGTTTGACTTTTGATTTGAATTTGGTAAGGCTACAAGCTGTGGTCCAATTCTGTTCTCCAGCTAATAGACCAATTATCACCCTACGTCACACAACTGTCAAGCAGGCTCAACTGCCTATGTGGGTTGCAAAAGACGAACTTCTCCCCGTTCTATTACTCTTGGAGTGTCGTTCAGGTCATCATATATCTCTAACCACTGGATTGCAGGGCTTGATATTGACTTTTTGAGGCTCTTGGCCTTTGGACAAATACATTTACATTCACTTGTCTATGCTCAAAAGTCACTTGACCCCGATACCCTTAAATAAATAGCCTGTCCAAGTGATCGGGCAAAACTAGCCTGGCTAACAGAGGCCGCTTTCTCAGGCAAATGACGAATGAAACAGACAGGTTAAAGAAATCCGAGATTCTGGCTATCTTCACCAGACTCGTATCTACATTAGGCAGTCCTCCCTGACGTTTCTGGTGTAGAATGGAGTGAAATACAACATTGTGCACACTGCCAGTGAGCGAGTCTGACTGAGGCTAACGTCAAAACAGTGTAACTGGGATATAGTCTCACTCAGATTGCCAGTTTAAACAAATCAGAAAAATAATCGGACCAGCTGACTAAAAGCAGAATTCCCATATCTCTTGAAAGCTGCCCTGCTCGACTTTTTAAATGTAGAATTGACTGTTAAAGTGTAAAATTATGAACTTTGTGACATGACGTGAAGACATGGTTGCCGCTCGACTATGCGGTGTGTACCGGGTGACATTCTCACTCAAATTTCAAGACTTTCGTGACCCAAATCAAAATTCTGATGCGACAGATCATTGGGTAATCGCTTTCTCTCCTAAAGACATGTCCTCCTCGACGCTTTTGGTCTTTGTAAATCTAACTATTTGTATTATCCGTGTGGTCCTTTTGCCATTTAAAATGCTATCCTTTCCCAGTTTTCTGCAGCCACAGTGCGCGCGCATCCCGATTGTTTACAAACAAATAATTGGTCTATACCTACTGTCAGTGTATGCTTGTTTTTTGTGTTTTGGCCACTAGAGGTCCTCATGCCCGGCTTGCTCAGTCCTGATTTTGTTATTAGGCTCACCTGGGCCTCGTTCTGTTAGGGGTATTTAGGGGACTCAGTCTGATGCCACCTTGCTTGATGTTTGAGTTTGCTGATGCCGGTTGCCTGTGCTGTTGTAAGTGTTTTGCTACCTTTTTTGTCATACTTTTGCCGAGCCGATTAAAGAACCCTTCAGCCTCCAGTTCCGAGTGCGTCTCGCTTTTGGGTTCAGCCTCCACTCGTGGTTCCAGATCCGAATTGAGTTCCGGCTCTGACACCTACCACCTCTAGGCCTCTTCAGGCCTCTGTTTTCAAAACAAAATCTAGGCGGAAATAGAAACTTTCACTTTCCTTGTGTTCAAGCTTCTATTACTCAACACCAGTAGGACTGACAGGGGTCCTGACAACAAGGAACATATCTTCAGTGTCAGCTTTCAAAAGAGACAATTTACATGCATGTACTCCAAATGGTTCAAGAACAGTTTTCAATTTACTTTGGGTATGCTCTTCAGGCATTTTTAGGCACAGTTAACAGGATTCCCTAAAAGGTTAATGTATATTATTAATAAGTTTATTTTGTATGACGTGTCAAATCAAGGAAAATGTATACTCCATGTCAACATTCATCCTCACAGGCCTGTGGACAAGCTAATGGGTGGAGATGTGGTGGGACTTTTAAAGAGGGAATAAATGCTGTGATTTTGTTAACTCAAAATACCTCCAGGAGGTTTCAGCCACTTTTGAATTCCACAGATACCTTAACTGTCTACAGGCAAAACAACGAAAATGTTTAACACCTACCTGTCCATGACCCATTGTCCATTTATCCACCAGCAGGCTTTAAAACGCAAGCATTTGCTCAGAGTTTTTATCTATATGATGTCTGGGTACTCACATCTCATCTTTGGGTAGATATGGTTGGTAAAGTAAAAAATACAAGTTTACCACTGCAGAAAACAAGAAACACATGGTTTACAAAACATACATAGGCTATTGCTTAACATACATTGACATTCACACACAGGTATAGCTTTGGATATTGATTATACAAACGAACCATAGTGAATTGAAGGAAACCTCCCAGTTCAGTGGAACTTGTATCCCAGACTAGAGTGATACAATTGTGTATGTGATCATAAAATATCTCAATGACAGTGCTGACATACTGTGTGCTTCCCCCATTTGTAGCGTTACTCAGTATGTCAAGGGCTGGTGTGTAGGCTGTTCAAAGGCCATAACTTCTGAGTGATTGGTTGTCATCACATCACTCCTGTTTCAGACAGAATAAAGGCTCGGGTGACCCAACAGGGCCTTATAGCTCTAGATTAGAGGGTCAGTTTACTGGCCTCCAGAAACAAAGGAAGTTTTATGTGCTTCAGCCCATCTGCGAATTGTAGATCAATTTTTCACTTTTCACAGACTCAATGGTGGTCTCGGGTTGTTTCTGTTTAATTTGTGTGTGTAGATGAATATTAAAGGTCATATGACATGAACATTTCACTTTAGGAGGTTATTTAACATCAATATGAGTTCTCCTAGCCTGCCTTTGGTCCCCCGGTGGCTAGAATTTTCGATAGGTGTAAACCAAGCCCTGGGTGTTCTTCTCCGCCTTTGAGAAAATGAAGGCTCAATTGCTCTGTTTGAAAATCTCTTTCCTTGTGATGTCCCAAGGAGGAAAGTTACCTCCACCTTTCTCTGCTTTGCCCGCCCAGATAATCTGGCCCGCCCATGAGAAACTGAGCTACGATCGTGCAAAGGCATGCGCAATAATGGTTTTTCCAGGAGAGACATCATGGCTAGCAAACAAACGAAGCATAATAGTTGCTCTGTGTTTGAATGTACAAATCAAAACAAAAGTCTTTTTTTTAGTTCCTTCGTCTGAACCTCTGCACAACCAGTATCTTAATTGTATTTTCGCTGGAAATGCACCGACACAACTTCCCAAAGTTTTGTTTGTTATGCGCCAAACATTTAAGCCACTGTTTCCTCAATTTGAGCCAATACAAAGCTGGCCTTGCTGAAATTAAATTCTGGATCATTACTAACTCTCCTTGGTCAAGCTACAAACCTTGGACAAGTAAGTTAACTAACGCTATATCATTTTGTTGATTCAATGGGTTACCTAGCTTGCTACCCTTAAAGTGCTTTTCAGCTCCTGAATAGCGTTTTCCATGCATTTACAATGTTTGGCATGTAACTTCTGGCTGAAGGGTTTTCTTGATGTTTTCACTGCTTTAACATATTTATGTGCGTGTAACTACATGGAAAAGGTGTTTTGTGAAGATGTTTAGCCATCAGATCCCGTTTTTGAGACTTTTTTTTTATTGCCTTAAAGTGCTTTTTTCAGCTCCTGAATAGCGTTTTCCATGCATTTACAATGTTTGGCATGTACCTTCTGGCTGAAGCGTTTTCTTGATGTTTTCACTGCTCTAACGTGTTTATGTGGGTGTAACTACATGGAAAAGGTGTTTTGTGAAGATGTTTAGCCATCAGATCCCGTTTTTGAGACTTTGGTTTTTTTATTACCTTAAAGTGCTTTTCAGCTCCTGAATAGCGTTTTCCATGCATTTACAATGTATGGCATGTCACTTTTGGCTGAAGGGTTTTCTTGATGTTTTCACTGCTCTAACGTGTTTATGTGGTTGTAACTACATGGAAATGGTGTTTTGTGAAGATATTTAGCCATCAGATCCCGTTTTTGAGACTTTGTTTTTTTTATTACCTTAAAGTGCTTTTCAGCTCCTGAATAGCGTTTTCCATGCATTTACAATGTTTGGCATGTAACTTCTGGCTTAAGGGTTTTCTTGATGTTTTCACTGCTTTAACATATTTATGTGGGTGTAATTACATGGAAAATGTGTTTTGTAAAGATGTTTAGCCATCAGATCCCGCTTTTTGAGACTTTGTTTTTTTTATTGCCTTAAAGTGCTTTTCAGCTCCTGAATAGCGTTTTCCATGCATTTACAATGTTTGGCATGTACCTTCTGGCTGAAGGGTTTTCTTGATGTTTTCACTGCTCTAACGTGTTTATGTGGGTGTAACTACATGGAAAAGGTGTTTTGTGAAGATGTTTAGCCATCAGATCCCGTTTTTGAGACTTTTATTTTATTATTGCCTTAAAGTGCTTTTCAGCTCCTGAATAGCGTTTTCCATGCATTTACAATGTTTGGCATGTCACTTCTGGCTGAAGGGTTTTCTTGATGTTTTCACTGCTCTAACGTGTTTATGTTGGTGCAACTACATGTAATAGCTGTTTTGTGAAGATGTTTAGCCATCAGATCCCGTTTTTGAGACTTTGTTTTTTTATTGCCTTAAAGTGCTTTTCAGCTCCTGAATAGCGTTTTCCATGCATTTACAATGTTTGGCATGTACCTTCTGGCTGAAGGGTTTTCTTGATGTTTTCACTGCTCTAACGTGTTTATGTGGGTGTAACTACATGGAAAATGTGTTTTGTGAAGATGTTTAGCCATCAGATCCCGTTTTTGAGACTTTGGTTTTTTTATTACCTTAAAGTGCTTTTCAGCTCCTGAATAGCGTTTTCCATGCATTTACAATGTATGGCATGTCACTTTTGGCTGAAGGGTTTTCTTGATGTTTTCACTGCTTTAAAATGTGGCAGTAACATTAGCTCTGCAGCTAACAGCTGAGTTACTGTTGCTAATGTAAAGGTATATAGCATCAAGTATGTGTGTGAATACACAAGCTGTAACGCAAGTGTTGTAAACTTCTTTGTTATTTGGATAACCGTTATGCTGTTGGTGTTATGGCGCGCGCGATATCCGCCTTTTGCCTCATAAAAATGACTGTGAGTGAGCATCTCTGCAAACTAGGGTGATCAGATGAGAATTACTAAATTCGAGGCATCTTACAGCAACAGGGGCTACGAGCCTTTGCAATAGATTTATTGTAAACATTAGCGCATGTTGCCGCCCCTCTCTATGGCAAGCCGTTTAATCTTTTAACCAATGAATTCTTTATATCAAAAATTCGAATTTTGTATATCAACAATTCAATTTAAGATATCAACAATTCGAATTTTGGATATCCAGAATTGCATTTTGGATATCAAGAATTCGCATTTTGGATATCAAGAATTGCATTTTGGATATCAACAATTCGAATTTTGGATGTCAAGAATTGCATTTTGGACATCAACAATTCAAATTTTGGATATCAAGAATTGCATTTTGGATATCAACAATTTGAATTTTGGATATCAAGAATTGCATTTTGGATATCAACAATTCAAATTTTGGATATCCAGAATTGCTTTTTTATGGCAAGCCTTTTTATCATTTAACCAATGAATTCTTGATATCCAAAATTCAAATTTTTGATATCAAGAATATAATTTTTGATATCAAGAATTCAAATTTTGGATATCAAGAATTCCAATTTTGGATATCCAGAATTGCATTTTGGATATCAACCATTCGAATTTTGGATATCCAGAATTGAATTCTGGATAACAACAATGTATGCTAATGACTTTCATGTGGGCGGGAGTAGGCAGGCTACGTCAATTCTGTTTGCAAAGGCGTAACATTTTCTACGCTAAGAGCGTTGCCCACTGCGGCCATTGTAGACTTTGCCATCCGTTGGCGTTCGGTTTAGTTCAACATTGATTTTGAAAATGGATGAAGTTGGATGTTTTGAGACCCCCAAAAACTTAACCATTGTCCTAATCTTTATAAATGCATTGTACGTGTAACATAATTATCTGGGTTCAGTTTAAATTCCACTAAATTGGCAGAACTACGCTATCTACTGTTAAAATGTGTACCTGCTCCAAGTAGCAGGTACACACGAGTAACATACGCACAAAAATTTATGAGACTATACCACCCAATACTTTGAAGCACTACTGGCATACATTAAGCTTTCAATTATTTGTAATAAAACTACTAAACTTTCCTCTTGGAGCTATATATGCGAAACCGTCCAACACAATCCAAAACCGGGTCATTTTACATAAGTTGTGTTATATAAGCTATGTTGTTCATGTGGGAGGGAAAAGGCAGTTATTGTGTTTTATTATTTCACGAATATGTTGAAATGATGCAGTTCATAACAAAAGATGCAGTCAGTCATTAATTCGTAGGACTGGCATTTCCAATGGGTGTTATTAAGTGCTTTGAGCGGCTAGTCAAATCAATCATCTGCTCCTCGCTGCCCCCTACCCTGGACCCTATGCAATTTGCATACCGGTCCAACAGGTCTACAGATAATGCCATTGCACCGCTCTCTTCCACCTATACAAAGGGAATACGTATGTGAGGATGCTGCAGTTCATTGACCACAGCTCAGCATTCAACACCATCATCCCCTCCAGACTGGTCTCCAAGCTTGTGGACCTGGGACTAAGCACCTCCCTCTGCAAGTGGATCTTCCACTTCCTGACGGCGAGGCCGCAGGTGGTGAGAATTGATGACCGCACCTCATCTGTACTGATCACCAACACAGGCACCCCCCAGGGCTGTGTGCTCAGCCCTCTCCTGTTCTCCTTGTTCACTCACGACCGTGCGGCAACGCACAGCTCCAACCTCCTTGTTAAGTTTGCTGACGACACAACCATCGTGGGCCTCATCTCTGACAGTGACGAGTTAGCCAACAGAGAGGAGGTTGACACCCTGACATCATGGTGCCAGGACAATAACCTCTCTCTTAACATCAGCAAGACAAAGGAGATGATGGTGGACTATAGGAGGCGGCAGGAGGAGGAGCATGCACCCCTACTCATCAACGGATCTGAAGTGGAGAAGGTCAACTGCTTCAAGTTCCTCGGGGTGAACATCAGCAACGACCTCACCTGGTCTGTTCACACGGACAAGGTGGTCAAAGCGGCCCGTAAACGCCTCTTCTTCCTTAGGAGACTGAAGAAGTTTGGTATGGACTCAGTCATCCTCACTAACTTTTACAGATGCACTATAGAGAGCATTCTGACTGGTTGTATTACAGTGTGGTATGGGAGCTGCACAGACAGGGACCGCAAGGCCCTATGAAGTGTGGTCTGTTCTGCTGAGTTCATCATCGGCAGGAAGCTCCCAGCCCTACAGGACACCTACCACACACACGTTGCCTCAGGAAAGCTGGCAGGATTTTAAGAGACTGTTCCCACCCATCCTTCAGTCTCTTTACCCCATTGCCTTCTGACAGGCGTTACCGCAGCATCCGGTCGCACACACGCAGACTGGACAACAGTTTCTTCCCAAGGGCTATCAGGCTTCGGAATGGACACTGATATGGACAATGATTCACTGCAAACTAGTCACTTATACACTGTCACTTTCAGTACTGGTTGCACTATTAGTAACTACTGTACCTCTCTGTACTTAGCCATCAGGCTCCTGTATGGTCATTGACTTAGTCACTGATCTGTAATTTTTGCACTATTGTACTGTACTCCACCTGGGTTAGAATCGGATATTGAAAGGTAATAGGTTTTATGTGCATTTAGGGTTAGTATAGTGTATTATTTATTGTTACCTGTATATTTAGGAAGTTTTAGTATTAGGGTTAGTATAGTCGATTATTTATTGATATCTGTATATTTTTACAGATTTTTTCAGGAAGTTTCACTTATTTAAGCTCAGCATAGATGTTCTGTGTACTTATATGTTATGTTATGCCAGGTGCTTGCGTTGTCTTGTCTTAAGAATTTCAGTGCCCAGTCTGACCTGACAGAACCGTTGTTCTGTGTACCTGACAAATAACAGACTTGAACTTGAAATTTTTTTGCAATATAAAAAATAATACGATCCCTTTTGGTAATCATGATACCCCCCCAGAAATGTTTGATGCACCCCCAGTCAAAGCAGGCTGCATCCGAGCCAGCTAACATCACAAACCTCACCAAAGAGAAGCAGTTCCAGCCATCACATTAGGGGTGAGTTAATTAAATAGTAGTAGTAGTAGTAGTAAGTCCTTTATTGTTACAACACAAGTACACAAGTACCACAACATAGCCTGTCACATAGTTAAAAACTAGTGAAAAGTGGCAATCCACCCGTCCATACATATACACAAACATGACGATGGGGTAGACAGGACGAGAAGACAAGGTCGAGGGAGAAATTCCAGCTTAACATGAGGAGAGAGAGTAGGAAAAAAGGCAACCCCCAAACTATGCTCCTAGAGGAGTACCGAGTGAGAACAGGAAAAAAAACACCTCCGCACATAAGCACATACATTTGACAACATTACAGAAACTCATGACTTGCAAGGAGGTAAGCCAGTGCAACAAGCAGCCATCTGGTCCTGCAGCCATAACCGGCGCTGGTCACAGACCCGCCAGTCACACTGGGGGAACGAAGCAGGCATTGGATGGGGGAAGGGGTGTGTATGAGTGTGCCTGGATTGGCGCCTTCGCCTAGGCCACAATCAGTCAGATTCTCAGTTTGCAGATAGTATTGCCATGGAGACAGCCTTGATCAGGTCCCAGACAGAGACAACAATCCTCAGGTGTCTGTTGGAAGGGAATGCAAGAGAAGTCTCACTGCAGCGCTCTTCAGGGGAGTTGTTGTTCCAGCAACGGCCTTGGCCAAGGCCTGTGCTGGTTAGGGTGCCGAAAGCAGATAAAATTGGGGTTGTTTGGTCGAGTAGCCGCTTTCCAATTTGCAAGTCTACTCCTTTTTCCACCGGTCTCCGTCGGTCCAATCATGTCGGCCAACTTTAGGGGGCTTTTTTACAGCTGTAGCCGTTTCCTTAATTTTTCGATATGCCAGGGCAGCGCCTAATCCAATCGGCAAAAGCCTGTAATCGTGGTTCCGAATAGGTAGATGTCTTCAATGTCCTCCACGGAAAGCGCCGCTGGACACCCGACACATCCATCGAGTAGCCAGCTGCGAACGTCCCGTCAGGACAGTCAGGTTCCCCCGAACCCAAGCTTCTCGTCGAGAAGATGGTGTCAATTGCATTAAGGGACCAGCTGATCAAATCCATGATTTTTTGTTCGTAGAGCGGTGCAGAGAAAGTTTCTCAGTATAGGACACAAGACACAAGACTAGACAATACGATAGAAGCCAAGCAGGGAAGGTCAGGGAAGGAGAGGGAGAAAATGCCTTCGTCGAGAGCCAAAGCAAGAGGGGGTTGTTTGACCAAATATAGCAGGCACATTTTGAAGTTGATAATTCTGTACGGCCCCCGAATGATTTTATAAATATCCAAATGGCCCCTGGCAGAAAAAAGGTTCCCCATCCCTGGTGTAGACAGAGGACAGCAAGCCTCCATCCTCCTCTGGCTACATTGACTTCAATACAAAACCTAGGAGGCTAGTAGGCAGCACCCCCTTCCATAGATACATACATACAGTGGCATTTTTTACCACTTACAGAGGACATCCTCCAACCAATCAAGGTTTTTGCTTTTCAGTCATAAAATAGGATCCACAGAGCATTATTGGGGGAAAAAGACTCTTCAACAGCTCTGGGGTGTTCTGTATATGTTGAGATGTGATGTTGTATGTTGTTTAATGGAGTGATGAATTTTGTATTTTCCTGTTCAAATATGGGGGGAAGACGCAAAAGGAGGCAGCGACGAGCATGTTATTTCACACTTTTATTATATGTCCTCACATTCCATAGTCTAGGTGGTGTATTTTACGTATATGTATAACATATTAGTCTTGCTGATCTGACATAACGCCGCAGTGAAAAAGCAGGAAGGGAGGCAGCCAGTACCTCTGCCTCACTGAAGGGGGTGTGTGTGAGCACACAGGCTTGTTCTTCTTCGTGTATTACAGACAAATGGCATTTTCGGTAATATGCTAGCTAAAAAAGTAAAGTAGAGAAAGTCAAGTGCAATGCATCAGTACATTTATTTTTATCTTTGGCCCTGACTGCACGAAACTGGACTTTCAATCAAAACTCTAAGTGATAAATAATGGAAGACCGATGCCGGAGCTAAAAGATTTGCTTCAAACGACGGGACAGAAGATAACACACTCTTTTCAAACGGAGTTGAAAGACTTCCTGTGTGGTTGTGCTACAAGAAACCGTCTTTTCTGCTTTCCCTGCCTTTTGTTCTCAACGGGTGACAATGTCTGGACTACAACAGGATTTTGTGACTACTAAGAAGCCTCAGCAGACATGAAAGTTCAACTACTTACATTCAAAGCCAAATTGTTTTTAAAGGTTTTGGAAGCACAAGGATATATTTGGCTTTGAACGAACAGCGGAAACTAAATGTTAGTGTCCACAAGTCAAGGAAAACCGAGAGATTTTAAAAGACCTCATTAATGCTAATTGTTTTCTAGCCAAATGGCAATTAGCATTTTGTGGTAACGATGAGAGGACGATCTGTTGTAATTGTGGCAACTATGTAGAACTATTCTGTAAATCTGACTTTGAAATAGTCAGTGCCTCCCCAGCCACGAACCTCGCCGCACGTCACTGACAGGGACACACAGACCCCTCCACCGCTCCAATGTGGCGATGCTTTGGGGAGTGTCACACTGCTCAGCCTTCCCTGAAAAGTTTATTCCAGGGTGCTGGAAAGAAGGCTCCCACCGATCGTCAACCGCAGATTCAGGAGGAGCAATGCAGATTCCGTCCAAGCCATGGAACAGTGGACCAGCTCTTTACCCTCACAGAGTTGCTAGGAGAGTCTTTGGAGTTTGACCATCCAGTCTACCATCCAATCTACATTGTGGTAAAGGCTTATTTTGTGGGTTCTACTGCGGTAGAATGGGGTACCAGGGCCGTTGCTATGAGCCCTGTAAAACCCCCAAAGTTATCCTGTTATCCTGTCCCTGTATAACCCCCAATGTAACAAAGTAAGAGCTCTGCCCACTTTTTCGGCACAAAGTCAAACACGTTTCCAGTGGGTGTTGGACTCTCTCAAGCAGTGCCGGTCCTAGCCAATTGGTGCCCTAGGCTAGGTTTACCTACAGCGCCCCCCTCCCTCCACCCGGAGCGCCCCCCCCCCCCCCCAGCGGGAGGGTTAATTTAAATGGATGCACTTTGTCGCAAATTGTCGCCCCCCTCTTCATGCCGCCCTAGCCGGTTGCCTATGTCGCCTTCAGGAAGGACCAGCACTGCTCTTAAAGTTGCAGCTTGTCTTCGATTCTGTTTGTGATATGCATGGACAGGATCTCAAGACGCAGCCGGGGTGAGGACCATGTCCAGTTTGGGAATCTTTCAATTGCTTCTCTGCTTTTTGCAGATGACATGGTTCTGTTGGATTCATCAGGCCCCCGCACGCACCTGAGGCTTCAGTACGCACCCAAGGGTGAAGGAAATTAGTTTCCTCTGTAAGGTGGCTGGGCTTAGCCTTTTACATTACATTTACATTTATGCAATTAGCAGACGCTTTTATCCAAAGCGACTTCCAAGAGAGAGCTTTACAAAAGAGGTCACATAGGTCACTGATCATAACAACGAGGTAAGGCCGTTTTATACTTCTGCGTCTCCGTTAACGGACAGACGCACGCACGGAGTCGGACGGAGTCGGACGGATTGGTTGAATTTATACTACTCCGACGGCTCTGCGTGCTGAAAGCAATTCACAGCCAGACCAGTAGATGGCGCTGCACTGCGATGCTAGCTAGGTTATCGAAAAGTCGGAGCAAATTTACAAATTAACTGTTTCATCAATAAAATAAGCACATTTTCAGTAACTACACTGCCCATTTCTTGTCACATTTTAATTCAGATGCTGATTTACATGTACTGTTTAGCTGAAATAAGAGTTGTAAAAACTTACAACAATGGCGGTCAAAAGATTCTGTTCTCTTGTTGGTCACGGCAACCCCGCCCCCACCCCTGACGCAAGCGGTTCTTAATACGGACCAATCATAGCCAAGGGGTATCCGTAAAAAGACGCACGGACAGGAAAATCAGCAGGCGCACGCAGAGCTCTGCAAGGGCTCTGCGAGGACACGCAGAGGGCGTTTCTTGACGGAGAGGGCGTTCCCCGTGTGCGTGTGCGTAAAAACGCAGAAGTATAAATCGGCCTGTAGTCCCAAACATTGCAAGCAGCCAAAACATGAAGCATACATTGTGAAAAAACTAAACAAGTGTCAAAAGGGAAGGTGGGTGACGGGTGGGGGTGTAAGGTTGCAGGACAGACTTGATGTAGTCGGGTGCAGTCCTGTTCACTGCTCGGAAGGTCAGTACCAGGGTCTTGAATCTGATACAGGCGTTGACTGGTAGCCAGTGGACAGAGATGAGAAGCGGGGTAACATGGGAGCGTCTGGGTAGATTGTATACCAGGCGGGCCGCTGCGTTCTGAATCCTCTGAAGAGGGCGGGTTGCACATGCTGGGAGACAAGCGAGCAGCGAGTTGCAGTAGTCCAACTTGGAGAGGACCATTGCTTGGACTAGCAGCTGGGTGGAGTGCTCAGACAGGTATCTCCTGATCTTCCGGATGTTGTAGAGGGTGAATCTACACGACCGGGAGACTGCGGCAATGTGGGCCGTGAGGGAGAGCTTGTCATCAACTAACTCAAATAGATTATTTCGATGTAAAGGAGCAGTGGCTCTACTCCGAGCTCTCTCCGGACTCACCAAAAGGGTGAGTAGCTTGAACATCCGGAGAGAGCTCTGAGTAGCTGAATCTGGAATGTCCAGCAGCTACATTGATTCAGATTGGGAAAATATTTGTACATTTATGTTTGTCTAGTTGTTAATCTCCCTTTTTACGTATGTATTTCCTTCAGATTATCGCTTAAAACATCTCACAAAATGGTTTGATGAAAAACATTGTGACATTTAGAGGATTTTTTGATTTATTTAGATTAGTCGATTTTCAGAAGTGTTTAGTCGAGTCTTGGTCGACCAAAGAAAATCTTAGTCGGGGACAGCCCTAGTCTTTGTGCATACCAAGCAAGACATCTTCTTTCAGTAAAGAAAAACTGGTCACTAATTATTGGGACAATAAAGCAGCGACTTAGAGACTTGAACAATCATCCAGGTTGTCATGGGGTGACAGAAACTGTAATTCATTAGCCTATAGTTTCTATTTTCAAAGAGTATAATGAGGATCTGACAGTGGCATTATTAATGAGGCAAGCCTTGTTATTCAGGATAATAGTTTATTGGAAAGAGTTAACAGATCTCTCACTGTCAAAGGATTTGGACAGATTGACATTTTTTGAAAAAAGATTATCTGCTTAAAGATCCAATGTGTATAACAAATATCTTATTGTGATCATATTCACCTTTTTTCTTAATCATTCTGCAACATGAAAGACATGCTTCCAAAGAGACGAGTTTTCCTCACAAATCTTAAACAATTGACCAATTTGTGAAATTAGCATTTAGAACATTCAATGCCTGTCCCTACTATGTTAATCAATAATAAACCAATTTTGTTTCCCTCTCCAAAAAGACATGCTATTAACAAGTGCTATCATAGTAGGGACTTGATAAAAGCAATGACAGGCTATGTATGTTCAAAATCCTTCAATGTATTTTATTTTCACAAATTGGTCAACTTTGCCAGCTTTATGAAGAAAAAGTATTTGTTGAAAACGCGGTTAACATGTCCTTCATGTTGCAGACTATTTTTATTAATTAAAAGCTTAACACAAAAAAGCTGGCGTGCCACTGTACTTGGACAACCAATCTTAACAATCTTGATCGTTGTAAACAAATGCAGTCTGCCAAGTCATGTTTCAGGAACTGTTCGTCTTGGATTCAATTTCAATCCAACAAACTATTTACAACATGAAATTATGTAATTAAACCCAAGTTATAATACATGAATGTTATAATGAATTAGGAATATAATACTGTTACGTCCCTCGTCCTGCTTGTATGTGTGTTCTGTATTGTTGTGTGCTTGTCTTCCCTTCTGTTTCCAATCATTCTCATTGCTGCAACCAGGTGCCCGTCAGCGATTGGCTACCGCCTCCATTCCCCGTCACCGCTGCACCTACACCCATCAACCTCCGTCCAGGATTGGCTGTCGTCACCACTCCCCCGCCGCCAACGCCCTGCACTCCTCCAATCACCTGTCTGTCCGTCCACATTTAAACCCTGTTCTGTCCGCTGTTCCGTAGTCTCTAGGGGGTGTTCCATCAACGTCGATTAAGGGAAAGCGAGACTTATTTCGCCAAGTCGCACTAACTTTAGCGAGAGTTCCGTTCCATGAAGGTGGATTATTATAGTTCTAGCTACGTAATCAAGGTTCGAAACTAGCCTGATCCGTGTCAGGCTAGAAGTCAAGCTAAACTAAAATGTGTTGCATATAATTTCAAACAGGCGGAAACAGAATCTCAAAAGACAGTTTCGTCGAGTAAATTCCTACGCGCAAAGCACTTTAGTCTGTGTTCGGAAACGTAAATTCAGACTTGTGCAGACATGAATGATTCACGTGTTTAGGCCTACTTCATCTCCCAAAAATATATTAATTTAAATTAACATGTTAAGAAATAATGTCAGCTGTTTTCAAAAGCCATTGGTTAATTAATAGACATAAAATAAGGCCTTAGAAACTAAGCAGAGCCTCAAGACAAGTTACAATCAATGATGGCGTATCCGTTCTTTGACAAGCCTGTGGTGGATGAAGGTGCTCAGATTATACAAAGAGTGTTTATCCCACCAGCCCCAAGGGTCTTCAGAGACAGTAATGCTTCCCTGACCAGTATCTGTGGAAGAAGTATAGGTTCAGCAGGCCCAGCATAGTTCATCTAGATAGATTAGAATTAAGAATTGTCATTCTTAAAAATATAAAACATAAATAATATATATATTTATAAAATAACACTTTAGCAACTCTTAAGGATGGCAATGAACACATAAGAGCAGCCTACCATCCTTCGTAGAAAGTAATAGAAAGGAGTGTAGACTATAATAGTAGAAAGGAGGGTAGTAGACTGCAGTTTATGTAGGTATGCCTAGACTATGTAGTCTGCAGGAATCACACACAAGGAAGCAAATGACCCACTGTAGCCAAGCCTTGACACTGTTCAGTCTGTCTGCATCTGTCTATGTCTTTGCATGTGGGACGTTCTTGAACAATGCCAGGAAATATGAAGGGTATACTTTGCTCCAAGCAGTACCTGAATATTATCATCAGTTTTTCAGGTAATCTTGAAACACAAAGAATCAAGGAGACTCTTTATTCAATTGGATAAAGTATTTTCATTGTTTAAAGTAGCCTATACGTTGACAAGCCTCTATATTACCTCTCCTCTGGCTTCCCCAATATTGTAGGTGCAATATACTGTCCCCATGGGTGTATCCAGGCCCAGTGGAAGACTCAGGGGGTGACTGCCTGATGCCCCCATGGTTGAAAGTGTTTCTAAAATGCCTTTGAGTGGCAAACATTAGACCAAGTGCCCTACTGTCTGCCATTTACATTGTGAAATATGCTTGAGTGCCCAGGATGCCCCACGCAATAAATGACAGTTTGCCCTCTGTAAGTGTAAAAACATGTCTTAATGAGTTCCTTTATAGTATAGAAAATGTGATGCAGTACCCTATAAGGTGCCCTTATAATGGCCTAAATTGGACTGTTCCCATGCCCTTACTTCCAATGGAAAAGGGTGCTGTTATGAAGTGCCCTTTATGCTGCCCGTACATGACAGTGTCCCAAATGTTGCCCTTTCCCAAAAAGACAATTAGATGCTGTGCCCAACAGTCTCCCCTAATGTTCCCAGTAGGGCATGCTTTCCCAAAGTGAGTCTGTCACTGTCCAAGCCCCCTCTGGATCTGTGGAGGCAGACTATGTTAATTGGAAATACTCATTATATAATAATGATAGTCATGCTAAGCAATTTTAAATGACTGTTCTTCCAAACAAAGTGTGCAGTTTGGGTCACATTTTGATCTAAAAAGTCAATGCTGGATCTGTGCAATACTAGTTATTTCAGTGAATCCCTATTTTAGTCATGGTTATCTTTCCCTTTTATCTTAAATCTCATCATTTAGCCTATCAGTTAATAAATGCGTGTGGCAAAGTTATTTTGAAGTAGCCTAATTTAAAACAGTATTAGCCCACATCAAGTGCAATTAACCATGGCTTTCTTCAGTGTTTTGATTTTTATCCTACAATTTTCAATTGCTGCCACGTTCTCTTTTGGGCTAATATTATTTTCAATCTCCTGTTGAGAATATTGGCCATAGGCTATAGCCTACTGTCAGAACGGTTTCAGACTGCTCACCAAATTACGTTAATTATCAGTAGGCCTAAATGCATATATATATATATATATATATATATATATATATATATATATATATATATATATATATATGTTAAAGGGGCAATTGACTGCAAAACCGATTTTACCTTGTCATTGTTGAAAAACGACAGTTCGGAGGGTAAACTGAACATACCGTGAATATCAAAGTCTATTGACACCTCTTTCCTATTCAAATCTCAAAAAGAAAAAATTTGGATGTAAAACGCTAGCTTTTCAACAAAGCCACCGGTCCTACGTAGGACCGGTGATCGCCCTCTTATTGGCTCTGGTCTGTATCTTTGTCACGCCCCAGAATTTACATCCAGACCAACCAGAGGTAGCGTCTATCTCCGATACTAGTTTAGCTGCGCGCTGCTCTGTGTAGGCTACTTATAAGGAATTACAAAGAAGAATGTTTTGAATTATAACAAGGATATTGATTATGGACCACGGTCGTAAATGCTGTGTTCCAGGCTGTACAGGGAAGGCTAACACTTACAGTCTTCCCAAGGAGCCAAACATTCAACAGGCATGGCTGCTGTTGTCTATGAGAAGATCCAGGCGAAGTTTGACACTCAATCATTCATTTGCTCTGAACATTTCACCCAAGACAGTTTTGACAACCTTGGACAATTTCAAGCAGGATATGCTAGGAAGCTGAACCTGGAAAGGAGGTGCTGTTCCAACGTATGCTCATTGCAACCGCAAGCTATAAGGACAGTAAGATGTTGTGCTAACAGTTATTAGCAATGCTAACGTTTCCTGTATATAGCATACCAGGTAGAATGCTAAATACGTTTCTACACACATCAAATGACTCTAGCTAGACTAGCTGTAGTCGGCATTAGAAGGGAAGCTTCCGAAAAATTGCCAGAAAACGAACTGCAGTCTGGCTTATTGCTAACGCCTGTCTAGATAATCTATTTGAAAGAACTGGAGAAAGGCAGGTTTTAGATACAGGATACATTAGCATTGCTAGTAACAGTGCTATAGTAACACCTAGACTGTAGGCATGTTAACAAGTTTCGCTTGCTAGTTAATGCAAGAGCATAGAATGTGTAATAATTTAGCCTAGTTTATTGGCAATGGGGCTAACGTTGATTCATGTTCCTGACTGTGTTTCATTCAAATAAATAACCTGTGTAATGAAAATCGACAATTCACGATGCATGTTTGTCCAGATCTTTGTCATGTTATTTTACAGCAAGATATCTAGAGCTAGCCTAGCTAGCTAACTGAAGCCGAGTAGAATCACGATTGCAACAACGTTTGGTTGCTAAGCTGTAGCCTAATGTTCTACCCACCTAAGTCAATCCAGTTTGCTTCAACAACAGAAGTGGAAACAAGTAATGTTATCATTTCAAATGTTATATAGTAAATCCGTTGAAAACAGTGTTGTGTAGACACAATAGATTTATTTGCGCGTTTTTATTTCAAGTCTCCAACTTCAGTGTTTCAGCGAGTGCTGCTGTTGGCCGTGTTGCGTTTTTGCTCCCAGCTTCACTCGTTGATAACCAACCAATCAGCGCGCAGCTTATCTAAATATTAATGAGCATACCATAAAAGGAGAAAAGCTAGTGTTTTTCCCGGGAACATTTCAGACGATCTGTAAGAGGGCATAGAACAGCACCCGGGCCATTTTCAACCCAACCAATGTTACATACCCTATTCGGAGACCTTAAGGAACAGTGTGAAATACCCAAAAAACCCAGTCAATTGCCCCTTTAAGTCGATTTGGTAGGTCTACAATTTACGCATGTTAACGGTCGTAATGGTTTGACAAGTTGTCTCCCTTGCCATGGTAATTGCTAGCCTGACGTTGTCATACTCATAATTCTAGTCAGAATATGAGTCTGAGAACTCTCCGTTGGGCTTTGACTACAGGGCGTGTTTCAAACGAGCCTGGAAAACAAATGCCTCTTTGCTCAATTGGATAGATCTACAACAAATCAGAGCAACAGAGTATGTTACGTATGTTAAGCACCGCATAGTTGTTGTCAACAGAACTAAACTACAAGTAGACTTGAAGTATGCTTGAAGAATGAATACAAACGATTTTTGCCGGTGTTGTAAAATTAATTTAAGGGTAAGGGGAGTACTTGTTCACACGGTCAACCTTTTTGAGCGAAACAATAAAGGGCAATGCATATACAACAAGTTCTCCGTTTAGGATTACAACTCCACTAAAGAAAAGGAGAAACCACAATGGCCACTAGGTTTTCATTGTGTCCCATCTTCTTCATTGTGTCCCATCTTCTTCGCGACCATCAGGGCCAGCTGATAAATTAAACTTTTACCGAATTCCGTAGGAAGGACGGCAAAAACATATTTTCCATCGACAAATGCCTTGATTGCGTCTCTCTGTTCCTCTTTCAAAATTAATGCGCTGTCGATGTCTTCTAAAACAGACTCGATAGCAGAATCATAACATCCCAGATCTCCAGCGGTAGCCATGTTTGTTCAAAACGAATTCAACTTAAGCGCTGTTTTGTGACGTGGGTGATTACGTTACTGTTGATCATCTGTCCATCATCGTATAAAGCCCGCCCTGGCAATTTCATTGGTTCGCCCAGATTCTGATTTTCTGTAGTTGGTCCCCAATACGAGACCCTCCAGACCCAACTTCCGACCAAATTTTCTTTAGGGCGGGGAGAAGTTGGGCTGGCATCCAGGCTAGGTAATTGCGGCAACATTGCTCTTTTTGGGGACAACTCCCAGAAAACTCTAAAAAACAATTTACGCTGCTGAAACAACACCTCTCTGCTGCTTTACGCTTTGCTTTTTGCGACATAACTCCTCTTTTCGACTATCGCCTGATCTGGGCTGTAGAGTCGCTTATTGAGGTCTAGCTTGAATTAGCGTTGCTTGTTAGTGGAACGGAACGTTAGTGGAACGGCTTGAGGCTTAAGTCTAAATTGACGTTTACCCAGGTGAGACTTATTCGTGTTAGCGCGACTTGCGTTAGCGACGTTGATGGAACACCCCCCAGCCCTGTGTATGTCTGTTGTTGGCGTTGTATGTGTTTGTGCCGATTGCGTTTCCCGACCCTTCTGAGACTCTTGTTACGTGTTATACATTGTTCTCCTTCTGTTTGGTTGTCCAGTTATCGCCGATACTCGGTATCGTGCTTTTCGTTGTATTATTATTAGTTCAGTCGCACAGGGGCTTTGAAACAGGTAAACTGCCCATGGGCATACACCCCATCACATAGCTAATCCCTGTTAAACCCTGTTTTATTGATGAATACTGATTCAAGGGATATTCACATTTTGGGAAGACCAAATGTACTACTTTTCAATACTTTAAAGAGCAGTCATATTTAAATCTAAATTATACCACTGGTTTGTCACATATTTACATACAATTCTTAGTGACCTTGAAAAAACAGTATTGTTGTTTTTATGATGTTTTAAAATGCTGACATTAAAGATATCTCAAAATAAAATGCCTGAAAATCGTATTTCCAGCTCATATAATTGATTCTCATCCAATAAGTTTCACAGTATTATGTTTGTTTGAAATGTTTAAGGACTGCTTATTTCTCTTGAACTAGGTGATATTTTACCAGATTAGAGCTCCCGCTTCAGGCTTTGTTGATGTATCCAAAAGAGGCAGCGCAACCCAGCTGCAAAACCTGATCAAAAGAAAGACAGGAATGCAGTATTGACAACAAGTGTTTCTGTAAATGACTTACACAAAAACATTGAAAAAACATAATTTTATACACTTCCTCAGCCACGTTTCAGAATGAATGTCTATTCGTCAGGCAGCTGTGTGCATGCATATTCTCCATTGATCATACTTTAACGATAATATTAACGATAATATCCAAGCAATTCCTTTTTACTCTTTTTGTACTCACATATTGGTAATATGCTAATGATTTTCTTCTAATCTTTATTCCATGGTGGGCAGAGCAATCACAGAGGTAAAGCTTGAGATTTACAGCAAGCTTCTAACTGCTATCTCCCCATCTGCTTGTCTTGATTTAATTTGAATAATGACAGAAGATTTAAACTCAAAGACTACTTATGTGTACTACCATGCGATTGAGGGAGTAAGAGTAGTAGCGGTACTAGTTTATTGAAATGCACCTGGGAGTCTCCCGTACTTGGCAGTTATGTCATTTATCGTAAAAATTTTACCCTGTCTTCTACATGAGGGGAAAATACAGCTGTCTGAGGAGGAAGAGGTACTAATACAGACATATGATAATGGAAAGGCACATCCTGTTCAGAAAGGAGGTTTACTTAGATGAAAAAAAAAAAGATAGATACATCACCTCAGTTGTTTCCTATATACATTATACATTATGTATGTTTCACAATAGTGGGTCAAGAAACTTACTGCATTGTGGTTTTGGTGTTAATGCAACCCATAAAAGTTCTGTTTGAAGATCTATGGTTTCTCTCGTTCGAGATGCAGTATTTGGGGTTGCAAGGAGGAATGCTATAATAGATATCAAGCATGTTTGTGTAGCAGCAAATTCAAGTCAAGAGGACACAAAACTCAGTCAGGGTTCAAGTCCAATAAAGTATTTATTAGTAGATGGTTCGGTACATGGGAAGGCAGTCAGTGGTCAAAGCATACTGTATAATCCAACAAGGAGAACACAAAGCAAGGTCTAAGAACAGAGCAAAGGGAGTAGGCTAAAGTCCAGGACACAAAGCAGGGTTCAGTAATCACAAGTAGTCAAACGATAATGAGTAATGCTGGGATGCAAGACACAAAGCTACTAAGACGAACTGCTACAGAAACACCCTTAATACATACTGCACACCAATATGTACTGTTGCATGCAGCATAATTGGGACACAGCTTTGTCAACATTGTGCTTTGAATGTTAACCGTCTACATAATTGAAACTGTGTTTAATAAATTGTTTTAAAAATATTAGGTACACGTTTTTTCACCTTGGAGATACAAAAACATACTTAGTATTGTAAGTAATTAATAGTATATTCCTCTGCACAGAGGATTGTGGGTTATTTTAGCTAGGTTGCATAATGTTAAATGGGACAGGATGCAGTAGGACTTCCAAGTATGTTTTAAATACTGCATATCACATACTATATGTTGGGACATCTGTCATTGTTATTAGTATGGTAGGATGGGTATTGAGTGTACTAAATACACTGAGAAGGGAGGGATACTGAGGGACAGGTGAAACTAATCAGGGCAGGGAAGACAATCACACAAGCAGGACCTACATGCACAGGGTAAGAAGTGGAGACACGGCAGGAAAAGGAGAGGTGAGTTTTTCAATATAAAAGAAGAATGACAATGAAGACATAACTTAGGGAACAAGAAGGAATGTTACAGTTTGTGTTTCATGGCAAAACATTGTAACAACACTGGAAGCAAAAACAGAAAGAAAACATATGTGTCATACACTTGCTATGCTATTACAATGTAGCTTGCGGCAAATCGGATAGGAAATAATTAACACAATAAAGTGAAGTGAAAAAGAGACTCATGAAGCAATGGGGTTGGTGACATTCTTTGGCTGTCAGCTGGGTGCAGCAACATCTGAGAATCATGAGGTGTTAATTAGAGAGTGATGAGTAGAACCTGACCGAGAAGGCTTGCAAACTAGCTCTGCTGCGATGATTGCTCAGTTCACAACGACAGAACACACTGATCACTTTGGTCTTGTCAATGGAACCATTTGGCAACCTTTTAAAAGTAAACTTTCCATTCAGAATCGTATTGGCATCCATTTCGGCGTCTGGCGCTGGCAATCAACTCAAAACGTAACGTTAGCCTACTACCAGAGAATGTCTAATATCCGTAAACGGGCTCTGCTACTACTCTTTAGCCGGCTCGAAAGCCCAAACAAGTGTGTGTGGCGTGCCTGTTGTTTTGTTTCCGGTCCAGCTAGAACCGGTGTGGTATTGTAGTTTTTCTAACGTCAGTTGTTGCAACAGAATGTGAAAAAATATATAAAATTTGCTTTATCCCCCCCAATACGAGTCAACTCCCCCCAAATCGGATGACTTGTTCACCTCTCCCCAATACAAAAACGCGCTCCCCCAAATGGAAAACGACATTACATTAACTCAAAAACACATTACATTAACTCTGAACGGAAAGGGTAGGTATAACGCTGGTACAGCGCTTTAGCGCTGATTGGATGCAGTAGGCTAACTGACAAGAAATAAGAAATTGATTGACAGAAGTACAAAATGCAATAGCCTGATAGAGTTTCGTGCACCAGGACATTTATTTGGGTATCGAAGCATGTAGCATAGGCTACGTATGCAAAAGCCTAAATTGCAGTGTTAAACGTAAACATCGATAGCCAAACAACTAGTCCACGTAACTCTGTCATTATCATGAAATTAATCGTTTTGATTGGAAGGAAAGAGGAAACATTAATGTTAACAATTCAGAGTCATTACACTAGCCTACTGTTTATTTTAATCAGGGTCATTCCTATGAAATTATCCTAGATCTGCTGTTAACGTTTCACAATATAAGTAGGCTAGCCTATGCGCACGCTAAAAACGCAGTTGAAGGAAGCAGGACTTTTCAGAAGAGACTAGTTCACTACAGAAGAATGAAATGCCACAATGACAGAGTAACGTGGACCAGGATAGTTGTTTGACTATCGATTTATACATTTAACACGAAATACTTTTGCCTAAGTAGCCTACTATTTGCTACATTCTTCGATAGCTAAACAAATGTTTTGGTGCACTTAACTCTGCCAGGCTATTGCATTTTGTACTTCTGTCGATCAATTTCTTATTTCTTGTTAGTTAGCCTACTGCATCCAATCAGCGCTAAAGTGTAGTACCTACCCTTTCCGTTCAGAGTTAATGTAATGTGTTTTTGAGTTATTGTAATGTCGTTTTCCATTTGGGGGAGCGCGTTTTTGTATTGGGGGGGAGGTGAACAAGTCATCCGATTTGGGGGGAGTTGACTCGTATTGGGGGGGGAGCGCGTTTTTGTATTGGGGGGAGGTGAACAAGTCATCCGCTTTGGGGGGAGTTGACTCGTATTGGGGGGGAGTATTTTCATTTGGGGGATGTACTCATATTAGGGGGTGTGGTTTGCACTTCAGGGCCACCGCACATTGTTGTCTTGTATGCTTTGATACCGGCAACGACACATGACGCTAAGAGAACGTGGACTTCACCTTCACTACAGTTCTTAATACGGACCAATCATAGCCAAGGGGTATCCGTAAAATGACGGACGCACGGACGGATAGTCAGGAAAATCAGGAGGTGCACGCAGAGCAGATTTCAAAAAATCTTGGAAAAACAACATTAACTAGCTAGATTTTGTACACTGTGAACTAAATGTACATGCCTTGTTTGGCCAATTAGGTCGATTGTGGAAGAAACGAATGTGTTTTAGTTATCGAGAGGAGTATCCATAGCGGTAGCTACTTTTGGGGGAGGATCATTCCGGTTTCCCCTGTCTCCACTAGTCACTAGAATGGTCATAACTTTTAATCACAATATGATATTTTTAATCTGTCTCCTGTTCTACATTGCCCACAGATTTGTGTTTATTCCACCTACTCAAAGTATTTCTCCATCTTGTAATTAAAGTGGTTAAAAATTAAGTTGCCTGATGACCAGGCGTTATGGATCCGCCTACCAACTTTGATGGGCAAGTTTGACAGATAACACAATTAATGAAGCGTTGCAGCACAACTCGTTGTGAAATGAAATGTAGCATGAAATGTAGCACGAAATGTAGCATTGGGAAATGGACCATGAAATACTTAAATAGTGAAATAATTATATATTTTACATCAAATGAATTGGTATTTTATTAATTCATGACACATTTAAGAAGACATTCATGTATTTAATTTCTATTTCAATTAATTCATGACACATTTAAGTAATTATTTAAGGGTGGATTTATTTATTTAATGGTGGATTTATTTAATTAATTGTGGCACTTTTAGTCCTCCATACTGTAGAGCTAGTAGTGTTGTGCTGTATTGGCACATACCTGAACAGCCAAACCCGTTTTGTCACTGAATGGTCATTAAAACGAGTCAAGTGGTAGTGGTTTGATTTAATATTGAATAATTCCATAAATTATAATATCTGGGTTTGGTTATTGTGTACCGTGTTGAATGGGTCTTGGTCTTGACACATCTTGGTTAGTTGCAACTTTAAATTGTTATTATTGGCAAAGCGTTAAGAAACTTGATTTCAATTTGAAGCAGTAGCCTACTGTAAATTCAAAGGTATGGGTAATGTCTGGAATGGTCTGGCTTCACTTCAGGTCTCGTCTCACTAAATGGTAATACATGGCGTAATGGTGAGGCTAGATAGTTATAATCAGGTGCCTTATCGACCTAGCTATCCACATAATAGCAGAGCGATGTAGCGGTGGTGGCAGTGATTGTCTTCTTTGTTGCTAGCTGTGTTAGCTAACATTACCTGGCACTTATCACCCCCCACTACCTGTACTTCTTGCACACGAACAGTGCTCGATAAGTCTCAAACTATTTAAGACTTCAATATTTATGTTCTGTAGAGCATTTATCCGCCCAAGTACCTCAACAAAATCTACTATCTGTGCCAAAATAATATATCCTGACAAGCCATGCTTTTCGGCAGTGCCATTCCACTGTCACCCCCATACAGGTAGCATAGCTATCTGCTGCGTTGGTCTGACGATAACCACGCCCCTCTCGTTTGCACGTGAGATCTGAAATAAATACAGTACAGAAATAAATGTAGTGTGGAAATAAATGTGGCGTGGAAATATATGTGGCGTGGAAATATGTGGAAATAAATGTGGCGTGTAAAAGTCTAAAAAAATAAATTAATGTGGCATTAGGAAATAAAAGTCCCATGAAATATATTTATTTATTGATGTCGGTAAATGGATTCAGCTATGTAATTATATAATTCTATATTTATATATTTATTGACATATTTTTTTAATTTCATAATTTATTCCATAGCCATATTTATTTATGTATGTATTTATCTATTTATTTAGCTATTTAATTTGGACTAACTCAGCGTTCCATACCTGAGTAACCTGAAACCGAAAATGACTCACTGGCCAGCTACTCTTTGACCAGTTTAAACTGGTTATCCAACTGCTGACCCTTCAGCTAAACTCAATATTATAGACCAATTATCACCCTACATCACACAACTGTCAAGCAGTCTCAAGTACGCATGTCGGTTGCAAAAGACGAACTTCTCCCCGGTCTATTACACTTGGAGTGTCGATCAGGTCTTCATATATCTCTGGCCACTGGATTGCAGGGCTTGATATTAACTTTTTGAGGCTCTTGGCCTTTGGACAAATACATTTACGTTTCACTTGTCTAATAGCCTGACCAAGGGATCAGACAAAACTAGCCTGGCTAACGGAGGTCGCTTTCTCAGCCAAATGACGAATTAAACTAGCCTGGTCCTAACCAGACCCTTGTACATTTCATTTGTACAGAGGGTCTGGGATCGCTCCATTGACAAACCTTAACTTCCTTGAAGGCGGGTCCTCTGTTGAAATTTAAAACTATTGGATCTGCCCAGAGCCACTCTGATTTGCCATAACATATCGCAATCGTTCGCCTTAGCCAACTCCTTCACCATTACTGTAACGGAGCTAGCTGCCGTAGCTGGAAAATCAAACTTTTCCCGAACCCCGTTGTGGTGTCAACCCTCAATAGCACTTAGCAACGAATGCAAACCTGTGGAGTAAGCTAGCTTGCTAGGTTGACGTTGAATGCATGCACTCTGAAAACTCCGTTGATGCTGAAGGAGGAGAGGACCTGTCACTACAGAGAGATGTGAATGTAGTTCCCGAAAACAACCAGCCAGGTCTCGGAGTAATTCAAGCTGTGGAAGCCCTGGTGCCCAGACACGTCATGGATAAACTCACTCCACCCTCGTGCATGCTATTGACAGGTAATCTTGCCGACAATTGGAAGCGCTTTAAGCAAAGATTTAACATCTATTTGGCGGCTAGTGGAGCAGGGGGTGATGATGACAAACTGAAAGCGTCCATTTTCTTGCATGTCATTGGAGAAGATGTTCTGGACATTTATAATAGTTTTCAACTGGATGAAGACACGCTGACGTTGACAGTTTTGATAACCAAATTTGAGGAGTATTTTGTGCCTAGTCAGAACGTAACTTTTGAGCGGTACAAATTCTTCACTCATGACCAGAAACAAGGTGTACCGTTTGATCAGTATTTAGCGGAGCTCCACACGCTGAGCAAAACATGCGAGTTTGCAGCTCTAAAGGACTCATTTGTCAAAGACAGAATAGTCTGTGGAATTTATGACAATGTGCTCAGAGAAAGGCTGCTCCGTGAGACAGAACTGACATTAGAGAACAGTGATGTGTCGTTCGTGAACGATTCGTTCATTTTGAACGAATCCTTATAAGGTCTCGGGAGTAACGAGTCCTCTCAACGAGTGATTCGTTCATTTCCCGACTCGGTCTTTCTACGAGTCTTTGGATCATTTTTCACGTGACCTGCATAGGCTCTGTAGCTAGAGGAAACTAACGATTCGTTCCTTTCCCGACTCGGTCTTTCTACGAGTCTTTGGATCATTTTTCACGTGACCTGCATAGGCTCTGTAGTTAGAGGAAACGAACGATTCGTTAATTTCCCGACTCGGTCTTTCTACGAGTCCTTGGATCCTTTTTTCACGCGACCCGCATTGTATTTTTTTGTAGAGGAAACAGTTTCCTTATTCCCTTTCGCGTGGCCTCTGTTTAGTAAAATGTGAATGAATGATATTCGCTCAAGTCATCATACTGACTGGTTTTGGTATTTTCACTTTACATTTACACTTACAGTTTAGTGCAGTGTAATTGTTTGACGTGATAATTAAATGCTAGTGTCATAATACATGACCAAATCATACAAACTCATGATACATAATTTTAATGCAGGAATTTATTTTGAAATAGTATCTGCTAGTACACATGTCATGCACTAACCTACATGAGAATATCATACGTGTTTGCAATATCATACGTGTCCCCCCCCCCCCCCCCCCCCCCCCCGTTGAAATGAACAAATGACTCGAAAAAAGATTCGTTCATTTTACTGAACGAGATTCAAAGAACCGAATCAGTAAAATGAACCGAACTTCCCATCACTATTAGAGAAGTGTGTTCTGACATGTAGAGCCGCAGAAACTACTCGTGCACAGGCCAAGGAGCTACGAAGAGGTGAAACAGCAGTGCATGCAGTGGAAAAACACGAACAACGTAAACCAGTTACCACACAAAGAGATGAAAGAGAGAAAGCTACAGAGTTTAAGTGTAGTAAATGTGGATACAGCCACAAGCCCGCATCATGCCCAGCATATGGCAAGTCATGTAATACCTGTGGAAAGAATAATCACTTCTCGAAATGCTGCAGAGTGGACAAGGATAAAGGGAAAAAGATAAAGAAGAAAGTCTACGCAGTTGAAGAGGATAGTGATAGTGACAGTGACTTTGTTTATGACAGTGTGCAGACTTGTGAGAAAGCAGACAAAGCCGAATGGATTGTACCTATAGAGGTAAATAAAACAGTAATTCCATTCAAGCTTGATACAGGAGCCCAGGTAAACCTGCTATCGATGGAGGACTACAAAACCCTGACTGTGAAGAGCAAGATCCTTCCTGTAAAAATGAAAGTGACAGGATACACTGGAGACATCGTGCCAGTGAAAGGGAGCTGCATAGCAACCTTCAAAAACAAAGGCCGACAGATAAAGGCACAGCTACTGATCGTAGACAAGAGTGTACAACCAATCCTCGGACTCAGGGCATGTGAGAAGCTCAATTTGGTCAAAAGGGTGTTTGTAGTGACATCACAAAAGGCCATCACAAAAACAACCACAACTCGCTCATGGAGGAGTACAGGGACTGTTTTGAAGGACTTGGATGTCTACCTGGACAACACAAGATACATGTGGACAAAAGCATGCCCTCAGTTATGCATCCCTGCAGGAAAGTCCCGTTCAAGCTGAGAGACAAGCTGAAAGTGGAGCTGGCGCACATGGAGAAGATGGGGGTCATAAAGAAAATCGATGGGCCTACAGAATGGGTCAGTTCGCTGGTCATAGTGCAAAAGATGACAGGTGCTTTGAGAATATGTCTCGATCCGAGGGATCTCAATAAGGCAATTAAAAGGGAACACTTCAAGTTGCCAACCAGAGAAGAAATCATGGCGCAGTTTGCTGGAGCGAAGTGGTTTAGCAAGTTGGATGCTTCGTCAGGCTTCTGGCAGCTTAAGCTAGAAGAGGAGAGTTCGAAGCTTTGTACCTTTAACACGCCTGAGGGCAGGTACCGCTTTCTTCGTCTGCCGTATGGCATCTTGTCAGCACCTGAGGTCTACCACAAAACCATTCACATGATATTTGAGCACATACCAGGTGTTGACACCATGATGGACAACATAATTGTGTGGGGGTCTACCCGAGAAGAACACGACACAAGACTAAGACAAGAGAGGTCAACTTAAGACTGAACAAGGACAAATGTGAGTTTGGAGTGAAACACTTACCTTTGTGGGAGATGTTGTCAGTGTGGAGGGGGTGAGGCCGGATCCAAGGAAGACATCGGCGATCAACAACATGCAGCGACCCCAGAATAAAGACGAGGTCAGACGGTTTCTGGGTATAGTAACGTACCTCGCCAAGTTTATACCACAGTTGTCCACACAATCAGCACCTCTCAGAAGCCTTCTTGATCAGAAAAATGAGTTTGTCTGGTCACATGAACAGGAACAATGCTTTCTGCAGCTGAAAAAGGCTCTAACACAAGAACCTGTGCTGAAGTTCTACGATCCAGAGAAGAGCACCAGGATCTCTGCAGATGCATCACAGTACGGCCTGGGGGCGGTGCTACTACAACTGCATGCGGAGGAGAAGTGGCTCCCAGTCGCCTATGCATCCAGAGCCTTGACGAGCGCAGAGACCAGGTACGCTCAAATTGAGAAGGAACTTTTAGCGAGTATGTATGCGTGTGAAAGATTCCACCAATATGTTTATGGCCAAGCTTTTGAAGTAGGAACGGACCATAAGCCACTGGTGTCGATCATGTCCAAGCCGCTGAACAATTGCCCGGTCAGAATACAACGCATGTTAATAAGACTGCAAAAGTATGATGTACAGATGACATACACACCCGGAAAATATATGTTCACCGCTGACACTCTGTCTAGGGCAGTGGACAAGGAGGAAAGAGCTGACAGCGAGACTTGCGCAGACATACAGGCGTACGTGGATATGATTGTGACATCATTACCAGTTACAGCTGACAGAACCGAGCACATCAGACAAGAAACCAATGAGGATGAAACCATGAAAGTACTTAGAGACAATACAGAAGGGATGGCCTAAAAGCAAAAGAGACTGTCCAAACACATTACAGGACTACTGGAATCACAGAGCAGAGCTTACAGTGGTGGATGACATTGTTCTCAAGGGAAGCAAGTTAGTCATACCTCAGTCACTACGGAAAACAATGCTCCAAAAGATACCCGAAGGCCACTTAGGGGAAGTCAAGTGCAAGCGCAGGGCCCGAGCCCTCTTCTTCATCTTGTGAACTTTGTCAAACCTACCGACCAAAACAACAGCCCGAGCCTCTGATGCCTCACCCCGTGCCTTACAGACCTTACTTTAAAGTAGGAGCTGACTTGTTTGACTGTAACGGAAAGAGCTTCATTGTGGTCACAGACTACTTTTCTAATTATCCCGAAGTCGGACAACTGCAGTCAACATCAAGCAAAGCAGTCATCAGCTACCTTAAGACTGTGTTCGCGAGACACGGTGTTCCCTGTGAACTGTTTACAGACAATGGTCCACAATTCTCTAGCGATGAGTTTGCTTCATTTGCCAAGGAGTGGGGAATCCAGCATTCAACGTCAAGTCCCACTTACCCAAAATCCAATGGCCTGGCGGAAAGCTCTGTCAAGACAGTCAAAGGTCTGATGAAAAAGAATGAAGACAGAGATGACTTTCAGAAAAGCTTACTGATCTATCGGAGCACGCCTCTCCAGAACGGCCTGTCACCAGCCCAGATGCTGATGGGTCGGCGTATTCGTTCCAACCTACCAATCAGCGAGGATTTGCTGACGCCCAAGGGTGCACACAAGATCAGAAAGGAAAAAGTGAAGCAGAGGGAGGAACAAAAACGGCTGCATGACAGGACAGCAAAACGATTACCTACCTTGAAGCATGGGGACAGAGTACGTCTCAGAGACATCAACTCAGGCGCATGGAGACTGATGGCACGCGTTGAGAAAGTTGCTCCACGTTCCTACAGGGTCCAGACGGAGTGTGGACTGTCTCTAAGGAGAAATCGCACTGATCTTAAGCTACAACAGACTGATGACAAAACAACAGCTCAGGAGAGGGAGATTCCGCAACACACTTCAGAATCTCCTGTACCAGTCAGCAGTGAACAAGACCACACTGACGGTGGTCTGACAGTGGTGTCCAGCTCGCCAGCTGCTGAGAGACTTTCCAGACCTAGGAGGGAGATTAAGCCAACTCAGAGGTTGATTGAGAGTTGCTGAAAAGAAACACTGACTTGTTCATTATATGAGTTCTGAAAAAAAAAAAAAAAAAAAAATTTGATTAAGAGGAAATGTTGAGTTGTAATGACAATGTTGAAATGTGAAACCTGACAATGTTTTAGTGTTTAGGGCCTAGGGTCCATGTTGAAATGTGAAACCTGACAATGTTATAGTGTTTAGGGCCTAGGGTCCTGAATGCTTAAGTAGGGGGAAATAGGTAATGTTTACGAAAGTAAAGGTTTGTCATGTTGGTTAATGTTGTTACATATAAACTTAGATTTCTTTATAGGGGAGAAGATGTGGTGTTATTTAGTACTGCAGTTCCCAGCATGCTCAGTGGAGTTAGGCATGCGCTTACAGATGGATAACACGACATGTGTGGAGAGCAGTGACGGTGATTAAGCAGCAGCACGGTGTGGAATAAAACAACAACTAGTTTGAAACACGTCTCGTCTGATTGACTAACAGACACAACACCCCGTGGGAAGGAGGGCCACAACATCATGGCCACCAACAAAACTCAGCAAGGAATGTTTTTGCTCCGGCTTTAACCTATGGATATTCGGCAGCGCTGCCACAACCGCAGAATAGCTTCACTGGCATCTTTCTCCGCCGCCATTACTGAACTACTCAAACTAGTGCACGACATTAACGTCATCGTTCTCTGCCACTCCCTCTGTTCGCTGATTGGACCAACAATTTTTTTTTTTATACTGAAAACCGACTTCAAAGTCAAACTCCCAGACCTAGTACCGAAGCAAAATCCGAATTGAGCGGAAGTACGTAGGAGGGCTACAGTGGCCCTGAAGTGCAACACACAACGGCAAATAGCGAAACACGAACGACAAAAAGTAGAGCCGTTCTGAGTAGAGCTACGAGTTCAAACGGAAGCAGCTTTTTTATGGAGCTAAGATGCACTTTGTCGTCTGTCGTATGTTCCCGTCTAAAGCAGACAAAAGTGGATCTTTTTACACAGGCACCGACAATTTTCGAAAACAATCCCTGACCAGCCATGCTAGCAGACAGCACCTGGTTTGCATGACAGTTAAGTGGATGGTTGACAATCCATCTTCCAGGCCGTTGACCATGCTGGTTAGGAATTTAAATGCAGATGCCCATCATGTTATTGCACGATTTATAACAACGGCATATCACGTAATTTAGACGGACAGACGTTCGCCTTGTTCACCCGGGCTATTGAACTGCAGCAGAAGAATGGTTACATTTTTTAGATCCATCTCATTCTAATGATTCATGTCTATGAAAATCTATTATGCATTGCACATTGAATCTTTTTTTGTTACTGAAGCTGTAACCTTAATTACGGCCAAAACATTCTGAAGCCCTATACTCTTATACTAATAATTATCTATTGGAGTATTAATGGAAAAAAACGAAAAAGCTACTTGAGAATTTGAAGGTTATACTGTCAAACTGACTGTAGAACGAAATAATGACTTGAAATAATGAAGATAGTGTGGCTCATTGGCTAGTCAATTCCCATGATGCAAGGCGGTAAATAGTGTAAAAAATTGCTGATAAGTTTGCCCTTTGTGCGAAATACAAATGTAAATTCATGAATTTCGTTTTTTAAATGTGTCTGCTTAGAATGTAGTGTTTTGTTGCGTGGTAATTGTCATTGTTGTGCTGGTTTACCATTGTAACCATGAGTTAAATGACTGTTACGTTTCATGAGAAGAGCTGGATTCATAAGGCATTAATGCCCATGCAGTAAGTAGCTTCTTTCAGAATCTGCAGTGTGACTTTGTGAGGGCCCCCGTTCTCGCCATGTGACGCATGATCTAAGGGGCCCCTAAACATTTGTATTTATTAGTAAGTCATAGTAAAATTATATTTAGCATGTTTACTCTTGAGGTACTTACATTAATTGAAAGTGCACTTGAAAGTATTGCAAAGTATACTTTGAGGATTTTTGGAAAGTATACTTCATGAACTGAAAGTGCACTACACAGGTTACTTTAGAGTATTCCAAAGTAAACCTTAAAATACACTATAAGTGTACTTTAAAGTGTACTAAATTACCTAAAAAGTGGGCCAATTCAGTTTATATAGTACAAAAATAGTATAGAAATAAGTACACTGCTAGTATACTTTAAGTAACATGATAATAGTATACTTTTTATACTAAGTATACTTACAAAATAAACTTGAAGTATACTTCTTTTTTGTAAGGGCAGTTCTAGTGAGATCGGTTGTAACGTGAACTGCAGAACGGGATATGTGAGAGATGCTTTTTCCGTGCTTTGCTTTTCAGATGTGTCAAGGAGAAATTGGCTTTCGAGGACGCTACTGCACTACTTGATCAATAAAAGAGCTTAGCTACTGAAAAGTTACTTCGTTTGGTAAATAGCGATGTTACAGCCAAGCTACTGACAAATGTAGTTAAAGTAGCTAAGCTACTGCCTATCACTGCTTATATGTTATGCCAGGTTGCTTTGCTTCTTGTCCTAAGACTTTCCATGCCCAGTCGGACCCTGTGTTGTTCTGTGCACCTGACAATAAAAGACTTGAACATTTATATTTGTAGTATCCTACTTGATGCAAGTTGAATCTAATCTCGATAGCAATCACACCAGCAACTGTTCAATTTAAAACAAGGAGTTTGGTAAATAGAACAGAATATACAAGGCAACCAATTGCATTCATTAAAACATTTTATTATACAATATGTCCAGTGAGAGGGTCATTGTTTTTGTGTGGATCTGAAATTTCTGCCGAGCGTTGAGCGCAAGACTAGCTGGACGATAGGAACCCTTGATCTGCAATTAATTGTTGCTAGCTCTAATCACTAACTACGCTAATAAGAGAAGACTAACTTTGTATGCCAACGAACACCGATAACTAGAACTAATTTGACAAACGTGACTTCAAGTGCTTATACTCATCCTGGTGTTGTGATTAGTTGACAACATATCAACTATCACTTCGTATGTAGCCTATGCCTTGCATCAAAATCATTCTTAAAAAAATTCTTAAAAATTTTCCAGGGATTCATGTTTTCAAAATAGGCTTTCTCCTTCCTGTTAAAAGACAGACAGTCCGTCTGTCCAATCAGGAGGGTCCATCTTCTGCTAGATAGGCCCTACCTTTTCCGTCAGAAGTTAATGTCGTTGTGTTTTTCTATTTGCCGTTGTTTTCTTATTTGCCGTTGTGTTTTCCTATTCGCCGTTGTGTTTTGCTATTTGCCGTTGTGTGTTGCACTTCAGGGCCACCGTAGTAGGCAGAGCCAGGCTAGAATTAAACAGGCTCAGTTAAAGAAATCCGAGATGCTGGCTATATTCATCAGGCTCGTGTCTACATTAAGCAGTCCTCCCTGACGTTTCTGGTGTAGAATGGAGTGAAATACAACATTGTGCACACTGCCAGTGAGCGAGTCTGACTGAGGCTCAAAACAGTGTAACGGGGATGCAGTCTCACTCAGATTGCCAGTTTAAACAAATCAGAAAAACAATCGGACCAGCTGGCTAAAAGCAGAATTCCCATATCTCTTGAAAGCTGCCCTGTTCAACTTTTTAAATGTAAAATTGAAAACTGTAAAATAAAATTGTGACATGACGTGAAGACATGGTTTCCGCTCGACTATGCGGTCTGTACCGGGCAAATTCTCACTCAAATGTCAAGACTTTCGTGACCCAAATCAAAATTCTGATGCGACAGATCAATGGGTAATTGCTTTCTCTCTTAAAGGCTGTCCTCCTCGACCTTTTTGGTCTTTTTAAATCTGACTATTTGTATTATCCGTGTGGTCCTTCTGCCATTTAAAATACTATCCTTTCCTGGTGTTCTGCAACCACCTTGCACGCGCATCCCGAATGTTTACAAACAAATAATTGGTCTATAGGACCAGAGAGTCGACTGCAGTACTGCCATAAGCCAGTCTCACTAGGACCTGAACATGAGCTCTGCCCTAGCCCGGTTGCCCACATGACTATTGTTAATTGTGCATTGACTGAGATTCTGGAAAGAGATCAACTCAAGAAGAGTTAAAATATCTGCTTTTTTCATATACATTATCCCTTACAAAAGAAACAGTCTCATTTCCGGCGCTTTCAAACAATCAGTGAAGTGTGGATAGCAACAGCAGCTAGATTGCCTCTAACAAACTGCTTTTGAATTAGCCATGTCCCCCTAAATTAATATCGAACTTATTTACGTTTAGGGGGGCTTATTTTCAGTTAGCAGACGGTACTATTTGAATCGCAATTTCATCTGAAATACTGCCAGTGACAACGTTGTTACAGTAGCTTGTTTCAAAGGGGGTTCCTTGTTTCAAAGAGTGTTCTTAATGAATTATGCAATATGAGTAGGCTAAATGCTTGAAAATATCACTAGAAGGGAAAACGGACCCACCTGCAACCGAAGCAAGAAAGCACACCCTACAATTTCCCCCAAAATGGTACCCTCTAGTTATTATTATTACACATCTTCTTCACAGCCCCTAGAACCAGATGGTCAGAAGTTGTGAAATTTGGCACACTCTTTGGGACCAGTCCCCTCATAAATTTCATCAAGTTTCATGTCTCCCATTCCAACCAACTAGCGCCACCAATGGGTCAAAGTTGAAGGTGTGTTTACACACGTTACTTTTGAACCATATGCCGCATGTTTCAAAATAAGGTTTAATTTGATTCCCTGGATCAAGACGAGTTCAACACACACTATGACATCATACCGTTATATAGATTCTCCGACATTTTGAATTTTAGGGAAAAGCGTTTTTTCGCTACTCCTCCTACAATTCTTGCAGAATCTTCTCCAAAATTGCCACAGATGATCTTCAGACCAAGCCTCACAAAAGTTTTTGCATGGCGTTTTTATTTTTGCAACCGTTTGTTAGTTACAGCCAATCAAATTGATGTGGCTGAATTCATGTGGCCGCCATTTTGAATGAATGAATATAAAGTTTTTTCGCTATCTATCCTATAAAGTTTGTCCAATCTTCACCAAATTTGGCACAGATCATTTTTGATTTTCGCAACCGTTTTTTTGTTACAGCGAATCAAATTGAGCAACTGATCTGGAAAAAGGGAAATTAGGTCATATCTTAGATAATCTTTGATGCATTGACTCCAAACTTGGTGTATGGACTCAGGACCCTCTTATTAAGAGGTCTGAGACAGGTAGTCATTTGGCCTCTAGGGGGCACTACAATAAGCAGGATTGTGTGTTGACCAATAACTGTTGATTTGTTTGTCTTATTTAAGTGATCCTTTGTCTCGGGATATCTTAGTAGATCCCATGTCTGACACATGTTAACTTGTGATACCAACCGAATTGAGTGGCCGCCATTTTGAATGAATATAACGTTTTTTCGCTACCTCTCCTATAAAGTGGTCCAATCTTCACCAAATTTGGCACAGATCATCTTCAGACCAAGCCTCACAAAAAACATCACGTTTTTTGATTTTCTAAACCTTTTGACTGGAACAGCCAAAGTCGTCAACCAAGCCACCATAAAAGAAGTGAGGTCATATCTCAGCACCTCTTTACTGCATTGACACCAAATTTGGTATAGGGACTAGGGACCCTGTTTTAAAAAGGTCCAAAATAGGTAATGCCATTTTACCTTTAGGTGGCGCTGCAATAAGCAACATTTGGCACCAATTATCTTCAGATCAAGCCTCACAAACGTTTTCACATGGTTTTTGATTTTCAAAACAGTTTTTCCGGTAAAGCTAGTCAAAGTAGGCAATGGAGCTGCCAAAACAGGAAGTGAGATCATATCTCAGGAAATATTTGCTGAATAGGGGTTATGCGCAACATTCTTCCAGGTTCTACAAAACAGATGTAACTACTTCCGGCCGGCCGCTTTTGTGGTAAACACAGCGTAGTAAAGGCCACATACTGTAGCCGGTGTTTAAAGGAGCTACCCTTAATTACAATTTCCAATGTACACAGGATTGCCAAACGGACTTCCAGAGCCCCGAGTATCCTGGGGAGTAGCCTTTTTTTATTTGCTCGCAGACGATTAAAACAGTCAAACGAAGACTGTACCTGTAGAAGTCCAAGTGGACTCAAAGAATGCAGTGTTTGGCAATCAACTGCAACAACTACCAGTGTGACAGTATTTATTTACAGGTCAATTTTGTTGTAGCGTAATCTTATACACCTGCTAACTTTAACGTTTTATTTGGCCTAGTAGTAGGCTAGTAAACGTAATTCCTTCTAGGAACGATAGGTCCTAGCTATAGAAACCAGAATAATGATATGGATAGGACACTAAATTAAAATGAGCTTCTTAAATTAATTTGCTGAATTCATATATTTCATTGATAACTTAAGCACTAGTTGTGTAGCTATGTAGCCTACTGTAACGTTGAAGTTAATGTGTAGAGCTAGTGTTAGTGCTACCTCCTGGGAAACGGTCTAAGGTTAGCTATTATAACGTTATATGAACTCATCACTTTATACCTGTCACACTTATCCTAATGTAGAGTGTAATACAACTTATAAAATCCTTGAACTTCCCTGTCAATATAAGTTCTTTGGATCACCTAGCGCTGCAGATGTGTACAGAAGTGAGAAGCGGAAACGATTACATCTGTTTTTCGGTTCGAACGCTGAGCGCTCCGCATAACCCCTATTGACATCAAACTTGGTACAGGTGCTCAGAACCCTGATCCAAAGAGGTCCACAAAAGGTTGTGTCGTCTAACCACTAGGGGGCGATCCCGTGTCTGACACATGTTAACTTGTGATACCAGCTGAATTGATGTGACCGCCATTTTGAAAGAATGAATGGTTTTTGGAATGAACGAATAAAATGTATTCACCAAATTTGGCACAGATTATCTTCAGACCACAATCACCTTGAAATGTCAAAATATGACTGAATTTTGAATGAATGAATAAAACGTTTTTGGAGAATATCAAATAATCACCAAAATGAGCTTGTCATGACTCTGATTCTATGTTTAGCAAGACTGTAAGCCTCTGCAAAAGGAAGCCAGGTACACTGCAGACGCTAGCTACCTGTAGTCAAGCTGTATATAATCAATGCAATCCTCACACAAACTATCAAAATGATTTTAGATTTTCGAAACCACCAAACTTGATGCGTGTACTCGGAACCCTCTTCTGAGGATGTCGAAAGTTTCTTCTGGGTCATCTGACCTGCTTGGCCACCCCTTTGCTGCTTGCAGCTATATTATTTGACATGATTTTATTACATAGCAATTCTCATGCACCTATAATGTTTTTACTTTAGGTATAGGTACATAGTTACATAGTGTTTGATATAATCCAAATGTAAAGTGTTGCCATAGTTACTATAACATCAAATGCAAAGTATATAAATGTGTACTGCATCAATTTGATGGATTTGATTAACATTAATGTAACTTTGCAGGCCACTCAATGGACATGTGGGAGAGTCTCTTCAAGAAAAGAAAATATTGTATTAAGTGCAGTATGTATTATGTTTCGCCTGGGGCAAGGTGTTCATTTGAGTTATGATAAGTGTTTACCAACTGCCTTGGACTTGGACTAAATTGATTATTTGCTTAAGCAGATGAAAATTGAACTATTGCATTTTTAGCTGCTGATTATTGCTTTCTTTGTCTTACTCCTATTTATGATACCTATCATTTGGTTTCACTGGATTTCAGGAATTACACCACAAATGGAAAACCTTTGAGGATATTAAAAAAAGGTGTTTACAGTACAGGAAGTATTTTGAAGAGATCCTGTTGTTCAATATGGTTTAATATACCTGACTTGGTATTTACACAGAAGGCCTGACAATTAGCATTCACTTCCTAAATGTGTGATAAATCTAGCTAAAGTTTCAAAGGAAATAAATTCTTGTTTGCATTTGAAGAGAACTAGCCTGGCTGCCAGCCCAATTTAGCCACGCCCACAAAACAATTTGGTCAGGAAGTTGAGTCTGGGGTTGCTTGTTTTGGGAAAAAGTATTGTCAGGGCGGGGTTTAAACGATGATGGACAGATGATCAACAGTAACGTAATCAACCACGTCACCACAGAGCGCTTGGGTTGAATTTGTTTTCAACAAACAACATATTACGTTGCTCTGATTGGTTGTAGGTCTATTCAATTTAGCGAATTTTTTTCCGGGTTTGGTTGAACCACGCCCCATACTCACAGCCCAACGGAGCGGTTTCAGACTCATATTCTGACTAGAAGTATGACAACCTCAGGCTAGAAGAGAACTGCACTGGATTGAACATTTTATCTCATGAGTATTTTGCTTTTGACTGACATGTGGCTTGCTGAGTGAAAACTCCTGCGCTTTGTTAACATGTCTGTGTTTCATTTTAATAGAGAAACAAAATATAACCAAATAACCTGGCAATAACACAGTGAGAAAATCACATGAATTGTGGTTGGTGTCAACAGAAGTATCAAAGTGAGTTGTATACTTCCACCACCTTTTATCTACACCACTTGACTGACATTGAGCCAAAGCTCTAAATCTTGATTTCCGATGTGCATATTACTGGCTCTACAGTGGCATACAGTACATGTCAGAATAAACCCTGCCTGAAGTGAGTACTGGGAAGAACTAGCTGACTGGAGAGCTTTTGACCCTGGCCCTACTAATCTGAGCAGCAGGGATGGTTGTGAAGCAGTCACTGAAATGAAGCCTCAGACACAAACTGTCCCTAGTTGTACTGCCCCCCAGAGGAAATAACACCTCACACTGTCTGTCTGCCTGTCAACCACCTGTTTTAAGTTAAATTAATATAGGTTTATGTAGGAAATGTAGACCTATATTTTCCTGTATAAATGAGGTTTTGTACGTAAAGCCAATTGGAAGGTATAGACCCAATGAGGTCATCCACCTTATTTAGCCTACCTTTTTTTTTTATCATCAGATGGGTCGCTATTGTACCCACGATAGTCAAGTGTACTGTTCCCTTTCTAACACAATGAGATCATTGCCTGTTTGTGATGAGAAGGTAAGTCACAAACTTGAAATATCTTTCTTGATAAGTGTGACAAAAGGCCTTTACGATCCAATCCTTCAGTGTTCAATGTGTCTACAGAAAAATATGACAGATGAGGACAGCTGATTAAGATATCAAACAAACTATGAAAACATGAATCACTTTAAACAGCCAGGAGATAGCCCACCTGAGCACCAAACAGTTAGCCTGACGTTGTCATACTCATAATTCTAGTCAGAATATGAGTCTGAGAACTCTCCGTTGGGCTTTGAGTACAAGGCGTGTTTCAAACGAGCCTGGAAAACAAATGCCTCTTCGCTCAATTGGATAGATCTACAACCAATCAGAGCAACAGAGTATGTGACGTATGTTAAGCACCGCATAGTTGTTGTCAACAGAACTAAACTACAAGTAGACTTGAAGTATGCTTGAAGAATGAATACAAACGATTTTTGCCGGTGTTGTAAAATTAATTTAAGGGTAGGGGGAGTACTTCTTCAAAAGGTCAACCTTTTTGAGCGAAACAGTAAAGGGCAATGCATATACGAACAAGTTCTCCGTTTAGCATTACAACTCCACAAAAGAAAATGACAAACCACAATGGCCACTGGGTTTTCATTGTCTCTCATCTTCTTCGCAACCATCGGGGCCAGCTGATAAATTAAACTTTTACCGAATCCCATAGGAAGGACGGCAAAAACATATTTTCCATCGACAAATGCCTTGATTGCGTCTCTGTTGCTCTTTCAAAATTAATGCGCTGTCGATGTCTTCTAAAACAGGCTCGATGGCAGAATCATAACATCCCAGATCTCCAGCGGTAGCCATGTTTGTTCAAAACGAATTCAACTTAAGCGCTCTTTTGTGTCGTGAGTGATAACGTTACTGTTGATCATCTGTCCATCATCGTATAAAGCCCGCCCTGGCAATTTCATTGGTTCGCCCAGATTCTGGTTTTCTGTAGTTGGTCCCCAATACGAGACGCTCCAGACCCAACTTCCCGACCAAATTTATTTTTGGGCGGGGAGAAGTTGGGCTGGCAGCCAGGCTACCAAACAGTGCCCCAAGCAAGAATTTAACCCAAGCCCTTCTTGCTGTGAGGCAAACGATCAAGAAGCTTTTTCATTTTTGAAGACCAAAAACGTAATTGTAAGTCATTGGACCCTATCTTGCACCCAGCGCAATTGACTTTGTCAACGACGCAAGTATCATTCCTAGATTGCACTCGACGCAAAGCGAACTTTTCCCTCCACAGACGCACGTCTTAGGGAATGACTGCGCTCCCTGGGGCGGATCAGTGAAAAAAGGAGGCGTGTTCCTGCGCAAACGTTCCCTGGTGCTATTTTGCAGTTTCAGAAAAACAATTCCGCGACTGACCAGGAAAGAACGTAGTCTAAAGTCAATGGCGAGTTATTCAGATGCCAATTTAAGGGCGCAAGCTTGGTCTGTGCGCACTGCTGGTGAGGCCAGGGTCTTCTTTCTACGAAGCTGCGTTACATTTCTTCAATGATTATAAAAAGATTTTCATGAGAAATGTCTATGTATGTGAACTTGATTTGTAACAATTGTGGCAATTTACTCCCACAGTTTAACGGAAGCTAGTTTCTTCGCCATGTAGCTAGCCTATGTTACACAAACACAGAATTTACTGTGGAAGGAAGGTGCAAACAATAAACATATACGGGTCTTAAATTAATTGAAAAAATACAATAGTTAAACTAATTCTAAGAACTAAACCATTAAAAAATATAACAATTACAATGTTTTTATATATATCAAATAAGAATACGAATTTGAATGAGCTGCATAACTGACAATTTAGTGCAATGATAAAACTGCTCTGCCTTTCCCCTACAATGTCACTTCTCTGTCTGTTACGGGCCTGACTAGAACGTCAGTGTCCTCGGCTGTGAAGCGCTCCTGGCGTGCGGTTGGCAAATCCGGCGTTATAATAGCAAACTTAAAGTTGAATCAACTTTAAGTATAACAGGCTGCTGCTAAGTATTGTGTATTGTAACTTATTATGTGTATGCTTGTAGAAGAAAAAACACAATTTATAGTATAAACAAACACTTTATTCAAATACATTTTAAAAGCCTGAATTAATTTTCTTATATTTTAATTGTGTCAACCCCTCCTCATTCCCTCCCTACTCCTCCTAATCGTCCTCCACCAGTTCGTCCGGAATCAACACCTGCAACATGAATTAGCTACAGTTAGACAGCAGATCAAATGCAAAGAACATTAAGTGGAAGTGTATTTTATCCATATGCTCCTGGAGTAATTATTTTTAGGACCGTAACAAGTGAAACGGAAAGCTTCCCTGACCTTCAGTATCCAGATATTTACAACCATCTAGCTAGTGCTAATCAACTTTCCTTCATCTACTCATCGTGAACATTTGTCCGACGTAGCATATCATTATGCTACTTTTCTTGCAAAACGTCTTGGTTTATTGTAGCTCTAGTATAGTCTAACAGTCCAAAAGTAGGCTAGCTTGCTACTCTACAGTAGCCTAGAGCTAACGCTACTTGACTTAACGTCGTGGCAACGTCGTAGCAACGTTATAAAGGGAATGTTGCCAGTTGGTCCCATGGGCAACGTTGCCACGACGTCGTTCCTTGGTCGGCTGGTTACGTTATTTTTAGACCAGTGGGCAACGTTGCCGCGACGTCGTACCTTGGTCCGCTGGTTACGTTATTTTTAGACCAGTGGGCGCCGTTGCTGCGACGTCATACCTTGGTCCGCTGGTAACGTCATTTCTAGGTCCGTGGGCAACGTTGCCGCGACGTTGTACCTTGGTCGGCTGGTTACGTTATTTTTTGGTCCCATGGACAACGTTGCCGCGACGTCGTACCTTGGTCGGCTGGTAACGTCATTTTTAGGTCCGTGGGCAACGTTGCCGCGACGTTGTACCTTGGTCAGCTGGTTACGTTATTTTTTGGTCCCATGGACAACGTTGCCGCGACGTTGTACCTAGGTCGGCTGGTTACGTTATTTTTTGGTCCCATGGACAACGTTGCCGCGACGTTGTACCTTGGTCGTCTGGTTACGTTAATTTTGGTCCCGTGGACAACGTTGCCGCGACGTTGTACCTTGGTCGGCTGGTTACCTTATTTTTAGACCCGTGGACAACGTTGCCGCGACGTCGTCCCTTGGTCGGCTGGTTACCTTATTTTTGTCGCAGGACAACGGATCTTGAGTGCAATATAGTGGTTTATATATATAAATGTAGACACTGCATGTAATTCATGTGCTGCTCAGCCCCAGCAGGTCATTGGTCATCAATGTTCTCATATGCAGACACATCGTAAATTAAAAAAGACAGAATGTGGAATATAATTTAGTCTTTCATTCTTTACTATAAACATGTACAAAAGCAATCAATGTGTGATGAGTAACATGATTAAGCAAACATTATTTGTAGGCTATAGCACACCAAAGCTGTATGACACACAATGCAAATTTGTGCTCCAATAGTTTTGTAATAGGCCTACAAAATTGTTAAATGTGACCAAAAGGTAAGCGACTCTTAAGAGTTTCATTTTCAAAGACAAGTCATCACAGAATATTACAATTCTTCCTTAGCAAACCTGCCCCTCAGTCTGCCCCTGAGCAACAACTTTGCGCATGCCCATTTCAAGGCATAGCTGAAACTGGGCTTCCTAAACAGTTTTTGCCGGGGTCCTACCGTCTTTCACACAATGGATTTTACCTGGAAATAAGTTACTTCAAAGGTGAGTTTCTTTACAGACATAGTTTTAAATATATAAACATATTTTTAGAAATTGGATGGGGCATATAGGTTTGAAATTGAGTTGTTTATAGCGTTATATCAGATTCACATTGTTTACGTTAGAATTTCGCTAGCTAGGTTAAACCCTCCAGAAAGTTGTTTTGAAATACTGAAAATGCATACATGTTATCAAAGTTTAGAGTCTCAAAAATCACCCTCAAAAGAATCAGTGAAAATAAAAGTTCAGAACTGTTAGAAAACCTTGTCCCAAAATAGTTTATTTAGTTAGCTAGCCCTGAATTTTCAAAGACGCTAGCGCGTGGCTGATCACGTTCACAGTCGGTCATGGCATGCACAGCAATGGCGTCTGTAAAAGTATCATGTCACTAATTCTTCCAATTTGTACATGACATTTGTTTTTGGATAAGTGTATTCGTTTTAACCTTTAGATGCGTGAGTTCTAAATATTTCAGACACTTTCACCAGAGTACGTGAGTTATTTTTCCAAAACGGAAGGTATGTAGCTTTAATTAGCTTCCGTTACCTAGCAACCTAAGATAATACTCGTACCAATGCTACTACTTGCTAGTGTTACTTGTTAGCCTACTAATTGTACATTTTGAAGCCATACTGTAGTGTTTATCATATAGTTTCTGCCCATCGGAAAATAGTTGGTTGGAATGTTCAGAATCACACATGTGCGATGCTACGCTGTGGGGCCCTGCTTTCGAACGATCACATATGTGCGATGCTTCTTCAATATCAATATACTAATAGGCTACTATGTACGTAAACTACATTCCACTTTCATTTCTGTACAGGTGATCCGACCACCATCACAAGTACTGTGTCCCTTGGAAATTATGGTAAAGTAATGAATGACCGTTTATAACAGTGACAATAATTGTATGAGCCATGGCAACCCTAAAGGCTATGCTTTGAAGCAAAAGTATGACTTAAAACGTTTGCATCACCAGATGCCATACCTCTAGGTGTCAACTCTGGTCTGGTGGAGGAGAACCCATAGGGTGCCCCGGAAAACAGCTGGCAGCCAGGCAAGTGCAAATATAAGACACTCAAAAAAATACTCATACCATTGCCATTGTAAGGCATACCTAATTGTAAGGCATACTTAAGTTGTTCTGATCGTGGGGGAAACATATTTGTCAAAACAACAAATGTTGTCTTACTAATGCTTTGTATACCCCATTCAGCTGTACCATCTTGGGCAAAGACCAATCAAGGTAACATTTGTTATGTACATCAATGTTACAGCTAATCTAGAAGAACCACAGTGTATGCCAATCATGCAAACTCTTGTAAACTTGTTTTACTTGTCTTTAATTACAGACACATTACAGGTTATGCTCCGGAAGATGGAGACATTGGAAGAGAACCAGCGAGAGGCTCTCCTGTTCAGGCGACCACAGGGCAGACACACTGAAGAGGTGCCAGTAATGGACCTACAGGTGGCCCAAACACAGGCTGAACTTCAAGACCTTGAGGAGTGCCTTAAGGTGCTGGAGTTGCGAAAGAGAGCGGTAAGTGTTTGGAGATCCCACAAACTATGGCTTACACGCATTCAACGTTCACATTGGTGCTGACAATAAGTTAATGACTTCTAATTCCAGACGCTGTGATGAAGTAGAAGACGGGACTGGGAGAGAAAGCTGTGGAGCTCCGCATAGAGGAAACACTCAAACACACCCCGGCAGCCCATTCAAAACCAGCCAGGTGAATGATCATGTTTGCAACTTCCATATCCAATCTTTCACATGGCTATGACACAAATCTAGAATCACATAATATTTTAATTGATGACGTATATTATTTTAGATGTGATTTTTTTAATGACTTGTATAGCCCCTTTTCACACGTGCGATTATGTTAATCGAACACTAACTTATTTTGTGCTTCCTTGTCAGGGCCAACAGACAGAACTCATAGCGGGGACTGGAAGAAGATTTTAATTCATTTTTTGCACTTTGTTTGTTTGGCACTTTTGTTTTGCAGTGTTTGTTTTGCAGTGTTTTTTTCTTTGCAGTGTTTGTTTTGCAGTGTTTGTTTTGCAGTGGCACTTTTTATCACGTATGTATATATTTTGGCCATTTTAGTTTTTTAATTGTAAATGTTACATGCATACTTTGTGCATTGTCATTTTAGCAGATGCTCTTATTTACAGTAAGTACAGGGATATTCCCTGGAGGAAAGTAAGGTGAAGTGCCTTGCCCAAGGACACATCATTTGGCAACCTTCTGATTTAATAGCCTGATTTCCCAACCGATCAGCCATCTGACTCCCCTTTAGTATAGGTAGACCACATATTTAGGATTCCTATATGGTGAATGTATATACCTTCCTGCCAAAGTAAATTCCTTGTCTGTGCAAACTTTCATGGCGATTAAAACACTTTATGATTCTGAAATGCTGCCTCGTTTATGATTTAGCTTGAGTCAGGCTACACATCACACAAACATATTCCTCCTAACGTTGGCTATCTATTATACCAAAACAAGTAGCCTTCTGGGCAAATGAGGTCTGCATATGAAATATAGGTTACTTCATAATTAAGTAAATTGTTGACGTTGCAGTTACGGACTAGCAACGTCACAAAATTACGTTGCTAGGAGGTCGCCGTTACGGACTGGCAACGTCACAAAACAACGTTGCTAGGAGGTCGCGGTTACCGACTGGCAACGTCGGAAAATAACGTTGCCACGACGTCGCGGTTACGGATTGGCAACGTCCCAAAACAACGTTGCTAGGAGGTTGCGGTTACCGACTGGCAACGTCGGAAAATAACGTTGCGACGACGTCGCGGTTACGGACTGGCAACGTCAGAAAATTACGTTGCTAGGAGGTTGCGGTTACGGACTGGCAACGTCGGAAAATTAACGTTGCCACGACGTCGCGGTTACGGACTGGCAACGTCACAAGATGACGTTGCGGCAACCTACTGGCGCCCCACAGATGCACGGTCCCGCAACGTCGCCAAAGACGTTGCGGCAACGTATGTTTGGTCATCGCGTGACGTTGCGACAACGTCAGGGCAACGTAAATGTGTTAGCTGGGGTAGCCTTCACCTGTCCAAAAGTAGCTTAGATGTTTTGTATTTTCTGTATCCTTAAAGAGACAACACCACTAGTGTGTTACTGTGTAGGCATCCGATTTAAAGCTAGCTAGTTAGTGCTATCTAGAACATTGTTAACTACTGTACAAATTAAGATGATACTGTACGACATCTCAATTTAGCCGACTTAGAAAACTAGTGCCAACTCAAATTGGCTAGAAATTAATACACATTAATTTTCGATACGGCTATTTCACATTGGATAAACATACAAATACATAGATAGTAGAGCTAAAGTTTGTATTAAAACATATTTACCTAAAATTCTGTCCTTCGGGTTGCCCACGTTCACAGGAGTGCGCTAAACTCTAAACTAGCCAACTACACAAAAAACACTATTAAAAACACAAAAACAAAGAACTAAACTATCAACACTAAAACTTAAGTTGAAGAGATATCTACACGAATTGATTATCAAACGGTATTATAGCTATAAATGAAGGATGCAGGATCAAAAAGTTTTGCTGTCTCTCAACGACTTCGACTTCACTCAACAACAGGGTTCACGTCACGAGCGGTGACGTCCGCAAGGAACATTTCTAGTAGTGATGGGAAGTTCGGTTCTTTTTACTGATTCGGTTCTTTGAATCTCGTTCAGTAAAATGAACGAATCTTTTTTCGAGTCATTTGTTCATTTCAGGGGGGGGGGGGGGGGGGGGGGGGGGGTTGGGGGCTATACGTCCACTGTAGGTTAGTGCATGACATGTGCACCAGCAAATACTATTTCAAAATAAATTCCTGCATTAAAATAATGTATCATGAGTTTGTATGATTTGGTCATGTATTATCACACTAGCATTTAATTATCACGTCAAACAATTACACTGCACTAAACTGTAAGTGTAAATGTAAAGTGAAAATAACAAAACCAGTCAGTATGATGACTTGAGCAAATATCATTCATTCACGTCTTACTAAAACAGCGGCCACGCGAAAGGGAATAAGGAAACTGTTTCCTCTACTAAAAAATACAATGCGGGTCACGTGAAAAAAGGATCCAAAGACTCGTAGAAAGACCGAGTCGGGGAAGGAACTAATCATTCGTTTCCTCTAGCTACAGAGCCTATGCAGGTCACGTGAAAAATGATCCAAAGACTCGTAGAAAGACCGAGTCGGGAAAGGAACGAATCGTTCGTTTCCTCTTGCTACAGCCTGTACAGGTCACGTGAAAAATGATCCAAAGACTCGTAGAAAGACCGAGTCGGGAAATGAACGAATCACTCGTTGAGAGGACTCGTTACTCCCGAGTCCTTATAAGGATTCGTTCAAAATGAACGAATCGTTCACGAACGACACATCACTAATTTCTAGAGACACAGCTGGTGCTTGGATAGGCTGGATCCAGCTTAGATGTTTTGTTTCAGTACATCCCCAAATTATTTATGACTATAATGTATTACTTCGCTCATATGCAAGTTATTGGTACCATAAATAAACAATTGATTTAATACTGTACAGTTTCCAGAGTGACAGTAGGCTATAGCTCGAGTAATTTCACATCACAGAATGACACACAAACGAAAATATCAGTTCGGAATTTAGATGGCTACGTTATGACCAACGAATGACTTTCTGGAACCCCCCAAAAGTTTTAAACATTATGTCATATCATAACCAACCAGGGAAGTTCCTGGGACGTTCCTGGAACGTCCCGAATGTCCCCGAAATATTTAAACATAATGTCGTATCATAACCAACCAGAATGTCCCCGAATTTTTTTAACATAACGTTGTGTCATAACCAACCAGCAAAGTTAAAAAATAAATGTCTAAATTGTGACCTTTTAGGAACTTTAATAACGTCCTAACGTCACGGTATGACCTATAGGGGACCAAATAGGGGAGTCAACGAACGTCCCCAGGACGTCCCTTGTTAGCTGGGTTGTTGGAACGTACTTATGTGCTACACTAGTATTACACACTAGTCTGTTATTACTTACTGTAAGTCAACAGGTAAATTAATGTTTGGTCATTTTTTTTTATATCCTAACCTTTTTTAAGCAGCAATGAGTGTCAAGAGTGCGTCAAAATCGTCTGTAGCAGCCACATTAGGATAACACAATAACATTTTGACATTTGCTCTAAATCGGTATGGTAAGATTGGTAGGGAAACAAAACGGAAAGGGCAAATACTGTAATGTCGTTATGACATCTAAAATCAGTCAAGTTCCTTTTAATTAGATTTTACCTCATTACAACTGAACTGCTGTTCACTAAACGACCAACTTCCTCTAGTAGACTATATACTAGGGATGCACCGAATCCAAAACCGAATACCGAATCCTACTCCCATCCTCAGTCCATTAACACAGTAAACGCATCAACGTCCACAGCAGTGTATTGTAGCGACCCACGGATTGGTCGCGTGTTAACTCGCGCTGTTGGCGCAAAGGATTGTGGGTGGCGCAATTCACATACTTGTTTCATGTTTGGTTAATGTTGTATGCATGTTTGAGTTGAGTGTTGTTGTTCTGTCAATTAGGTTTGTCAGTGGATGATGTATGGATATTAGTAACTATAAGTTATCGTTGTTGCCATAACTGTGAATTGTATGTGAGTTAATGACTTGTTGTTGGCATTCACATGTGACTGGTGGTGTAGTAATAAAACCTGTAGTCGAGCGGTGTATGGGACACAGGATAAAAAGGTCTTCTTCTCTGCGTCCGATTATTACGCATCCACTCCAATATAGACCCCTAGGGCCATCGTTACATTGGTGTCAGAAGTGGGATGGCGCAACCACGCAGGATGGAGGAAGAAATCGCAGATCTTGAAGAGACCATTAAGAGGACTCAGCTACACCTGGAGAAACGTAGGCTGAAGATGGAGCGTTCCAGGGCAAGAACGTCGTCCCACGCTGATGGGTCCAGTGTGCCACGGCCTTGTCGCCCCCTAGAGGCCGGGAGTGGAACCACAGAACACACAGCCATAGCTGTGGACATCCAACCTGACCTACCTGGGGCGTCCCCACAGGTGGATGTTGGGGCCATCCTGCCCCGTTCCACTGCCATGCCAAGAACACCAGCGAAGGTGCCCAAGTTCAATGGAGAGACGCTCCTGGAGCCATATCTTGCCCAGTTCCAGTTGGCAGTGTGGCATGGTGGTTGGAGCAGCGAGGAAGCCGCCACTCATCTTGCCCTGGCGCTGGAGGGAAATGCGCTGCAGGTGCTCCTGGATCTGACCCCGGGAGAACAGCGGAACCTGGAGACCTTGACCGGGGCCTTGGAGAGGCGGTTCGGGCAGCCACCATTCCCTGACCAGAGTAGGGACAGGCTAGCCAGCTGTCGCCGCCAGGAGGGAGGGAGTTTGGGCGCTTTCGCCGCAGATATCCAGCTCTACGCCCGCCATGGCTATCCAATGTTCGACGCCGCTGCAAGAGGGGAGCTGGCTCTCCATGCATTCCTCAAGGGGCTTATGCCAGAGCAGCTACGCCAGCATGTGCGTCTCACCATGCCCAGAACCCTGGAGGGGGCTCTTCAAGAAGCGGTACGGGCAGAGGCGGTGCTCTGCACTCAGGCTGCCCCACGGCTGTCCCTTCCACACGTCCGGGCCATCGACTGTGAGGGTGAGGAGGCCGAGCCAGTTTGTCAGGTGCAGTTTCAGCGGCGGCCAGCCCCAGCTGGGAACCGTCGACCTCGATCCACTCTTCGGTGCTATCGTTGTGACGAACCTGGTCACATTGCCCGTGACTGCCCAGCACCAGTCTCCAGAGCACCACAGCAGACGGGAAACGACGGGGGGGTGGCGCAGTGAGGGGCCCGCCACCCCAATCGTTGGCCCCTCCCTTAAGCCAAGAACTGTTGATTGGTCGTGTAGGCAACACTAAGGGACTGTATTTGGACTGCTGGCTTGATGGCCAACCCTGCCAAGCTCTAGTAGACACGGGGTCTACCGTCTCACTGGTGCGTCCTGGCGTCCTTCCAGGAACCATGGGGACGCTCTCCGGCGCATGGGCAAAGTCAGACACGAACCTGGTGACGGTGACAGGGGAGAAGGCTGCTACAAAGGGGAAGAAGCATCTGCGGATCCAGGCTGGGAACCAGGAGGCGGAGCACGAGTTCTGGCTTGCCAATATTCAGGACTCGTGCATTATCGGCCTGGACCTGTTGTCCCGTTGGGGTGCCTATGTTGATGTCCTGAGGGCAGCCATCACCCTTGGTGGGGAGACTGTGGCGCTCCAGGCCGGCCAGGACAAGAACACAAAGGTCAGAGACCAGCAAGCCAGCTGCCAAACAGCTGCCACCAGCGACTCCATGCCAGGTCAGCCTACCAACCATACATCGGCGGAGACGTCTGAGGCGGTGAGGGAACTCTGCCGCCGCAGCAGTGATGGCCTTGACCAACAGCAGTGCGGCCAGTTGAGGCACCTCCTAGAGGACTATGCAGATATCTTTGCAGCAAAGGATGAGGACTGTAGGCGGACGGGGTTGGTTCAGCATTCCATTGACACCGGTACCGCCCAACCCATCCGCCTGCGGCCTCACCGGCTGGCCCTCGGCAAGCGACAGGTGGCAGAAGACAAAGTTAGGGAGATGGCTGCTGCTGGGGTAATTGAGCCCTCTGACAGTCCGTGGGCCGCACCAGCTGTCCTGGTTCGAAAAAAGAATGACAGCTGGCGGTTCTGCGTGGACTATCGACGTCTCAACGCGGTGACCAAGAAGGACTCTTACCCCCTCCCTCGCATAGATGACGCCCTCGACCATATCACAGGCTCCAGCTGGTTCAGTTCCCTTGATCTGCGTAGTGGCTACTGGCAGGTGGAGTTGGCCCCTGACGCACGACCAAAGACAGGGACTGTGGCAGTTTCGTGTTATGCCGTTTGGACTCTGTAATGCACCAGCGACGTTCGAACGGCTGATGGAGAGGGTACTGGCTGAAATACCACGGAGTCGTTGTGTGGTATACCTGGATGACCTGCTGGTGCATGCCAGCGACTTTGACCGAGCCCTGGGTAACCTGCAAGAGGTCTTTGAAGCCATTCGTCAGGCTGGGTTGCGGTTGAACCCTGCCAAGTGTCGCCTGCTGACAAGAGAAACGCAGTTCTTGGGCCATGTGGTCAGCGCGCACGGGGTAGCTACCGACCCCGCTAAGGTGGCCGCAGTCCAGAATTGGCCACCCCCTGCCAACGTCACCGAACTGCGGAGCTTCTTGGGCCTGGCGTCCTATTACCGGCGTTTCGTCCGGGGCTTCGCCACGATTGCCAAACCCCTCCATCGACTGACTGACAAGGGACAGCCCTTTGACTGGGACGACGTGTGTGCCGGAGCCTTCACCCAGCTAAAAACTGACCTTACCGAGGCTCCCATTTTGGCCTACCCAGATGCGGAACAGCCCTTCATCGTGGACACTGATGCCAGCAACGTGGGAGTTGGCGCCGTACTGTCCCAGAGTGTTGGAGGGGTGGAGCGCGCAGTAGCCTACTTTAGCCGCACTCTGAACCGAGCTGAAAGGAACTACTGTGTGACCCGGCGTGAGCTGCTGGCAGTGGTCCTGGCACTGCGACAATTCCTGCCGTACCTGCATGGCAGCCATTTCCTTGTGCGCACCGATCATGCTTCCCTTACCTGGCTGTTGAACTTTAAGAACCCGGAGGGCCAGGTGGCTCGCTGGCTGGAGGCCCTACAGGAGTATGACTTCGAGATCCAGCATCGACCAGGGCGGTTGCATGCTTATGCTGATGCCCTCTCCCGCCGCCCCTGTGCAGTCTTGGAATGTCGGTATTGCCAAGGACAAGAGGAGCGGGACCAACCACTGACGGTGGCAGCCATTCAGACAGCTGACTGCGAGGGGAGTTCTCCATGGACCTCCGCTCAGCTGCAACAATGCCAGGAGGCCGATGCAACCTTGGCGGTGGTAATCAACTGGCTGGCGACGGGGCGGCGTCCCGAATGGACAGAAGTGTCTGCCCACGGACCGGAGGTTAAGGCTTACCAATCACAGTGGGGCAACTTGGAGCTCCATGACGGGCTGGTGCACCGGAGGTGGAAAGCTCCTGGCCGGGGAAGCGACCTCCTACAGCTGCTGGTACCCCGTGAACTCCGCCAACAGGTCCTTCAGACCGTCCATGGCTCGGTGGGGGCGGGGCACTACGGCATCGCCAAGACCCTCCGCCGCCTCAGGGGCCGATTCTATTGGCCAGGTTGTCGACGGGACGTGGAGCTGTATGTGCACTGCTGTGACCTTTGCACTGCTAAGAAAGGGCCAACGCAGCGCTCCCATGCCCCATTGCAGCAGTACCTGGTGGGGGCTCCGATGGAGCGAGTAGCGGTGGACATACTTGGGCCCTTTCCAGCGACTGATTCCGGCAACCGCTACGTCCTCGTGGCCATGGATTATTTCACCAAATGGCCGGAGGCATACGCGGTGCCGGATCAGAGTGCCACCACAACTGCGGAAAGGCTGGTAGAGGAGATGTTTGCCCGCTTCGGGGTCCCTGCGGAACTCCATAGTGACCAGGGGCGGAACTTCGAGTCCCAGGTCTTTAGCGAGGTCTGCCGACGGCTGGGAGTATCCAAGACGAGGACGACACCTCTCCACCCTCAGAGCGATGGGCTGGTGGAGCGGTTCAACCGCACCCTGGCTACCCAGCTCGCCATCCTGACCAGCCAACATCAGCGGGACTGGGATCGCCACCTGCCCCTGGTCCTGTGGTCGTACCGGACGGCCGTCCAAGAGTCCAGCCAGTGCACACCAGCTGCCCTCATGTTTGGGCGGGAATTACGGACACCGGTGGACTTGGTTTTCGGGACCCCGCCCGAGCCGGAGATTGCTGGAGGAAAGGAGATGGATTACTACCGGAGGTTGATAGATCGCCTCCAAGTAGTCCATGAGTACGCTCGTCAGGCCCAGGCTAACTCTGGGGTGCGGCAGAAAAGAGCCTACGACACCCGGTGTCGGAAGCTGACCTTCAAGCCCAGTGACAAGGTCTGGGTGTATTGCCCTACTCGTAAGAAGGGGGTGTCACCCAAGCTATGCAGTCACTGGCAGGGGCCCAGTGAGGTTATGGAACGGGTTTCTGAGGTGGTGTATCGGGTGCGCATGCCTGGTCGGGGGCGTGTGGTGGTGCTGCACCAGGACAGACTATCACCATATCGCCCGCTTGCTCCAGAGACGGGTGGAGCAGAGAACGACACCAGCGGCACCATTCCCACTGGACAATGTAACCCCCCCCCTATGGCACCTTCTACCAGTCCCAGGAGGCCAACTCGGCGGCGGTTACGGCCAGGACACTTAAGAGACTACCTGTTGGGTGATGGGGTTGTCGGGGACGACTGACCCCTCAGGTGGGGGCTATGTAGCGACCCACGGATTGGTCGCGTGTTAACTCGCGCTGTTGGCGCAAAGGATTGTGGGTGGCGCAATTCACATACTTGTTTCATGTTTGGTTAATGTTGTATGCATGTTTGAGTTGAGTGTTGTTGTTCTGTCAATTAGGTTTGTCAGTGGATGATGTATGGATATTAGTAACTATAAGTTATCGTTGTTGCCATAACTGTGAATTGTATGTGAGTTAATGACTTGTTGTTGGCATTCACATGTGATTGGTGGTGTAGTAATAAAACCTGTAGTCGAGCGGTGTATGGGACACAGGATAAAAAGGTCTTCTTCTCTGCGTCCGATTATTACGCATCCACTCCAATATAGACCCCTAGCGCCATCGTTACAGTATTTTTATCTTCCTGTTTAATGTAAAAAAACAAAAAAAAGAATAGGCAACATTATGCTAGGAAGACAAGTGGGAAAAACTATTTTGACAATTACTATATGCCCATCTCAAGATCCAATCAATATCCAAAATATTAGCCTTTTAGATTTCTTGGATTTCTTTCGGATGTTTCATACGCAAATAATAGCGGAGATGTTGTGTATTGTTTAGGGTCCTTGCCACCACGAGAAAATTGGCATTGCAAATTTAACATGTAGCTCGACTTGAATCGCCTTCTTTTGCTCACGAGTTCCATTTTCACTTTTTCTCAGCCTACTGCATTGAACGGTCCACCTACGTGAACACCTTCCCGTAATCAACGGCGGCGTCATTATGTTGACCAGCGTAGCGCGCGTAGTGCAAGCGTAGGGTTCGGTGGAAAATAATTCTAAGCTTTGGCCGAAACCGAACCCCGTCAAAAAGTCCAATATTCGGCCGAATCCGAAACCAAATTCTGGATTCGGTGCATCCCTACTATATACTAAATATCTGAATTCCTATTCATTACACCCCCTCAAACACACAGCTCTGAAAAAAAAAAAAAAGTTTTAAGGTTGAGAAGTACAATTTTGAGAAAGCTAAAATTTGTACTGCTTTTTCAATTTGACCCTTCTGTTCCTCACTCAAAATTGTCTTTTCAACTTTTTACTTTATCCTGATGAAAGATGGTCAGGGGTCAGTATGGGCACCCTTACTGGTCTTCCACTACACAGCCACATATACAACAAACTGTGATATTCTGTTTGTTCTGACACCTTTCTATCTGAACCAGCAGCAATGTGAGCTACATTAGCTTGTCTGTTGGATCGGACCACACGGGCCAGCCTTCACTCCCCGTGTGAATCAATAAGCAATGACCCTGTCGTCAGTTCAACGCTTTTCCTTCCTTGGACCACTTCTGATAGGTACTAACCACTGCAGACCAGGAACACCCTACAAGAGCAGTAGTTTTGGAGAGGCTCTGACCCAGTTGTCTAGCTATCACAATTTGGCCCTTGTCAAAGTTGCTCAAATCCTTACGCTTGAACATTTTTACTGCTTCTAACACATCCACCTTGAGGATTTTTTTTTCACTTTCATGCCTGATACAACCCACCAACTGACTGGTGCCATGATAATCAGTGTTCAGTGATAATCAGTTACTTCACCTGTCGGTGGTCATAATATTATGACTGATTGGTGTATGTCGGCTATAAGAAGAGATATCAAGAAATATTCAAATTTCCTAAGCTAAAGCACATAATCTAGTCAACATCCCTATAGCAGCATTAACCATTTTACATTTACATTTCTGCATTTAGCAGACGCTTTTATCCAAAGCGAGCTTTACAAAAGAGCATAGGTCACTGATCATAACAACGAGGTAGTCCCAAACATTGCAAGCAGCCAAAACATGAAGCATACATTGTGAAAAACTAAACAAGTGCCAAAGGGAAGACCCTTAAGAGCATGCAGTTACACGAGTTACAAATTAAAACAACATGAACCTCAAAAAGTGCAGGACTGTACCTGTAGAAGAACAATCAACAGTAAAATATTTCACAGCGAGTACAAGACTTAACTTCGTTATAACTAACCTACAAGAGCAACAAGTCCCTCAATAAGAGTCATTGTGATCCTGGAGGAAACTAACATCAGGTCCAGCCAAGCATTCCTAAGTGCCGTTGTACTCCTGGAACAAGTGCGTCTTGAGCCTTTTCTTGAAGGTGGGGAGACAGTCAGTGTCCCTGATGGAGGCGGGGAGCTGGTTCCACCATTGGGGGGCCAGGCAGGAGAAGAGCTTGTGTTGGGACCGGACAGTCTTGAGCGGTGGGACCACCAGGCTGTTGTCTGAAGAAGACCGTAGTTGACGGGTGGGCGTGTAAGGTTGCAGGAGAGACTTGATGTAGTCGGGTGCAGTCCCGACTCCAGACCACTCTTTCTAGAACAGAGATTTGTGTAATTGAATACTATCATTACATATTGGATTAGACACAACAATTTAAGTCCTTCAGTGTTGATATCTCAAAGATTTCCTGAGCGACTTACAGTAAGTACAGGGACATTCCCCCTGAGGCAAGTAGGGTGAAGTGCCTTGCCCAAGGACACAACGTCATTTTGGCATCGATCCGGCAACCTTCTGATTACTAGCCCGACTCCCTCACCGCTCAGCCATCTGACTCACTAGTCCAACTTTGACCCGTTAGAGTCCCGTGGCACTAGAGTGGTCTAATGGGAGTTAGGGTAATTTGGTGAAGATTGGACAACATTTGTAGGAGGAGTAGAGAAAAAACGTTCTTTTCAGTAACAAAAAATGGCGGCCGCATCAATTCGGCTGTTATCACAAGTTATCATATGTCACACACGGGATGTCCCAAGATATCATGAGACAAAGGAATCACTTAATAAAGGCAAACATATCAACAGTTATTGGCCAAAACACATTTTTGCTTCCTACGGCCACGGCCTTTGATCACATGACACCACATTGTTTGGACCAAGTTGATACCAAGTTCGGTGTTGATTTCTCAAAGATTTGCTGAGATATGGCCCAACGTCCTGTTTGGTGTCTTTGCTGCCAATTTTTATTGGCTGTACCGGACAAACGGTTTTGAAAATCTGCCATACGGTTTAAAAGTTACGTGTGTAAACACAAGTCCAACTTTGACCAGTTGGTGGCGCTAGAGTGCTCCAATGGGAGATATGAAACTTGGTGAATATAAAGAGGGGACTGTGCTTAATGAGTGTGCCAAATTTCACAACTTTTTACCATACGGTTCTAGGGGCTGCCATAGACTCCGATGGGAGAAGAAGATGTGTAATAATAATAATAAGAAAAGGTAGAAACGCTTAAGTGGCTTCGCAACTTCGCTGCTTGGCCACCAATAACAATAGGTTTCCTCCTTACGGAGGAATTCTAAATATGCCATTTGTCATAACACCTCCGATTACATTCAGTACAGGGACATTCCCCCCGAGGAAAGTACGGTAGTGCCAAGAAAATATTTATTTTGCCAAATACAGTACTTTCCATATCAACCCATAATGTGATTTAATTTAGTATGTTGGGATACTTGTATGGATACAAAACATGTACACACATGTACGTAAACCTACTTTGAGTAGAATATGTATGAAAATGTTAATTTAACTAGAACACATGTGTACAGTGCAGTTTAAGAGCATAGCCTAGGGTTTCCCGGCACTTTGCTGTTAAGGCCTTAGCAACACACGCCTGCCGCCTTAACTACGTTGTCCAAAAAAACCCTGATATTGACAGTTTTCTCCCTTTCATTCCAACGGCTGTCTACCTCCCTAGAGAACTTCGTTTTTGGAGGAAAACTCCTCCTCCTCTCCCCCCCCCAGCAAATCTCACCTTACCACCTTGACTAACACATTTTTTGCTGGAAACCCTGATAGCCACAGTAGACCATACTTGCCAGACACGTAAAAACTATGTAGGCTACTTTTCATAACTCAATCCGCTCAGGAATAACTGAAAAGATAATGTGTACATCACAAACTAGTTTTTCCTTTTAAAATAGGATTTATTATGATAATGTTTAAAAACAAAACTGACATCTACTTTTGCGCATACTGTATGCATGCAATATAACATAGACAATTAACTCCCTCTTGAGGTTTTATCTGTTAACATTTCCATTTGAGTAAAACTCAAGTGTATACATGAAAGGGGTGCAGTAATAGTTGTGAGAGCTCTTCGAGTGAGTTTGCCTTTTGCTTGGAATAAATTGGTACCATATGGTGCAATGACAGGATCACTTGGGATCTTCTGTGCACCTGAACAGCACATTAATCATTTTTTGTAGGATATTATTTTCCTTTCAACACAGAGGAACTTTCAAAAAGACATGCCTTTATATTTTCCACACATGTACATAATTTACATATAGACCTAAATTCTAAGGCTCCAAAGCATTTGACAAAGATCAAACTGGGGCAAACAAAATACTGTTAGATGTCAGATGAGGCTTCAAGTTGAATTATGTTTATCTTGTATTTTGCTGTCTGCTAAATTTTAATATAGATGATAACATTATATTTTACAATGATTAAATAAATTTTGGAGATATCACTTTTAATCAAGGTTTTGAGGTTGAATACTGGTTTTGTTTGAATACCGATTTCCTGAAAAATTTCCCCATCCCTTAACCATTAGTCAAACAATATCTCAATAACATGTATTCCGTTTAAGAAATGCTATATCTAAATCAAATCTATCATCAGTTATTCCCATCTTAAAATGTAAGCCTTTATTCTTATGGCCTGTATCGTTTGTGAAAGTCTACAAATAACTGTTTTTGTTCACCATTGGGCTGTAATAAGTGAGAAGAAAACAGATGAGTGCAGAGGTGTCCATAAAATGTACCAGAAAGTTTGAGTGAACCAGAAAATGGTTCACTCAAAGTAACTAGAGCCTTTATAGCTATGTAAACTTGATAGATTTAACATGCTTTACTTGTGGACTGCAATACCAGTCATTTCAATTGATTGTTTTCCCCGTCAACAGACACATTTCAATAAATGTGGCACAGCAAAGCCAGAAATGTGTGCAAAAATATGTTATGCATGTTGTGGGTGAGCCTCAGAACCAGTGGCGTAACTATAGGGAGTGCAAGGAGTGCAGCTGCACTAGGGCCCGTGGCGAAAGGGGGCCCGTCCTCGATCTCATCGTAAAAGTGAGACAACCTGACCGGGCCCCTTAAGGCAATCTGACCGGCCCTTGCACCGCTGTAATACCGCAAGTTGAGGATCACATATGATCCAGTGTTATCAATTCGCAAACATTTCTCAATTATGGTGTCAGTTATTCAGAATTATGAGCTATCACCTGCCCAATAAACATTTTAAAAACAGTCAGTGTTAACAACAGCAAATAATTAATTTTTCCTAATTTGCCTTTTGCTGAATGAAACAAATGTCGTTTTTATTAAGTAATATTGCCCTCGAAAAATAGCAAGGATGTCTGGGTAATATTGTTGTCAAAGATTCCCGCCCACCCACACACGATTGTTCCCATCCAGTTGTTGGAATACCACAGACAGTTGTTGTTGGGATACTACAGTTGTGTTGCATTAGTGTTTTGAAGCGAATTAGGCTACCCCATGCCATGCCCTTTAACATAATAGTGGCTCCAGAAAGCGGCAGGAACGAAAAGAGCAAGATGTAAGGGTGGCAAAGCTGTCAAAACTATGCTCATTTGGATTGTGGCGAAGCGTGTTGAAGAGGACGCTACGTCTGACCCCCAGCCCGGCAACAGCAATGAGTGTGAAACTCAGCCACCAGGGTAGGCTAATAATTA